>NC_090438.1:233302998-233925420 GCF_031143425.1 Pleurodeles waltl
GCAGTTACTTAAAATGTGTTCTTTCATAAACAAATTATAAAGCCCAACATAGTCACACACTTCATTTCCAGTTAACCAACCATCCAGTGTTTTTACTGAGTAGTCTACAAAATCAACCCAGGTCTGGCTCGAGGATTTTTGAGCCCCCCTGAATCTAATTCTATACTCCTCAGTGGAGAATCCAAAGCCCTCAATCAGGGTACCCTTCATGAGGTCATAAGATTCTGCATCTTTTCCAGAGAGTGTGAGGAGTCTATCCCTACACTTTCCAGTGAACATTTCCCAAAGGAGAGCACCCCAGTGAGATCTGTTCACTTTTCTGGTTACACAAGCCCTCTCAAAAGCTGTGAACCATTTGGTGATGTCATCACCATCTTCATATTTTGTTACAATCCCTTTGGGGATTTTTAGGATGTCAGGAGAATCTCTGACCCTATTTAAGTTGCTGCCACCATTGATGGGACCTAGGCCCATCTCTTTTCTTTCCCTCTCTATGGCTAGGATCTGTTTTTCCAAAGCCAATCTTTTGGCCATCCTGGCTAACTGGATGTCCTCTTCACTGGGGCTATCCTCAGTGATTTCAGAGGTGTTGGTCTCTCCTGTGAGGGAACCAGCATCTCTGACTATTATTTTAGGAGTCAGGGTTTGAGGGACCCTGTCCTCCCTAGATAGGACTGGTAGGGGGGAATTTTCCTCCAAGTCACTATCCTCTTCCTCTGAGTTGCCACCCTCAGAGGGGTTGGCCTTTTCAAACTCTGCCAAAAGCTCCTGGAGCTGTATTTTGGTAGGTTTGGGGCCCATTGTTATTTTCTTTATTTTACAGAGTGACCTTAGCTCCCTCATCTTAAGATGGAGGTAAGGTGTGGGGTCGAGTTCCACCACAGTCACATCTGTGCTAGACATTTTGCTTCTAAAAGTTGGAATACTTTTTAAGAATCTACAACTGGTTCTAGAATCTAATTCAAACTTTTACAAACTTTTAAACTCTAAAAGAAATGCTAAACAGGATCTAACACAAGGCCCTAGCAGGTCTTTTAAGAATTTAGAAAACTTTTCAAATTGCAAAAATCAATTTCTAATGACAATTTTGGAATTTGTCGTGTGATCAGGTATTGGCTGAGTAGTCCAGCAAATGCAAAGTCTTGTACCCCACCGCTGATCCACCAATGTAGGAAGTTGGCTCTGTATGTGCTATTTCAAAGTAAGGAATAGCATGCACAGAGTCCAAGGGTTCCCCTTAGAGGTAAAATAGTGGTAAAAATAGATAATACTAATGCTCTATTTTGTGGTAGTGTGGTCGAGCAGTAGGCTTATCCAAGGAGTAGTGTTAAGCATTTGTTGTACATACACATAGACAATAAATGAGGTACACACACTCAGAGACAAATCCAGCCAATAGGTTTTTATATAGAAAAATATCTTTTCTTAGTTTATTTTAAGAACCACAGGTTCAAATTCTACATGTAATAGCTCATTCGAAAGGTATTGCAGGTAAGTACTTTAGGAACTTCAAATCATCAAAATTGCAGGTGTACTTTTCAAGTTATTCACAAATAGCTGTTTTAAAAGTGGACACTTAGTTCAATTTTCACAGTTCCTAGGGGAGGTAAGTATTTGTTAGTTTTACCAGGTAAGTAAGACACTTACAGGGTTCAGTTCTTGGTCCAAGGTAGCCCACCGTTGGGGGTTCAGAGCAACCCCAAAGTCACCACACCAGCAGCTCAGGGCCGGACAGGTGCAGAGTTCAAAGTGGTGCCCAAAACACATAGGCTAGAATGGAGAGAAGGGGGTGCCCCGGTTCCGGTCTGCTTGCAGGTAAGTACCCGCGTCTTCGGAGGGCAGACCAGGGGGGTTTTGTAGGGCACCGGGGGGGGACACAAGTCCACACAGAAATTTCACCCTCAGCGGCGCGGGGGCGGCCGGGTGCAGTGTAGAAACAAGCGTCGGGTTCGCAATGTTAGTCTATGAGAGATCTCGGGATCTCTTCAGCGTTGCAGGCAGGCAAGGGGGGGGTTCCTCGGGGAAACCTCCACTTGGGCAAGGGAGAGGGACTCCTGGGGGTCGCTTCTCCAGTGAAAGTCCGGTCCTTCAGGTCCTGGGGGCTGCGGGTGCAGGGTCTCTCCCAGGCGTCGGGACTTTAGATTCAAAGAGTCGCGGTCAGGGGAAGCCTCGGGATTCCCTCTGCAGGCGGCGCTGTGGGGGCTCAGGGGGGACAGGTTTTGGTACTCACAGTATCAGAGTAGTCCTGGGGTCCCTCCTGAGGTGTTGGATCGCCACCAGCCGAGTCGGGGTCGCCGGGTGCAGTGTTGCAAGTCTCACGCTTCTTGCGGGGAGCTTGCAGGGTTCTTTAAAGCTGCTGGAAACAAAGTTGCAGCTTTTCTTGGAGCAGGTCCGCTGTCCTCGGGAGTTTCTTGTCTTTTCGAAGCAGGGGCAGTCCTCAGAGGATGTCGAGGTCGCTGGTCCCTTTGGAAGGCGTCGCTGGAGCAGGATCTTTGGAAGGCAGGAGACAGGCCGGTGAGTTTCTGGAGCCAAGGCAGTTATCGTCTTCTGGTCTTCCGCTGCAGGGGTTTCAGCTAGGCAGTCCTTCTTCTTGTAGTTGCAGGAATCTAATTTTCTAGGGTTCAGGGTAGCCCTTAAATACTAAATTTAAGGGCGTGTTTAGGTCTGGGGGGTTAGTAGCCAATGGCTACTAGCCCTGAGGGTGGGTACACCCTCTTTGTGCCTCCTCCCAAGGGGAGGGGGTCACAATCCTAACCCTATTGGGGGAATCCTCCATCTGCAAGATGGAGGATTTCTAAAAGTTAGAGTCACCTCAGCTCAGGACACCTTAGGGGCTGTCCTGACTGGCCAGTGACTCCTCCTTGTTATTCTCATTATTTTCTCCGGCCTTGCCGCCAAAAGTGGGGCCTGGCCGGAGGGGGCGGGCAACTCCACTAGCTGGAGTGTCCTGCTGGGTTGGCACAAAGGAGGTGAGCCTTTGAGGCTCACCGCCAGGTGTGACAATTCCTGCCTGGGAGAGGTGTTAGCATCTCCACCCAGTGCAGGCTTTGTTACTGGCCTCAGAGTGACAAAGGCACTCTCCCCATGGGGCCAGCAACATGTCTCGGTTTGTGGCAGGCTGCTAGAACTAGTCAGCCTACACAGATAGTCGGTTAAGTTTCAGGGGGCACCTCTAAGGTGCCCTCTGTGGTGTATTTTACAATAAAATGTACACTGGCATCAGTGTGCATTTATTGTGCTGAGAAGTTTGATACCAAACTTCCCAGTTTTCAGTGTAGCCATTATGGTGCTGTGGAGTTCGTGTTTGACAGACTCCCAGACCATATACTCTTATGGCTACCCTGCACTTACAATGTCTAAGGTTTTGTTTAGACACTGTAGGGGTACCATGCTCATGCACTGGTACCCTCACCTATGGTATAGTGCACCCTGCCTTAGGGCTGTAAGGCCTGCTAGAGGGGTGTCTTACCTATACTGCATAGGCAGTGAGAGGCTGGCATGGCACCCTGAGGGGAGTGCCATGTCGACTTACTCGTTTTGTCCTCACTAGCACACACAAGCTGGCAAGCGGTGTGTCTGTGCTGAGTGAGAGGTCTCCAGGGTGGCATAAGACATGCTGCAGCCCTTAGAGACCTTTCTTGGCATCAGGGCCCTTGGTACTAGAAGTACCAGTTACAAGGGACTTATCTGAATGCCAGGGTGTGCCAATTGTGGATACAATGGTACATTTTAGGTGAAGGAACACTGGTGCTGGGGCCTGGTTAGCAGGGTCCCAGCACACTTCTCAGTCAAGTCAGCATCAGTATCAGGCAAAAAGTGGGGGGTAACTGCAACAGGGAGCCATTTCTTTACACAGCCATATTACAAATGAGTCCCCCGACATCCAAAAGAGACGTGAGGATGTTTTTTGGAATGGTGGGCTACTGTCTCCAGTGGATTCCCAACTTCTCAATTATCTCTAAGCCTTTGGTGAGGTTGACTGTCAAGGAGGTTAAGGATGGCCCGGATACCCTAACTATGTCAGAGAAAGAAATGAGGGCATTCATTGAACTGAGAGAGTGCATGTGCAGGGCTCCAGCTTTTGGTATGCTTGGCTACACAAAGCCTTTTGTATTGTTTTGTCATGAACGTGATGCTTGTTCTCTATCTGTCCTGACACATGTCCATGGAGGTGCAAACCGACCAGTAGCATATTTTTCAGATACTTTGGACCCAGTCGCAGCAGCCTTACCAGGTTGTTTGTGAGCAGTTGCAGCAGTTGGTCAAAGCCTTACTCAGTGTGAAGGCATAGTGATGGGACATCCTTTAAAAGTCATGGTCCCACACTCAGTCGAGATCTTGTTGACTCGTACTAAGACCCAGAATATGACAAATGCGAGACTCACCAAATATGAAACCATTATACTGGGGTCACCGAATGTGACTTTGAAAAGATGTACTGTGTTGAACCCGGCAACTTTACTTCCAAATGAGGATACAGAGATTGAGGATACTGATGATGTTGAACACGATTGTCTTGAGGTAACAGAACTGTGCACCAAACCGAGACCTGATATTAAAGATACCCAATTGGAGGAAAATTATTACATTATCTTTGTTGACGGCTTGTGTCTAAGACACTGAGTAGGAGTACTGAGAGCCGGATATGCTGTGTGTACAATATTGGCATCCTGGAAGCCTCTTGGCTTGAAAGAATATATGCTGCTCAAGTGGCTGAATTGGTTGCTCTTACTAGAGCTCGCCATGCTGCTGATACATTGAAGGTTACTATCTATACCGACAGCAGATACGGATTTGGGATTGTCCATGATTTTGGCCAATTATAGTCCCAGATGGGTTTCCTGACCTCTTCTGGTTCTCCGGGGAAAAATGGCGAAATAATTAAGGAGTTGTTGCACGCAATTCAGTTACCTCTTGAAATTGCTGTGGTGAAATGCAGCGCTCATGTTAAATCGCAAGACTTTGTGTCAATGGGAAACGGAGATGCAGATCAAGTCGCAAGGTTTTGTGCATTGAACTGCATATCATTCAAAGATCAGTGGGAATTGTTACCGGAAACTGAAAATGAGACATGCACAGGTTATGCATTGAGGGTGGTTGACACACTGGAAGAGTTAAAATTGTTGCAGGTGCGTGCCAGCAGAGAGGAAAAACACTCTTGGCTCAAAATGCAATGTGTACAAAGACCTGATGATTTGTGGGTTTCAGATGAAGGGAAGATGGTTTTGCCAAACAGTCTTTTGTCACAGTTTGCAAGGTTTTACCATGGACAAGCACATATTGGGAGAGATGCCATGATTAGGTTGTTCAACATTGACTGGTTCAATCCAAAATTCAGACAAGCAGCAGAAGTAATCTGTCACAGGTGCATCATCTGTCAACAGATGAATGCGGGGAAAGGGACCGTGGTGAATGTGAGCCACATTGGGAGAGCAGGAGGTCCATTTAGCAGGATGCAGATGGATTTTACTGAGATGCCTGTGTGTGGAGGTCTGAGGGGGGAGTTGATTCCACATTTCAGGTTTCCGATCTCTTTACAGTCAGATAGGGGAAGTCACTTCAACAACGAGGTGGTTAAACTGAACATTGAACAGAAGTTGCATTGTAGCTACCGTCCCGAAGCCTCAGGACTAGTGGAAAAGATGAATGGTACCTTGAAGTCGATAATGGCAAAAATGTGTGCAGCTACCAATTTGAAATGGCCTGATGCATTGCCCTTAGTGCTAATGTCAATGAGAAATACACCCAACAAGAAAACAGGACTGTCTCCTCATGAAATTCTCATGGGCTGAGCCATGAGATTACCAGCAATGCCTGCAAATGCTCTTGTAGTCTTGTTGGACTACTGCAAGGGTCTGGCTGACGTGGTCCGCTCTTTCTCTCACCAGGTGAAAGCCACTACATTGCCACCGATAAATTATCGGGGTCACAATCTGAAAGCTGGTGACTGGGTTGTTGTCAAGAAACACGTGAGGAAGTTGTGTTTGGAACCACGTCGGAAGGGGCCGTATCAAGTGATACTGACAACTACTACTGCTGTGAAATGTGCGGGAATTCCAAACTGGATCCATGCCAGTCACACAAAAAAAGGTGACGTGCCCAACTGATGAGGAAATTGAACTGTCAAAAATTACAACTACAGAAAAGGAAGCCTCAGGGCTGGAGAGTAATCAAAGGGGAACTGAGACTGAAGGAGAGCTCGTTGAGGACGGCTTGGTCACTCCAGCAGGAGCTGAGACCCAGAGGGGTGACAGTGAGCCTATCTCAACTGAGGCGCCAGAAGAACCGACACAAAGAGAGGTTCTCCCGGAAGCAGATGGATATGGGTTTGAAGTAGAGTCCGTGACAGGCCCAGAAGGCGAAGGGGAAGAGTCAGGAGAGAAGCAAAGCAGCCAGACTCCTCCTGAGCAAATTGCAGGTCCATCAAGAGAATTCAACATAGAATCAGAGGAGGGCGGAGAACAGCCACAAGAAAGACAAAAAGTCGAAAAGGTACTGAAAGGAGACAAGTGGCCTGAATCGCGAGTAACCAAAGGAACGGTGGTTGTTAACGAAAGTATAGAAGAGGAAGTCGATACGACCAGGAAAGAAGATCTTAGTGATGGAGAATTGCAGGGCGAGCGAAAGCTGAAAAGAAAGAGGATAGCCAACAGAAGGTACACAGGTCCTGAGTGGGCGTATGCAACATCAGCTGAGTGGCAACAGGAATTCTTGGCATTCTGTTTTGATTGAGAGGTTCCAGGTCATACCAGGTCAATACTATGCCACCTGAACTTGACCACTGAGAAGAGAGATTGTGTTAAATTTGAAGTAAAGCTGAAAAGCTGAGAGAAAAAGAGACTGATAAATTACCGTATATGACACTGTTAACCTGAATTGACTTGAACAAATGATTTTGACAAGCTGCTAACCTGATTTGACAAGGATCCTGGAAGTGAATGAAACACTGTAAACACTTGCTAAAGAAAGACTCTGCTTGAGAGAAGAAAAAAAAAATAAGAGCTTTAGACCTTCCTCAGCTGATTGTTTGCCTTTATTTTGTTCTGCTTTCTGAGTCTTTACAGATCATGATTAACACTAGAGATAATAATAAGGGGAGTAGGATTTGTAGATGGTTGGGTATTATTTTGGGTGTTGTATATGCAGTAGTAATCATAGCTGTGATTGTGGGAATTCCATTGGTGGATAAGAGTGAGACTAACAATGCTACAATTCCTGAGACTGCTACACTAACACCATGGGAGAGATTTGAGCAGGATACGAAATATTTGCATGAGGGAACTAACACAAAAGGGGAACTATCTACTAATGTTTTCTATCGCTTGTTGAATGAGTATGTTGAAACAATGGAAGCAAAGAATTGTTATGTGTGCCAAAAAATTCCTTTGTCAGTACAAGAGGGGGTTACCTATCATAGTTAGTCGTTAACATACGGGATAAGTTGTAGTTTGTTATTAACAAGGTTTTATGAGCAAGAATATATTCAGTACTTCTATTCTAATCTAGATGTAATGTTTTCTTTTGTGCCTATAAATGAATATTTGAGTAAGGTAGCTAGAGATCATAGTATAAAAATAGTTAGGGGTTTCTTTGAGCCCACACGGACATTTGGTACAGCTTATGCGCATCGCAATAATCTAACCTGCTTACTAACGCTTGTAGAGAAGAGCTTTTCAGATCACACTGATGAAGAAAAGCGTTAAAAGAAAAGCTAGAAAAGGGATTAGAGAAACGAACGTTAGCAAATGATTGTGCTTATAGTGCAATAAAGACACAAGGCAAATTAGCTTTAGATGCATTACACATAGGAAAGCTTTGTATTTATAGGCCAAAATCTTACCATGACACTTTATTTGTGGGAACGAGTAAGTGCAGACGTGTTTTTGTTTCAGAGTAAGTGGAGGTTCATGTTAAATGGACAGGATCCAGCGATCCGAGGGATCTATTACATATGTGGACTTAATGCTTATTACCATCTTCCAAAGCAATGTTATGGGACATGTTATTTGGGAACAGTTTTTCCAAAGATTTACCAATTTGATGACTTAAGGAAGTTTCCTAAAGTGTCTAAATTACATCATACTAGACAGAAAAGAGAGACAGCTGCTGCTGTCGTGGGTGATGTATTTGGAGCAATAATTCCTTCAGTGGAAGTTATCTAAAACTCCATAAAGATTCGAAAGTTGGCTACTATTGTGGATAACATGCTGACAAACTTCACAGGAGCTATACTGATGGATACTGAACTTGCTGCAGAGAGGGCTATGGCTCTTCAAAACAGGCTTGCTTTAGACATTCTTTTAGCGAAAACTGGCGGAGTCTGTAAGATGCTTAATGAGCGCCATTGTTGTGCCTATATACCCGACAATAGTAATAAGATTAGAAGTATGCTTACTAACCTAACAAGAGATAGTACAGATTTGAAGGAGCTGAAAGAACCTGGAGTTTGGGAAAAGGTTGGAAAGGGACTTGCTAAAGTGGGAAGTTGGTTTAGTGATATTTGGCATGGGATATTTGCAAAAATAATAGAGGGAATATTGATTGTTTTAGGATGTTTATTTGGACTATGGTTATCATGTAAAATTAGTAAAAGAATTAGAGAAAAATTGGCAAAACGCAATATGAGGAGAGAAGAAAAGAAAAGGGAGAAAATATTCAAAGCAAAATATGAAAAATCAAAAATGGGGGAACAAATTGAAATGAAGGAACTAAGAAAGTGAAATGTTGTGAAGGGAAAGGATTTGTGTGATGACAAGAGTCATCAGAGGGGGGATTGATGGAGCGTGATTAAAATCTAATAATTAAAATGAGAAGCTTCCAATATAATGCTTAGTGAAATCGCATAGAAAATGTAAACGTTAACGCATGTATGAAATGTGCCCACGGGGAGTGGCCACCATTGTATTTGATGATTAATGAAATTGACTAATGATGGATTACTAATGTATTAATGTATGATTTTTCTGTATTATGTATTAGAATTGCTAAATTAACATTAGGCCTTAGTTAGCAAGTGTCTAGGCCTAGCTGCCTGGTTTCATATTAACTGCGTTTTCTAACGTGCAATGAAGGTCGTGAAGTTGTTCTTTTCCAGGAGTTAGAGATGTGTGCGTAACCGTAGTAAATTTTCTCATGAGAACCCGACTTGCTGAAGGAGACATTCCTGTGGAGGGCAACAGTGTAATTCGCAACAGGTACAAGGTCATTTAGACTAGGGATGACAATGGGACTACTGACTTGAGTAACAAATGTCACTTATTCCTCACCTGACATTCTACCCGTTGGAGGCGTCAAACCCAGGAACCAATGAGCTGCGTGAGAACTGTCAAAAGTGGAAAGCTCTAATGGGGTGACCGTTGGACTATTGGATGGAGATAATGGTGCACCAAAACTTGCCCAATTGGAAATTAGGGGACTGTACAACAAGTTTAATATAATCTTTTGACACCAGGAGAAATCAGCCAATCTATGCCATTCTTTTCCCATAGCCATTACGTGCCTTTGCTCTTGCCTAGACACGTTGCCACTCTGTCTTAAAGACTTTGCGGTTAAATTCTTCGAACCATCTGTGTTTTACCATGCCGATTCGTACTTTTCCTCCTTATAAGGAAAGGGTCCCTTACTGCTGGTCTTACTGAACTTTGCTGTGTTCCTTGGCTGATGGCGAATCAACTGATGTCATGAGGACGAAGACTGACTCTGTATGCTGACTCATTACGGAGGGTAACTATATGATGATGAAATTGTAATTGTCTGGTTGCCTTTTCTGTCTAGGTACCAACTGCTTCTTTTGATAGAGACCATAGTTAGATGTTTTCGCAATTTTTGTTGCTAAATTGTTTTGCATGAAGCCCAACATGCTAATGCTGATTCGAGGTTAGTTAAGGAATTCACTAAACGGACGCAAATAGACAAATGATGGAATCTATGCTTTTTGAATAATGCGCTAATGATATTCTGTTAAATTTAACCCATGTTGACGACGTGCTTTGTTCTAATGTTTATGATTTTTGCTTTGATGAAATCTTATTTGAGTTGCCATATTATAACAGTGTTGATGTGTGTTATGGTTTTGAGACGAATAAACTTGCTAGTAGAGTGTAATTAATAGGGAATAAATATCATAAATCTTACTAAATTCTGTGTGGTTATTCATGTCTGAAAGGTCATGGTGTGTTTCAATTTTATTGATGTTATTGATTAATTTGATTGATTTGCAATTGTGAATATTGATGAGGTTATTGATCTATTGACTGACATGCAGATTAGTTATCTCGTCTTAAGGTGTCTTCAATCAGGGTCAAAAGATTCATCGTCCTAAAATGAGTCCCAGAGTGAATAATTTATCTAGATCGGGACGCGTTATCACCATGCAACCACTGATGATCTTGGGGCAAAACCCCATCTATTAGCATTAGTAGACAGGGGTGTTTCCCCTTAAAAATAACTTTTTGAGGAAGGCGTGAAAAAGAAACATGTTTTTATTTCTCCAAATTTTACAGTGCAGCACACATCCAAAGAGAAAAATGTTTGAAAGTTTGTATAGGCATAACATTTTATACTGGAAGGGTTGCCTTCTAGTACAAAACCGATGCAAGACATGATGGAGACACCTTTGCAATATGGTCCAAAGGAGAATTTATGCCTCTTACCAGCCTCATTTTGCATCAGGACTACAGACAAAACAGGAGAGTGCCAAGGCTAGGCAGATATGACACTTCCCTGCTTTCTGTCTCCCTCTCACACAACAATGCTATGCAAACAGTAATGTAGTTAACCCCTTCGCTGACACCTTTTCTCCCTCAGGTGCCAGGCCTTATTTTGGCTATTTGGGGCAGGGCGCGCTTAGTGCCTCATAACGTTTTGGCCGCATAAGCTACCCACACCAAGTTTGTGTCCTTTTTTTCCAACATCCTAGGGATTCTAGAGGTACCCAGACTTTGTGGGTTCCCCTGAAGGAGGCCAAGAAATTAGCCAAAATATAGTGAAAATTTTGTTTTTTAAGAACAAGGCTTGTGGTTTTTTCCCAGAAATTGACATCAACAAAGGGTTTGCAGTGTTAAAATCTACAGCTTTCAGAAAACGCAATTTTTCAACACAATTTTGGCATTTTACTGGGACATACCCCATTTTTAAGATTTTTTGTGCTTTGGGGCTCCTTCCAGTCAGTGGCAGAAATGGGTGTGAACCAGTGCTGGATTCCATAAACATAAATATTTCTAAAAAGTAGACAAAATTCTGAATTCAACAATGGGTAATATGTGTATAGATCCTACAGAAAATAACAACTGAAATAAAAAAATCTTGAAATTGAGGTAAAAACAACAGCCATTTTTCTCTACGTTTTACTCTGTAACTTTTTTGTGCAGTGTCAGATTTTTTTAAGCAATATACCGTTATGTCTGCTGGACTCTTCTTTTTGCGGGGATATATAGGGCTTGTAGGTTCATCAAGAATCCTAGGTACCAAGAACCAATAAATGAGCTGCACCTTGCAGTGGGTTTTCATTCTATACCAGGTATACAGCAATTCATTTGCTGAAATATAAAGAGTGAAAAATAGGTATCAAGAAAACCTTTGTATTTCCAAAATGGGCACAAGATAAGGTGATGAGGAGCAGTGGTTATTTGCACATCTCTGAATTCTGGGGTGCCCATACTAGCATAGGAAATATAGGGCATTTTTCAAATAGACGTCTTTTTACAACACTGTCTTATATTTGGAAGGAAAAAATGTAGAGAAAGACAAGGGGCAATAACACTTGTTTTGCTATTCTATGTTCCCCCAAGTCTCCCAATAAAAATGGTACCTCACTTGTGTAGGTAGGCCTAGCGCCCGCAACAGTTAATGCCCCAAAACACAACGTGGACACATCACATTTTCCAAAAGAAAACAGAGGTGTTTTTTGCAAAGTGCCTACCTGTGGATTTTGGCCTCTAGCTCAGCCGGCACCTAGGGAAACCTACCAAACCTGTGCATTTTTTTAAACTAGAGACGTAGAGTAATCCAAGATGGGGTGACTTGTGGGGCTTTCACTTGGTTCTGTTACCCAGAATCCTTTGCAAACCTCAAAATTTGGCTAAAAAACACTTTTTCCTCACATTTCAGTGACAGAAAGTTTTGGAATCTGAGAGGAGCCACAAATTTTCTTCCATCCAGTGTTCCCCTAAGTCTCCTGATAAAAATTATACATCACTTGTGTGGGTAGGCCTAGTGCCCGCGACAGAAAAAGCCCCAAAATACAAGGTGGACACATCACATTTTTCCACAGAAAACAGAGGTGTTTTTTGCAAAGTGCCTACCTGTGGGTTTTGGCCTCTAGCTCAGCTGGCACCTAGGGAAACCTACCAAACCTGTGCATGTTTTAAACTAGGGACTTAGGGGAATCCATGATGGGGTGATTTGTGGGGCTATCACCAGGTTCTGTTACCGAGAATCCTTTGCAAACCTCAAAATTTGACTAAAAAAAACACTTTTTTCTCATATTTCGGTGACAGAAAGTTCTGGAATCTGAGAGGAGCCACAGATGTCCTTCCACCCAGCGTTCCCCCAATTCTCCCTATAAAAATGGTACCTCACTTGTGTGGGTAGGCCTAGTGCCCGCGACAGGAAATGCCCTAAACACAAAGTGGACACATCACGTTTTCTCAAAGAAAACAGTGGTGTTTTTTGCAAAGTGCCTAGCTGTGGATTTTGGCCTCTAGCTTAGCCAGCACCTAGGGAAACCTACCAAACCTGTGCATTTTTTAAAACTAGAGACCTAGGGGAATCCAAGATGGGGTGACTTGTGGGGCTCTCACCGGGTTCTGTTACCCAGAATCCTGTGCAAACCTCAAAATTTGGCTAAAAAAACACTTTTTCCTCACATTTCGGTGACAGAAAGTTCTGGAATCTGAGAGGAGCCACAAAGTTCCTTCCACCCAGCATTACCCCAAGTCTCCCAATAAAAATGTTACCTCACTTGTGTGGGTAGGCCTTGTGCTCTCAACAGGAAATGCCCCAAAACACTATCTGGAGACATCAAAATGATCAAATAGAAAACAACCTGTTTTTGCAGTGGGGGGGGGGGCTTCACCTGCGTTTTTGGTCCTGGGATCAGCAGCCATCTAGGGAAACCTACCAAACCCAGACATTTCTGAAAACTAGACACCCGAGGGAGTCAAGGGAGGTCTGACTTTCATGGATCCCCCAATGTTTTCTTACCCAGAATTCTCAGCAAACCTCAAATTTAGCCAAAAAATTACATTTTCCCACATTTCTGTGTGGGATCACCACACCGTGACAAATTGCCTACCACCCAACGTTCCCCTCAGTCTCCCGGTAAAAATGATACCTCACTTTTGTAGGTGGGCCAAGTGTTTGTGACAGGGAAGAGCCAAACACACGTCAAAATTGAGGGGGAACCAAAGTGGGTCCAAAAGGGCAGTTTGAAAAAAAAAAACATTTTTAGGCTGACAAGCGCTGCAGAAATTTTATCGGTTTAGATGAGACAATGCTGGGTGGTAGGAATTTTGTGTATTCCTGCAGATTCCGGAAGGTTCGATCACAAAAATGTGGGAAAAATGTGTGCTTTCCAGCAAAGTTGCAGGTTTGCAGGGCATTGTGGGTAAGGAAATGGTGCAGGATGCATGTGAAGCACACCACCCTGGAATCAATTAGATGTTTATTTTTCAGATGTGTCTAGGTCTTGTGGATTTTTCTACATGTCAGTGCCCCAAAGTAAAACAAAGTGCAGCCCTCACCATTCCAAGTGGGACAATTTTGGGAGTTACCAAGCTCTCATGGTTCAAATGTAAAACAAAAATCAAAAATAATCAAATGTCCTCTTGCTTGCCATGGGATAAGATGTTTCAGTCTGTGGGAGCGAGCTGAAAGACTGTTAGCCCCTTTAGTTTGCGTCGGGGCATAACCAGGCCCAAACTGGTTGGTAACCACCACCCCACTATTTTCTTTTATTTGTTTTTATGCCCTGGCATCTACTAGAATTTCTGTCCCCCGGGGTGTGGATTGGGGGTAATTGCCCAATCTGGCCACTGGTGGGCAGAACAACTTTGGCCCCATTTATTTGGGGTGGATGTATGGCCATACCCCCAACCTCATATTTTGAAAGAAAATCTTCCCTGGTCTCTGGTGGCCTTTCTGCCCCTCTTGGGGGCAGTTATGGCCAACAGTAATGTGCCCAAGGGGCTGCCCCCAAACAAAACACAAACATACATACACACCAATCCATGGTGTCTAGAGGTTTCGCCTAACAGAAATAGGCCGATCTGCCCCAAGGGGGGCTGAAATGGCCTTAATACAATTTGACCCCCAGGGGAGCGATCCTTGTCTAAGGGGTCGCTCCCCATACATAAAAACATAAATTAAATATATATATATATCCCCTATATATTATATTAGGCCGATCTGCCTCTGGGGGGGCAGAAAAGGCCTAAAAATATTTTGCCCCCCTGATGAGTGGCCCTTGCCAAAGGGGCCGCTCCCCTTATGCGTTAGTGTAAAAAAATAAAAATTCCCTGGTGTCTTGTGGTTTCTGCCCCCGGGAGGGGGGGCAGAAATAGCCTAAAAATAATTTGGCCACCCGGGAGCTATCCTTGCCTAAAGGGTCGCTTCCCAAGCATGAAGAAAATAAAAATAAACAAAAAAAATGTATCCATGGTGTCTTGTGGCTTCTGCCCCCCCCCGGGGGCAGATATAGCCTAAAGATAATTTGGCCCCCCGGGAGCGACCCTTCCCTAAAGGGTCACTCCCCAAGCATAAAAAAATTAAAATAAACAAAAAAAAAATATCCCTGGTGTCTGGTGGTTTTCTACCCCCAGAGGGACAGAAATGGCCTAAAAATCATTTGCCCCCAGGGAGCGTCCCTTGCCCAAGGGGCCGCTCCCCTTATGCACAAGTAAGAAAAAAAAAATCCCTGGTGTCTAGTGGCTTCTGCCCCCGGGGCAGGGGGTGTAGAAATGGGCTAATAATAATTCCCCCCCTGCCCCCGGAGCGCGACCCTTGCCTAAGGGGTCGCTCCCCAAACATAAAAAAATAAAAAAATAAAAATAAAAATATCCCTGGTGTCTAGTGGTTTTCTGACCCCCCCCCCCCCCCCCGGGTGGCAGATCGGCCTAATAATTTTAGGCCGATCTGCCCTCGGGGGGTCAGAAATGGCCTAAAAATCCTTTGCCCCCAGGGAGCGGCTCTTGCACAAGGGGCCGCTCCCCTTATTCATAAGTATGAAAAAAAAACAATAATCCCTGGTGTGTAGTGGTTTCTACCCCTCCTTGGGGCAGATCGCAAGGCCGATCTGCCCCCGGGGGGGCATAAATGGCCTAAAAATAAATTGCCCCCGAGGTGCGGCCCTTGCTCAAGGGGCCGCTCCCCTTATTTCAAATAGGAAAAAAAAAAAAAATCCCTGGTGCCTAGTGGCATTTTTGCTGCCCGATCGCATCGCCTCTCTGCCCCCTCCACGTGATTGGAGGAGAAATGCTTTTGCACACAGTTTTCCCCACAGTTAAATCAAGTCCCCACAGTTTGATTGTGTTATTACACCCAAGTCCCCATAAGGATAGTAACACACACACAAACACACCCACACATACACATATGGACACACACACACACCAAAAGGAATGTTAGATTAGGTCCCTTGAGTAATGAAGGGACTACATGGCTAGTATTAGCTGGATACACCTTCTTTCCACGTCCTGAAACCCTACCAATTTCTGATGATGTATGGATCTGGAATTACACAGCCCTCATACACAGGAAACTCATTCAGTATGTGTTATGCACCATGGGTTCTAGCAGGATTCCTCGAACAGGGGCAGAGGCTGCTTTCACAGATGATAAAAAGCTGTCATGGGAGAGATGCCCACACAATTCATGCAGAAATCGCCTTATGGATTGCTTACAGGACTAAGCATTTGGAAGAATTTAATTGCATATGACACCCCACAGCAAGCATAAAATTCTATGTGTCTTCCCCTTGGAGCGGTGTCACCCATAGAGGAGTGCAAAAACAACAAGGTAATGGATGGAATGCTTGAATTAATCTCAGCCACAGACAATCATTTGAGGACACATCTCAATACATTGTTTTTTTGCCCACCATGTCATCCCAGTTTGGCCCCAGCCATCTGCAAATGAGTCGTGACCTTGCTCCCCATGGGAACTGTCCGGCCTGAACTGCCAGGCCAGGTCCTCCAAGGACCAAAAACAAGCATCAATGGACTGGTTTCAGGGTGTTGTCACCCTAAGTCAGAAGGGTATGCAGTATGCAGAGAAGTGGGTCCCATGCTAGCTATGCCACTGGATTCATGCTAGCCTTGCTGATGAGGGGAGATACCCCAAAACCGGTCACAGGATGCTTGTTTCTGGTCCAGGGAGGGCCTGATCTGGCAGTTCAGGCTTGACTGTTCCTGCTGGGAGCAGGGTCAAGACTGATTTCCATATTGCTGGGTCCAAACTGGAATGGTGTGGTGGGCCAAAAAAGATGGATGCAGGCCCAGATCTGTGACTGGGGGGTGAATGTTTGACATTGTTCAGCATTCCATCCATTATCTGTTCTTTTTGAACCAGAAGAGGAGTGCAGCACCTTGGGAAGTATAGTTGCATACATTTACACTAACACGCATGGCAGACCCTCCCTAGCAGTTCTCAACAACTACAAGACATGAACAGTGCTGCACCAGCTCTGGAAATAGATGTGAGTTTAATGGGAAACTTTTCTACTCTCTCCTCAATCGTCCTCAGCAACATTAAGGGATAAGTGTCAGCTCTGACCATAGTTCTGAAGCTTGCAGCAGTTCCAGTTTAAGACTGTGAGTGAGAACTACAGAGAATAATTTTGGAAGGTACAATTCTGTGGGCTGTGATACATTGGATACTCAAGTCATTAAACCACATGTTAAACCCAAAAGTATCATTGAGTATTCCACTGAGAGAAAATCTGCAGCAGAACATAAGAAGGGGGAAGAAAAAAGACAGATGATTCCCCCGTAATTTGAGAATCTAGCGAGGAAACGTTTTAAGTTATGTGACCAGAAGAAAATAAAAAAGCCACAATGGCTTTGGTACTCTGGTAGCCACTCTTCCAATTCTTTTCAGGCCTCTAACCGTATATGAGCAGAAAGAGGGGTTGCACTCTAAACTGAAGAAAAGAATATAGTAGCAAAAAGGTGATACAGGATGAGAGACTGAGATCAGTGTAAAAAAAACAAGAGAAAGGTAGGTACTGCTACACTCATTTGAAAACGAAGATAAAAGTAGTACTTTCTAAGAGAAATGCTGTACCAGCTATGGATACTTCTGTGCAATGAGACTTTGATGATAACACTTCTAGACAGAGCAGAGCATCACACTCTACAGAGATTTCTGGGGTCAAGTGCAACTGATGACTTCATACAGATTGACACTCCAGAGGAACATGCAAATCCTCATAATGGGGTTTATACTTTAGACATCCAGATTGAAGGGGGACATACCACGCACAATAAAAGCGGCCTTCTTTCTAAATTTATCTAAAAAATATGACATCATATTAGCAGAAGATGATTGGCATCCAGTCTGAATTAGGAAAGTGCCCAGAGGAGAGGAGGTAATAAGGTTAGCCTTTTCCTCCATAGTAAACAAAGATATTAGGAAAATTTACACCAGTGAGTGGGCGGTTAAACGTGCTCCCACCTTATACAGAAACCAAGCGGGGTGGGATAACAGACTCGCTGAAATTAAAATGGTTCTTTATAGCTTGGATTGTACTACAGAATGTAAATATATTAAATTGTTAACGTTTTATGACATAAGTATTTCATCAGCTTCTCTTTTTCTAATGTACTTCAATTTGGTGGTTTTTGGATGTCTAAAAGATGTAGTCAACTGTACCCCGATTTTTAAGGCAAATGATAATAAAATCACTTGCCAATCTGTGTCAAAGCATATGCCTTTATGACATTTCTCTGAGGTGATTTATGTCCTATGTCTCCTAGAAAATATCTTCACAGGATATTTCAAACTGCTTATTAGTTATACGTGTAAATTGCTGAAACCTAGTTTGTAGGGAAATCTGATGGCACTATGGTCATGCTTCAAGTGAAAAATAAATAGTTTAGTACAAGATGGAATTTCCCTAAATTGAGTGATCATGCTATGCATTTTATAACATATTTGTTGCATTTACTTTTGTGCAATGTTATGCCTTCTAAATATTATTAATTGACTTCTTTCAATTAAACATGGTTTCAACCTGTTTAGCTCTGTATAGTGTAAAGCAACATACATTTTAGTACAAAACAGATGGGAGTTGAATTATTGGCAGAAAAATCAGAAACCAATGCCAATTTAAGGACGGGTACCCAGATGTGATAATTCTGTGAGGTGTGCATGGAAACATTTGCCCTATCACCTGCAAGCATTTCTATAAAACAGTAATCAAAGCGGTTTGGAATTTTAATAAACACAAAATAACTATTTGAAAATTAGTTATGGAGCATTGATGTAAAATACATAAAACAAAGAAAATATTTACTGCAGAAACCTACTAAATCATTCCCACAGTTACCAACATGCAAGAATGGAAAAACTGCTAGTTTGTAAATCTGTTGCATTGAATCAACTAGATAGTCTACAGACAAACTGACCAAATCCATTTGTCTGTAGTCAAATCTGTGTCAGTTAGTTAAACATGTAACTCCTGTGTTATTTTACATACAGCAATTTTATTGATATTTTTTAATCTAAATTAAAGCATATTGTTTTTGGACCTGGCCCTCTCTGAAGGGTCACCACCACATGTTTTGCCTTTAACCCTACTTTTTTTGCTGAAATTAATTTTTGTTGACCATCCTCTGAGCATAGTAAAATTAGCTTACACTTGATTGGTATTTTTCATTTAATTCTAAGTAGTGTGATATACCATATGCCCTGGGCAATGTAAATTAAATGCTACTAGTGGGTCTGCAGGACCTATTGTACTATCTACCTAATTAGCCCCTTCAAACATATCCCAGGGCTGCCAATGCAGGCTGCATGCAATTTGAAACTGAACATTTGACATTTTTATTGCAAAGGGCAGGGCGCAATGTCATTAAAAGGTTGGATATGTACTTTTAAGTTTTACATGTCCTGGTAGTGAAAAGCTGCTACAATAGTTTTTCACTATTGTGAGGCCTAATGTGGTAAAATGTGATTGAGTAAAGTTAAGCAGCTCATGTTTGGCATCTATGAAATTGTAACTAAAAATGCTCTTTAATTTTGAAAATGTCATTTTTGGAAAGTTGCCCTTTGGCAGTTGGTGCCTGCAGCCTCACCTGGGTCATATGACTAGGAGTATTTGGCAATTAGGACTTTGTGAGTTCCTCCCAGAAAGATTAAGTGTGCCTGGATAGGCCACCTGATGGGAGAATGAGGGGGGTGAAGCACAACACAATCACCTTGCAACTGGATAGTCTGTGCTCTGCCTCCAAACTAAAGCTTGTTACTACTGCATTGTCCCTGCAGGCAGCTTTGGAGCCAGAGCAGAGATCTTTAGAAAATGCACATACTTCAATGAAGGCACAAGGTATAACAATAGGGATCTAATACCCACTCTTTATTTAAATTTCTGGACCTGCGCAAGTACTCTCAAAGGACTGCTTGCCGTTGTGGCCTGCTGTGTATTTCACAAGACTCCTTTACTGCACTGGGAAGGACTGCTTTGAAGCCAAGAGCCTGCCTTGAACCCTCAGATGCCTGCCCTGCTGCTTGAGCCATGCTTCATCAGTGAACCTGCAAATACCAGAGAGACTCCAAGGGCTAGTCCCAAAACACCTACTAAAACAAATAGCTAACTGATTGTTTGAATTATGGCCAAATTACTTGCAGATGAATAAGTCTTGGATGATACAACTTGCTGGTTGTTTTGATCAACTCTGGATTCTGGTGCTTATTAACATACCACCAGTGCACATCCTTAAGGTTGTTGCATTTGACTCTGGTTTTCCTCTCCGTGACACCACATTAAGGGCCTGACTATGACTTTGGCAGATGGGACACCCCATCACAAACATGACTGAAATCCTGCCCACTTTTTTACAAGTTCCATAGTATATGATGGTGTAGGAAGTACCCTCTTTTTGGCATGTTACCCCCAATCTCTGCCTGATGTCAGTGTGTTTGGCTGTGTCACTAGAGTCCTGCTAACCAAGACCCCAGTGCTTATGCTCTCTCCTCTCAATGTTGTCACTGCATACTGGTAACGCAGTACTTCACCCACAATTGGCATACCGGTCACCCCTTAGAAGTCCCTAGTATATATGGTACTTAGGTACCCAGGGCATTGGGGTTCCAGGGGATCCCGATGGGCTGTAGCATTACTTTTGCCACCAATAGGGAGCCCAAGCAAAGGCTTCTGCAGGACTACAATTGCAGCCTGTCTGAAATGGTGCATGCACCATTTCACAGCCGTTTACACTGCATTGGGTCACTTTAAGTCACCTATATGTCAGGCCATCCAACCCTGAAGGCTACATGCAAAGTACCTGTGTGAGGGCACCACTGCACTACCATTTTCCCGAACCTCGTGAGTGCGGGGACGCCATTTTATGCGTGCACTGGACATAGGTTAATACCTATGTCCAGCTTCACAATGGTAACTATAAATATGGCCATGTATGGTGTCTAACATATCAGAATTGCTCCCCAATACTAAATATTGTATTGGTAGTGCAATTCCATGCACTCTGGGGCTCAACAGTGGATCCCCAGTACTGCCATTCCAGCCTTCTGAGGTTTTCCAGGCAGCCCCAGCTGCCACCTCACACACAGGTTTCTGTCCTCCTGTTGCTTAAGCAGCTGAAACCCAGGAAGGCAGAACAAACCATTTCCTTTGGGGGAGGGGCGTCACACCCTCTTCCTTTGGAAATGGGTACTACAGGCAAGAGGGGTAGCCTCCCAGAGCCTCTGAAAATGCTTAGAAGAGCACAGATGGTGCCATCCTTGCATGATTCAGTCTACTCTAGCTCAGGGATGCCCAGCCCATGTTCTGGTGAGAAACTGGTCAAAGGAAAGGGGAGTAATCACTCCCTTGTCTGTCACCACCCCAGGGGTGGTGACCAGAGCTCCTCCAGAGCGTCCCTGGGTTTTGCCATCTTGGATTACACGGTGGTAGGGCACTCTTGGAGTATCTGAGTGGCCAGTGCCAGCAGGTGATGTCAGAGCCATCCCCTGATAGGTGCTTACCTGTGTAGCTGACCAATCTCCCTTTCAGGGCTATTTAGGGTCTCTCCTCTGTGTGTTTCCTTTTATTCGGATTTCAAGACTCCAGCAGGAATCCTCTGCATCCTTTACTTCACCTTCTAAAACTGACAAAACTGGACCCTCCTGAAACTCTACTCACTGAAACAAAGAAGCAAAGACGACTTCTGCAACATTGTATCTTCAGCTCCTGCCAGCAACTCCAACTACCTGTCCTCAGCCTGCACCAGAAGAATGAAGGAATCTCTTGTTGAAGTGAAGGAGTCACATCCCTGCTTCAGCAGGCACCCCTCTGCAGCAATGACTGGTGGCATGGGTCCCCTCTCCTGATGAACTGGGTGGATCCAGCAACACGGGTGGTAGACTGAAGTTGTCCCAACAGTCCTAAGGTACAGCCGCCAACTTTGGTGGAGGTAAGAGCTTGCCTCCCCACACAAGACAGTACCCCCATTCACCATGTGATTTGCAGCTGCTAAGGCTTGTATGCGACCTTCCACAAAGTTCTTCAAGCACAAGACAGTTTCAGCCCCCAGGACTCCTTCCTGCAATGCACAGCTTCATGAGTGGTTCTCCAGCGGTGTGGGATCCTTTTTCGTTGTGCTGCATGGGCCTCCATTTGCACCTGCTTGTCCCCATGCTGTGGGACTGCTGTGCACCCTGCATAGTCTTCTGAGGGCTCCCTGAGTTGCTGAGAGCCCACTCTGTCTCCCCCTCCTGGGTAGAGGCAACCAGGTCCCTCTTGGTCCTGGGCAGCACCATTTTCTGCTAAACAAGAGTTTTGCATGTGCCAAGGCTTGTTGGTGAATCCCGTGAAGCAAACCAGACAGCAATCCTCCATCCGGCGTGGGACATCATCTGCATCAACCAGGAACCCGCATTCATCTTCTTGGGTGTGGTACTGACTGTTCTTCTTCACCGGTGGTTCTTCTTTTGCACCTTCATTTGGGTTAGCAGGGGCTTCTGTTCGCCGTGGACTCTTCAGTGCTTCTTGGACTTGGTCCCCTTCTTCCACAGGTCTTCAGGTCCACAAATCCGTCCTTGGTGTCTTGCAGTCTCTTCTCGTCCTTGCATAATCTTCTATCACGTGTTCTTGTGTGTTCTAGGAAACTTACTGTGATTTACTCCTGCTTTCTTGGGCTCTGGGGTTGGTTCTATTACTTCTCTTTGGTGTTTTCTAACACTCCCAGCGCCCCTCTACACAACACACTTGCCTAGGTGGGTAACCAACTTTCACATTCCACTATTTTAGTATTTGGTTTGTGTCCCCCCCAGGCCCATTGCTATCTATTGTGATTTTCACTATTTGCACTGTTTTCTAACTGTTTTTACAGCTGTTGCTGCATTCTAGTGCATATACTGTGTGTATTACTTACCTCCTAAGGGAGTATGTTCTCTAAGGTATTTTTGGAATTTGTGTCACCAAAATAAAGTACCTTTTTTTTTGTAACACTGAGGGCTATATGCACAAAACATTTTCCCATAGACACAGAATGGGTAAAACCCTTCGATACATCTGGCCCTGAGTGTTTTCTTTCCTGTCTTTGAGTACTGTGTGACTACAGTGGTATTGCATGAGCTTTGCTTGTCTCCTAGATAAGCCTTGGCTGCTCAGCTACAGCTACCCCTAGACAGCCTGGTTTTTAGACACTGACTATATTTCTCACTAATAAGGAATGACTGGAACTGATATAAGGTATAAGTACTTTTGGTACCCACTACAAACCAGGCCAGCTTCCTACAAGTGGAACTTGTAATGTAGAGGACAGGATAACCATCATGTTTGTGACAGAATATCCAATCCACCAAGGTCATAATCAAGCCCTACATCAACCCTAGCACCTCTCTTAGGGATCTTGGATGACAGTGAAACCCTTATCTTAGAAGTCACGTTAATGATTTCCTTTTTAGAAAATGTTCTCTTCACTGTCTTTGCATGGATTAAATGATAGCTGAACATATCCACATTATTTACACGAAACATAAAGAAAGAAAAATCAATACAAAGAAAAAAAGAAAAAGACTAGTGCGGATCAGAGGAGTGGATAGCAGAGATAAGTTTTGGAGGAAATATCTTAACAAATAATCAGAAAAGGGTCTCTCAAAAGAACAATACCAACGCTATATTTTTCTTACCACAGTATAACTGGCACGTTTCTGTGTCTTCCAACAAATATAAATATCAGAAATTTGCACTCACACTATTTGTCTAGTGGTGATTACCTAAAATTGCCACTCTGCATAATGTAGTCAACACACAGTAAATGAAAAATTATAAAATGGATTAATTGCAAGTGCCTAATCTTGGTATAGTGAGTGATTTAGCAACCATATGAAAATTATCTTTCTATGTTTGCAAGAGTGTTGAAGCATGTTAAAATAGGATTTTGTAAAGTAAGACAAATAATAGTATCCCACAGATTTTATAATTGGGCAACTGATATAGCAACAGAGAAGCTTTCCAATTATAAAACCTGGCAAACCAGTATTTTTAGGATCTACACTGTTTGTTGATGTTCTCAAAGTATGTAAGCCTGTATCCAGTGGCCAGAAAGAAGAACGTTTATTATACAACTCACAATAGTGGTCCAAAATATAACTGAAAATAAATGCTTCTCCCCTTCCACAGTAGCCAGAAGTGCCTGCCCTCACCTTGCTCACTCTCCCCCATGCCTATGTCATACACCCCAACATATAAGGTAATATGTGTGGGAAATTGGAAATTTGTTAAAAGGGGTGATAATCATAATCCTTGTCAGAGTGAACCACTGAAGTCACTAAATAAAACTTTGCTTAACCCTCTGGTAGCATAATACAAAGCAGCCAGGATTAACTCAGATGCAATGGGCAAAGTATTTATGCAGCACTCAAACAGCAACACAAGAAGACTCCCAAAATAATTTCGAAAAATGCAGAATATTTAACACCAGTTTACAAAGATTGAATAGCTAGAAACAGGGATATGAGATTGTAAATGTTCGTTTAAAAATAGAGCCAAAAAGCAAAAACCATTTACTGCGGATATCTGTTTTTGCTAGACTGGGTCAAAGTCAAAAGTTAAGTTAATGATCTCTGGTCAGACACATGGAACAGGTTTGTCCTGGAGGAAACGTTCCCTTCTGACTTAAAAGGGTTTACGGAGAGAAAGTGATCTTTAACAACTCATCAGCAGGACAAGCACAATGATACGTGGCTGCTGAGCAGTGGTAACCCAGTGTGGCCATTGATGAAGGTAGGAAACCTTCAAGAGGGTGAATGCCCAGGAAGGTTTTGATGTTGAACCAATGCTGCTTGGCATTGGTCCTAACTTTTGCCCTAATTCTGTCCCTGGTGGTCCATGGACAGCGAGGGCCGCTGTGGTGGTATGAACACCGCGGGACCGGCGGTGAAGACCACCATATTATGACCACGGTGGTTTGGCCTCATGCACCCACCCACACGCACTCAAACACAGACACTCTTACTCACACGCACTCACAAAATTCACCCCCATAGACACATACATACCCATACACACCACACACGCATGCATACTCTCTCCCTCCCCACCACCTCCCTCGCTCATCTTCACACAACCCCACACTCCCCAATCTTACCTCACTGCATGCACACACACACACACACACCATATACACATACTAACATATATGCACATGCACACACGCACTCACTCACACCCCATTCCCCCTTACTCATTCCCCCATGCACACACTCCCATCCCCGTCCACATGCATACACAGACACACCCTAACCCACAATACACATTCACCCACACGCCTATCACCTTCACCAACTTTACAGACAGGCACACACGCAGGCACTCAAAAACACTCCCCCTCCCTCCACATTCATGACACATATACACACACTCACATATTCACACACACCCATTCACACCCTCCCACCCCCTTAGTATATCCGTCTTCTTCTCCTTCTTCAATGGAAGAACCCAAATGATTCACCTACCCCTTTTCACCTCCGAACCAAAAGACATGACTTGTGGTGTCCCTCAAAGATCATCCCTCAGTCCCACACTTTTTAACACATATATGACCCTGTTAGCCAACATCATCAGATCCCATGATGTTATAGTAATAAAGTAATAAGGTAACTCCAATGCTATCTTATGAGAGTGGCACGATTTGCAGTAGTGAAAAACTAATTTGAGTTTTTCACTACCAGGACATGTAAAACCTAAAAGCACATGGCCTACCTTTTAAATACATTGCACCCTGCCCAGTGGGCTGTTTAGGGTCTACCCTATGGGTGATTTGTATATTAAGAAGGAAGGTCTGGCTTGGTAAGATATTTATTTGGCAGGTCAAAATAACAGTTTGAAACTGCACACACAGGCTGCAAAGGCAGGCCTGAGACATATTTAAAGGGCTACTTAAAGGGCTACTTAAGTGGGTGGCACAATCAGTCCTGCAGCCCCACTGGCAACATTTCATATACAGGCCCTGGGCACATGTAGTACTCTTGACATCATGCAGTCCCCTCCAGAATGCCAATTTGGATATAACATCATCAGATGAGACATATTTAAAGGGCTACTTTAGTGGGTGGCACAATCAGTGCTGCAGCCCCACTGGCTGCATTTCATATACAGGCCCTGGGCACATGTAGTACTCTTGACATCATGCAGTCCCCTCCAGAATGCCAATTTGGATATAACATCATCAGATGAGACATATTTAAAGGGCTACTTTAGTGGGTGGCACAATCAGTGCCGTAGCCCCACTGGCAGCATTTCATATACAGGCCCTGGGCACATGTAGTACTCTTGACATCATGCAGTCCCCTCCAGAATGCCAAATTAGATATAACATCATCAGATTGCTTCTTTGCGAGGCCCCAGTCACATTCTGGAAGTCTGGAGCTCCAGAGATTTCAGTGGTAGAAACCCAAAATCTAGGTTGGGTAATAGTTAAAGGCAGTCGGCTAGACTCTTGACTTTGGGTCAGTCCAATTATGGAGATTTTTCAAAAAGTAGATCTAAACTTCTCCAGACTTCTGGAACTTTTTCCTGAAGTTCCCCTTGAGAGTTCAAAGTATCCAAAACACATATCCAAGGATCAAGAAGATCTGAGATGGTCCTTGGAAGTTTGGAACTACAAATCCTACAATGCACCTGGCCAAATCCTTAAACGTTCACTGGATGGACTCTAGGCTGGGGACTTCTTGATGTAAATGGTGCAGGGAAGCTCTGTTAACCTGTTGCTTTCAGTAGGTTCACTCCTTAATCCTTTTGGGACCAATGCAAAGTCCTTGGGGGTCTAGTTTCCAGTATGCAGCGGGAGCATTCCTTCCGATGGCAGGCTAGGGTTGTAGTAGGACAGTCCTTCTTCTCACTGTAGTTTCAGGCAGAAGATCTGAGTTGCTAAGCAGTTCTCACATATATATTTGATGATTTGGGGTGGGGGCACCCCTGTCCAATGAGGAGCAGAGTGCACCCCAAAAGCATGATATCTTCCTCCAAAGGGTGCCATATTCGTGCCTCACAAAGCACTTTCAAATTCAAGATGGGGGATTCCTCTCCAGGAGATTAAGACCTTACTAAACCTACTGGTATGGCTCATTCCCATTACCACTCCCCTCCAGACCTTTTGCAAATTCCATTCCTGGGCCAGCCATCTGGCTGGGAGGTACAGGAGGAGGGGGTAGGATGGCTGGCATTTCTTACTTTCCTGCTCTCTTTGAAGCCCAGTTTGATTTACCCAACCCCCTTTCTTGCATATTTTCTGCAGCTGCCGAGCTCCCCCACCAGATAAACTATGCTCTGTGCAGGCCACTTATAACCTCATCAAAGCAGCTTGGCTAAGCCTGTTAAGAGTGAACAATCAGGAAGGGCTGCTAGAAGGCAGGCTTTTGGCTCACAGAAACGAAAGTCCTCTAACTTCCCTTCTGCATTATTTATGATTAATTCAAGAGTGGCAAGTTGCTGGAGTTATCATTACCAACCGTTTAAGCCCTTGAATGACATTTTAGGTCTTCCCTAGCAATATTTATACTTAAATCAAGTTTACCAATGTAAAGCTCTGGAGCTAGGTGGCATATTTACAAGAAACTGGCACATCAGCTCTTATGCACTAGTCTCCTTGCATTGTCTGCCCCCCCCCACCTACACCATGCTAGCGCTGTATTTACAATACAGCACACCATGGCACATGTTAGCATAATAGCATCAAGGTTTTTGATGATATTGTGGCACTTTGCTGGACTAGCACCAAAAATGTGGAAGCTAGTCCAGCAAAGCTTAGGGAGTACCATAGGAAAAAGCCTAGTGTCCCTTTAATGCCTAAAAAAAGGATGCTTGAGTGGCGCAGTGAAATCTTGTAAATTTCACAGCACCATTTTTTGGGCCACCCTGTGGGGGGATGCCCCCCTTGCATACATTATACCTGCTGCAGGCATTATGTGGCACAATGGTTTACAAAGCGGTCCAAAGCTAGTACTGCACCTGTTTCTAACTATGGCACAGGGTGAGGGCCTGTTTAGCACTGCCGTACCATAAAAAGTTGATGCAACAACTGTGCTAAGGGGCACAAGGGGCTTTTACATATGCCCTTAAGTATCTATAATGGGAAAAAACAAATGGGCAGTTTTTCCCTCACCAGGCATAGAAAGCATATTTTAGAATGTCCCTGCTTATAGTTACATGGCACCCCGCCACTGGGACACCTAGTGTAGCCCTTAGATGTGGCTTATATGTAGAGATGTAGTAGATTACCACTGTGGAAGTACCTTTAAATCTAAAATCGAATTTGCATATAGTTAACATTTAGAGACAGGCTGCAATGCAGAGCTGCCTTTAAAGATAACAACAGGCCATACTGCACATTCCAGTGCAGGAAATCTACTGGGCCGCTAAACCTCTGTGCCCTATTATATTATAGGTGGTTTGAATCCCCCTTTGTCTTATTCTAGACTAGGGACTTACAGGAGTCCGTCATTTCCAATAATAATTATACATAATTACCATGTACCTTTTTAATCAGAGCACTGGCCCTGGGCCTGGTTAGCAGAGCCCAGGGCACAGTCAGCGTTAGTTAACACCTGTATCAGTCAAGAAATGGGGGTGAACAGGGCTAAATGAATGTCGTTCTCACAAGGAGCAGGCAGTGGAGTTGATGTGTTGCTTCTGCCATGTTGTGGTGTTGTGCAGCAGGGCAGTGGTTGTGCAGGAGAAGGTACCTTCTCTAAAAGATTGACAGTTGACAAGAATAAGTACTTTGGCATTGTACTAACACACCCCCTCTCTCATTGCTGTACTCTTTATCCTTTCAAAGTTCTGCAACCTTCTCCACAACAGTGTCTCCAAAGACAATCACCTCATAGGGGGTCATTCTGACCCTGGCGGTCTTTGACCGCCAGGGCGGAGGACCGCGGGAGCACCGCCGACAGGCCGGCGGTGCTCCAATGGGGATTCCGACCGCGGCGGTAAAGCCGCGGTCGGACCGGCACCACTGGCGGGGTCCCGCCAGTGTACCGCGGCCCCATTGAATCCTCCGCGGCGGCGCAGCTTGCTGCACCGCCGCGGGGATTCCGACCCCCCCTACCGCCATCCAGATCCCGGCGGTCGGACCGCCGAGATCCGGATGGCGGTAGGGGGGGTCGCGGGGCCCCTGGGGGCCCCTGCAGTGCCCATGCCACTGGCATGGGCATTGCAGGGGCCCCCGTAAGAGGGCCCCTACATGTATTTCACTGTCTGCTGCGCAGACAGTGAAATACGCGACGGGTGCAACTGCACCCGTCGCACAGCTTCCACTCCGCCGGCTCGATTCCGAGCCGGCTTCATCGTGGAAGCCTCTTTCCCGCTGGGCTGGCGGGCGGTCTGAAGGCGACCGCCCGCCAGCCCAGCGGGAAAGTCAGAATTACCGCCGCGGTCTTTCGACCGCGGAACGGTAATCTGACGGCGGGACTTTGGCGGGCGGCCTCCGCCGCCCGCCAAGGTCAGAATGAGGGCCATAGTGTATTGCCTTTATCCTCCATCCTGTTTCCCCTTCTACCTGCTTTCAAAAATCTAATTATTTTTTTAAACCTCTTAGCATTTTGGCTAACTGTATAGCTACTGTCAGAAGAAGTCTCTGCCATCTTATTTTAGATCAACATTACCGTTGAAGAATCATATTCAAAACAGGTGTTGCTCACGTTACAAAAGAAACATTGCCTTCTGATTTACTAATTTAAGTTGTCTCATCTAAAAGTGAACACAAGCAAATCCAGCTGCATTGTCAGATTTAGAGCTCACATTCATACAGTAGGCCTCTTTCTCTTTATTGTCCAATGTCTGTCTCTCAATTTAAAAGCTGAGACCATTCACCATGATCTTCAAACAAACATGTAGTCGTAAGACAGCAGAAGTTAAAATATCAAAGGATAAGTGCATATAGGGACGTATACATTTACTGTTCATAACTCTGTACACATATGATTTAGATAATCAAGACTTACTTACCTGTCAATATTGTTTTTCATATAGTGTCCTTGCTATTGTGCTCCATCAATGTTTTAGGGTTGATTTTCAGGGTGACAGAGGGAAAGCATTTTAAATTATCAAGAAAAGAATAAAATAATGTTGAAATAATGTGCAAAGCTAATAATGCTTATAACTTGAATAAATTGTAGGAGGCAATCGTACTTAAATGTTCTAGGCCTGAAATATTTTAGCACTGAGGTATTAGTTAACTAAGCTAGATTGTGGAGAAGGCACAAAGCCTGATCTTGACCTTTTGAAAGACTTGTCATTCATAAAGAATAGGTGTTGTGCAAGAATGTTTTCTTGTCATTTATATCGATGTTTCAACTTCTAAAACGACCACTGTTAGCTAATGAATAGACTTGTTATTCTGGAGCATAGATATGAAGTTCAGACACAGGAATGTAGAATTTTATGGGAGCATGATTCAAGGGTGCACAAGTAAATTAGGTAAAAGTTAGATAAAAGTTAAGTTCTTAAAAGTTGCTGTCTGATAAATATTGTGTTCCTTTGAGAGCACGGGGAGTGAACACATTCCCATTGTCACATCTAGATCTGATTGGTCAACTGAAGAAAGAAGAAACCAGCTAAATTTGCAACATATATTTTGTTTGTCTACAACAGTGTGTGTTCCTGGAGTAGGTTACCACCTCATTCCAACTTTCCATTCACCTTATCCCTTTCATGTTTAGAGACTCTATTGAGTTCCTTGGACCTCTCTTTTATGAGAAGTTCTGCTCCGATTAATTACTGAGATAAATTTAAATGCTGAAGCATTATGCTTCTGATTTCTCTCGAACCCAGAACTCGTTATGGGTTGCTGGACTAACACCTTTTCCTTATCATTCTTAGAATAAGTATTATTTACTTTATATAACAAGCTTAATGCATTTACATATTGTTAATTGATTACTTATTTAGATTATTGACAAAACGAATGACTAAATAGTGATGATTTAATATGATTATTCTAACAAAGATGAATTACTGAAAGATTTGATTTAGGCCTAAATGGAGATCATGGAGTCTGACTCTGTGGAATTCCATGGAGTTGAAAGAAATGTCAGTGCAATTCTGTTGAGTTCCGTGACCTGGGGAGTCCCGAGTGCACCCGATCTCGGAAGTGCTCCCAGATCAGGCGCATTCAGGGGGGACATAGGTAGTGAAAGCTTCCGTTTCAGGCCTCTTGTGCATCAGCCTGTCCTGTGTGCACTGCACACAGGGCAGGCCGGTGCACAAGAGGCCTGAAACAGCAGCTTTCTTTTGCTGTCTACGGCCATGACCTGAATTCAGGCTAGGGCAGTAAGCAGCAAAAGCTGCCAGGTCTGTGTGCACTGGCCTGCCCTGTTTGTAGTGCACGCAGGACAGACCGGTGCACAAAAGGCCTGAAACAGCAGCTTTCACTGCCTATGGCCCTGTTCTGAATTCAAGCCAGGTGCCTAGGCAGTGAAAGCTGCTGTTTCAGTCCTTGTTTGTGCACCAGTGTGCACAAACAACGATAAAAGAGAAGCAAACTTATCTGGGTCTTCCCGGTGTCCTCCTCTCCTTGTCGTTTGATGGAGACAAGTCTCTTCCCGCAGTGGATGCCTCTCTCTGTGCTCCGGTGCGTGCTGCGGCTCAGTTACAGGCTGCACAGTGCAAGCGCAGACTTGCTGGGCTGCAGCATGCACTGCGTGAGCTCTGCTCTGCTGGCGGGGTTAACAGAGTTTTGGATGTACTCCACGCTCCAAGCAGAGCTTCCCACACACCCATAATTTGATAAATAACACCCTTTAACTAATAGCAAACTCTCACTATTGACTGAAATAAACTAGAGATTGTTATGAATATGTGTGATGTACAGCACCTGATTAGTTCTCACTCAACAGCAAAGATGGTTGGCCTAAGAAAGCAGTAGGGGTAGCTCTGATGAACAGTGAATCAACAACTTAACTGAAATAATCCTCACTGCAGCAAAACTTAGATGGTATGATGTGGATCACTCTGAGATATCTAGGTCTTCTCTCAAAGGTATGGTGACACATAAGCCAATAAAGGGGCCCAATCTATGTAAAACTCCACACCTCTCTGCTCCAGTATTTTAGTTAGTTTCTCCATACCCTGTAACTCCCACTGAGTTCATCAGCTTGGGGGATAGGGTGTGTGTAGGTCTTGGTGACCCCACTGAGCATCCTGTAATCCAGAATTTGAAGTTCTGGGTGGTATCTGTAGGAGAAGCTTTGGGGACCAACACAACTGGGCTGGACCAAGGGCTGTTTAAGTCCTCAATAACCCTTAACTCCAGCATTTTGGAGACCTCTTACTTATTGCTTGCTCACACCCTGTTACTATTCACAGGCATGATGTTCCTGTTATTCATATCATGGGTGAACCATGAAGTGAGTACTGGGATAAGGGAGAAGAGAGAAGCAAAGTGCTCCTATAACAGACAATAGTCTCTTTGTTGTTCTAGAGACAGTATAGGAACAAAGCTGACATCCTTCATGGACCCATCCTGCTCCTTGTCAGAGAGGTTGTTGGGGAGGGGTTCAGTCCATCATGCACGACTAGGAGCAGTGTTATATTAGATGTCTTAAATAGGGGCTTGAGGCAATAGATGTGCAAAATGCTTAAAGATCTAACAGGTTGATGACCTTATTCATACTCTTTTCTCTCAGAGTACCTGAAGCAACAGTTGTGCAGGTACTTGGGCTCCACAAGCTCCATCAGCTACACTTTCTGTCCGGGTTGAAATTGGACCAGAGTGCCCTACTGGCCATAGCACCCTTTCATGACCTCCTGGCTGGCACCTAGATCCTTCTTGGTTTTCTTACAAAAGTGCTTCATCTGGGAACCAAGTACCAGCATGCAGCTGAACACATTCTGGGGGGGGGCCTTACTTGGAGTTTGCTCTGAACTCTTCCCAGGGTGCCTGTACAGAAGTTTAAAGGGGCTGAATCCAACCCTCTGTGGGGTACATCCTTGTGAGGAGTAGAAAATGTTTAAGATATCACACACTCTTTCCACAAGGATTCATGTGTGCCAACATGAAGTTGGTGCCATGGTCAAATACCACCTCCTTGGGAAGGCCCACATGGGTAAAGATCTCCATCAGTGCCCTGGTCACATTGGGCATAGACACCTTCCTCAGAGGTTTAGCCCCTGGGTAACAGGGGGCATGGTCCACCAAGACCAGGATGAACCTGTTACCAAGGTCTGTATTGGGGTTCAGAGGCCCAACAATGCTGATGCCCACCGGCTCAAAGGAAATGCCAATGACAGGTAATGGTTGCAGGGGAGCCTTTCACTTCTCTCCTGACTTGCCACTGGCCTGGCAGGTAGGGCATGACCTGCAGAATGCATCTGAGTTCATCCGTATCTGGGACCAATTAAAGTGTCTGACAATCCTTGGAAAGGGCTTGACCTGACCTAGTGACCTGTCAAGTTAACATCATGAGCCAGCTTCAGTAACTAGGCTCTGCAGCACTGGGGGGCCACCAACACAAGTGCAACAGGATCAAGAACACTAGGCTCACTATACAAGACACTATTCACCTGACGTGTCACCAGCTTCTGTCTATCCCTCTAAGGTCCTCAGAAGTAGGGCTCTCCATCTGCACACTGGAGCTGGTAGGAGTCCCCTTCCTGCTGCTAGTCCGTCACCTCAGGTAGGTTTCCTACAGTTGCAATTTTCTCCCCTCCGGGTTCTGGGGTGTCACCCTCTGACTCTGCCTCCTACCGGAATGTGGCAGTTTCAGGAGCAGATTTCATTGCATCTCTTCTTTTTGACAGCCACTTAGGCCATTCTTCTAGGCTTCAGCTCCTCCTGACTAATTCTCGAGTGGCCATGGATCAAGTCGTCAGGCACATCCACTCAGGCAACCCTAACATCTCCGAGGGTGACCTGAGCTCCACCTTCTTCCAGATGGTGTGCCCTAGGTCACTGTCAAGCAGACAATCCACAGACATGGATGGACTCACAGCTAGGCTCAAGGAACCTGAGACCCTAACCCCTCCAAGCGAACCACAGCCACTGGGTAGTGACTCTTATGGTTGTCGTCTGCCACAACTTGTTACAATGTATTAGAGAATGCCTGTTCTGAGGTCACCAGATGACATCTGACAAATGTCATGCTAGCTCCAGTGATTCTCAAAGCCCCCACCCTCTTCCCATTGACGGTAACCCACTTCCAGTATTTCCTAGTATTACTAGGCATGTGAGATATTTGCACCATCTCTCCGTCACCCATTGACACTAGGGTAACCTCTATGCTATCCCCTGCACTATCTGCCCAAGGGCTACACTAATCAACCCTGGTTTCTTCCCACTAGTGGCGGGCTGGTGCCCGCTTGAGAAACTTCACATCCCACTTGTAGTGCACAACCTCTTGGAAATTATAATACTTAGGAGATGCCTTTCCTGAAGACTTTCTATCTGTGAACCATTTCTTGTTTTGCTCAAGTGGGGACTGGGAGTCCTGAACCTTAGAGATAATTTAGGGGCCTTGTTTTTATGTTTGACTCTGCCCACCCTTGTGGTGTTCCCTCCAGATACTTTCTTGTGAGCCTCATGCTGATTCAGTGATGCACCTTCTTAGCAAGCTCCCTGGGGCCAGTAAGCTTACTATCAATATGGCGCTCATACAGATCAGCAAAATGAAGTCTGAACATGTGCCCTCTCACAATCAAACTGTACAGACCCTGATAATCCTTTACTTCACTGCCCTTCACCCAACCATCCAGTGCCTTGCAACATGAGTCTACACAAAACCCCTAGGACTGCCACATTTATGTCTGGGATTGAACACCTAGGGGCAGCTTCTAACTTTTGCCTGTACTTCACAGAGGAAAGCCAATTATTTCTGACTAGGATTTCCATCACGAAGGGATGCGTCATCCTGTCTCCCTTATCTAGGTCCTCTCCTATCTACCTGTGCTTGCAGAGGCTAGCCCCCTAATCCTCCTTAGGGATACCCAATGCATCTGTAAAGTCACCACATTTTCAAACTTCATGTCAATATCACCCATAAAACATACTCAGAGGTTTTATATTTCCTGACCTTTGGAAATATGAAACCTCTTATCTCCAGAGGGTAATGTAGAAATGCTGCCACTGTCACTGCTGGACTCTTCCTTTCTGGTTTTGATGTCAAACTCCTTTCGACTCAGGGCTTGACTGAGAACTCGGCAGATGAGTTACTCTGCGACAATGGTGAAAGCTATTTCAAACTAACTTGAGTGTTTTACTACCAGCACATTTAAAACTAAGAAACTTTTTTAAATAGATTCCACCCTGCCCTCTGGGATGTCCAGGGCTTACCCTATGCGTAACATGGTTATAAAAAGGAAGACTTGGGCCTGGCAAAATGTTTGTTCTGCAAGGTCAAATTGTCAGTCAAAACTTCACACACAGGCTACAATGGCAAGTCTGAAACATGTTGAAAGTGCTGCTTAAGTGGGTGGCACAATCAGTGCTGCAGGTCCTCTAATAGCTTTTGATATACAGTACCTGGGCACAAGTATTGCCACTGTACTAAATATACATTTACTTTAGCCTTTTGAGTATAAGCCAGTTCTAACATGTTTTCAGGAGAGATCACAAATACTTTAGCACTGAATGGCAGTGGTAAATTTTGCTGAGTCCTAAAACCAGCAAAAAGAAAATCAGTAAACAGGACAGTTGAAGGCAAAAATATAAGGGGTAAAATACACCAAGAATACCAAGCCTAATATCCTTAACCTGAAGTGACAGTCACCTATTTGTGTTAACTGAGCTTTTATCCAGTTAGTGGTAATTACTTTTTGGAGATGCATGTTGCATGTTACATCTGTTTACCCCCGGTTGAATGCAGTGTTTGTGTTTGTGCATTTATGACACCTAACAAGTTATTGGCAGAGATAAAAGGGGATACTTGTCTGGAACATTGAATCCATAGCAGCAAGTATTTCCACGTTTTGTTCACTCTCCCATGATATGTATAAGTTTACCTGTATCCCTGAAGTCTCCCCAGCATCTTCCCATATGGAATACATCCCCACCATGTTTTCCTAGCATTTAATACCAGTGAAGCATGGGTTTTATCCTGGCTTCTTTAGGCCTGGTGTTTAAAGCTGTCTTGTGTGGTCTGACGAAAACATTATCCAACTCCCTATTTACAAGTGTATCTAGTTTGCTACCAGCATACTACAATGCAGGATGTGATAAAAATGTGAGATAGTTCTCTTATTGCTGTCTTTTATGAAGAACCAGTACTTGAAGTGTATAATCTGACTAAAAGCATGTGAACTTTAGGCAGCTATATAATCCAGTGCCTAAGCTAAGAATACCTTGCTAGACCCCATAATTCCCTCTGTATGTGCTCAAACTATATATATTGTCACTTTCATCAAAGAGTTATCCAGTCCTAACACAGCCCTTCTGTTTCCTTGTCCCAATGAGTCCTCTTCCAATGATGGAGTGATAACGAAGTTGCCCAGAATCGCGGTGAGAGGTGAGGGAATTGTAGTAAGAGCCTGTGGACCCAAGTTACCTTTCAAATCTGTGAACCATCAAATATTTGATTTATGAGGTACCATTGACATTTGGGCCCTCATTCTGACCCTGGCGGTCGGTGATAAAGCGGCGGCCAAGCCGCCAACAGGCCGGCGGTCTAAAATATGCAATTCTGACCCTGGCGGGAACCGCCAACACAGCCCGCCAACTTAACACTCCGACCGCCACAGCGGTACAAACAAACAGCGCGGCGGTTCCCGCCAACAGCCCGGCGGCAGACAAAGTACCGCCCACCCTATTACGACCCACCAATCTGCCACCTTTTCCGGGGCGGGAGCACCGCCGATAAGAACACGGCGGAAACAGACTACGAACGGGAAAACGCTCACCTCTACGCACTCCACGCGAGATTCCGGCAGTATGGAGCCAGAGTTGCAGGTCATCCCCGCACTCCTATTCCTGCTCATATACCAGGAGCACGCCCGGCGGCGCGGAAGACATCGGTGAGTACGGCACCTACGACACAGGGGAGGGAAAAGATTACCGGCACACACCCACCCACCCACAACCACTACAACACACACATCAATGCATTCCCACAGATCACTGTCACAACCCACAAACCACCCCCCTCCGAAATAATGCAAAGACCAAAAGAAGAGATCTTAAACGGGCAGATATATTGAAAAATAGACAGCAGTAATCCAAATAAATAAATAAACTATGTACAAAATATATACAGCTACTAAATGTAGTCCAACCACTGTCCGTGGATCACAGGGGTCCTGTGCAAAGGGGCAAGGCCCAGTCCCACGACAAGAACTCCACGGAGAGAACACTGCAGGGGCATCAGAAAGAAAATAGGACAGGCACCTCAGGGGGAAGGGAAGTGGGGGCACCTCAGCCACTTGAGTACACGACGCCAGATCCACGAGGGGACTCCATGACCACTGGCCCATCCTGGGGAGAGCAAAGCCACAGTCCAAACAGTCCATACAGTGGGTGGCCTGCCCACTGGGCCATCCTGGGGAGAGCAAAGCCACAGTCCATACAGTCCATACAGTGGGTGGCCTGCCCACTGGGCAATCCTGGGGAGAGCAAAGCCACAGTCCATACAGTCCATACAGTGGGTGGCCTGCCCACTGGGCCATCCTGGGGAGAGCAAAGCCACAGTCCATACAGTCCATACAGTGGGTGGCCTGCCCACTGGGCCATCCTGGGGAGAGCAAAGCCACAGTCCATACAGTCCATACAGTGGGTGGCCTGCCCACTGGGCCATCCTGGGGAGAGCAAAGCCACAGTCCATACAGTCCATACAGTGGGTGGCCTGCCCACTGGGCCATCCTGGGGAGAGCAAAGCCACAGTCCATACAGTCCATACAGTGGGTGGCCTGCCCACTGGGCCATCCTGGGGAGAGCAAAGCCACAGTCCATACAGTCCATACAGTGGGTGGCCTGCCCACTGGGCCATCCTGGGGAGAGCAAAGCCACAGTCCATACAGTCCATACAGTGGGTGGCCTGCCCACTGGGCCATCCTGGGGAGAGCAAAGCCACAGTCCATACAGTCCATACAGTGGGTGGCCTGCCCACTGGGCCATCCTGGGGAGAGCAAAGCCACAGTCCATACAGTCCATACAGTGGGTGGCCTGCCCACTGGGCCATCCTGGGGAGTGCAAAGCCACAGTCCATACAGTCCATAACAGACCCCACTGCCACTGGAGGAGGCAAGTTGGCCAGAGGATATCCTGCAGCCCTGCCCGAGATAGATCCTGCCTGCCACGTCTGCCAAAGGGCCAGCGGTTCTTGCCTTGAAGGGCCCAGTTCAGCGGTTCCTGAGACGGCGGGGCCCAGTTCAGCGGTTCTTGAGACGGCGGGGCCCAGTTCAGCGCTTCTTGAGACGGCGGGGCCCAGTTCAGCGCTTCTTGCCTTGAAGGGCCCAGTTCAGCGGTTCTTGAGACGGCGGGGCCCAGTTCAGCAGTTCTTGAGACGGCGGGGCCCAGTTCAGCGGTTCTTGAGACGGCGGGGCCCAGTTCAGCGCTTCTTGCCTTGAAGGGCCCAGTTCAGCGGTTCTTGAGACGGCGGGGCCCAGTTCAGCTGTTCTTGAGACGGCGGGGCCCAGTTCAGCGGTTCTTGAGATGGCGGGGCCCAGTTCAGCGGTTCTTGAGACGGCGGGGCCCAGTTCAGCGGTTCTTGAGACGGCGGGGCCCAGTTCAGCGGTTCTTGAGACGGCGGGCCCAGTTCAGCGGTTCTTGAGACGGCGGGGCCCAGTTCAGCGGTTCTTGAGACGGCGGGGCCCAGTTCAGCGGTTCTTGAGACGGCGGGGCCCAGTTCAGCGGTTCTTGAGACGGCGGGGCCCAGTTCAGCGGTCCTTGCCTTGAAGGGCCCAGTTCAGCGGTTCTTGAGACGGCGGGGCCCAGTTCAGCGGTTCTTGAGACGGCGGGGCCCAGTTCAGCGGTTCTTGAGACGGCGGGGCCCAGTTCAGCGGTTCTTGAGACGGCGGGGCCCAGTTCAGCGGTTCTTGAGACGGCGGGGCCCAGTTCAGCGGTCCTTGCCTTGAAGGGCCCAGTTCAGCGGTTCTTGAGACGGCGGACGGTCTATGGCCAACTGCTAATTGCCTGGTGGTGCCCTCCTGGGCAGCGGGGATGGTGCTCCTTCACTGCCCACCTGGGCTGTGGGTGGTGGGGCCCTCCTGGCCAGCTGGGCTGGGTCCTCCCTGGGCAGCGGCTATGGGGGTGGTGGGCTCTCCCGGGGCAGCTGTGCCGGTTCCTCCCGGGGCAGCGGCTATGGGGGTTGTGGGCTCCTCCTGGGCAGCAGGCCTGCTGCCTGACCTCTCCAACTTGCTGTCCTTGCCCTCCTTAGTCGTCGGCCTGTGGCCCTTTCCTCCCTTTGGAGCTGTGGCTGGTGACTGTCTCTGGGTGGTGTCCGGGGGGGATGTAGAAGGCGGGCTCCTGCGGCGCCCCTTCTGCCTTCTGCTCCTCTTCCCAGGGGGTGGGCTGGCTGTCCCCTTGCTGCTGGGCGAAGATCCAGACATGCGGGCTGGCGGGCTCCAATACCCCTGCACCCTTGTCGAGGGGGCTGCAGGGCTGGTGGTGGCTGAGGTGCTCTTCTTACCCCGACGAGAAGGAGGGGGGGGCTCAGGGTCAGGAAAGAAGTTAGTAGTGGCGAGGAAGAGCTTCTTGGGACAATGGAGAGTGGTAGGTACAGTGGGAATGGGAGTGGAGGGAGAGGATGTGGTTGTAGGTGAGTCACGTTTGCTGTCTTTGGGTGCAGGTGCAGGAGGGATAGGCTGTCGTGAGGTGGATGGCTGTTGGGTGGGTGGGTGGCTGCGTTTGTGTGGTGTGGAAGAGGGGGTGACAGACACAGTGGGAGAGGACACAGGGGACGTGTAAATGGCAGTGGGGGTGGTGACTGCACGTGTGCGGACTGGAGTGGAGGGTGTGCTGGTGATGGAAACACTGGCTGATGGTGAGGTGAATGGAGGTGTGAGTGTAGACGTCACAGGGAGGGAGGAGGGAGACGAGGAGGTGGGGGTCACAGAGGTGGTAGTGACTGTTGGCATGTCTGCATCGGAATGTTGCGTGTGTGAATGTCTGCGTGATCTGTGGTGCTTATGTTTGGATGAGCTTCTCTTGGGTGTTGAGGTGTGTGCAGGCTGGTCTGATGGTGTGGGTGGGACAGGCAGAGGAACAGGAGACTGGGAGGAGGGAGTTAGTAGAGGCAGGCAGGAGACAGGGACAATGGCTGCCGTCAGTGCTGAGGCCAGAGCCTGGAACGATCGCTGATGGGCAGCCTGACCCGAATGAATGCCCTCCAGGTACGCATTGCTGCGATGAACCTCCCTCTCCACCCCCTGGATGGCATTCAAAAGGGTAGTCTGCCCAACAATGAGCGTTCGGAGGAGGTCAATGACCTCCTCACTGAGGGCAGCGGGGGTAACAGGGGCAGGGCCTGAGGTGCCTGGGGCGAAGGAGATGCCCGGCTTCCTGACAGAGCGGGCACGGGGCGAACGCGGAGGGGCTGCTGGGAGGGCGGAGATGGTGCGCTGGGTGGCGGCTGTACCTGTAATGGCGGGGGGCACGGATGGTGCCACCCCCGCAAGGGAGCCCCCTTCCGAGGACGTGTCCGTGTCGCTGCAGGGTCCAGTCGTCCCCGTAGTGGAGCTCCCCTCGCCCTCCGTCTCACTGGTCCAGTCTGACTCTGTGGCATGGCCCTCCTGGGCCATGTGAGATGCAGCTCCCTCCTGCCCCGATGCCACTTCTCCTCCGCCTGATGATGCTGATGCACACAAGCACAGAAAGACAAACAAAAAGGGGGGGGGAGAGAGAAATAAAGGCATATTGAGTACATGGATCTCCTGTACAGTTAGCGGACATGACAGACACAGATGCCCCCTGCACTAAGTTGCGCACTTGGGGTACGCTACGCATTCCGTGGAACATGGCCTACACGCCTAGAGTTGACAACTGCACCCATGGATGACACGGCCCAGGGATGGCTGTACTGACAAACTACTGAGGGTGGTGGCTGGGGACACAGGGGCTTACGGGGGTGCCCAGCCTACAGATATCGCCCTGGCCTAGGGGGACCCCCAGCCCTCCTCCCCCACCCAGACACCTCCACTGCGCGACAACAGAGTAGATAATGCTTGTACTCACCCCCTTGTGTCTGCTGTGCTGCCCTCACGCGCCCATCCAATTCAGGGTAGGCCACCGCCAGGATCCGGAACATCAGGGGGCTCAGTTGACAGCAGGCACACCGCCTACGTTGGGAGGCCATCCCCAGCAGAGACTCGGCGGTCTTCTTGGTCCCGCGGCGGATGTCCTCCCACCTCTTGCGGCAGTGGGTGCCCCGTCGATGGTGGACCCCCAGGGCCCGGACTTCCTTGGCGATGGCACGCCAAATCCCGATCTTCTCATGGGCGCGGACCTATGTGACACGTAAAGGGAGGGAGAAATACCACGTTCAAGTTTCTCAGCATTTTCCTTTCCAGTGGCCCAACGCCCCCCATCCCTGCCAGGCCCCCCGCCATGCCCAACATGCCCCCCATCCCCGCCAGGCCCCCCGCCATGCCCCCCGCCATGCCCAACATGCCCCCCATCCCCGCCAGGCCCCCCGCCATGCCCAACATGCCCCCCATCCCCGCCAGGCCCCCCGCCATGCCCAACATGCCCCCCATCCCCGCCAGGCCCCCCGCCATGCCCCCCGCCATGCCCAACATGCCCCCCATCCCCGCCAGGCCCCCCGCCAGGCCCCCCGCCAGCCCCAACATGCCCCCCATCCCCGCCAGGCCCCCCGCCAGCCCCAACATGCCCCCCATCCCCGCCAGGCCCCCAAGCCAGCCAGTGGCCCCAAATCCATATTGAATTAAACTCACTTGTTGGTCTGGAGGACCGTAGAGTAGCGCATACTGGGGGAGGACCCCATCCACAAGTTTCTCCAACTCCTCTCCAGTGAAGGCAGGGGCCCTTTCCCCAGTCGCAGCAGCCATTGTCCCTTCCAGACCGAGGTCACAGCAACACATGCAGTATAGGTCCTCTCCTGTGAAAGTTCAAGTCGCAAGTGGATAAGTAGATATAAAATGGCGGTCACGTCCGCGGCGGTGCGTACCGCGGCGGTGCGTCCCGCCACCGCCGGCGCCCTTCGCCATTGGCTCCTGAAACCCATAGGCTTCAATGTTAACCAATGCGGCTTCACGCCGCGGACTTCGCCCGCCGCCCGCCGCGGTGTGCCACGCCAGCGCATTGACCTCACATCCCATTGTCACACTTCACAGGTCAGGCAGCCGCCATTTCCAGGGCCCACATGGCTCAATTTCAACTGCGTCACACAGGCCTAGGCCTTGCATAGCCACTCAGACACGCCATTCACTGCATAGAGAATCGTATACTGTGCTAGCTGTGAGTACGTACCTGTGGGTTGCTTGACTGTGTGCTCCATGTTGTCCTTCCTAGGCACCGTCCGCTGGGTTGGGCGAGGAGACGGATGAATCCTCCCGTGTACCGACCGCTGGTGGACCTGTCGACAATGGAAGAACGCCACATTATCCTGACCTACCGTCTTAACCGTGCCACTATCCATGAACTGTGTGCCCAGCTGGAGCCCGACCTGATGTCCCCCATCCGCCAACCCACAGGGATTCCCCCTCTGGTGCAGGTCATGTCAGTACTACATTTCTTGGCAAGTGGGTCATTTCAGACAACCGTGGGAATTGCTTCCGGAATGTCTCAGCCCATGTTTTCGAAGGTGTTATCCAGACTGTTGTCTGCCCTGATGAAATCCGTGAGGAACTACATCATTTTCCCTGAGGTGGGCGAATTGGCTACAGTGAAGGGTGATTTCTACGCCCTTGGACATATTCCCAACGTAATTGGTGCCATTGATGGGACCCATGTGGCTTTGGTTCCCCCAAGAGACAGGGAGCAGGTGTACAGGAACCGAAAAAATTACCATTCAATGAACATCCAGGTGGTGTGTTTGGCTGACCAGTACATCTCGCACGTAAATGCCAAATTCCCAGGGTCAGTGCATGACGCCTACATCCTGAGGAATAGCAGCATCCCTTACGTGATGGAACAGCTACAGAGACACCGTGTATGGCTAGTGGGGGACTCTGGGTACCCCAACCTGTCGTGGCTACTGACCCCAGTAAGGAATCCCCGGACCAGGGCAGAGGAACGGTACAATGAGGCCCATGGGCGTACTAGGAGGGTGATCAAACGCACCTTTGGCCTCCTAAAGGCCAGGTTTAGGTGCCTGCATATGACCGGTGGATCCCTAATGTACTCACCTAAGAAGGTGTGTCACATCATCGTGGCCTGCTGCATGCTTCACAACCTGGCTTTGCGCCGCCAGGTGCCTTTCCTGCAGGAGGATGGTCGAGACGGTGGTGTTGTGGCAGCGGTGGAACCTGAGGAGAGTGACTAGGAGGAAGACGACGGGGCTGAAACAGACAACAGGGACAGAATCATTGAACAGTACTTCCAATAGGACACAGGTAACATTTCAAAGATAATTTAGTAAATGTTAACTACTCTGCAGCATCTCTGCTGCCTGTCTATTTGCCCCAGTGTATGATGACTGAGTTTTGGCTTTTCCCTCCCTATTTCAGATCTGGGGTCCCCACTACGAGTCCTGTGCTTCGTTTCCCCATGGACTACAGCTTTGTGGCAGCTGTTTGTTGACTTCACCATGTACAAGGACATATTTGCACTGTCATGTCAATTACAATCTATTGAAATCACAGCCAGACTCCTGATATTTTGGTGCAAAATAGGTGTTTATTGAAGTGCTCAAAATGGGATGGGTGGTTTCAAGTGGGTGGGGGCTATGGTGAAGGAATGTCCATGGCAGAGTCCAGAGTAACAGTCACACAGGTGCATTGTCCAGAGGCCTGTGGAGAGATGGAGCATGGGCAGTTCAAGGATGGACAGGGTGACAATGTGGGACAGTGGGATGACATCAGGTGGTATCCTTTGCTGGCGGGGGTCTTGACATCCTACTCTGTCTTCTTGCGAGATCTCAGGGCCCTCTTGCGGGGTGGTTCTTCTCCTGCAGGAGGTGGGGGTCTGGTGGGCTGCTGCTGTGCGGGGGCCTCCTGTCCACTAGCGCCGGCGGAGGTGGATGGCTGTTCTTGGTCCAGGCTAGTGGCAGGGGCCCTTGGGTGTTGTTCAGTGTCCGCCCTGCTGTTTACGAGGTCCTGCAGCAGCCCTACCATGGTAACCAGGGTGGTGTTGATGGCTCTGATGTCCTCCCTGTACCCCCGATAGTGTTCCTCCTGCAGCACCTGGATCTCCTGGAACCGGGCCAGTACCGTCGCCATCGTCTCCTGGGAGCGGTTGTATGCTCCCATGATGGTGGTGAGGACCTCGTGGAGAGTGGGTTCCCTGGGCCTCTCCTCCCCCCCCTGTCGCACAGCTGCCCGCCGAGTTGCCCTCTTTCCCTGGGCCTCTGCCCCCTGGCCGGTGTGCCCACTACCACTGCCCCCAGGTCCCTGTTGTTGTTGGGGTGGTGGGTTATCCTGGGTGCCCTGTAGTGGTAGACACACCGCAGATTGACGCGCCCTGGAGACAGAGGCATGGGCCCGCTGGGTGGGAGCTGTGCTGGTGTTCCCAGAGGGGTTTGGGTCTGTAGTAGCCTGGGCCTGTGTGAGGGGAACCGACTGTCCAGAGGTCCCCGATGGTCCGGGCTGGTCATCGGTGTCCAGGTCGACAGAGCTGCTGTCATCGCTGACGGCCTCTTGGGTGGGGGGTGTGGATAATTCTGGCCCCTCCGCCGCGGTGTGTTGACGGTCGGGTCCTGCAGGGGTATAGAGGTATGGTTATAGTTTCAATGTGTGGCATATGGGTGTATCTGTGGGTTCTCGTGTCCCCAAGTGCTGGCATTCGTGTGTGGGGGCTTTGGTGAGGGTGGCTTGTGGGGGGGATGTGTATATGCATTGGGCATGCTTTGGTGATGGGTGTCCATGCTTAGTGGACGCATGCAGGCCTATGTTTTGGGATGTGTGGGTTGTGATGGTGAGACATTGGCGGGGAATAGGTGTGCTGGGGTGGGGGTGAGGATGGTGGTGGGGGTGAGGATGGTGGTGGGGGTGAGGGTGGGGGTGAGGATGGGGGTGGGGGTGAGGGTGGGGTTCGAGGATGGGGGTGAGGGTTGGGGTCTGATTTGGCATGCAGGTGGGGGGGAAGCAGTATTGAAGCTTCAACTTACCAGTATCCATTCCTCCGCCGACTCCTGCGAGGCCGTCAGGATGCAGGATGTTCAAGACTTCCTCCTCCCATGATGTGAATTGTGGGGGTTGAGGTGGGGGTCCTCCGCCAGTCTTCTGCACGGCGATGTTGTGCCTGGATACCATGGAACGCACCTTCCCCCGTAGGTCGTTCCATCGCTTCCTGATGTCTTCCCGATTTCTGGGGTGCTGTCCCACTGCGTTCACCCTGTCGACAATCCTCTGCCATAGCTCCGTCCTCCGGGCAATGCTGGTGTATTGTATCTGTGTGCCGAACAGCTGGGGCTCTACCCGAACGATTTCCTCCACCATGACCCTGAGTTCTTCGTCTGTGAAGCGGGGTTGTCTTTGGGGTGCCATGGGGTGGTGTGTATGATGTGTGGGGTGGAGTATGTGTATTTAAGTGAGTTGAGTGTGGTGGTGTGTGTTGTTTTGTGTGTGGATAGTGTGTGGGTGATGGTGTTGAGTGGCTGTGGCTGTTATGTTTTGGATGCTGGTGTCTCGCTCTTGTCTTCTTTACGAATTTTTAAGCGTAGGGGTTTGGGGTGATGTGGGTGGGTGTTTTATATTGTATTGTGTGTGTGGGAGTGGTGTGTGTATGTGTATCAGGTGTGTGGGATTCAAATCGTCCAATGTGGCTGAGTTTTGTTCGTTTGTGTGTATTCTGACCGCGCCGGTGTGTCCCGCCAATGGAATACCGCGTTTGAATGACCGCCGCGTGGATTCGTGGGTCGTAATGGGATGGGCGTATTTCTGTTGGCGTGGCGGTGGAGGTTTGGTCACCTCCACCTTTCCGCCGACCGCTGGTCTGGCGGTCTGTTGTGGCGGTCGGATTTTCGGAGGTTTGCCTTCTGCGGGTCAGAATGACCGTGGCGGGTTTCCGCGACCGCGGCGGGATTATGGAGAATTTCTGACCGGTGGTAGGCGCCTTTTACCGCCGAGGTCAGAATGACCACCTTGTGGTCTCTTATCTTCACTATTTCACCATTCATCTACTTGGAAATACTTGTGAATGTTTTAGAGTCCCAGACCCCTCCTTCACGGGGAGGTACATAATGCTATAAGTTGTTCTCGGTTTCTGCCCTACCCAGATCAAATCATATTTTGCCCTTAGAAGGTGTGCAGGCTTGGTTGGTGGTGCCATCAATGAAAATGTCTAAGACAGATATATGTTTTCAGACACATCATTCTATTGACAGCAGCAACATAGCCTAGCCATAGCCTTGCCCCTCATCCCAAAATGTCATGTTTATAGGTGTACCTGGGTTTTAGTTAGAAGTGGAGTAAATACATGCAAGGATGCATTTTGCACTAGGAAACAGTGCTACGTGCAGCAGAACACTCACTAATTGTGCTATTGCAGTAGACTTTTCCCCCAATTACTCTTAATTACATGAGCAATAGAGTATCTGACAATTATCAGTAATTCTGTGTCCAAGAGTAACACTAAATAGTTGGAATGAATCCAACACTATTAAAATTCTGCCCAGGCTTAATGAAGATGCTGCTGTCATGTATGTACCCAGGGCCTGTAAGTGAAACATCACAGATGGACTTTAGCATTGTGCCACTTACTACACTTGCAGGGTAAACATGACTGCAGGAATGCATTGTGCACCCTGACCGTATATAGGTTTAAACTACAAATTCAACCTGTCAAAAGTAATTTCCTGTGACATACCCAAACGTTTCTTTAAAATATTATTAAGTCACCTATATGTAGACCTTGATATCCAGATGCTAGGATGTATGCTATTAAAAAGTAGGACATGTAAATGTTTATTAACCTGTTCTGTGCCTTTGACGAGGTGACCTCGTCCAAGGCTACAGTTCCCCTGTGCCTTGGACGAGGTCACCTCGTCCAAGGCAGAGGGGAACTTGGGGGAGCGCTAGCGCGCCCCCCGTGCACCCCCCTCCTCCCCAAGGCGGGGATGGAAAGGGAAGACCTTCCCCTTCCACCCCTGACCCCCCACCCACCCTGTGACGAATGTGCAAAGCATTTCTCTTTCAATCACTGGGGGAGGCCCGGAGGGGCGTCAAAGGGAAGGAAATGTAAGTCTTTCCCAGGGTTTCAAAAGCCGGATTGCTTGCAATCCGGCTTTTGAAACCACACTAGACACCAGGGATTTTTTATTTTATTTTAGAAAGTGATATAAGGGAGCGACCCCTTGGGCAAGGGTCGCTCCCAGGGGGGGTCATTTTTCAGGAAGGCCTTTTCTGCCCCCAGGGGGGGCAGAGATCTCTAGGCACCAGGGATCTTTTTTTTTTTTAGGTGGGGAGCGACCCCTTAGGCAAGGGTCGCTCCCTTAGGGGGCAAATTATAATTAGGCCATTTCTGCCCCTTGGGGGCAGATTGGCCTATTTTGATGAGGCCAATCTGCCCCCAAGGGGGGCAGAAACCACTAGACACCAGGGAGTTTTTTCTTTGCGTGAATTTCACGCAAGGGGAGTGACCCCGTAGGCAAGGGTCGCTCCCGGAGGGCGGGGGGTTGGGGGGGGCAAATTTATTTTAGTCCATTTCTGTCCCCCCTGGGGGCAGAAACCTCTAGGCACCAGGGCAAATTTTTTTTTTGTGTTTTTTTTTTGTTTGTTTGTTTTTATAGAGATGGGGAGTGACCCATCAGGCAAGGGTCGCTGCCCTGGGGGGCAAATTGTATTTAGACCATTTCTGCCCCCCTTGGGAGCAGATTGGTCGATTTTAGGTCAATCTGCCCCCAAGGGGGCAGAAACCACTAGGCACCGGGGATTTGTTTTTTGGCGCCAATGTCACGCAGGGGGAGTGACCCCGTAGGCAAGGGTTGCTCCCGGAGGGGGGGGAGGGTTGGGGGGGCAAATTTATTTTAGGCCATTTCTGTCCCCCCTGGGGGCAGATCGGCCTATTATTAGGCCGATCTGCCCCCAGGGGGGGCAGAAACCTCTAGGCGCCAGGGCAAATTTTTTTTTGGTGTTTTTTTTTTGTTTGTTTGTTTTTTTAGAGATGGGGAGCGACCCATCAGGCAAGGGTCGCTGCCCTGGGGGGCAAATTGTATTTAGACAATTTCTGCCCCCCTTGGTCGATTTTAGGTCAATCTGCCCCCAAGGGGGCAGAAACCACTAGGCACCGGGGATTTGTTTTTTGGCGCCAATGTCACGCAGGGGGAGCGACCCCGTAGGCAAGGGTCACTCCCGGGTGGAGGTGGTTTGGGGGTGTGGGGGATCAAATTTATTTTAGGGCATTTCTGCCCCCCCCTGGGGCCGGCTGAGCTAGAGGCCAAACTCCACAGGTAGGCACTTTGCAAAAAACACCTCTGTTTTCTGTGAAAAAATATGTTGTGTCCACGTTGTGTTTTGGGCCATTTCCTTTCGTGGGCGCTAGGCCTACCCACAGAAGTGAGGTACCATTTTTATCGAGAGACTTAGGGTAACGCTGAGTGGAAGGAAATTTGTGGCTCCTCTCAGATTCCAGAACTTTCTGTCACCGAAATGAGAGGAAAAAGTGTTTTTTTGGCCGAATTTTGATGTTTTCAAAGGATTCTGGGTAACATAACCTGGTCAGAGCTCCGCAAGTCACCCCATCTTGGATTCCCCTGGGTTTCTAGTTTTTAAAAATGCGCTGGTTTGCTAGGTTTCCCCAGGTGCCGGCTGAGCTACAGGCCGAAATCCACAGGTAGGCACTGTTTTCTTTGAAAAAATTTGATGTGTCCACGTTGTGTTTTGGGCCATTTCCTTTCGTGGGCGCTAGGCCTACCCACAGAAGTGAGGTACCATTTTTATCGAGAGACTTAGGGGAACGCTGGGTGGAAGAAATTTGTGGCTCCTCTCAGATTCCAGAACTTTCTGCCACAGAAATATGAGGAACACGTGTTTTTTTAGCCAAATTTTGAGGTTTGCAAAGGATTCTGAGTAACAGAACCTGGTTCGAGCCCCACAAGTCACCCCATCTTGGATTCCCCTAGGTCTCTAGTTTTCAGAAATGCACAGGTTTGGTAGGTTTCCCTAGGTTCCGGCTGAGCTAGAGGCCAAAATCTACAGGTAGGCACTTTGCAAAAAAAACCTCTGTTTTCTTTCAAAAATTTGGATGTGTCCACGTTGCGCTTTGGGGCGTTTCCTGTCGCGGGCGCTAGGCCTACCCACACAAGTGAGGTATCATTTTTATCGGGAGACTTAGGGGAACGCTGGGTGGAAGGAAATTTGTGGCTCCTCTCAGATTCCAGAACTTTCTGCCACAGAAATGTGAGGAACATGTGTTTTTTTAGCCAAATTTTGAGGTTTGCAAAGGATTCTGGGTAACAGAACCTGGTCCGAGCCCCACAAGTCACCCCATCTTGGATTCCCCTAGGTCTCTAGTTTTTAGAAATGCACAGGGTTGGTAGGTTCCCTAGGTGCCGGCTGAGCTAGAGGACAAAATCGTCAGGTAGGCACTTTGCAAAAAACACCTCTGTTTTCTTTAAAAAAATGTGATGTGTCCACGTTGCCTTTTGGGGCGTTTCCTGTCGCAGGCGCTAGGCCTACCCACACAAGTGAGGTATAATTTTTATCGGTAGACTTGGGGGAACATAGATTAGCAAAACAAGTGTTATTGCCCCTTGTCTTTCTCTACATTTTTTCCTTCCAAATATAAGAGAGTGTGTAAAAAAGACATCTATTTGAGTAATGCCCTGTAATTCACATGCTAGTATGGTCACCCCGGAATTCAGAAATGTGCAAATAACCACTGCTCCTCAACACCTTATCTTGTGCCCTTTCTGGAAAAACAAAGGTTTTTGTGATAGCTATTTTTTACTCTTTATATTTCAGCAAATGAATTGCTGTATACCCGGTATAGAATGAAAACACACTGCAGGGTGCAGCTCATTTATTGGCTCTGGGTTCCTCGGGTTCTTGATGAACCTACAAGCCCTATATATCCCTGCAACCAGAGGAGTCCAGCAGACGTAATGGTATATTGCTTTCGATAATCTGACATTGCAGGGAAAAGTAAAGCGTAGAGAAAAATTTATGTTTTTTTCACCTCAATTTCAATATTTTTCTTTTTCAGTTGTTATTTTCTGTAGGAAACCCTTATAGGATCTACAAAAAATGACCCCCTTGCTGAATTCAGAATTTTGTCTACTTTTCAGAAATGTTTAGGTTTCTTGGATCCAGCATTGGTTTCATGCCCATTTCTGTCAATGACTGGAAGGAGGCTGAAAGCACAAAAAATTGCTAAAATGGGGTATGTCCCAGTAAAATGCCAAAAGTGTGTTGAAAAATTGGGTTTTCTGATTCAAGTCTGCCTGTTCCTGAAAGCTGGGAAGCTTTTGAGTTTAGCACCGCAAACCCTTTGATGATGCCATTTTCAGGGGGAAAACCACAAGCCTTCTTCTGCAGCCACTTTTTCCAATTTGTTTGAAAAAAACAAAATTTTCACTGTATTTTGGCTAATTTCTTGGCCTCCTTCAGGGGAACCCACAAAGTCTGGTTACCTCTAGAATCCCTTTGATGTTGGAAAAAAAGGATGCAAATTTGGCTTGGTTAGTTTATGTGGACAAAAAGTTATGAGGGCCTAAGCGCAAACTGCCCCAAATAGGCAAAAAAGGGCCTGGCACAGGAGGGGGAAAAGGCCTGGCAGCGAAGGGGTTAATAATCATACCCTTACAGTGAACAGAGCCTTAGTTATTTTTACTGTAGCTGGGTTGGAATCCCCATAAGAAGGCACTGAAAATCAATATTACATTTACTAGTGTGTTCTCTGGCTAGGAAGTAGCTACAATTCACTGATGAAGTCAAAATTGTAATAACTATTTTAGAAAAGTTAATTTGAGGAAGTTACCTTTTCTCTGCCTAAAGCCTATAGATGCCCATTTTCATGAGCACAATTGTCACTTGAATAGCTTTCTTGATGGGGTGTAAACTTGCTCCAAAACTGAGATAAAACCTTGAGTATGGGGATATAGGTGGTCATTCTAACCCTGGCGGTAAAAACCGCCAGGGCGAATGACCGCGGTAGCACCGCCAACAGGCTGGCGGTGCACCGCTGGGCATTCTGACCGCGGAGGTTCAGCCGCGGCCAGAAACGGAAAGTCGGCGGTGTACCGTCGACTTTCCGCTGCCCTTGAGAATCCTCCATGGCGGCGGAGCGCGCTCCGCCGCCATGGGGATTCTGACACCCCCTACCGCCATCCTGTCCCTGGCGGGTCTCCCGCCAGGAACAGGATGGCGGTAGGGGGTGCCGCGGGGCCCCCGTAAGAGGGCCCCAAAAAGAATTTCAGTGTCTGCCTAGCAGACACTGAAATTCGCGACGGGTGCTACTGCACCCGTCGCACTCCAGCAACTCCGCCGGCTCCATTCGGAGCCGGCTTCATCGTTGCTGGGTCTTTCCCGCTGTGCTGGCGGGCGGCCTTTTGGCGGTCGCCCGCCAGCACAGCGGGAAAGCCAGAATGGCCACCACGGTCTTGTGACCGCAGTGCGATCATTTGGCGGTAACCGCATGGCGGGCGGCAACCGCCGCCCGCCGCGGTTAGAATCACCGCCATAGTCTGTTCCATTGGCTGGATTACCATCTGGGCTGTCCACAGAAACGTAAAAAGCTTCAAAGGGACATACCCTGTCACAGGCAAATTTTAGCTGACACCTACATAGGGCCACTTTTACCCTCCCCCACCTTCCCCAGCAAGGCAAGCTCCACCCCTAATGGCAGAGGAGGTCCCCAGAGAACTGATTTAGAGTGACCACAGTGTAGGGGGGGGTGTTAATTTCCCTTACCACATCTCTGGGGTGGGCACACAGGCCTGGCTCAAGAGGAAGTCAGTTCCAGAATTTCTAAATTTAGGCACATAGGGTACTGTGGAACACAAGAAGTACTGCAAAGAGAGTAGGGTTTGCAAATGGTGGTTAGGGAGGTGGTAGGAGTCAATCCCAGCCAAAGGCTGGTGTCAGGCATAAATGTGTCACCCACAGTACCCTTCTTGAAACACTTTCTGAGCCTGTAGAAGGATGGAAAATGCCTGGACCTACTGTCCATGACATGAGATGGGCATAGGAAACTCCACCTGCTACCCCTCTTGACCCAGGGCAAAGGAGTGAACTCTAGGTTTAAAAGGCTGAACTCCTGTTCAAGCTACTGGGACACAACAAGCCACAATAGGCTTTTCTATAAATTCCCAGCTGACCAGTTCCAACTGAACCTGTCATTGACACTCTCCCTGTCCTTTGCTAGAGTATATCTTGACCCACATGCTGTGCCCCCAAGGTGTCAAGAAATACTCCTTCTACATTTCCTAAAACCTGGAACTTAGAAATGTTTTAGATATAAAGACCTCTGGAGGACTGGGACCAACCTGCCGAGCTGAACTAATGTAGGTGCAAAGGTATCTGGCTTTGAAGAGCCCTCTCCTGCTACAGCCTACAGACTTGCCCCTCTGGAAGAATCCATGCTCTATTTGATCTGTGGAGCCTTCTTCAGCCACAGTCTTAGGCTTTTTGACTTCCATTTCTGAAATAAAAGGCCTGATTTAGACTTTGGCAAACTCACAAACCTGACGGATATCCTGTCCACAGTAATACAAGCACATTATATAATATGCAGGACGGGATATTCGTACAAGAGTATCTACTCCTCCAAAGTCTAATTCAGGTACAAAAGCCGAAGGTTAAACTTCCGACTGGGTCAAACTTAATTTCTGTATCCAACCTATGCGCCAACGAGGTCAGCCTTAACTTGGGTCTGGGTGCCAGTCAAGTGCAACCAGATGACACCAGTTAGCACTTACCACTATTTGTTGTTAGTTTTTTCATTTTTATGTCATTTCATTTATTAAAATGTACTCTATTTTTTCAATTGGATTGGAATTTTATTTGTGTTGTGTTTCGACTTTACTACTGCTTTGGTACTGCATAAACACTTTACACATTTCCTCTCAGTTAGGCCTTTTGCTATGTACCATAGCTACTAGGTGTTGAGCCCAGGTTAATTTAGTTACTTTAGTGGTTTATCCTGACAAGTGTTGTAAATAACATTTGAGGTGGGTACTCACCCCGAAGTAATCCAAATTAATTATAGTGAGCAAGCCTTTTCCTAGATTGAGGGTCCTTCCATCTCAGGAGCATATCAGAGACCAGGGACTCCCCACAGAGCACAGTCTACTTTGTACATGAGTGTGTGCTTATTTTGGGAATATTGTCTCAGCGGCTCTGCACCTATGGCTTGGTAAGCTATGGCTGAGTGCCCACAAGCACCTATGACCGTATGAAGTATGCCTGAGTGACCACAATTACAGAACTACACATTGACTATCAACACACTAGTGTGCATTTTCATGTCTACCTACTATTCAAGAGCTTAAGCACATCTCAGTGAGTACCATGCTCCTCCTCAGAGATGGAAAAGTACCAACACTGCTGACCTTCTCAGGGCCTACTTTTACCATGACCCAATTCCTCCAAGTAGGGTGGGAAAGACCAGCCCGCAGCCCTCTCCAAAACACACAGAACCTACCAGATCCTCCTCTCTTGGTAGCATGCTTCTCGTTAACTGCTCCATCGGAGCAAAGACTTGCCCATAAAACCACCATTTTTGTCAGGTAGAAGATCCTTCCTTAAGCGTTGCACTGAAGAATTCTACATTTGCCAGTCTGTGTATGGAGCATCCATCTGTAATGGGGGCTCTCAGTTGTTCTGTCCCTGTATGGGGCTGCAGTCTGTAGCTGCCATCCATTTTCATTGGCTGCATCCTGATGTCTCTCCTTCATGCTATGGGCTCTCTTTTCTCCAGCAGACAGGGTGCACTTCCAAGGCCGAGATCATGGCTGCGTTACTGTGGAAACAGCCTCATACCATTCTGGCTAATGAACTTTGAATTCTCTAAAGCAATTTTAAAGAGAACTGAGGAAGTCTGACACAGTAGATTGCACTAATTCAGCCTAGACAGGACAGGGCAAGGGATGATACAACCTGATCATGAAAAAATAAAGGAAGAAAAGATAAAAGCTTTTTAATCATTTTAAGTTGACAGAAAGTGGCTGAGGAAACCTTTTTGACAAGATGATTTAAAGACAGCTTTTCATGAAAGTAAACACCAAACAAATTAACTTTCACAGCATGGGAGGTGTACCCATTATGCTCAGCCAGGTGGATTTATCCAGTTTGTTCAAATGGCTGTCAACCAGCAATAGTTCAGTTTCATCAGCATTAAGCCGAAGAACATTTACCCATATACTCTATTGTAATGCTGTAAGACAAGATGTAAGGCTTTGTACTTACCCTGGGGCATTCTGATGAAAACTTACAATCAACTATCAAAAGAGTATGATAATACATTATATTCCAATGATCTAGTCAAGTTGATCAAGGGCATTATTTAGATGTTAATGAGAATAGATTATATGGATGAGCATTGGTGCACTCCTTAGGGAGTCTCCTAAGAGGCAGAGTGAAAAAGAGGTAATATCTGAGACCTATCATTTAAATACCAAGATAACCATGCCAGTTTGATCTCTTTACCCCTAGACCCAGTTCCTTAGGATTCCTAACTAACATATAATGATTGACTAATCAAATGCTGAGGAAAGGTCTAGGAGGACAATTGCAGTCATGTTACTCTGGTCAACAAATCAGGTGTAGTTCTTCTGGTGTCAATGCCAGTGCAGTCGCACTATCTCTGTTAGATCAAAAGCCAAACTGCTAGTCATCTAGAGAGTTCACCTCTCCAAGTATATTTACCAACTGCATAGCAAAAATCTTTTTCACAACTGTGTAAAAAAACGAAAGAAGTATAATGGGTTCATTATCATTTAAGATGCTACTATCTAGATGACTTTTTGTGAGAAGTGGCTTGATCCCCCCTCTGTTCCAACATTTTAGAATAATACCAATTGCTACTGCAGGTAGATCAGTCTAGAACTGCAGACCCTATTTGCAAAATTGAGAACCCAGGTTGATGTTGTTTAGGATTGTAACATCCAGAACTCTGCCTCTTCTTCTGACACAAAACCTGGGTTTTTGTAGCTAATGGTATCAAACAAGTCCCTGTTTGAATGGATCCCTTCAAAGATCTTACTGATTTTAGTTACAACGTGCTGAGAAAGAGAATCATAGAACTCTAAAGAGGATTACAAGAAATCCAACATACAGCTAGGCTGAATAAATGATCTTAGAGTATGAATACGTTATGTCCTTTAATTCTGATTTTCCTCAGAGATATTGCACAAATACATAGATTTGGCTAGAAACAACTCTTTTTTATAAGTCTTTGACTGATGTCTATAAGTACTTATACCACAGTCCCTGTACTATTTTCCCTACTTTCTTTCAGTTTACTTCATTTAAAGTCTTGCCTGTTTGAGAGAATTTGAGAACCAGAGGTTCATTGTTTTTTAAGCAGACATCTACTAATATTTTCTGGTATACCATGATCTAAAATAGTTAAAAAATGTTTCTTAAAGAATCACCCACCATCTTCCATATTACAAGTAAATAATCACTCAAAGAATCAAACAAAGTTATCAAGAGTTTTTCAAGTTTGCATCATTCCCAAGCATTAGAACTGCTTTTGGGCAACACAACATGGCTCTTTACAATTTAAGTGAATACTGAAACTTATGAAAAATTGATCAGTCCACCGTAAAATAATGGGAGAATCAATGCTACTTTACTGACAGGAGACGTAGGGCCTGATTTAGATTTCAGCAGATAGACTGCTCCATCCCAACGGTGATGGATATCACGTCCACCAAAATATAAATCCCATAGGGAATAATAGATTTATATTTCAGCAGACGGGATATCTGTCGCTGTTGTGATGGAGTACCCATCCGTTAAGATCTACACCAGATCCTTATTTTGGTCTAAACTATGGCCCTTCACACGAGTGGCTGACAAAATATTCTGGACTACACCATAAAAATTCATAATTTCTAAAACCTAGAAGTTATTAGAGTTAATTGCATTGTCATTATGAATGATAACATCTCCAGAGATTATAAGGTTTTGGTGTATCAGTGATATGACCAGCCCCTTTGTGAAAATAATTTACAAATGTATCCTCAAATGTTGTAATGGGTACTGTAAAACAAAGTATAAGGAAGCATCAACTGCTACCAAACACTTGACTACAGGAGCCTCAAAGTTGCCATCCACTCTGTATTCCAACAAAGTACAATTTAGTTGAATTGAAGAACTACCCACCCATCTCTCTGCTCCCCTATCCAGTAAAAGTTCTCGCAATAGCTATTAACCAGCAATTCACCCAACGCCTACAAGTCAATAACCTCCTGGGCTCCTCCCAATCCAGATTTTGAGCTAACCCCAGCACTGAGACAGCCCTGAATGAACCCACAGATGACATCAGAACCATCCTGGGCTGTGGGGAAAAGCAGCCCCCCATCTTCCCAGACCTGTCCGCCACATTTGATACTGTGTCCCACTACATCCTGATCAACAGACTTCAACAACAAGATTCAAAGAAACACCCTCAAATGGATTGCCTCATACCTCACCAGCAGAACCCAAAGTATCCATCTCCCACTGTTCACCTCAGAGCCCAAGAAGATCATCTGTGGAGTCCTTTGAGGATCGTCTCTCAGTCTGACCCTCTTCAACACCTACATGACCACCCCTGGCTGTCACCATAAGATCACATGGACTCAACATCATCATCATTTCACTGTCCAAAGATTCCTCCACCACGAAAGCTAACTTCGACAGATGCATGACGAATGTAGCAGACAGATTCTAGGACAACTGTGTCAAACTCAACACCAACAAAACTGAAGTCCTCATCTTTGGGAACAACACTTCACCATGGAATGACACATGGTGGCCAGCAGAGGTCGGCACACCCGCTGCCCCAACAGACCATGCCCACAACCTCGGATTCATCCTGGATAGCAAGCTATCCATGAAGAAACAACTTGATACACCCTTTGCATACTCAGCAACATCTTCAGGGGACTTCCAGCAAACACCAGAAAAACCGTCACACAGGCCCTCATCACCAGCAGATTGGACTACAGAAACACGCTCTTCATAGGAATCACAACACACCTCCTGAATAAACACCAGACATTGCAGGACTCATACTCGACCTCCCTCAAAGGGCCCACATCTCACCCCATCTCGAGAATCTACATTGGCTCCCGATTCAGAAGAGATGCCAGTTAAAGATGCTGACCCACACCTACAAGGCCTTTCACAAAGAAAGACCAGCATACATCAACGGACACCTGACCCTCCATCAACCGTCCAGACACCACTAATCAGATTCCCTCTTCTTGCAGACACCCCACAGATCCATTGAGCCAACAACGGAGGATAGTCCTTCTTTCACCTGGAGGCCAAGGCTTGGAACAACCTCCACCAGCACCCCAAGACTACGCTGTCACTCCAGCAACTGAGATGAGAATTAAAGACCGAGATGTTCGAATGATCATACCTCCACGCAGAAGCTTACAGGTCCAGTTCCTTGAAATCCTTACTGGTGATTTGCCATTCTCTACAAATCATTGATTGATTGATTAAGGTTGGTAGAAAGTTAGGAAAATTAGGAAAATCAGCTATTTTACATTAACATAAAACAGTATTTTATAGCTGTCTCAATTATTTTGAAGTGAGTGTTAAAGAAATGAGAGGGAGAACTATGATGTTGTACAAAATTCTGAAGATCTTACGCAATTTCATATTTAGTAACAAGCTCCTGTCTCATCTAGAATATCAGACCTATACAAACATCCAGCAATTTTTCTCAGCAAAAGTGGCAACTCCAAGCCCCATATGGCAAGAGAATTCTTCAAAGCATAAATACTTGATTGTCATTACACTGCATAGCTGCCACCTCATTCATAATTCCCCATTAGATATACTACAACATATCCCTTCCCTCATACAGACTAAAACTAAACTACAAAGAAGGAGCAAAATTCACAAACACATCACTTGGATATTTGAGCATAGTGGGGAGGGAGTAAGATGATTGTCTTTTATAACATAGGGGGTCATTACGACCTCGGCGGTCTTGGAAATAGACCAACGGGGCCGCGGAAGACAGAATACTGCCATTGCCGGCGGTATTCCTGACTCCCTATTATGACATTTCCGCTGGGCCAGCGGACGGTAACAGTGTTACCGTCAGCTGGCCCAGCTGAAATGTCACATCAACATTGCAGCCAGCTCGTAATAGAGCCGGCGGCAATGCTGATGTGCAGCGGGTGCAGTAGCACTCAATCAATCAATCATTCGTATTTATAAAGCGCGCTACTCACCCATAAAGGGTCTCAAGGCGCTGGTGGGGGGGGGGGTCAGTGCTCGAAGAGCCAGGTCTTGAGCTGCTTTCTGAAGGAGAGGTGATCAGGTATGGCGCGAAGGTGGCTGGGCAGAGAGTTCCAGGTCTTCGCTGCCAGGAAAGAGAAGGATCTTCCTCCGGCGGTGGCTTTGCGGATGCGGGGTACGGCTGCCAGGGCCTGTCCGGTCGAGCGCAGAGTGCGCGGAGGAGTGTAGAAGGCGACGCGGTTGTTGATGAGTTTGGGTCCGAGGTTGTGAAGGGCTTTGTGTGCGTGGGTGAGGAGTCTGAAGGTGATCCTCTTGTTGACTGGGAGCCACTGGAGTCTCTTTAGGTGTACGGAGATGTGGTAGTGGCGGGGTATGTCCAGGATGAGTCGTGCGGCAGTGTTTTGGATCCATTGGAGTTTCCTCTGCAGCTTGGTGGGGATGCCGGCGTACAGAGTGTTCCCGTAGTCCAAGCGGCTGGTGACAAGGGCGTGGGTGACGGTCTTCCTGGTGTCGGTGGGGATCCAGCGGAAGATTTTGCAGAGCATGCGGAGGGTGTTGAAGCATGCCGAGGTCACCGAGTTAACCTGTCTGGTCATGGAGAGGGATGAGTCCAGGATGAAGCCGAGGTTGCGTGCGTGGTCGGTGGGTTGGGGAGTGCTGCCTAGGGCGGGGGGCCACCAGGAGTCGTCCCATGCGGCGGGAGTAGGGCCGAGGATGAGGACCTCCGTCTTATCTGTGTTCAGTTTCAGCCGGCTGTCTGTCATCCAGTTCGCTACTTCCTTCATGCCGTCATGTAGTGTGGTCCTTGCTGAGGTGGGGTTGTTGGTGAGGGATATGATAAGCTGGGTGTTGTCGGCATAGGATATGAGGTCGAGTCCGTGTTTGCATGCGATGTTCGCCAGGGGGGTCATGTAGACGTTGAAGAGAGTGGGGCTGAGGGAGGATCCTTGGGGTACGCCGCAGATGATCTCCGTGGCTGTGGATCTGAAGGGGGGCAGGCGGATTCTCTGAGTCCTTCCGGAGAGGAAGGAGACGATCCATTCCAGGGCCTTGCCTCTGATGCCGGCGTTGCTGAGGCGGCGTATCAGGGTGCGGTGGCAGACCGTGTTGAAGGCTGCAGAGAGGTCCAGGAGTATGAGGGCAACGGTTTCTCCTTTGTCGGTCAGGGCTCTGATGTCGTCCGTGGCTGCGATGAGGGCGGTTTCGGTGCTGTAGTTGGCCCTGAAACCGAAATGTGTGGGGTCGAGGGAGTCGTTGGTTTCCAGGGCGGTGGTGAGTTGAGCGTTGACGATTTTCTCAATCACTTTGGCGGGGAACGGTAGGAGAGAGATGGGTCGGAAGTTTTTGAGTTCGGTGGGGTCTGCTGTGGGTTTCTTTAAGAGGGCGTTGAGCTCTGCGTGTTTCCAGCTCTCCGGGAAGGTGGCGGTGGTGAGGGAGGCATTGATGACGTCTCGGAGGTGCGGTGCGATGTTGTTGTCGGCCTTGTTGTAGATGTGGTGCGGGCAGGGGTCCGATGGGGATCCGGAGTGGATTGAGTTCATGACGCGGGTGGTCTCCTCGGTGGTGGTTGGGCTCCAGGTGAGGATGGTGGTGATGTCGGTGGCAGGTTCCGGGGGGGGGGGTTCGCGTTGGCGGTCGTGAAGCTGTTGTATATATTGGTGATCTTGTGGTGGAAGAAGGTTGCGAGGGAGTCGCAGAGGTCTTGTGAGGGAGGGATGGAGTTGTTTTCTGCATCCGGGTTGGAGAGCTCTTTGACGATGCCAAATAGTTCCTTGCTGTTGTGGGCGTTGTTGTCAAGTCTGTTCCGGTAGGCTGTTTTTCGTGCGGCGCGGAGGTGTTGGTGGTGTTGGCGGGTGGCGTCCTTGAGAGCTGACATGTTCTCCTCGGTCTGGTTGAGGCGCCACTTCTTCTCGCGGGCGCGGCATTCTTTCTTGGAGTCCTTGAGGTCGGGGTGAACCAGGAGTTTTTCTTGTGGTTGTTGGTGTTAGCTTGAGTCTTCAGGGGGGCCAGGAGGTTGGCGCAGTCGGAGATCCAGCTTGTGAGGTTGTTGGCGGCTTCGTTGGGGTCGGTGGTGTTGGTGGGTTGGTTCTTGGAGAGGGTTGATGCGAGGTTGTCCAGTAAGGCGGTGGAGTTGTTGTCGGTGAGGTTCTTCAGGTGAAAGTTGAGGTCTCCTAGGAGGATGTAGTCGGTGGACGAGAGTGCGTGAGGGTTGACGAAGTCTGCGATGTCTTCGCTGAACTTGGTGCGAGGTCCTGGTGGTCTGTACATGAGGGTGCCTCTGAGGGTGGTCTTGGGGTCGCTGTGGATCGGGAAGTGGAGATGTTCGGCGTCGGGGAGTGAGTCGTCGGTGTGGGTCGAGCTGCGGATGGAGCTTTTGTGTGCGATGGCGATGCCTCCTCCGGTGCGGTTGGTGCGGTCTTTCCGGATGATTTTGTAGCCGTCGGGGATGGCTATGGCGATGTCGGGTGTCGAGGAGGGGTTCATCCAGGTCTCGGTGAGGAAGGCGATGTCAGGGTTCGTTGAGTTGATGAGGTTCCACAGTTCGATGGCGTGCCTGTGGACGGATCGGGTGTTGACCAGGATGCAGTGGAGATTGCTTCCGGGGGAGTCGTTCTTGACGGGAGCGGTGTGAGTCCGTTGGCAGGTGAAGCGGCAGTTGCTGCAGGTGAAGGGTCCGTGGGTTTGTTTCAGGGTGGTGCGGTGGCAGCCCGGCGTGCGGCCGGGGTTGAGGTTGGCGAGGGTGGCGGAGTCGTAGGTCAGGCAGGGGTTGCGGGGGCCAGGGGTTCGGGCGCTGGGCGCGGTCCAGGCGTGGACGGGCGCAGACGGGCTTGCCTTCGGCGCGCCAGCGGCGCGCCCGCTGCGCACGTCCGCTGCGCGGCCTCGCAGCGGCCGCCATATATGGGGTAGCTGGGGGAGGAGGGGTCAGCTGGGAGGTGGGCGGCGGGAGGGTAGGCGGGGAAAAGTGAAAAACGGCGGGAAAAATCTGCGAGGCCGGAGAACGGTGAAGGGGCCAAAAGTGGACAAAAGCTGTGGAAAAAGAGGCAAAAAGCGAGGCGAGGGCCAGAGAACGGCGAGGGGGCCGGAGAGAAAGCAACGGTGGTGAGAGAAACGTGGCAGAGGGACCGGGCACTCACGGTGGGTCAGGCACTCGGGTTACACGGAAGAAAACGGGGAGAAATCAATCACTCAAGCCAGTCACACTGGGCCAAGCACTCGGGATACATGGAAGAAAACGGGGGGAAATCAATCACTCAGCCAGTCACACGGGGCCAAGCACTCAGGAGAAGGAGGACACCAGCGGGCAAGACGGCAGCTGGAGCGGAGCTGAGAGTTGGTGAGAGGAGACAGTCAGGCACTGGTGGCGCTGCGGAGGTGGGGGAGCGACCTACCCTGGGGTCAAGGGTCGCTTCCTCCGCCTCGCAGCGGCCGCCATATATGGGGTAGCTGGGGGAGGAGGGGTCAGCTGGGAGGTGGGCGGCGGGAGGGTAGGCGGGGAAAAGCGAAAAACAGAGGGAAAAATCGGCGAGGCCGGAGAACGGCGAGGGGGCCAAAAGTGGACAAAAGCTGTGGAAAAAGAGGCAAAAAGCGAGGCGAGGGCCAGAGAACGGCGAGGGGGCCGGAGAGAAAACAACGGGGGTGAGAGAAACGTGGCAGGGGGACCGGGCACTCACGGGGGGTCAGGCACTCGGGTTACACAGAAGAAAACGGGAAGAAATCAATCACTCAAGCCAGTCACACTGGGCCAAGCACTCGGGATACACGGAAGAAAACAGGGGGAAATCAATCACTCAGCCAGTCACACGGGGCCAAGCACTCTGGAGAAGGAGGACACCAGCGGGCAAGACGGCAGCTGGAGCGGAGCTGAGAGTTGGTGAGAGGAGGCAGTCAGGCACTGGTGGCGCTGCGGAGGTGGGGGAGCGACCTACCCTGGGGTCAAGGGTCGCTACCTCCGCCTTGCAGCTTCCGCCATATATGGGGTAGCTGGGGGAGGAGGGGTCAGCTGGGAGGTGGGCGGCGGGAGGGTAGGCGGGGAAAAGCGAAAAACGGCGGGAAAAATCGGCGAGGCCGGAGAACGGCGAGGGGGCCAAAAGTGGACAAAAGCTGTGGAAAAAGAGGCAAAAAGCGAGGCGAGGCGAGGCGAGGGCCAGAGAACGGCGAGGGGGCCGGAGAGAAAACAACGGGGGTGAGAGAAACGTGGCAGGGGGACCGGGCACTCACGGGGGGTCAGGCACTCGGGTTACACGGAAGAAAACGGGGAGAAATCAATCACTCAAGCCAGTCACACGGGGCCAAGCACTCGGGATATACGGAAGAAAAAGGGGGGAAATCAATCACTCAGCCAGTCACACGGGGCCCAGCACTCGGGAGAAGGAGGACACCAGCGGGCAAGACGGCAGCTGGAGCGGAGCTGAGAGTTGGTGAGAGGAGGCAGTCAGGCACTGGTGGCGCTGCGGAGGTGGGGGAGCGACATACCCTCGCCGGCCGCCGGCCCCCGGCCACCAGGGTCGTAATGACCCCCATAGTCTCTAAAAATGGCTCAACATGATTAGTTTCCTCTTTCAGCCAAGTGCTCAGAGTCAGAAATTGAAAACAAATATTATGGTGAAACAATGTACTCCAGGGAAACAGTCAATCACTTCACAAAATGATGTGAACATTTGCCCTGCATGGGCATTACCTTCCTTTTGAATTTAGAGCTTCATACTAAATTCACTCTATTTTCTTCTACGAACTCCACAGGATCAAGAGAATGCAAACTGTCCTGTAGTATTTTGGGCCTCCTTACCTGTTAACCTATGTTCAGAAGAAATCACCTTCTGGCCCTCCCTTGTACATCTGCAGTGTCCTATGGTTTGGAGTCCTCGTGTCCCACTGACAATGAGAGGAATTAATGGGAAAAGTATTTATATACATGAGTGGTTGATGCAACACTTGTTGAGGACCTCTTGTACATGTGTAGCTCAAAGTGTGAGGATAAACATTGAGTTAGAGATAAATTGGTACACAGCTGATATTTCTTTGCCTCACGTATTTCACTTTGCTGCTGCTTCCTCTCTGTGCTCCATACACATGTTGTTAATCTTCAAATTGCTGTGTGTCTGATTCAGAGGAACAAATTATTTATTAGAGCAAATGGGTGTTTTGTTCACTCTAACTTTTTTGAGCCATTTGGGCTGGTCTTCTTGTCACATGGAACATGTAATATCTAATCAAATATGGTGGTAAGATTAGGGCCACTTTTCTTGCCCAAACACCTGGATGTTCTACTTGGTTGTCTTTTGTATCCTGCTCCACCCTTTCAAGAGAGATTTTGCACCAGCAATTTGTAGTGAGAAAGCAGATTATTAGTTGGGGTGGATGGTAGTCCACCGCAAATTACAAGGTTGCTATTTTTGTTAGATATAGTAAAGGTTTCAGTAATTTAAACTTGAGTTGAACCCTTGGCACAAAGGAGACTGGCTCAGCTTAGAAAAATACATAATGCATTTAAAAGTATCAAAACAGTTAAAAAGATGATAACAATAAAAATCTCACTCTAATTTATAAAAACTAAGCATATTTTAGTGAACAAAATGACAAAACGATGACAACATGTCAATAAGGTGAACCAGAGATATGATTTGTTGAAGTATGAAAAACATTTAGCACCAAAAAGTGCAAAGTGCTAGCCACAGGCAACTGGTCGTGCAAATCTGAGGCAAAGTCAAAGTTAAGGCTGACTGCTTTCAGTCTCTGGTTGGATACAAAGACTGGGTCATCTTGGTGAGGAGTTACCTTCTTAGAAACAGTTCTGGACAAAAATGGTTCTTGCTCGATGTTAAAGGCAGTAGGCGGAGGCTGGAGCATGGCTACATGCAATAGGTTGCAGGAGAACACAGTCGAGATGCAGTTGATGATGAAGGTGGGAAAACTTTGGGGTTTCCATCCTCTGGGTGTCATCAGTGTCAAATGAGCTCTCATCAACGGCATAGTTGAAGAAGTTTCAGGAATAGTGCTACAGTTACCCAGACCTAATTAAATCTGAAGTTGAGAGGACAGGGGTGGCTAGGGTGAAGTCAGGCTCAACGACAATGAACCCTTGGCAGATTGGCTTGGCAGGTTGGTCTTCTCTCACTTCTCCAGGCTAAAAGCCTCCAAAAGAATTATTTCTAAATCCCAGCTTTTAAGGTGGGGCAGGAAGAGTACACAAATATGTAAGAGTCCCAGGACCTAGGGACACCACTTAGTAGTCAGGAACAACTTCAGTAGATATCACCAGCAGGATTTAAGAAAAGTCCAGTTGGAATTGGATAGCCCAGCTCAATAGGAAAGCAAGCTTCTTGCAGCCAATTAAATAATGAAGTCCACTTTTCAGTCCTGGGCACAGTATGAGCAGGCCCAACCCTTGGCGTTCACAGGTCACAACATCAGTCCTTCTTCAGCCTTCCACAGATCCAGAGGTGTTCGGAAGAGGGTACTGTGGGTGCCACATTCATGCCCAGTGCTTGACTGTGGGTGGGGGATCCTCCTGACCATTTTCTAACCAATGGGGTACAAATTCCTGGGGGGCGGCCCTATCCTCTTTTGCAGAGATTCCTATGTGTTTTACTGTAAACATTCACAGAAGTGCCCCTCTCTATCTGAAACCAAAGTGGTAGGAACATTCTTTCCCTGTGCAGATCTTCCTGTGCCCACCCAGAGGTGTGGTTATGATATTGGGCAAACCCTTCTTTTTGATCAAAACAGGCTCTGGGGACAGTCCCTCTACCACTGGGATTAGTGCCTGGCTGTCTAGCAGGATATTGGAGAACTAGGTCTAGGTGTGTTCTACATCTGCCTGTGAAACTATAGGCACACCTTGAAATCAATTAAATTCATGGGCACAGCACAGATGGCCATCCTGTCATGGAGAAATCCACCTCCCAACACTCAAGGCAGTGTTCACTGTCTGGGATCAATACACATGTCACTGTAGGGGAGATATCAACTGTCAGGAGGCATAGAACACTGGCAAACAGGTCTGACAGGAAAACTAGAACATCCCAAAAGGGTAATTTCCAAAAATAGTAATCTAAAATCTGACTTGACAATTTAGTTGCATTTTAAATTGCCATTAAAATGAGTCCTTAAATCATTTATCTAGCTTTTAGGTGTAATCCAGTGTTTTCCTATGGGAGAACCAGTCTCACTACAGTGAAAAACAATTTTGAAGATTTTTCACTGTTGGGACATGTAAAACGTAAGTACACATGCCCTACATTTTAAATGTCATACCCCCTGCCCTATTGACATGTGAGGCCTTCTACATGGGTGAGGTATGAGTATTCTGAAGGAATGTGTAGGCCTGACAAAAGATTTATTTTGCCAGGCCAAATGGACAGTTTTAAAACTGCCTACCCAAGCTGGAGAGGCAGGCCTCGGGACATGCTTTGTATTGTCACGTTAGTAGTGGCACAATAATATGTGCTGTAGGCCACTAGCGACATTTAACTTACAGGCCTTGGGAACACTTTGGTGCCATATACACAAACTTACAGGTAGGTTAGATAGGCCAATCAGGAGTGTGGCCAACTTCAACATGTTTTAGGGGTCAGAGCACATGCACTGAGGCTTTGTTAACAGTGGTCCGTTGTGGAACAAAAAACAACAGCAGCACCAATCCACAAAAAATGGAGGTGACAACACAATAAAACATTTTCCTACTGGTTAGCTTTATAACTGTCTGAAAGAGGTAGACATTCTTGGGAGTCCCTTTTCTCGGCATGGAATCAGAGCAGTAGGGGATGTCTGTCACATCGCGTTAACCTCAAACATGTTCGGTTTATTAAATCTGGCTCCATGTTCGACACTGCGAAATGAAGGTAATTGTTTTAAGAAAGTGCTCTGTCATTTTCAACTAAACTTGAATCTTTTTATTGTCATTAGCCATAGTCCTGCAAGCATGGAAGAATCAAGTGACATTTTAAAAAACACAATGCGGAGGCTATGACATTGAGGCATTACCATTACATTTGCCAGCTTCCTGTTAGTCCCAAAGTTATAAACAGAGATGTACTTACCTAATTATCGGCACTTACGTGTACACTTTTCAACATTTCTTTTTCCTCCTTTCAATCTTTCATTTCCATATATTTCTGTTAGAAAGATGTCATCAAGAACATCACCCGTCTGAATGCTGAGCTAAATCAATACAAGATAAAGTTATGGGAAGGGAGTGAGGTAGAGGAGGGGAGAAAGCGCATGAAACGAAATCGCAGCGATCTTCGGTGGTAAAATAATGACTAAAAAGATGACAAGGCGGAGGTGGCGGAATGAGAAACTATTTGGAGCACGCAAACGAAGGAAGGCGAGAGAGGAAGGGGCAGGCAATACACTGAGTACCACATTTCAAAAGATTGCTGGAAAAGGAAAGCATGTATATTTCAGCAGTGGAAGTATACACTTAACCAAACAAAAACAAGGGTGAAATATAAATACTGTAGAGAAGGATAACCACAAGAAGAGGGTTCAAAACCATTAACTTTCAACAGCCAAAAAACCATGCAAAGAGCACTCTGACCACTCTAAGATGTAGACATATTGATTACAACGTTGCCTGTAACACACAGCTAAAACGGTCAGTAGTGAAACGGTGATTTTATTGTTAATTTTCTGTGTGTGTGTAGTCGTACTGTTCATTCCAAAAATCGATTCACTCCTTTTACCTCACACATAACATGACAGATCACTGCCCTACTTAGATCTGAACTTTCTGTGCTAAATCTGTTTTAAGGACCGCATTTGACCATTTAAGTGGCAACTTTATGTAAAAAGAGGCTAAAGCTAAAACCTTTATAGTTTACATTAGTTTAGAAAAAATCTATCAACACCTACGTAAAATCACTCCGCAAAAAGCGATTTTGTGAGACTTAATTAGAATGCTCTTGTTCAGGGCAAACATGTTTTAAGATTGGTATGCACAAATTCGAGCTTATTTAAAATCCAAGCACATCCAAATGCTACTGATATTTTCCTTCCTAGAGAAGAATATTTCATTCCACTTTCGCTGACATGGTGAGTTTCTTTTATGCTCTCTATGAGGTCACTTATCTTTTTTCGTGTCAGTTGTATACTAATTTAATTTCACAGTTGCCTCAGGCTTGCCTTCAGTTCATCTGCTCTTCTGTCTGTTGCACCTCATGTAGTGTCACTTCTTTCTTGAATGCTCCTGCGACTCAGCCCCTCCATCAGCCTTTGTACCCACACTAATCATGCTCCGAGCGCAATCTTATGGAATCTTCCTGATTAAGCATTTGTGATATTACCGCTTCCAGACATGCAGAGCAATATGTCTGTTCCCCTTGCAGCATTTATTTTGTTCTTGTGTCATGATGTATTACTAGATGGTTCTGAATTTCAAAGCTCCCATTGTAATGAATTCAGTTGAAATTCAAACGAAATGGAGGAAAAGCCCTCCTGCTGTCTCTGTTTGCTATTCACAACACCATTAGGATGTAGTTTGGGGAATATTCTTTAGAACAGCCTTGGAACACTTTTCAATAGGTCAACTGCAACGACAGAATTTATCTCAAATATGCTCTAATTAAAGCACTAGCCCAGAACATTTTAACAGCCCATCTCTTAATGAGAACAATGGTCTAACAAGGAAAGTAGTTTTGACCTTCAAATCTGAGCGTTTTGATACACGATACTGTTTTCTCTTAAGGACTCAAAGTTCCTGCAAGAAAATAAAAACCCTTTGTTAATATTCGTTGCACTAGCTTAGTAAGTTTCCTTACAAAGATGCACAGGAACAGATGGAGAGGTTGATGGCTTGCAGCACCCTTAATTGCTGAAGAAAACAGGGACCACACATTCCTCACTACATTATGCCGGTTCTCGTCCATGCTAGAATAATCAGGCAGAGTTGTTGCAAATATACCAGCAATTCATACAGATTTTTAGACATGGCCGTTTTCCAGCTCTGCAGATTTTTGTTTTGAATAAACTCGATAGGCACAATGTCCTTATTGCTTGCAGGAAACCGTTAGTTTCACTGGCAGATGGAAATCGACAAGTAAGATGTTTAAGAAAAAGTGGGGCATCAGAGTTCATGCGCCACTCTTTCTGAACCCCCCTACCAGCACCTAATGACACCATGGTTGCACTGTATTTATAATACAGCGTGCCATGGTGGTCATTATCACAATAGCGTCAACATTTTTGACACTGTTGTGGCACTTTGCTACACTAGCATCAAAATTTCAACTGTTCCATGTTGCAGGCCTCCAAGTGCTGGAACGCCCCTCCCCTCATACATTATGCACAAGGGTTTATAAAGTGGCACAATGCATGCATTGCGCTACTTTGTAAATACGATGCAGGGAAAAAGCCACTTTAGCTCCTCCTTAGTGTTGTAAAAAAATAACACTATGACGGTGCTAAGGTGGCGCTAGGGGCTCTTAAATAAGCCCTTCAGTGTCCTGCATCAGCCATTAATCAAGGGATCACCCGTACAGATGAGTAGAAACAAAAGAGTGTTGTGGGCAGAAGTTGTACTTTGATGATTACCCCCTATTGACTTTCACTGTCCCAAGCATGCTCCAATTTAGGAAAGAGTTATATGTGTACCTTTTCAAAGAACACTGCATCATGGTAGTGATACTTATGCACCCAGGATCCATACAATCACTCACTGATGGACTGGTTCACACCCCTTTTTAAAATCTATTCCTGATATCCTGTGGGTCTTCCGCTCCCTTGAAAGGTCTGTCTGGAGCTAAATCCCATAATCTCTCACCTAGGGAGGTGTAAAGGTTGTTAAGGGTTTATGAGTGGAGGGTATGGCCTGATGCTTGAATGGTGCTAACCCAACCCACTTTTTACATAGATAAAATCAGCTCTAGTGTTGAATAGAGGGCAAATTGAGGGTAAAGCCCAATTCCAACCACCAGGGGTGACAAAAGACTGCTACCTGCTTAGAGGAGGAGGTACAGCCAGTTATCTAGTGTCTTTTCTCTCTCCATGAGGATCATATTGGGATTAAACTTCCAAAACATCCACTCACTTGGCCATAAATACCCTAGTCCCCCTCGAGGGGAGAATTTGACCATGCCTCTAGGCTGCTTCCTTCCTTGTAACCATTCCTAGTGGATAGTGTGTGGAATGTTGCTGGATATTTACCCTTTTACTGCAATCCTCAAGCAAAGCTCAATGAGGGCATTCTTCCTTTTGATTGGAGCTTGAGGACTGAAATATGTCCCCAAGTATCAGTCACAGTGAAAGCAGCTGAATCCTATAGGCTCTAGCTTTCACTTTTGCTAGTTTTGACATCAGCACACAGCAAGTCACAACAAGCAAACAACATCTTGTACTATGAGGGGAGCTCAGTCATCATAACTCTAGTTTTCATAAAAAACAGAAGGATTTTCTCCCTTTTGTTTCAGGTCGAGAAGTTTATATATTTGCATTGTGGAAGTAATGACGGGACGTAAGCATCTTGTTACCCACACTGAAAGCGTTAATGGCACAATACACTCATCCATCCAGCATGACCAAATCTCCAATAGCAATATAACACTTTACAGAAAACAATCAATGGCAAGCTGTGGAGGAAGACTAACAGTGAAGTACAAAGGTTTGACATTGACCACCATGAAAGATCACATAACACCAAAGTATGAACCCCTAATACCTTTCTCTTCTCTAATCCCTACAGTCTCATGCCTTTTCATCTCCCATTGCTTTGTAAATATGGTGTGGGGAAAAATCAACTTTAGCGCCACCTTAGTGTAAAAAAATGATGCTATGGTGGCGTTAAGGTGGGCTAGGGGCTCTTAGGTATGCCCCTCAGTGTCCTGCATGTACATTATGTGCTATTAAGCAAGGGAGCACAAATTACAAGCTTCTTTGACTCACTCTTGGTTATTGGACTCAACCACACTAACCTGTGTACCGTAAAGGATCTTAATACTTTTGGCTAAAATTTCTATGGGTTTTGCCAGTGCTTGTGTGAAGCTAAGCAATGTAAATCATTATGAAACATTTGAAAAAGGCACAGACATCAGTGACAGATAAACTTTTGTGAGCAAAAGCTGTTTTGTACTGAAAAATCGCCCTTGCTACAACCAGACGTCTTTGCCTCACCTCCCTTCTAATGTATGTGAGGTGGGTGGGTCTAAGATTGGTAAACTCAATACCTTTGATTTTTGTTCAAATCCTAACCCAAACTTTGAACTGGCATTGACTCAAATTCTAAACCCAGAGAAAAGCAGGGTGAAGAAATGGGTCAAGTGATAATTTGTCCTATATACCTACATGTAGCCCTGCGCATAAGTAGCAATATGAATTGGAAGTTGTACCTCTAGTACAAAACCTACAGTAGATAGTCCAGATTTCCCTTTGCACCACAGTGCAAGGGTCTGCATCACACACAGCAGCCAGACTTAGCATGAGAACCACCAATGATGTAATTGGCAAACATCTCTTACTAAATCCAGTGTTACAGTATTTTCTGTTCGTGCAACACAGCATCACAATTATTTACACTGCAGTCCCTTGTATAAAGGACAGTAAGTCTGTTTTCTGATTTGATAAAGTTCATCTTCACCAGATCTTAACACTGCTCACAATTAGAAGTGGGCATAAGTTGCACTTGAATAATATTGCAAAATTACGCAAAATTAGGCAGAATTATGCAACATCCGAAACAGGCTTTGGGTGCTATATTTTAGCTCAAAATATGTCCTTGCATGCAAATTGGATTCAAGAATTAATTTTGTGCTTAAGAAAAGTGCAAAAGACACAAGTGCTAAGAACAGTAAACCCTCCCATTCTGGTCATACACATTGGCCCATATTTAAGAAAAAGTGGCGCATCAGAGCTGATGCGCCACTTTTTCTGCCCCTCCCTACCGGCACCTAACGATACCATGGTTGCACCGTATTTATAACACAATGCACCATGTCGGTCATTACCACAATCGCATTTTAAGGCTATTGTGCGTCTTTGCTACACTAGCATCAAAAATGTTGACGTTAGTCTGGCAAAGTGCCAGGAGGCCCATAGGTTTCTATGTGAGCATCTTTTTAACACATGCTTAGTGGAGGTGTTAAAAATAACACCAAAAATTGAGCCGTGAAATCTGTAAAATTTCACTGTGCTATTTTTGTGGGTCTCTTAATGCCAAAACACCCCCTGTGCATACATTAAGGCTGGCACAGGCATAATGTGTCCCAGGGATTTACAAAGTGGCTCAATGCATGCATTGTGCAACTTTGTAAATATGGCCTGTGGAAAAAGCTACTTTAGTGCAGCCTTTGCATACAAAAATGACACTTTGGTGGCAATAGGGGTTCTAAAATATACCCCATTGGTTCGATGCCATGCACTAAATTAGTGGTTTAAACTGCCTAATTTTCAGGTAACACGCGAAATAATGATTCTATGCAAGATTGCACAGGCATAATGGAAATTGCATGCAGGCCTCTCCCTAATCATGAAGTGCAAAGTAACCACCAACTCATCTGAGGTGTCATTGCAGGCCATTCAACTGAAACATTCCAAATATACTTCCATTCTAAGAACCTCTTACTTCATGTTTCTTAACAGATGATGGAGGAGCTTCAACATTGTCACCTTCCCTGCAGATCTAGCAGTGATGTAACCAAAATGCCATTGTTTCTTGCCAGCTATTTCCAATACTTCCTCATCAATATTGTTGGCAAAGTCGGTTGATTTAAAGCCTCCCAAAATTGGCACCTACTCCTGAAGGCCTGTTGACTGAACTCAGACGTACAATATCAGAGAAGGAACAACAAAAATACTAAATACAGCAGAGGAAAAATCCATATACAAAAAGAAAAACAACATCTATAATGGCAACACAGAGGGCCTCATGCTGACTTTGGCGGGCGGCGGAGGCCGCCCGCCAAAGTACCGCCGTCAGAAGACCGCTGCGTGGTCAAAAGACCGCCGCAGTAATTCTGAGTTTCCCGCTGGGCTGGCGGGCGACCGCCAGAAGGCCGCCCGCCAGCCCAGCGGGAAACCCCCTTCCATGAGGATGCCGGCTCCGAATGGAGCCGGCGGAGTGGAAGGGGTGCGACGGGTGCAGTTGCACCCGTCGCGATTTTCAGTGTCTGCTTGGCAGACACTGAAAATCTTGTTGGGGCCCTGTTAGGGGGCCCCTGCAGTGCCCATGCCAGTGGCATGGGCACTGCAGGGGCCCCCAGGGGCCCGACGACACCCGTTCCCGCCAGCCTGGTTCTGGCGGTGAAAACCGCCAGAACCAGGCTGGCGGGAAGGGGGTCGGAATCCCTATGGTGGCGCTGTATGCAGCGCCGCCATGGAGGATTCCCTGGGGCAGGGGAAAACCGGCGGGAAACCGCCGGTTCCCCTTTTCTGACCGCGGCTTTACCGCTGCGGTCAGAATGCCCCGGAAGCACCGCCAGCCTGTTGGCGGTGCTTCCTCTGCCCTGGCGGTGAGACACCGCCAGGGTCAGAATGAGGGCCAGAGTCTATAAAGCAACAGTTAAAAAGCCAATAGGTCTCACTCCTCCCTATGTATTTTGAAAACCATTTACCTCACCAAAGATCTATTTAAAGTCATTTCAGAATTTTAAAACCCAGATATCACTTCATATACTCCTAACACCTTTCAAAAATTCGACACTCAATTACTGAATGATCTTGGAAAACAAAATATGATGTTAAACTGCCAAGCAAGTCGGTCTATGAAAACACACAGTAAAATCTATACGTTATCATCATGCCTTCCATAAACAAAACCAAAGAACTGCATTAAAACTTAGGGCATAACAGAATAACCTAAAGACCCCTGCCACTACAATATCTTCTAGAATATTCTGCAGCCAAATCAACCAAAGTAAGTATGTGATTCACTTTCAACTGATAAATGAAAATATCCTACATACAACTAACTTGCATTGAAGGCTCTATAAATTACACAATAATATCAAATACCATTCATACCTGAACTGAATGAAGAGCAATATTAATTCAGATCCCAGAATATCTTCAGTAAATCAACATCCTTTCTGACTAATAGAAGGGTTTTCATCCTGTTAGAGGCATTGAACCAGAAACAAGTGTAATGTAGGATAGTCTCACGAACAAGTAGAGTCAACCAGAGTAATTGAACCCATACTATTTGACCTTCCAGCAGCTTTGGGCATGCTACACCACAAACTGCTACACTCATGACTAAACAGCACAGGAATTCAATGTGCAACGATAGCATTTATTAAGAAAAATTAGACAATGATTGCCTGGAAGGTATGAAAAAATGTGGCCTCCAGAAATGTGTTGCCCGCATACCAATATATTTGCTTTGTTTGCCTACGATGCCACTCCAGACAGAGATCAGCCAAATGCAAATCAGATTAGTTCCTTCTTTAATAGGAACAGTCCTGTCCAAACTATAAAGCCAGGTCTCCTCCAGACCAATTCCAAATCAGTTAAAGCCAAGTCCATCCTCATCAGTAAGTTGCAGCGTGATTTCAATGGCATAGTGACCACGGGAACCAGGTCTTCACATACCAGTCATACTTGAGGCATCTCATGTAGAAAGCAATGAGTGAAATGATTGGTTTAAGCCCTGAACGATTGTAGCATTTTTTATTTATTAAGGGTCACAATCCAGTTCATATTTTTCTTGCCCACTACATTATTCTAGACAGAGACGAACCACATACAAATCAAACTTGAACTTGCTCCAATAGAAACATTCCCTACACAACTGTCTGGCTAGGTTACCTTGAGACGCAAAAAGCAAGTAACCCCTAAGTGGCCTCAAAATATAGATGCAGTGTGAAAACATCTGAACAGTCTGCAAAAAACCTAAGTCTGGACCTACTCATCAGACTTATGAAGTACTAAAGTACACACAATGTGTAATGAAAATTGGTTGGTGCCAACATATTATTGGAGAACAGGCAGTTTACCTGATTCTGAGGGGCATATTTATAATGCCCTATCGCCACCTTATGCCACATTAACGTCATTATTTTTTACGTTAATGTGGCCCAACGAGACCAAAATCCCTGCACCTTATTTCCAGAGTGGCTCAGTGCATGCTCTGTAACCCTTTGCTCTACATTTTGCCTGCACAAGGCATAATGTATGCAAAGGGGGCATTCCCCCATTAGGGGATCCAGAAAAATGGTGCAAGGAAATGTGTTACAGCACTTCTAATGCCTGCTCTAGAGCAGGTGTTAAAAGGGGGCTTCCATTCTGCCAACATTTTGGTGGTACTTCTGCAGAGTACATCAATAGCGTCATGAAAAATGACTCTATTGCCCCCTACCCAGCCCCATGGTGTGCAGAATTTTAAATACGGCACACACATGGTGGCAGTAGAGTGGTCCTAAGGGGTGCAGGGAAAGTGGTGTTGCACTCAGTGCAGCACCATGTTCCATAGATCTGCCCCTATATTTTGAACATGCTCATTGGCTTACCTGTGTAAATCCTAATTGTGCAGAATGAATGCCTATGACATGGGGTAGGGTACATTAGTTGCCGGCCCTGTGTATCTATTTAGGTGGTAACTTTCAAGTTTATTTGGTATGGTTGTCTGCCTAGCTTCCTATACAGACCTTTTCTGTTCATCCTTCTTGCACAAATCAGTGCAAGGCCAAGATTATGTATCTGATTTTTAAGTTACATCCACCTGACTCAAACAGAGAAATTCTTTCATATTCACCTCCTTTTGATCAAGGCAATTATAGCAGTTTTACATTGGGCCTAAGATAAGCAATGTTTAAACAAAGGCGGTGCCTTATTGTGGTGAAATCACTATGATTTACATAATTAAATTGGCTGATTCCTCATTCACAGTATCCTGCGTATGAAGAAGCCAGGATCAGGACAAGCCTGTTATTGGACAGAGGTCACATAGATTTTAATCCAACCCCTTAGAATGGCAGTGCATGTTAGCTGCTTGTCATGGGACTTTGGCATATCTGAAGAAATGCTCATTGTGTTGATTGGATCCCTCCTAAGGTTGAAGGCCAATGTTGGAAAAGGTTAGTTAGATAGAACCTGTCATTCACTCACCTGGTTCCAAACCACGGGGACTACACTGGAGCTGATGCTAGACCCCGACTCCCAATCAGGAGGAAGCTGGAACCAGGGACAGTACTCCTAGATCCAGGCCTGCTTCCAAAGGTGTACAAAATATTAAATGAACACTTGCGGAACTGATTCTGCTCAGTGACAGTGTTCCTCTGCTGAACTGAATAGTCACTTTCTGAACATTTTGGTTTGGAAGAAGGTGGATATATACAAGACTGCAATTCTGGTTATCGTGACAGGCAATACACTGGAAATAACAAGAAGAGACAATTACCATCAATACAGCAAATCCTTTACAGAGGTTACAACACACTGATTCTAAATTTCACACTTACAGATTTCTTAATATTCATTGCATGAGAGCAGATCAACCAGAAACTTGATTGGAATCTTCGGGATTTCTAAAAGAAGAAACTGAAATACTAGTGTAGTTCTAGGCACTCCTCTGGTAAATTCATCACATAGATTGGAGTTAATGACACTCCCACAAGTCCACTTGGTTCATAGATTCATAGATTCATAGATTGGAATCAGACAGACTCACTAATAGGAAACCAGGTTGCTCTAAGCACATAGGTTGGAAGATACACTAACTCTCAAGGCATGTTAGCAGCCAGGTAACTCTCAGAAATGGATTATACTCGGATTAACCCTTTTGCTGCAAGCCCCCCACCCAGTGCTGAGCCCCTTTTTGACTATTTGGGGTAGTTCATGCTTTTTGTCTACATATGTGATCCACCAAGATTGTGCCCTCTTTTCAATATTCTGGGGATACTAAAGATTCACAAGGTTTGAGAATTCCCCTGGGGGGACTGAGAAAATAAGCAAAATATAGCATCATTTTGAGTTTTTTTTAGAAAAATAGGGAAAAAGTGCTCCAGATAAAATGTCTTGTCCGTTTTCCTAAAAATGACATCCACAAACATCCTTCCAGATTTCACGAACATGCAGAGCTGACTCAAAATACCTAATGTTGTACTACAGTTTCTTCAGTTTTCTAAGAGGTAGCCTATTTTTCCTATTTTTTGTCTATTTTCTTCCAGTTTGTGGTGGCAACCAGTATGAAATCCATGGTTGATCTAGACAGTTTATAGATTTCTGAATAGCAGACAGAATTCTGAAGTCTAATTTGTGTAGATCTCTCAAATGTTTCTCAAGGAAATAAAGCTGCTGAAATAAAGAAATAATGAAAATGAGTTGGAAAATACAGGCATTTGTGACAACTTTTTCATCTGTACTTTTTGTCTTGATGCACCAATTCATAAACGCAAAATACTATTACATCTGCTGGACCCCTCTGGTTGTGGGGATATGTAGGGTTGGTCAGTTCTCTAAGATCCCAAGGTACCAGAGCAAACAACAGAACTGCAATGTACAATGGCTTTTCATTGAGTATCAATTATAGACCAATTCTTATGGCAAAATAGGCAGAGCGAAAAATGGGTTCAAGTAACGTTATGTAATTCTGAAATGAGCACAAGATATAGAGTTTAGAAACAGTGGTTATTTATACATCTCTTAATTTGTAGGTGCTCGTACTAGTGTATGATTTAGAAGGTATTTTTCAAAATGTCATCTTTCTTACATACTGGCTTACATTTGAAAGGCACAAATGCATCAAAATCCAATTGATAATATCAAATGTTCAACTATTCCATGCTCCTACAAGTCTCTGGATAAAAATGGTACCTCACTTGTGTGCCTAGGCAAAGTGCCCCAACAGGAACAGATTAAACCAAACAATGGGTGCCCTTGATTAGATCCGTTCCTGTCACTGGCGCTATACTATGATTGCTGATAGTAACTTCACTGAAAACAAAAAAAGAACATCAGGTACTGGGAAAGCTCCTTCCCAGCTGCCAAGACTGTTTTTTTGCAGCAGGAAATCCCTCTGGTACCCGCACCAAAAATATTTCCTGTCTTATGTGGGAGGATGGCTGGTAGCGGCCTGATGCACACAAGCAGTACAGCATCAGACGACTCCCAGCCATCCAACTCATGGACGTGGTTAAGTAACTTTAGAACAAAACTATACATGGCACAGGAGGTTACAGACACTTCCATAGGGCTATACTCAGAAACAAGGCAATACATAAAAACAAGATTACTTTTTGGCACAAGATTGAAGTTACTGACACTCTCAAAGTTGTGCTAGTACATTTGCTAAACTCAGAAACAAAGCAATATACGAAACAAGGTTACTTCTTGGTACAAAGTTGGAGTTACTGACACTGTAAAGGTTGTGCTTGCAACATGGATTGGACTTATAGACACTCCCAAGGTTTGTTAGAAAACAATGTTACTCTCAGTAGAAGGTTAGAGTTGGGTGTACTCTCACGTTATGCTAGAAAACACAATTACTCTTGATACAAGGTTGGAATCAGGTGCACTCCTAAGGTATGCCAGAAAACACAATTACTCTAAATATAAAAGTTGGAAATATTAAGTTGGTTTAGAATGAAGTCTCATGTCCATGAGCAACACAGATCAGAAGCCAAGATTTGGAGAAAGGGTTCAGAGCCAGGACAAGCAAGGAGATAACAACAGGCTTGCAATAACTACTAAGGATTAGTGTGCTCTAACTTGAGGACAAGTACTTAGCCTGAACTACCATTTGTGCTGGAGGTCAGAGGAAGCAGGCAGCTCATTGCAAGATGTTCAAGAAGAGGTGAAATCATAGCTCAAGGAGGGAGACACTGTGGGCGTTGCATAAATCATGATCTTGGAGTCATTGAAATAGATGCAGAAGACTAGTGTGCCAAAAGATTTCTGGAAGGCTCGTAAAAGGCATGCTGGGATGATGGTGCACAGGAGTTGGTCAAAGAAGGTCCAGGCAACTCAAGAGGTGAGTGCAGGGATGAAGCTTGCACTGGACAGGAGCTGGTGCTGGTCCAGATACAGGCATGAGGCCAATCTCCAATGCAAGTTCAGAGAGGCTATTTATCCAGGAAGGCAAGAGTTTTCCAGAAAGGCATGTGCCTTATATGTAGTCTTCAAAAGGAACCTGGGAAAAATCACGTGTTACATACAAAACAAATTTGGCAGCATGTGTAAATGGTAATTGACAACTATAAGTGCAACAAAGCCCAAGTGCATGATGGTACAGCACAATGGTTCACTGTGGAAACATGACTATACTAAAAGGGCATATGGTAGCTACAGGTACTAACTACTCTAAGCTTGCATAGCAATGGAACTGAAGGGCCAACAGTTCAGGCCTTCGAGTAGATGGAAGCCATGGACTACACAAGACAGAAAGGTGCCAGGGGGAAGGAATAACAGGAGGATGGGGAGTAATTACCTCCACATGATTGAGTCATGACGGAACCCAACTGCCACAGTATTAGATATGGGCTAAGCCTTTTGATTTCTCTAATGTCCTTTGTTCCCTCCACTTTGTGCTGACATATCTTTTTGTTGGTCTTAGGACTCTGTGCACGTCAACCTGCTAACCACCGGAAACGTGCCTGTGCTCACTCACATAAACATGGTTTGATTGGTATATGCCTGATTAGCATATTTAATTTAGTATAAGTCCCTTGTAGTGTGGTATACCACATGCCCAGGGCCTGTAAATTAAATGCTATGAGTGGGTCTGTAGCAATTATTGTGCCACCCACTGAAGTAGCCCCTGTCATGGTCCCAACTGTGAACAGGACTAGCAATGCCTTAACCATGCCTTATTCCACCCCTTATGAGTGATATCAGAGATGCTGTTATTTTCTTTTCATCACAGTACCAGTTCAAACCATTGTGTGCCTTTGACACCTTGTGTAACTTGGCAACTCAGTTATTAACATAATGTCAATGTTTAAAGCAGATCTAGACCATGCGTGTTGTCAAGATAACTTCTGAACTCCTGGGCCTCACCCGGGTAATCCAGTAAGCATATGTCAACAGACAACAACCGTTGGTTCTTCAATTGACTCTCCTAATGGGAAAAAGAGAGTTTTAGAAACATGTGCAATTAAAATAATGACTAACGAGTTCCTCTGTTTTTCCCATGTGTTTCCTTGCACCTGGTTCTGGCCAGCTATAAAAGCTGCTGTTTCAGACTAAATCCCGTTTAGCCATGGTTAACTTGGAAACAACGCATACCTGTCGCCAGTCTTCTGCAGCCTTCCCTTCGCATAGGCAGTCCTCTCTTTGCAGCAGCATCCATACCTTCACAGCGACAGACTTCCCCTCTCAACACGGTTCCTGAGTTCCTACCTAGGGCCAGATTTACAAGGCCCTAGCGCCATGGGAGCATCACTTTTAGTGATGCTCCGATTATGCTATTCACTGCACGCTATTTACACGCAGATGTTAAGCCGATTTTTGTGGCTGAATCCCTTCTTGTAAATATGGGCCCCTTCATGCAGTTTTCTGCAGCAGAGAGGTGTGCAATGGCTGTTGCTGTCTGCGTTCCACAGCAATTCCCTATGCTTTTGACGCTGGCCCAATTTACAAGAAATTGTGAATCTGTGGCAGTGCCAAAAACTAACACCACCCCAGGGGTGGCGTTAGCAAGGCGCAATGAGGAGGAATACTTCTATTCCTCCTCATTTTTGCTTTTTCTATGTGTACAGGGGAATACCCCCTTTGCATACATTATGCCTGGCACAGGTAAAATGTAGCACAAAGGGTTACAAAGTGGTGCAATGTATGCATTGAGCTACTTTGTAAATATGGCAGGGCATTTTTGGCCTTCTAACACATTAGAATAACCAAACATGATGCTAGTGTGATGTTAGACTGGAGATAGGGGCTCTGGAATATGCTCCTACGTGCCTTTGGTAAGGCATCAGGATTTAAAATAAATGTATAAAAGCCATGAAACCTTAACATGTTCTACAATGGCAAACCAAAGATAGCAACTACAATATAAGTTTCCTCTGCATTGGTTCCAAACTGACATAGGAGTTACAATTGCAGGCTCCCTTAGAGTGATCTTACCAGGCTACAAGAGCAAATCATCCATCCATAGGTACCTGGCTTTAACACAATCGTAGGTAACATTGGTTCTCATTTAATGCAGAGTAGTAAATCAAGAGGGTAAATACCTTTGTGGAATGAATGCCTAGTATTAATCATTTCATAAACAAATATGGCCACCATCTTTGTAAATAAATCACAAATAAGACATTTATCTCTACAAATATTACATTACATGTAGTATTTTAGTAAAGAGCAAAACAGTGCATCTTGTCCCCAGTGCAAAAACCACAGCAAAACCAAATACAGAAATAAGAGTATAAAGTGAAGCGGATGCGTTTGTAACAAACAAATGCTTAGAATTCTTTAATAGGCCATTTAAAAAAAATAAAAGGCTCTTTGTTTTATTGTTACTCATCTGTGTTGGAGTAGTGCAAATTAGACTCCATCCTTTACACGTTGTCATTGTGCAATTACACATTTATTTCTGACAGTACCTTAATTATTATTAACATGTGTGAACCTTTAAATACATTAATAAAATGTATCTATTTACAATCTGAATGTTTATGAACATACATACTAATGTTCATTTGTAAATGCCTACATGTCTACATTATTGACGTTTTACTTCATAAGTAGACATGCATTCTCCTATTCATGGTTTGCATTTATCTTTAAATGTATATGTGTACATGCATAAACATATATTTGAAATGCACGTTGTTGCAAAATGGCCCTCTCTGACGGTAATCCCAAACTTTTTGCCTTCCTCCTCCTCTTTTTCAGACCTTGTTTTTGTTGGCTTTAGGACTCTGGGCACTTAACCACTGCTAAGCAGTGCTAAAGTGCATGTGCGCTCTCCCTAAAACATGGTAACATTGGCTCATATCCCAATGGAATATTTAATGTACTTGTAAGTCCCTAGTAAAGTAGAGTGCATGTATCCAGGGCCTGTAAATTAAATGCTACTAGTGGGACTGCAGCACTGATTGCGCCACCCACTTACGTAGCCCCTTAACTATGTCTCAGGCCTGCAATTGCAAGGCCTGTGTGTGCAGTTTTACTGCCACTTTGACTTGGCATTTGAAACTACTTGCCAAGCCTTAAACTCCCCTTTTGTTACATATAAGTCACCCCTAAGGTAGGCCGAAGGTAGCCCACAGGGCAGGGTGCTAAGTAAGTAGTAGGCATGGCATCTACTTGTAAGTGTTACATCTCCTGGTGGAGAAAAACTCCCAAAGTCATTTTTCACTATTATGAAGACTGCTTCTCTCATAGGCCAGCATTGGAAATTCCCTTATATAGGGCATTGTCGTGTTGGTATGGTTAGAGTGGTAGTGAAAAATCCTGCTTACTGGTGAAGTTGGATTTAATCTTACTGTTTTAGAAATGCCACTTTTAGAAAGTAGACATTTCTCTGCACTCACTGCACTCTGTGCCTTACATCCTGTCTCCAATCCACATTTGGTTTGTTCTAGTTGACAGCTCCCCTTGTGCATTCCACCCAGACAGCCATATACACAGGGGACTCAGCTGCATCTGCATTCAACTGCATTCCGATGGGACTTCTGGGAAGGAAGGGTGGAGGGGCTCTCACTCACACTTCAAAGGCTAGTGGCATGACCTCACATAAAGGACTGATGACCCTCCACAGATCTCCTGGCAGACAGGACTGCGTTGAAAGGGGAACTGGTGCACTTCAAAGCCCTTCTTTCAAGTCTCCTTCTCTTCCAAGAACATTTGGGTATGCATACTGGGCCTGTGACCACCTAAAAGTGGACACTTCTAAACCTACAACTGGATTCTATCAGAAGGCCTGCAGTGCTGCCCAAAGGACTCATCTGGACTGCTTTTCTGGACAGACTGCTCTCCTGCTTGTTGCTCTGCTCCTTGCTGCTCCCTGACTCAGCTAGAAGGACTTTGCCTTCCCCCAACAAGTGAGCTTTCAGTTTGCCTCCTGTTAAGAAGTCTCAGTGCCATCAAAGGCTTCACTAGGAGAGAAAATGCACCACGTAATCAACATCAACTTAATGCCTGCAGAATCAGTGCAGCGGCTGTCTCACAGCTGAAAATCTGATTCAGCAACTGCAGAATCGACACAGCACCTGTTTCATTTTCACAGCACATTTGGATTTTCTACACATCCTCCCTGGGGCGTCAATTTGTCATCAAACCTCGCACCGCAGTATTGGAACCAAGGTTGCGTGCTTGGAAATTGACCCATCACCTTACCTGCAAGGAGAGATACATGCTTCACTTTACTTTCCAATTCCTCACCTGGGGCCCACAACATTGTCATTTTTGACACATCCCAGGTGCTTTTTGCTAACGAGATACATTAATTGACTCCTATGGATTACAAACGTACCTAAAAAATGTTTTTTAAGCGTGCTTCTCCCAGAAACCAAATAAAGGGATGGGGTTAAGTTATAATGCACAAAAACAGGATTCCCTTTATCAATATATTCTGCAGAAATGCATTGTCAGCCTATTAAAGAATCAGGTGTAAGAAGAAAAGTTTAGTTAGACCTGCCAGTAGTTAAAATGATGCAACCGGAATTCATGGCCGATGACACTGCACGTTGGAAATATTTATCATCATTCATAATTAATCAGTAATCGTTATATTGGCATGTGATTTACGAAAAATATTATTTAATAGAAAGTTTAGGTGCAAGAATGATGGTTTCGGTTCTCTTGCCAGTAGTCAAAATGGTGGGATCGGGATTTGAAATCGGCATTGACTCCCAGTATAACTACTGATGGTGGCATCACAACTAAATTAATAGATCGAGAACGCCATCCCACAGGTAAGAAATAGCAGTGGGGCACTCTTTTGAAACATGTTACGGTTTAAGAATAATTGATCAACTGTATGGGAAGTTATTCACAGGGGAGAGGACTCTCATTTTTCTGTCTTCTTAGATCTTATGAGAGACTTGGGATACGGAGAAGACAAACGGCAGGAATAAACTGCTGTATTATAAAAACATTTACCAAAGGCTTGATCGGGAAACAGTCCTTGAATTTCTAAACTAAAAGGCAACTCAAAGAGAAAATAAAAGACCGATAATCTCAGAGGTATTGAATTTATTCGTTTCCACTTGGGCACAAAATGGTTTATGATAAAAAATAATGGCACAAATTTATGTCTCACTATTGCAGAAACAAAGAAATATGGAAAATGGATGGTAGTGAATGAATTGAAATCATATGCCATGATAACACAATTGATAAGTAAGTGGTATGAGATAACTATGTACAGGAGCTTGCCGGCACATATAGACCATGAAAATACATTATTTATCTAATCACTATATAATCACTCAGAAATGTGGTGCACCAAAAATGTTTGTCTCCACCATAAAACACTTAGGGAAGAAATGTTATTTAGTGAGGATGGTTGAGCCGTAGTTGAACCTTAAAATTTATGAAATTTGGGTTGTAATACTGGATTATCTTTTTGTTTCGGTCATTTGTTGTACATAAAGTTTTAATTGTCCTGAAGAAGGTGGGGTGAATCATTGGAAAGACCTCTGAAATGCCACGTCGACACCTTTTTATAAATATTTGGATATCTTTATGTAAATATTTCTGAATTAACATTGTTGTTCTGTATATGTTTTATTAACAAAAGTTTTAATGTAAAAAATTAATGTAAAATAATAATACTGTATGAGTGTTTGTAACTTTGATTAACAAAAATATTTTTATACTTTTAATATGAATAGTGTGTATTAGGTCATGTAAACAAAGGTTTTATGTCAATGAAATAAGATTTATGAGCAGCGAGGAATTGTCTTGAATAATGTTGGAGAACATTTCTTACGAGTACATACTATTGATATAATTAGAAGAGGGTCAGTGTGTATGTATAGTTGGAAGGATAGGTTCTAACATGGCTAGAACATAATCACTCAAATTAAAATTGAGGAGTGGTGCACCAGCAAAATATTTCTGGGATTGATATTAATATATTGATAAAGGGAATCCTGTGTTTGTGCATTGAAAATGTACCTAGACATCTAAAGCGTGATATCTTGACTTCTGCTTAACAATATTTATCTTCCTAAATTGGTGTGGAGTACTCTTTGTGATGGTTTCTCTGTGTTCCTGTTTGAGTTATTACACACATACTTTACACATTGCCTTCTAATTTAAGCCTGCCTGCCCTGTGTCAGTCTATGTGAGGGTGAGCATAGGATAATTTAGGTTGTGTGGTGACTTTTCCTGGCAAGGATTGTGGTCCCTACTTGGACAGGGTGCAACTAGAAACCCAATTTCTAACACACATTAAATACTTAGTTAAAGTTAGCCTAACTAAAGGCCTTAATTTTGAAATGTATTTTGCTTGGTAAGAGTGTTCTTTTCTTGCAGGTGTATTCTCATAACTTTATTAACTAGAAAAAGGAGCACTGTTCACTCAGGAATGATACACTGTGCCAATAAATATAGTCAAATACAAAACCAAACAACTGTTCAAGACAGCATATGTTACAAATGTCTAAATAAATACACTCTCACAGTTGAGGCATTATTAGATGTGTCAGAATGAAGTTCATATCAGTCTTGAGGTAATGAAACAAATCCTTTCCATTCCTCAAAACCATTCAGAATGAGGTTCATATCACTCTTGAAGTCGTGAAACAAATTCCCTCAATTTCTCAAATAGTTCAGTTCTTTTGAAATCAAGTAACACATAGTTATCCATTTACAGACAAGCCATTGTAGAATGAGAGAAATCGATCACTTCTCCTCTCAGGCATATTTGTCATGTCCAGTACTTGCCAACTGATGTCATTGGCTGTGTGTTGGTTTTCAATGTGGTGAACCACGGGGGTGATTTACTAATATTTTGTTCTGGGTTTGCTTTATAAAAGTGCTATAGACCAGTTGAAATGTTTTTTGTTTGTTTGATATGGTCGGAATGGTACTGAGAAATCCTGCTTACTGGTGAAGTTGGATTTAACCGTACTATTTTAGAAATGCAAAACTAGTTTTGCTCCACAAATTGACTAAAAGTAACACAAAGTAGCACAAAGCATTGATTTTCATTACTTGGCATCAAAGGGGTGTTACATGGACATTCCCATAAAGCCACCCACCATTTTTGATACAAAACTGTATCTATTAAAAGTGTGAAACTGTGTTTTGGTTAAAAAATGATGCCTTTTGAAATCAGGTGTTAAAAGGGGAAATGTTTTTAATTCCCCTTTCTATTCCCACTTTGCATGTGTTCTGCACTGTGTAGCACACATACAAAATAAGAAAAGTCTTATAAGTTGTCTAGGCAAGGTATTTTGTCCTGGAAGGGCACCCTTGTTGCCTACAAACATAGATCATATGGCCTTTATTCTTCTCCAGTGACTAGGAGCACACCAGCAATATGGGACACAGCGACATTAAAAAAAATGATTTTTACTTCCTTATCACCTGGCAAACCATTGATTGGTAATCCTGATTCCACCCCAGCATTAGATGAAGTGAAGTTTGCTACCTGGCAGGCAGCTGGATGCAAGAGAAAACAATGATCTATGGAGGCCTTAAAAGGTGGAGTAATGAAATTTGGGGGGGGGGCATTTGCAAAGTTCCTGAAGGGGGCCCCTCTCCCCTGGACTCAGTCAGGGGACTGCCACACATGCACAGTGTTCTGTGCTGAGGGGGCCCATTGGAGCTTGGGCCCCCCCACTGCAGGGGCTGAGGGGATCTTTGTTACACCAATGTCCTTAAATACATTGAACAAATTTAGGCAGAGTTTGAGGTGCAAAAGAATGAGAGACTGCCGTACATCGAAATTAGTCCCAGGAGCACACTAAACATGGTTAGATAATTAGCAAATAGACCACTATTGCCCTTCAAGATATAGTTGGTCACTAAGACAGATGATAAATATGTACCATCTAATTTATTCACATTCATGAACTTTACACCACAAACAGACAAGGTCAGCGGCGGCTCCTCCATTAGCGTGGAGGAGCGTCAACCCCCCACCAACAGTAGAACTCGCAAACCTTTCACAACAAAGGGATAATAAACTATGTTTATTATCTCTTTGCTGTGAAAGGGGTGGGCCATGGGGTTGACGAGCAGTGAGGGCAGTGCACTCCCCTCAGTGTGCATGTATGTTTGGCTGGTCGTCTCTCTACCTATCCCTGACTCAGAACTGTCTATCATTATATCTGCCTATCTTTCTGCATCTCTGTCACCTGTTTCTCTGTTATCTCTCTCCATACATAGCTCACCCTTTTATTTCACTCTACTCCTCTATCTGCCTCCCTCCAGCTTACTCCTACCTCCTGCTGTTTTCCATGACTCTGTCATTACCTATCCCCTCACTTTCTATCTCACCTTTCTACAGTTAATCTCTCTCCAGCTATATATTGTTGTATCTCATCTCTCTCTACCTCACAGGCAGGACATCTCCACCTTTGTACTTGTCTGCGTGGCTGTGAGCTTGTGCATGTGTAGATATTTTCAACAACATAAAATCTAATTGTTCTATAAGTTTCATATCAATCTATTTTTCCTGCATTCCGCTTAACTAATATTTGATGCTATTAGTTGTATTAACCAATGTAAGCGGCATATTTTGAAATGAACATACATTGGTAAACACAAACTGAAAATGCTCAGTGATCGTACTGCATCTATCTGGTGCAAAAAGCTAAAATTAAAACTTTACACCAGTGAAAATTTGCTTTAGAGCATTAGAACAACACCAAGTCGCGTGAATGTAACGGGTTTAATAAAGCTTAACCACGTTGGCCTCCGATTTTTCTCAGAAAAAAATCAAAACCATTAGACAGTAAGCATATGGATACAAAATGTACACAGTTGCAGACAGTTACCACCAATTGAACAGAAACAAACGCAATGGTTGCCTAGGCTATATCTAAGGACTGCACTTAGTACAAGATTATACTTGTTGTTTTTCAAGGTTATTTTGAGGAACAAAACAGATGAGGGCCACGTCTTCGGCATCAGAATGCATATATGTTCTTCCACGTGAACCTATCTGATATCACATACTGATTTGTGTCTCGCACTGCAAGCAATGGACAACAATCTATAAAATGCCGCAAAAAAGATTTTTCAAAGATGCTGTGCTTCGTAATTTAACACAGCAAGTACAGTAACTTATAGACTTAAGCTATGACGGTGTTTTAGGGTAAGTGCACATCCATTTTAGTCAAATATCATTAGTTCTTGCGCAATTAAATGGCATCATGTGCAACTGCAAGAGGAAACCATTTATAGGTTAGAACAAAATACAAATAATTGCATTAAAAGAGATGTATTGTAATTTCCGGTTTGAATATGTAGAATACATACCGAGGTATGAAAAGGAAAGGCTTAAGAGTCTACTCTGTCTTGCTTTCCCTTTCTTTCCCCCTGGAATTGGACATATATATATTTTTCGGTCTAAAACGTTTAAGCCCTCGTATTGACCTGGGAGTAATTAAAATAGTGTATTATTATGGAATTAAAAAGAATCAATGTATATACTTTTGCAGTACTGAAAATATTGAAAGTCAGGGAGTCAGACACGGATAGGTAAGTTTCTTAGAATGCATTGTACGGCATATCAAGTGACTCACTCAATGTGAAGAAATCATCTTTTTAGGGAAACTCCCGCAGCCCGCAGGCTGTACAGTGGAAAAGCGGGACATTTAGTTCCAGATTTAAGTGGGCCTAGCGCGTCCGTGTGCCACATTAGCATCATTTTTTTGTGCTAATGTGGCTCAACGAGGCCCAATTCTCTGCACCATGTTTACAAAGTGGTGCAATGCATGCATTGCACCACTGTGTAACCCCTTGTGCCACGTTATGCCTGACCTAAGCGTAATGTATGCAAGGGGGGCGTACCCCCATTAGGGGGACCATAAAAATGGCAAAGTGGAATCTATGAGATTCCACTGTGCTATTTTGAGTGGCATTTTTAGCGCCTGTACAGAGCAGACATAAATAGGAGGCACTCTAAACAGAATGCATGTATCTCTCCTGCTGTGTTCACAATATTTCACATTAATAGTTACTATACATATTTTTGGAAAAAAATTATATTTTATTCAACATATACATACTTCATTATACAGTTTCCAAGCAAAAAAGAAGCAACAATTCCCTAAACTAACTAGAAATAAAGATAGAACACACAAAACAAAGGATGACAAACAAACTTAAACAAAAATCAAAGTCACACTAGTAACAAACCAACATACAAAAACAAATATTGCATGACGATAACCACACATATATATCAGGCAAAAAGTTAGTTTCTCATAATATATCACAGATAATGGCAAATGTGCATTATATACTCAAAGTACAGTTGTTAGACTTTTAGTCCAACTACTCATATGTGTGCATTAAGTGCTAGCAAATGAAAACCGATTTAGACCACTGCAGCCCTTTCATTTATCACTAGGAGATCTTCGAAGTTTGTGTCCTAATATTTATTTAGATAATTGTCCATTGTGAGCACTGGAATGCTTTCATGCAGTTTTAGTTTTACTTCTGCCCCTTAATATGCTTGCATCAAAACTTGGCCATTGCCTAGCCGTTGACGTTGCTGACGCGCATTTCGGTGGACATGCAACAGTTTGATATAATCGTGATTTCTCAAACCACCTTCATCAGGGCAATGTATCAAAATGGGTACTGGACCATATACTATGAATCAAAAACCCAAGAAAAAATGAAATTTAATAGTATATAAAAAACTTGTAGGTAATCATTGCATATAATACCAACCGCAATATTGCTATAAAAATGGATGTGAATATTACAACATAGATAGATATAGTGGGGAAACACCGAAAAGTGAAAAAGTGATACAGCTAACTCAACTTGCACCTCCTCAAATGTGACACAGATAGTCTTAAATTGCAAAATAAATCCAATAGCAAACTCTACCTTAAAAAGAAAAGAAAATACAAATAGTCAATTTCTAGGGAATGAAAAACTATGTACAATACCCCGTTCCTGATCAGACCCGTTGCACAGATCGGCTTTAAACAGATATTCGGTTTATGAGATACTAGGCATCTAAAATAATGACAGACAAACCCTCATTAATATTCCTCCTAAGATATATCACATCACTGAAATGTGTGTGTGCTAGTAGCGAAATCAGGTAAAACGAATGGGGCACTAAACAACATTACATGAAGAGCGAAAAAACAGCCTCAGCATACTGTGCCGAAAGGGTGAATCCATGGGTGTAATAAATACACTCCTAAACTTACCCAAGGGAGAGCGAGGAGATCGAGGGAAAAACTTGCTTGGAAACTGTATAATGAAGTATACATGTTGATTGAAATATCATTTTTTTCTAAAAGTATGTATAGTAACTATTAATGTGATATATTGTGACTACAGCAGGAGAGATACATGCTTTCCGTTTAGAGTGTTGTTCCCTGAGTTTCTCCTTTTATTGAGTTAGGGACCCCTTTTGTTCTCTATTAAAAGGAGGCACACCATTATTTCTTATGGTCCTCTATGTACTTTTCAGGATTTGGCGCTAATCCTGCAAAGTACAACAATAGCGTCTAAAATGTTTACGCTATTGCCCCTACCCTGTGCCATGCTGCACCGTTAAATACGGCGCACACATGGTTGTGGCAAGGTGCTGCCAGAAAAGTGGCACTACATGTAATGTAGTGTCACTTTTCTTAAATTGGGCCCTTACACTATTTAGTGCCAAAGGGACCGGAGGTGTCATTTTAACACAATTGGTCCAGACGCATATTCATATTTGTGATGGCCCTTCTTTATTATCCCATGCGAATGAAATGTTTAGCATGGGTAAATAGTGCTCTCTGAGACTGTGTAGGTCGTAAATGTAGCCACTTCAATCGATTTTTACTCAGAGATATTCCTTACAAAATATTTTGGTCATGTATATTGTTGCAGGGATTTACAGGTCTTTCAGAACGCTCTGGGCTGCAAGCCTGGTAAAGACAATGTTTTATTCAAGTGTTAAGCCCAGAAAGGTAATTTCTGCGTACCTAGTCCATACACACTTGTTTTTTCAGTGTTTCTTGAGAATATTATTTGGAAGTTTGCAAATAGTCTGTTTCGTTTTTACTTTAATTAATTGGAGGTAAGTGTTCTGTTTTTTTACTGTGCATGCGTTATATTTTCATCTCCTCTTTCAGGGTGCCAAAGACACCGTTGAACATGTTTAATACTCACATTCCAGCCGCTTTCAATGATTTTTTTAAACGAGAAATATAGGACATGTTGTGTGCTACACCCCAGTCATATTGTTTTCCATGCCCCATTACAAGCAATCATAAACAGTTCATTAAAAGATGGAAAAGTATAGATTGTTTTGGAGAAAAAGCCTAAAATGATGCATGCTCCATCTGGCGACCTCGTCTCTTTTAATCAGTTGTCTTTTAATCGCATTTTTTTTGGGCTGTTGCATTACTCTTGTTATGTGAAATTCAGGAAATAACAATAACGCTATTATACACTCTGCTGTAAAAAATTACCACTAACACACCATTTGCTCTAAGAATTTACTGCAAACGCACATGAGCATTTCAAATGGCAGGACGCCAGCAGATTTTTTTGCACAAAACAAATCCTCGTGTCCAAATTTGTTGAACATAATTAACCCTATTTGACAGAAAGTTAGAACTTACTCAGAAAGCATTCTTTCATTATTTGTTGTAAATTCTTGCAGCCACTTTTGAGGAATTTGTGTGGGAAGAGGTACTTGGGGTGGGCTTTAAAGGATAAAAAACTTATAACTTGATGCTTGGTCCCACAGAAATCCTGTAGACTCTTGCTGTACCAAACATTTAGTGGGACAGGTATTAGTCCCAGAGGACCAATCGATCTGATTAGCTGGCTACTACCTCAACAGAAATGCTGCAGCCACCATTAGAGGACAAACGGACTTGGCCTGAGGGTATTGCAGTAAACCCACATGACCCAGCACGGCTCTCCCCTGAGGTACTACTGTACTCCTACAGGAGTTGTGCCCCAGGACAGTGCAAGCTTCACTCGATAAAGGTTGTATGGTACCAGTGTGCTATAGAGGTGGTGTTTGGTTACTACACCAAGACAACATGAAAAAATACAAAAAATTGCATATAGTTGTGTGGTGGGGGTCTGCTAGGGTTCTGCAAGCTGGGCCATGTGGACAACCCCTTAGCTGGCACTGCCCTTTGCCCTACTGTCAGAAATAAGGTATTCGGTTGGCAGTCAGGTTACCCCCGTCCAAGCAAGGACCATGACTCTAGTCAGGGTAAGTAACACACAATCCAAATTATCCTGTGCCCACCCTCTGGTAGCTTGGCACTGAGCAGTCAGGCTTAACTTAGAAGACAATGTGTGAAGGATTTGTGCAATAAATCATTCAATAACACAGTATAAACACCACAAAAATACACCACACAGGTTTAGAAAAATATGAAATATTTATCTGGTTAAAATAAGGTCAAAATGATCAAAATTTGATAAGTACAAGTTGAAATATCACTTTGGTAATGATAAATAGAGTCTTTAGTTCTTAAAAAGCAATGAATGTCTCTTGCAAGCACAAAGTGCCTGGTTTGCGTCTAAATTATCCGCAGTGGTCCGCAGATGAGGAGATGCATGGAAAACAGAGAGGTGTGCGTCGGTTTCTCCAGGCGCACACAGGCGATGCGTCAATGATTCTCCACGCAAAAAGGGCTTTGCATCGATTTCTGTCGTGCAGACTTGATTCTTCTTCAGGTTGCTGGGTATTTGGACACTCCAGGGACAATGTGGAGAAATCCTGAGCGTGCAGGACGAAGTTACAGGACCTGCGTCGACCCGATGGGCGATGCGAGGAAATTTCTGTCGCACTGCTGGTGCTGCGACATTCTGGTTCAGCATGCGGTGACTTTCTCACTGTGATACAGTCTGTGCGTCGATTCTGTCAGGCTGTGTTGTCGATTTACGCCGCACAGTTCTTTGCAGAGATTAAGGGGGTCATTCTGACCCCGGCCGGCGGCGGTAGACGCCGGCCTGGCTGGGACCGCCAGAAGACCGTACCGCGGTCAAAAGACCACTGCAGTCATTCTGGGTTTCCCACTGGGCTGGCGGGCGACCGCCAAAAGGCCGCCCACCAGCCCAGTGGGAAACAACCTTCCTCGATGAAGCCGGCTCCGAATGGAGCCGGCGGAGTGGAAGGTGTGCGACGGGTGCAGTAGCACCCGTCGCGAATTTCAGTGTCTGCTGAGTAGACACTGAAATTCAAAGTGGGGCCCTCTTACAGGGGCCCCTGCAGTGCCCATGCCATTGGCATGGGCACTGCAGGGGCCCCCAGGGGCCCCACGACACCCCTCACCGCCATCCTGTTCCTGGCAGGCGAAACCGCCAGGAACAGGATGGCGGTGAGGGGGTCGGAATCCCCATGGCGGCGCAGGGCAGCGGAAAACCGGCGGGACACCGCCGGTTTTCCTGTTCTGACCGCGGCCATACCACCGCGGTCAGAATGCCCTGCGGAGCACCGCCAGCCTGTTGGCGGTGCTCCCGCCGACCCCGGCCCCGGCGGTCCTTGACCGCCGGGGTCAGAATCACCCCCAAAGTCTTTTTGGCCCTGAGACTTCATAAAAAAGGAGGCAAGCTCAATCCAAGCCCTTGGAGAGCACTTTTCAGCAGAGCCAAAGGGAGCAATTCAGCAGGACAACAGCAATGCAGCAGTCCTTTTCAACAAAGCAGTCAGGTGAGTCCTTTGGGCAGCCAGGCAGCTTCTCTTGCCAGGTTGCAGGTTCTGGTTCAGAGTTTCTTCCCCAGTAGATATCTTGTTCAGAAGTGTCTGATTTGGTAGGGTCAGGGACCCAGTTTACATACCCAAATGTGTTTTGAAGTGGGGGAGACTTCAAAGAGTGGCTTAGAAGTGTACATGGTCCCCTTTCATTTCCACCCTCTCTGCCAGGGTCCCAGTAGGGGGTTTGGCAGTCCATTGTGTGAGGGCAGGCCACTGTCCTTTGACATGTAAGTGTCAGGCCCTCCACCCTTCCAGCCCAGGAAGACCCATTCAGTATGCAGATGTGTGCAAGTGTGGATAAGTGTGGCACAATGGTTAGAGAGGCAGACCCTAATGCGGATATCTAGCCCGGGACCAGGGTTCAACACCCACCTTGGCGGTTCTTGGGCTCAATTTCCCTGGACAGGATGTTTCTCGCCTCAGTGCCTAATCTAATTCATGGGTCTCACTCTGCAACTCTGGGCAATAGCTTGCTTAATCTCCACAACAGCGCTTGGATGCCTGGCTTCACCTTGGGGGTTGCCCACGAGTGGGTACCTTACAGGGAAAAGGAGGGGTTCCAAAGTGGTATGCGTTCAGTGCCTTGATACCTTAGGGTCTGAGTGTGCTTTAGAAGTACGAATTTACATTACATTTACTGAGCATCCTGTGTTTGGAGTTGCCTGAGTGAAATGCACAAGGGAGCTGTAAATTAACCTAGCCAGGTGTGGATTGTAAGGCACAGAGAAACCATCACTTTTTAAAAGTGGCATTTCTAAAATAGTAATATTAAATCCAACTTCACCAGTTGGCAGGATTTTGCATTACCATTCTGGCCATACTAAATATGACCCTGTTACTCATTGCATATCAGAATCTACCATTCAAACAGCATATGAGAGTAGCCCTAATGTTAGCCTGTGAAATCAGCAGGCCGCACAGCAGTGAAAATCGAATTTAGTAGTTTTACACTACCAGGACATATAAACAACACGGGTATATGTCCTGCCTTTTATCTACATAGCCCACTTCCCCATGGGTTACCTAGGGCTTACCTTAGGGGTGACTTATATGCAGAAAAAGGGGAGTTTGAGGCTTGGCAAGTACTTTTAAATGTCAAGTTGAAGCGGCAGTGAAACTGCACATACAGGCCTTGCAGTGGCAAGCCTGAGGCATGGTAAACGGCTACTTATGTGGGTGGCACACCCAGTGCTGCAGGCCCACTAGTAGCATTTAATCTACAGGCCCTGGGCACATGCCATGAACTTTACTGAAGACTTACAAGTAAATTAAATAAGCCAATTGGGTATGAGACAATGTCACCATGTTTTAAGGGAGAGATCATATGCACTTTCGCACTGGTTAGCAGTGGTAAGGATCGCAGAGTCCTAAAACCAGCAAAAACAGTGTCAAAAAGTGGAGTGAGACAGGCAAAAGGCTGTCAGGTCTAACACCTACTGCCTCTGCTCTCTCCTTATCTTCCACTCTTATTCACATACATGCTGTTACGTCACATTTTCCTTGTACATTGTGTTGCCTTTGCACCTGTGGTGCTACAGCCCTCTTGTGTTGGCTCTGACTGGTTTTGCCCTGGCTAAGGCCCTTCAGCCAGATATAGCTTGGTTCTAGTGGTCCTACATTGCTTGTGTTCTGGCTCAGGAAGGACCTGGCCTAGCAGCTCGGACTGGACTGTTCCAATCAGGAGCGGGGTCAAGACTGATTTTTATATGGCTGGGTTAACATTAAGTTAGCATGTTGGGCAAAAATATAAATTACCTGAGGGCATGAGTTATAGTTACTTGAGATAATTATCGCTATAACAATGAATTTCTGTGGTTTGGTATGTTTAAAATGTGAGCCTAATGATAAAGTCCAAGTAACCTTTGTGTTTTTAAACTAATTTCTATTTTTTTTTTAATTCTATTTCTTAACTACAACATCCCAGTAAGCTTTGTTTTTTTCAGTAATTTTGATGGCTTTTTTAACGTTAAATAATTGCTATACGCCAGCGGCCAGACCCTGCAGCCTGCAGTATTTGGCTGCAGCCTGTCTCTCTTGGTGAGAGAATAGGTGAGACAGGGTGTATATGGGTGTGAGAGTTTCTGTCCGGGTGTGAGAGCGGGAGAATTAGTGTCTCTGTGGGTCTGTAAGTGGCTGCGTGAGGGTTTCAGTGGGACTGTGAGTGGGTGTGTGAGAGTCTGAGTGGCTCAGTGAGTGGGTGCACGAGTGTCCGGGTTGGTCAGTGAGTGGGCCTGTGAGTGTGTGCATAAGGGTCTGAGAGCGTGTGTGAGTGGGAGAAAGAGATTGAAATAGAGAGAAAGAGAGTGATAGAGATAGAGAGTTGTTTATGCTTTGATGAATGACATACATAGAACAAAATATTTCAGGACAAATTGAAAAGAAAAATGTATTTGTCAATTAATATCAGTGAGATCATCTTTTATTATCACCCTCAAACTTTTGATGTTGAAAAAAATTAAAGTAGGGAAATGACCACAAACACACCTAGACTAGAACCCTCAACTTTCACTGTGAGGGTGTACGACCTTAGCTATTATGCCAGAGGTGACTCCACAAAAACATTTTTTTTTAGTAGGCATTGCATGGAAAGCCCATTGCACCGACTCTCCCTCTCTTTCTTTCTTATATCTACTTATGTGATGAAAGCGAGAGAGAGAGAGCGAATGGCAGGACTGATATTCATATACATATATATATATATATATATATATATATATATATATATACACACACACACACATATAGATATAGATATATATATATATTATATATATTTATGTAAACATCTTCAAAATCAATTAAAATATATGTTAAGAGATCTTAAAACAATCAGATAAAAAGAATTACAACTGAATAGGTCAAATTAATTACTCTAAACTAAGCAGAAGAAGGAAAAGTGTTGGACTTTGAGTGGTCAGATTTACAGATTTACTACTACCACTCCAATGTAGGCAGAACTAGTGAAAGTGTTGGACACTGGTGAGTCAGATTTACTATTTACACTCCAATCTGAACAACAGTAGTGAAAGTGTAATATTTCATGTTTCTATTCTTACTCCAATGAAAGCAAGAGTAGGAATCCTGTTGAACTTTGGAGGACTTCGAAGGAGTTATATTTACTGTTCCCACTCCAATTTAAGCAACATTAGGGCTAATTTACTTTCCCACTCCAACATAAGCTAACGTAGGAAAAGTTTTGGACTTTGAATTAGTCATATTTACTACTCCAACTCCAATGTAAAGTGCTGGGCTGCTAAGGCATACTATTCCCACTCCAATCTTAGCAACAGTAGCAAAGGTTTTGGACTTTGGAGGGGTCACATTTTGTGTTCCCACTCGGATCTTAACAAATTTAAAGAAAGTGTTGGACCTTGGATTGCTCAGATGTCCTACTTCAACATAAGCAAAACTAAGGAAAGTGGCAGATTTTAAAGGGTCAGATTTAGTATTCCTCCTCCAGTTTAAACATGTTAGGTAAAAGCATAGACTATGGATTGGGTAGATTTACTAATCCCACTCCAACATAAGCAAAAGTAGAGAAAGTGTTGGAGTTTGGAGGGGTAAGATTTGGTATTCCCACATCAATCTAAGTAACAGCAGGAAAAGTGTTGGATGATGGAGGAGTAGATTCACTATCACCACTCAAATGTAAGCAAAGTAGGGAAAGTGTTGGACTTTAGAGTGCTGAGATTTACTGTTTTGACTCCAATCTGTGCAATAGTGGTGGAAGTGTAGTACATGATTTTTGGACACTGTTGTGACAGAAAAATGACATGCTAAGTAACTGAAGTCCATCTTACCCTTGTACCGCAGCAGTAAGTGTACCTGGAACCCAGCTCACAAAATTGGTCATGTGACATGCCCAGATTATGCATGCATGCTGTGATTTAGCACTACCTTGAAGGACGGCGGTCTACCATAGACCAGTAGGGGCACCAAAGTGCTTCCCTCAGAAAGGATTTGGCTACTGCCCATGCCAAGCAAAGCAGAATATGAGTGTGATGGTGAGAGCATACTTGTTTGCTGGCCTACTGGCCCTCTTGGTTAAAGCTCTGTGGCTGAATTTGCAACTCGCTTGGCCAACAACAGAGGAATGTAGTGCTTTGACGTGTGTGCGTGTTTCTGTGTGCTAAAGACTGCAAGCATATGTGACTGAGAAGTGCATAACATGGACACTCATAGGTTACTTTTTAGGAATCTCAAGGCCTAGAAAATTCTAAAATGAAGGCGTGGGCTGCTGACCCACATACCAGTGTGGATTGATAACATTCTTGGGACTTGCAAAGAGCTACACTGAGACAATTGTAGAACATCTGCTATGCACATAAAAGGCATATTATGATACAGGAATGAGCTGAACAAGGAAGCTAGACTAAAGTGTTATGCTAGAAGGTGGGGCTGATAACACACAAACTGCAGAAACACAGATTCATAAAAGGTGGGAGGCTTCATCCTTTGAACATTTGATTGTCATAAATAGCCTTTTGCTACTACCATGACCTCATTGTGGATCAACTCTGGTGCCACCCCTACTGGGGTACACATGTCGTTGGACAATTAGATGAACCCTAGCACAGGTGCTTCAAAGAGCCTGGCACCCACAGCATGAATTTCAAAGGGTCAAGGACTAAATCACATTTGTGTCTGAAGAGAGCATATATAACTGGAAGATGAAAAGCCACTTGCTCAGTGATGTGGCTGTTGATAGGAGTGCATTACTTTTTGTGATGAACAGGTGGCGCATAGTGCTCCTTTGTGTGGCTTTTATTGGACTTGATATGGTTTAAGACAATGAAAGCGCAAGGTGATGAGTTGCCTTAAACTACGTCGAGGGGTTCCATAGGTGTTGCTGTGGGTTTTGCCTTACAACACCCATGGGTTTTGACGCATTCCCAGGTTTACAAGAATCTGTAAAACTGGGAATGCATCAGAATCCTACGCCACCCCAGGGGAGACGCAATGAGGAGAAATATCTTTATTTCTCCTCGTTTTTTCATCTTTCTTTGTGTGATGCATTCTGTAGCACACATAGATGAAAATGCCTCCATGTATTGTTTTTGTGTAGGAAGGTATCCCTTCCTGTACAAAAACAATCCTGTCTGTGACGTAGGCATCCTTACAACATGGTGCAAGGGTGCCTGCATTTGTGCTAGGCAACCCATGGTGCATCACCGTAAGGGGAGAGGACAGAAATGCACTGGTTGATGTAGATACAGCCCATTTCTGCCCTTACCCTGTGGCGCAGGGCAGCTCAGCCACAGGACTTGTAAATACATCCCTAAGTGTTCACCTTTTATTCAAGAAACTCTGCACACCCATTTAGAGGAAGGTAAGAAACTGAGGCAGAATTCTTGGATGTCTTCTTTCAGGGGTAAATATGGTAACGTAATAGCTGATGAAGGAACTATTCTGCTGCTACAAGACCCAGCAAGTGGGTTGCCCTGCAAGTAGGTTGCCTGTTCTATTCAGCTAGGGCCCAGGTTAAGCACATTTCCAAGAGAAGATAACGGATATGTAACAAAGTAACAATGATATAGTTTTAAGAAAGTCATTATGCATATTCAAATATTAAGAAGAAATTAAGATGAAATTGTATTAATATAATATCATATAATATACTATTAAATAATATTTAAAGTTTGTTTATGATGATAAATATCTTATATTTAAAACAAATATATTTGCACTACTTATAAATATTGTGAGTGATATGTGTGCTGATTGAAGCAGACATTCAACCCATTATCCTGCAAGATTGTTCATTGACTTTCTTTGCTACCCCTTGAGAGGCAAAACATAACGAGGAGGTGCTTGGCATTTTAGAGAGCTCACAGTACTACCCAGAGTCTGTTTTCAACAAGATAGCAGCAATACCTTAAACAAGAGTTGCTTAACTGCCTTTGAGTTGCACAGTCCTAGCTTCCTGGTCTGGCAGAGGGTGTGGTGTGTGTATATCTGAGGCAGTGTGCAAACATATGCTTAGAGTGTGCTCACATATGTGGGAGCGAACGTACTGACAGACACGCTTGCCACAGTAAGCACGCCTACATATGTGTCCCAACCACCCTGGGACCTCGAGGCTGAAGGTAAGTGTGTGTGTGTGATGTTTTAAAATGAATGTTTGGTGCGTGCGTGCGTGCATGTTTGAATGTTATGAGTGTTGTTAATGGATGTGCGTGTGTGAAAGAATGAGTGTGTGTGAACTTTTAAAATGAATGTTTGGTGCGTGCGTTCATGTTTGAATGTTATGAGTGTTGTTAATGGATGTGCGTGCGTGCGTGTGTGTGTGTGAAAGAATGAGTGTGTGTGAACTTTTAAAATGAATGTTTGGTGCGTGCATGTTTGAATGTTATGAGTGTTGTTAATAGATGTGCGTGCGTGCATGTCTGTGTGTGAAAGAATCAGTGTGTGTGTGTGTGTGTTTCCCGCCCGCCCACTCCCTCCTAAAGCTGCCGGCCGCAACTGCGCAGGTGTACTTGTATTTTTGAGAGAATGACGTTTTACCCGAGCGCTCTCTTTGCATGTGTGACCTTTAAAGCGGGAGAGATTGAAATAAAGAGGTATATTCACAGGAATCTCTATGTGAGAATATGTGTTACAGACAGCCATGTTCCGTTCAGTGTAAGTATGCACACGTGTAGAGATCACGTGTCTGCGGTTTCAAGTAATTAGGTTATCTAGGATTGCACCATGCTTGGAAATAAACGGGCATCACAGCAGGTAGCATAATACTGATGACCTGGATTAGCTCATTTTACGCAGTGCAAATAACGAGAGCTGGCTTGACATTTCTTCAAAAAGCTCAGCTCCAAGATGAAGGGCGCGAGACTACTTTGCATTACTGAGCGTCTGAATTAAAAGGTGGTGATGTCGGGGCGCGGCTTTGGGCGTCAAGATGGCGGTCGCACTCTGAGAGTGCTCTGGACCCCTCCGTCATCCGCCCGAAATTACCACGATTTGACGATTTAGCGGTGCTGCGCCGGCTGTCCCTGCGGTTTCCCCATCCCACTGGGGTCCCGTTGAGGTGAGCGGCGGTGGGATCGGGCCCGTTCGTGCGCCGTGGCCAAAATACCAAAATGGCTTTCGGAGCCGGACCACCCCGAGGAGGCTGATACTGAGCGGCCTGTCCCCTGACGCGGCTGCCTTGGATCCGGGGCACCGTAAAGAACGAAGAAGAGCCGGCGCTGAGCCTTGGAGCGCGAGCCCCCGTGGACTGGTGGGGCGGCGCTACCCTGACCCACGAGCGGGGCTCCTGATGCCCCGGGCTGCATCGCGCACATACCTGGTGGCGCCGACCCGGAAGCCGTGGCGTCCGAGCCGCTTGGAAGAAGGGATCTCCCGAGACCCGCCTGAGCGGCGAAGAAGCCGCTAAAAGAGATCCCCTCGCGGTGAGGGAGAGACGCGGGAGAAACTCTAGCCCACGGGCGGGCACCCGCTGACCTGGTCTGAGCCGCCTCAAGGGGGTGTCCCCCGTGGCCCACCCGGCGCCCAGGGAGCCATAATAGGGGCGTCCCCCACGGCGCAGTCCCCCTCGGACTCGCGGGTGGGGTGTGAGGTGTGCCGGAAGCCCGCAGTGAACTGAGAGGGCAATAGATGTGCCGGGGCCCAGATGCTGAGACGACACAGGCCCGAAACGCCTCAAGAAAAAGGAGGCAACCCCTGAAACTCACCAGACAGCGAGAGAGGCACAAAAAGAGCGTCCCCTGCGGCGAGAACCACCTGGCCCCCCGAGAGAGGAGAGCAGTGTGCTGGAGCACATGATGAACTAGATGGGTGACAGCTGCGCAGTGGCCCGAGCGCCGGAAGTAAAAAGAACCTAAATGAGGACAGAAGAAAAGGCTCCAAAGAAAGAGGAACCCAGAATCCTGGACCGCCTTCCAGGGCCCAGAATAAGTGGGACCTACCGCAAAATCCTCTGGGGTGGAAACGAGCCGAACAGGCAGAAGCAAAATCCTTTGAACCATCCATTGGTCCGCGCGGTTGCAACTCGATCAATGCATACCCACCATCACTAACCGTGGACCTGGTGCCCAGGCCGGAGCGGCGGCGGACCCACTACCGGGATACCGTGCCCCCGAACCCACTACCCCAGTGACCCTGAGCTGGTGGCTGTCCAGCGGAATCCCGGGCGTGCTGGGGTGGCCCCCGGGGTTCTCCCCACCAAACTGAGGACCCGGTCCCCTCTGGGGAGGAGTGGACCGGTGACCAGCACACTTCAAATAAAGGACAGTGACTGCATAAATGTACTTATTACGAGAAAACCCTGTTGACGGCCATCCGCCCCGACACACGTGCCGGAACACCCTAAGGAACTATACAACTGACCCCTGTCTCGCGCATTAAGATGGGGAAAGACAAGGCAAACAAACAACCCCAGGCCTTTTAGCAAAAGATCGACCAGTTCACGACACCGGCAGGTCCCCGGGGGGGGGAGACATGGCTGGCGGAGGTCCCGCTATGGACGGAGTGAATGCCATCCTCCATGCAATCCAATCATCGCAAGCAGCCGTAGAGACTAAAATTGGGGAAGTACGAGAGGACATGGGTCTCATTCGACAAGACCTCAGAAATGCGGTGAGTCATATCACCGAAGTGGAAGCCCGAGTCTCCTAGACTGAAGATGAGCTATCCGATCTTAAAACCAAGGTGGCCCAGCTACAAACTCGAACCAGTGAGCTGCACCGCCGCGCAGAAGATGCCGAAAACCGATCAAGGCGTAACAACTTGCTCTTTATCGGATTCCCCGAGGACATGGAAGAAGATAGGGCTTCCGAATTTCTGGAGCAGTGGATCAAGACCTGGATGCCAGATCAAACCCTCTCGGCCTGGTTCGCAGTAGAGCGTGCCCACAGGACCCTTGCCCCACACCCCCCTCCGGGTGGCCCTAAACGCCCGATGATTGCACGCTTCCTTAACTTCAAAGACCGAGACAACATCCTTAAAGAAGCCAGACGCACTGAGGACCTCCATTGGGAGAACCACAAGATCGTAATCTTCCCAGACTACACCCGTGAAGTCCAGACACGCCGCCGATCATATGAACACGTGAAGCAAAAGCTCAGAGCAATGCAGCTCTCATATATGCTCCTCTTCCCCGCAAGACTTAAAATACTCATGGCTGGGAAAGCTTACTTCTTCGAATCTCCTGAGAGTGCATGGGATTGGCTAACAGAGGAGGGCGTCGGGCCCGGAGGGGGCCCCTGAAACCAACTGGGGGGACCCCTCGCAAGGGCCCCCCCCATGGAGGGACCCCGGAGGTGCCGGAGGCGCACCAGATCCCGTAGAGGAAGGCAGAGGGACTCAGGCATCCCCCCCAACGGCGAGGCGGCTCGAGACCCCGATACGCAGACTGAGGAGGCCCCCGCCGGGCCCTCGGCACCCCGAGATGCAACGCAAGCCGCGGACGACAACCCCCTGAGCCAGTCCCCGGCGCTTGGGTAACTTGATCCAGTGGGTACCCACTGAGACACTCTCGAAAGAAATGGGACCCGGGTGCATACCGCAGACTCCGGAGGAGATGCCGCAGGTGGCGTTGTTGCTCCTCAGCGCACACCGCGTAAATTTGATCCAGACCTGCTAAATTGCAATTGATCCGACTAAATGGAGGGGTCCATCACTCCACCCCAACGACAGTCCTTCTGGCTGTTAAGTTTTGGTTGAGAAGTTGGGCGACAGATGCTTCCAGGGAGGGAGTATGGGGAGGGGGGTGGTTGGGGGGCAAACAGTTTAAATCGGGTTTAGATAGTAGAATGTTCACTTGTTTTTTTTTTTTTTTCTTTATTATTTTAATATTTCAATGTTACGTTTGAGACGGTCGTCCCAGAGTCCACAAATAGGCAATCAAAACCACATAACATCCACACAGTCCACGCCCGGCCCCCATTGACCCACATTATATCATGGAACGTAAATGGCCTACTAGATAAGATCAAGAGATCCGCAGTATTCAATACCCTTCGCAGATACTCCCCCTCAGTGGTCCTATTACAAGAAGCCCATCTCCTTGGGACTAAATGCCCCATGCTCACACGAGGATGATACGACAGGGTTTATCATGCAGGTTTCTCCAGAGGATCCAGGGGGTGGCCATTTTGCTCCACCGCTCACTACCCATGGTGTACAGCCACACAATCCGACCCCCAGGGCAGATTTGTAGTAGTTATGGGGACTCTTCATGGGTCACCGATAAACCTTGTGTGTGTGTATGGACCCCCGACGGGACTAGACGCATTCTTACTCTTGCTTTGCCGCGTGGCAGCGGGTCTCCCCCAGGGTACCACCCTGCTGGGAGGGGACTTCAACGCCGTCCTCAACCCCAGTTTGGACGTAACCGGCGAAATCACTGCTAGTAGATCTGCCCAAGCTTCGAGTCTTAGCAGCTGGGCAGAGAGCCTTGGCCTGTGCGAGGTATGGAGAACCTGGCATCCCAGGTAGCGCCGGTACACACACACCTCGGCTGCCCACTCGACACAGTCCAGAATCGACCTCATATTCATGCCTGCTCTCGACATTAATAGCGTCACAGGTGCGGAACTGCTGCCCCGCGGGGACCCAGACCACGCACCAGTGCGTGTCTGGCTGGGTGGCACGGACCCCCCCAGACGCCCGATGTGGCGCCTGAACGCATGGTACCTACAGGACAATTACTATACCCAAGAAATTAGGAACCACCTTACCCAATATTTCGAGCTGAATCTGGGTTCGGTCCAATCCCCGGGCACACTATGGGCCGCCTGCAAAGCCACTCTTAGAGGACAAGCCAAATATCTCCTCCGCTCACGTGAGCGTGCCAGAGACACACAACTGTCCAAGTTGGAGACCAAGGCACTAATCCTAGAGCGCCAGCAGACGACCTCAGCATCGGCCTCTGTTCTGAGACAGCTTACTAGGATCAGAGAAGAAATTAAACACATAGCACTGGAATCAGCAAAACATATTTGGAGGGCCTCAGCAGCACGAATATATGGCTGGGGGGACAAAAACGGGAAACTCCTACACTGGCTGGCCACCCGCCCTCTGGCCAACAGGGTCATACCTGAGATCATGGAGGATTCGGGTTCTCTTTCCAAAACTCCTACAGAAATTGCGCAAAGGTTTGCTTCCTATTACATGCGCTTATACGCAGAACACTCCCGACCCACTGCCGAGAAAGAATCCCCCCTTTTAAACGACATTACTCTTCCCAGTGTTCCCCTGGCAATAAGGAATAGACTAGATGAACCTATTGAACTCGCGGAGGTCATAAGTGCGATCACCAGCTTGGCGCCGGGCAAGACCCCTGGGCCAGACGGATTCCCTGCGGAGCTGTACAACAGGTGCGGCGACATTCTGGGTCCCCACTTGCTCAATATGTACGAAGAAGCCGAAAAACAGGGCCGCTTCCCTACTGAGATTGACCAAGCCACAATTGTGGTGATCCCCAAGACTCAACCTCCATCACGACACTGCTCGGCATACCGTCCCATCTCACTTCTAAATACGGAGATCAAAGTGCTGTCTTCGATCCTTGCCTCTAGACTAAAGGAGGTGATACCCACCCTGGTACACCCTGACCAGTGCGGCTTTATGCCTACCCGCAGTACCCGACACTGCATCAGGCGTTTACACCTAGCTTTGGCACATCGCACGACCTTGTCACACACCCCCCTGGCGCTACTGCTACTTGACTTTGAAAAAGCATTCGACACGGTAGATCGGTCCTTTCTGGATCAGGTGTTACTAAGAAAGGGACTCGGGCCTAAATTACGAAGACTGGTAAAGCTCCTTTATTCTAATCCGACGGCCCGGGTACAAGTGAACGTAGTGGTCTCCGACTCGTTCCCCATTGGCCGTGGCACCCGGCAGGGATGCCCACTATCCCCTCTGCTCTTTGCACTAATAATAGAGCCCGTGGCGATACTGCTGCGAAACGACCCCCTGATCGAGGGTTGGCCCTGGCCCAACTGCCCAGAGGACCGGGTAGCGCTATACGCGGATGATGTCCTACTGTACATTTCCAACCCGGGCAAAAGCGGTCCCCGTATCCTACAAATTCTGAACCTCTTCGCGGAAGCCTCGGGACTGATCCTAAATCCTAATAAATCCCTACTGGTCCCCCTACATCACTCCCGGGACTGTATAGACTGGCAGCAAAACATCCCAGTGCGAAGGAACAGCTTTAAATATCTGGGAATATATATCTCACTACTACCCGAGCTGACATGGGAGCTCAACATCACACCACTAACTAGAAGAATCAAAACTGACCTACAGCGCTGGAGGGCTCTCCCCTTAAACCTGCTTGGCAGAATAGCACTCTACAAAATGATGATCCTCCCCAGACTCCTATATTTACTGCAAAACTTCCCACACCCCATCCCCAAGAAATGGTGACGGTGAGATGGATTCACTGGCGCGTCAATTTATGTGGAACGACACCCGTCCGCGACTCGCACTCAAAACCTGTCAAAGAGACGTTTACGACGGGGGACTGGGCATGTCCAACACCCATTATTATCTCCATACGATGCACTTGCTCGTGATCAACGACTGGGTGGGGGACGGGTGGTCAGACCCGGCGTATCGATTGGAACTCCGGTCACTGGGCTACCTGCGGATCTTTGATATCCTGTACGGGGGCCCGATTTCTCGGGACATCCCAGATGTGACTAAAGTGACTTTACTGGGTTGGCGGGTGGCCCAGAGACTGTCGGGGTGGTGGAGGCGCCTTACCCAGCAGACCCCATTATGGCAGGGGAGGCACCTAACGGAGGTGGCGAACCTGGAGGGCTTTCAGAAATGGGATAATATAGGCATCTCTACCCTGGGTGATGTATGGGAAGGGTCACACATGCGATCATTTGAAGACCTCCAAAAACTCTTCTCCTTAAACAAGACGCAATTTCATAGAAATCTCCAGCTCCGCCACACCCTACTAGTACACGTACAAGCTGGGGACAACCTACCCGAACATAGTCCCATGGAGGCGAAGGTACTGATGGGGAGCATGGGCAGGGGAGGTGTTTCCCAGATATACCGTGCTCTGATCGCCAATACTGCTTGCCCCTTAGAGGGGCCCCGCCAGAGATGGGAGGGATGGGTGGGCCCTATGGATGAGATGGACTGGAGCGAAGCACTGATGGCCCCCGTACCCTGACAATGGCCACCCGCTTCCGGTTAATACAGACCTTTTACCTCCACACAGCCTACCTCACACCAACCAAACTACACCGGGCAGGCCTCCAATCCACTGCGGAGTGCCCGCGATGCATGAACCCCGCAGCCGATTTTTTTCACATGGTATGGACATGTCCAATTAAAGCGACCTACTGGGGAGCGTTCTTACAAGAGTCCTACAGGAAAACATAGAAAGGGAACCACTACCCCTCCTACTGGGGATCATGGGAGACACTGGGCTGAGAAGATCTGATCAAGCATTCCTTGGGATGGCATGCCTGGTAGCTAAAAGGGACATAATGGCGGACTGGAAAGCCAGATGCGCCCCAGCACTTACTAAATGGAGACGAGGGATGGATTGGTGTGCACGCCGGGAAAAACTGGTATATGAGGCCAGAGGATGTCCAAATAAACATGATAGGATATGGGGGAAGCCGCAGCAACCACTTAGGCGATGTGTGACTCTTATTTGTATTGCGGTGCCTGAGATCCGGGACTTGAGACCGACTACTGTTAGGCGCCATGTTGGCGCCCTGTTAATAAATGTATGTTTCTTTAACCTTTTTTCCTCCTGCAAAATCAATAAAATATCTTTATCAAAAAAAAAAAATGTGGTGATGTCAAATATATTCTTTTTAAACGGAAAAACAACACCCAGAGGTGGCCCTCACAAATGTTGCCACATAGCAGTTAGGCTTCATTTAATTTAAGAGGCAAGGTGTAAATTATTTGTGGAACATTTAAAACAGTAAAACAGCAAAAATGGCTAAGCAATCCCACTAATTGTTCTGGAAATCACTAATATCTGTTTTAGCTTATGTGAATTACGACTCTGCAATGAAAAGCTATTTCTAGGGCCAGGAACAGTGTTCAAAATTTCAATTGTTTAACTTCCATGCTCTTTAACAAACCACCGACAAAATAGGAATCAGCAAAATGATCCATGCAGAACGTATACATCATTTACAACTGGAGTATCACAACTGCAAAAAATACTCCAAAACAACTCGAAGAGATCTAATGAGTAAGGGAGTCAGTACCTCGCACTGCGTGTGCGATTTAAACTACAGATACACAGCATATGAATAATTTAAAATTCGCTTTTAACAGATGTGCATGACAGATGCTACAAAATGAAGAAAAAAAAACATACAGGACAGAAGGCAAGGGAATCGCACCTCGGGGACCCAGCAGCTCCGAGTGATACAAACAATATGCATGTGCAGGATGTTTTGATTCTCACTAGCAAAGATAGGGACTTCTTCGCTGCAGGATTCCCCCCCTCGACGCTATGCCTCGCTGTATTATTAACATTCAACACGCAGCATTATAAAATCATAGTCTCATAATACTGCTAGAGATGTACACGTTGTATATAAGCAAGAGGGGATGTTCTGAAAGCCCATTACAGCGGGCTTGACTCGTGGGTGGTTAGTGAATGTCCCCAGACACAAAGCCATAATTTTGAAGAACGCTCCAGCCTGCATTTGTAATAATTAGGCCGCGGGAACATCCACAGAAACAGGATTTACGGCAAGTGTTTGTCTTTAATACAATGACGTACTGTTGGATAAATAGTCCGCTTTCACCGATATTGCCTGTTTTCTTTACTTTATACCCACCACATCCTGACTAGCCAAGAAAATGAATTCTGCTAAAACAATACGAACGTAATTAGATCTGACAGCCCAATTAGAAATCAACAATTGCATGGGGTGTGCATGAATATTTAGCGAAGCGCTTGCTTTACTCCTAGAAATATGATTGCTTTATGACGTTAGCGACTACAGGGAATATCTCTGTGGAATTTCATCACTTCCCCGTATCAACCTGGACCTCGAGTTTGGTAGCGGACATAAAAAGGGAAATAATGGAATCATCCTTCTTAATCCACTTGTGGCATGATGCTGATATCAGCCTTTCTGCGGCCTAGATGTGAATTAACTTTACGTGCGCGCACGTAAGGGACGGGAAAGGCATATGTAAGCACTGGGCACATAGAAATCCTCTAATCCCCGGTTGAGAAGGTGCTCTCTTCACTGAGCTGAATACATCTTTGCCTTTCAGAAAGCTAGTGAACAGGATTCTGTGGTTACCAGATAATGGAACATTTATATGATGCGAAGTGTTTTACAGAAAACCTCAAAATTCTTCTTATAGATTAATACCAATTTTTTGTGTAATTTGCATTTATGATTATCGAAGAAAATCAGGGTATTTTATTTCTGGTTAAGCAATCCTAAAAGTTCCACAAACCTGAGTTTAGTTATATGAGTAACTGCGAACTAGTAATCTTAAAACCCATATTGGGTAGTAAAATGGGAAATTGGTATAATCTTTTAATACTTTAGCGTCTCTATAGCATAATGCACGGAGCAGACAGCAAAAAAACATAAAAACAAAGACCGTGTGGGGGGGATACAAGACAAGTATTATTGATGAATATGTAGAATAGTTAAAGAGTGGAGGCAGTCATCAGGAAATCGGACACGTGTCGAGGCGTCCACTGGAAGGCGTAGCCTCAAGGAGCTAATTGTGAAATCTGTGATAGTAAGTTACTACTCCATCATTAGTTAATGCTCGCTTGACCCAGTGCTTAACCCCTTCGCTGCCAGGCTTTCCCCCCTCCTGTGCCAAGCCTTTTTGGCTATTTGGGGCAGTTAATACTTCGGCCCTCATAACTTTTTGTCCACATAAGCCACCAATGCCAAATTTGCGTCCTTTTTTTTTCCAACATCCTAGGGATACTGAGGTACCCAGACTTTGTGGGTTCCCCTGAATGAGACCAAGATATTAGCCAAAGTACAGCAAACATTTCGTTTTTTTCCAAAAAATGGGAAAAAAGGGCTGCAGAAGAAGACTTGTGTTTTTTTCCCCCTGAAAATGGCATCAACAAAGGGTTTGTGGTGCTAAAATCACCAGCTTCCCAGCTTTCAGGAACAGGCAGACTTGAATCAGAAAAGCCAATTTTTCAACACAATGTTGGCATTTTACTGGGACATACCCAATTTTTACTATTTTTGTGCTTTCAGCCTCCTTCCAGTTAGTGACAGAAATGGGTGTGAAACCAATGCTGGATCCCAGAAAGCTAAACATTTCTGGAAAGTAGATAACATTCTGAATTCAGCAATGGGTAATTTGTGTAGATCATACAAGGGTTTCCTACAGAAAATAACAGCTGAATTAAAAACATATTGAAATTGAGGTGAAAAAAACCCATAAATTGTTCTCCACGTTTTACTCTGTAACTTTTTCCTGTGATGTCAGATTTTTTAAAGCAATCTACTGTTACTTCTGTTGGACCTTTCTGGTTCTGGGGATATATAGGCCTTGTAGGTTCATCAAGAAGCCTAGGTGCACAGAGCCAATAAATGAGCTGCACCTTGCAATGGGTTTTCATTCTATAACGGGTGTACAGTAATTCATTTGCTGAAATATAAAAAGTGAAAAATAGGTATCAAGAAAACCTTTGTATTTCCAAAATGGGCGCAAGATAAGGTGTTGAGAAGCAGTGGTTATTTGCATACCTCTGAATTCCGGGGTGCCCACACTAGCATGTGAATTACAGGGCATTTCTCAAGTCTTTTTTACACAGTCTGACATTTGGAAGTAAAAAATGTAGAGAAAGACAAGGGGCAATAACACTTGTTTTGCTATTCTGTTTTCCCACAAGTCTCCCAATAAAAATGGTACCTCACTTGCGTGGGTAGGCCTAATGCTCGCAACAGGAAACGCAACATGGACACATCACATTTTTCCATTGAAATCTGACATGTTTTTTGCAAAGTGCCTAGTGGTAGATTTTGGCCTCTAACTCAGCCCGGCACCTAGGAAAACCTACCAAACCTGCACATCTTTGAAAACTAGACACATAGGGGAATCCAAAATGGGGTGACCTGTGGCGCTCTCACCAGGTTCTGTTACTCAGAATCCTTAGCAAACCTCAAAATTTGGCCAAAAAAAAACTTTTTCCTCACATTTCGGTGACAGAAAGTTCTGGAATCTGAGAGGAGCCACAAATTTCCTCACACTGAGCATTCCCTCAAGTCTCCCGATAAAAATGGTACCTCATTTGTGTGCGTAGGGCTAGTGCCCGCAACAGGAAATGCCCCAAAACAAAAAGTGGACACAACATTTTCCCAAAGCAAACAGAGCTGTTTTTTGGAAAGTGCCTAGCTGTGGATTTTGACCTCTAGCTCAGCCGGCACCTAATCAAACCTACCAAACCTGTGCATTTTTTTAAATTAGACACCTAGGGGAATCCAAGATGGGGTGACCTGTGGGGCTCTCACCAGATTCTGTTACCCAGAATCCTTTGCGAACCCCCAAACTTGGCCAAAAAACACTTTTTCCTCACATTTCGATGACAGAAAGTTCTGTAATCTGAGAGGAGTCATAAATTTCCTTCCACCAAGCATTTCGCCAAGTCTCCCGATAAAAATGGACCTCACTTCTGTGCGTAGGTCTAGCACCCGTGACAGGAAATGCCCCAAAACACAAAGTGGACACATAACATTTTCCCCAAGAATACAGAGCTGTTTTTTGGAAAGTGCCTAGCTGTGGATTTTGTCCTCCAGCACAGCCGGCACCTAAGGAAACCTACCAAACCTGTGCATTTTTTAAAACAAGACACCTAGGGGAATCCAAGATGGGGTGACTTGTGGTGCGCTCACCAAGTTATGTTACCCAGAATCCTTTGCAAACCTCAAAATGTGGCCAAAAAACACATTTTCCTCACATTTCAGTGGTAGAAAGTTCTGGAATCTGAGAGAAGCCACAAATTTCCCTCCACCCAGCATTCCCCCAAGTTTCCCAATAAAAATGGTATCTCACTTGTGTGCGTATGCCTAGTGCCTGTGAAAGGAAATGCCCCAAAACACTATGTGGACACATCACATTTTCCCAAAGAAAACAGAGCTGTTTTTTGCAAAGTGCCAAGCTGTGGGTTTTGGCCTCTAGCTCAGCCGACACCAAGGGAAGCCTACCAAACCTCTACATTTTTAAAAACTAGATACCTCGGGGAATCTAGGATGGGGTGACTTGTGGTGCTCTCACCAGTTTCTGTTACCCAGAATCCTTTGCAAACCTCAAAAGTTGGCCAAAAAAACACTTTTCCTTCACATTTCGATGACAGAAAGTTCTCGAATCTGAGAGGAGCCACAAATTTCCTTCCACCCCGCGTTTCCCCAAGTCTCTCGATAAAAATGGTACCTCACTTGTGTGGGTAGGCCTAGTTCCCACGAAAGGAAAGGCCCGAATACACTATCTGGACACATCAAAATTATCAAATACAAACTACCTGCTTTTGTGGGGGATGGGCACCTCCGTTTTTGGTCCTGGGCTCAGCAGCCATCTAGGGAAACCTACCAAACCCAGACATTTATGAAAACTAGATGCCTGAAAGAGTCCAGGGAGGTGTGACTTGCAAGGATCCCCTAATGTTTTCTTACTCTGAATCCTCAGCAAACCTCAAAGTTAGCTAAAAAAAAATCTCATTTTTCCCACATTTCTGTGTGGGATCACAACATCAGGACAAATTTCCTACCACCCAATTTCCACCCTCAGCCTCCCGGTAAAAATGATACCTCACATGTGTAGTTGGCCAAGTGCCTGTGACAGGGAAGAGCCAAAAACATGTTGTAATTGAGGGGGAACGAAAGCGGGTCCAAAAGGGCAGTTTGAAAAGAAAAAAAGTTTTAGGCTGACAAGTGCAGCAAAACATTTATCAGTATGGATGAGACAGTGCAGGGAGTAGGAATTTTGTAGATTCCGGAAGGTTCCATCACAAAAATGTAGGAAAAATGTGTGATTTCCAGCAAAGTTGGAGGTTTGCAGGACATTTTGGGTAGGAAAATGGTGCAGGGTGCATGTGAAGCACACCACCATTGAATCACCAAGATGTTTAGTTTTCAGATGTGTCTAGGTCTTGTGGATTTTTCTAGATGGCAGCGACCCAAAGTCCAAAAAGTGCAGCCCTCACCATTTCAAGTGGGACGATTTTGAGAGTTAGCCAAGCTCTAATGGCCCAAATGTAAAACCAACACCCAAAATAATCAAATGTCCTCTTGCTTGCTGTGGGATGAGATGTTTTAGTGTGCGGGGAAAGAGCTGAAAGACTGTTACCCCCTTCTGTTACCCCCTTCAACTGGGGTGGGGGCATAACCAGACCAACACTGGTTGGTAGTCACCACCCAACTATTTTTTTGTTTTAAATTTCCTGGCATCTAGTAGACTTTCTGCGCCCCCACTGGGGTGTGGATCAGGGGTAATTGTCCCACCTGCCCACTAGTGGGCAGAACAACTTTGGCCCCATTCAGTGGGGGCATGGCCATACCCCCACCCTCTTATTTTGGAGAAAAATCTTCCCTGGTGTCTAGTGGGATTTCTGCCCCGCTTGGGGTCAGATGGGCCTTCCACAAATAGGCCAATCTGCCTCCAAAGGGGAGTGACCCTTTCCAAAGTGGCTGCCCCCCAAACAAAATACACACATACACACATACCAATCCATGGTGCCTAAGTGGTTTCTGCCCCCTCCCCCCCGGGGGGACAGATCGGCCTAAAAGAAATAGGCTGATCTGCCCCCAGGGGAACAGAAATGGCCTAAAATAAATTTGCCTCCCAGGGGAGCGACGCTTGTCTAAGGGGTCTCGCCCCTTGCAGGAAATTGGCGCAAAAAAAATGCCTGGTGCCTAGTGGTTTCTGCCCCCTTGGGGGTAGATCAGCCTAATAAAAATAGGCCAATCTGAAATGGCCTAAAATAAATTTGCCAGCCAAGGGAACGACCCTTCCTAAGGGGTCGCACCTCTTGTGTGAAATTGACACAATAAAATTAAGATCCCTGCTGTCTAGTGGTTTCTTCCCCCCTTGGGGGCAGATTGGCCTAATGAAAATAGGCCGATCTGCTCCAAGGGGGGGCAAAAAAGGCCTACAAATATTTTGCCCCCCCCCCTGAGGAGTGGCCATTGCCCAAGGGGCCTCTCCCCTCATTCAATAATATATCAAAAAAAGATTCCCTGGCATCTAGTGGTTTTTAAAAGTAGGCCGATCCGACCCCAAGGGAAGCAGAAATGGCCTAAAAATAATTTGGCCCCCTGGGGAGTGGCCCTTGCCCAAGGGGCCACTCCTCTCATGTGAAAAACAGCAACAAAAAACTCCCTTGTGTCTAAAGGGCATTTCTGCTGCCCGATCGCATCGCGACTGGGCAGGAGAAATGCTGAGAAAGACATCAAAGGAAAGGAAAAGCCTTTCCTTTCCTTTGATGCCTTTCTCTGCCCCTCCACGTGATCATTTCTCCTCCGATATGCGCTGGAAGCTCAGCTTCCAGCGCAGAGGGGCTGCCCTTTGATGATCGCGTGCTGATGTCATCAGACGCCAAGGGGTGGCAGGGGATGGTCGGGGGTGGAAAGGAAAGGGCTTCCCCTTCCATCCTTGCCATGAGGGGGTAGGAGGGAAGCCCACGGAGGGAGCGCTAGCACTCCCTCTGAGCTCCGGTGCCGGGACGTAATAGTAAAGGCCTCGGCACAGGAGCACTGTGCCTTGGGACGTAACCATTACAGGCCTGGCACAGAACCAGTTAAATCCTGGCTAGAGATGGTAGCATCAAACTACAGCAAAGGAGGGGCGAAGTGGGAGATTCGGAGCAAAGTAACTCCTGGTCCTGTGTGTATGTCTCCCAATAATAGATCCCAAACAAAGTATACACACAGTTCCAAAGAACTACAAAAAGGGTGAGGGGGTGTGGGGTTAGGTTCTCTAAGCCAAAGGTTTCCAAAAAAAAAAAACCTTTTTTTCCTTTTTTTTTGGAAACCTTTGGCTTAGAGAACCTAACTCCACACCGTCTCAAGCACCGCTGAACTGGGCCCTTCATCTCAAGCACCGCTCCGCTGGGCCCTTCATCTCAAGCACCGCTGAACTGGGCCCTTCATCTCAAGCACCGCTGGCCCATTGGCGGAAGGGGCAGGCCCGCATCTGTGTCGGGCAGGGCTGCACGAAGCACTCTGGGCACTAGTCCCCCTCCAGTACCAGTGGAGACTGTTATCCACTTGAGAGACTGTGGCTTTGCACTCCCCAGGATTGGACAGTGGGCAAGCCACCCACTGTACTGTAGAGACTTGAGAGACTGTGGCTTTGCACTACTCAGGATATGGCAGTGGGCAAGCCACCCACTGTAGAGACTTGAGAGACTGTGGCTTTGCACTCCCCAGGATGGGACAGTGGGCAACCCACCCACTGTAGAGACTTGTGAGACTGTGGCTTTGCACTCCCCAGGGTGGGACAGTGGCCATGGAGGCCCCTTGTGGATCTGGCGTCGTGTACTCATGTGGCTGAGGTGCCCCCCTTTCCCTTCCCCCTGAGGTGCCTGTAGTTTTTCTATCTGATGCCCCTGCAGTGTTCTCTCCGTTGGGGTCAGGTATCTTGTGTGGTCCATGGACAATGACAGCTAGAATTATCGGACTTTTAATATTTATGTATATATTAGTTTTAAATGTGTGATATTTTTATAAGGCAATAATCCAATATATTCGACTGTTTATGATCTATTCCTTTTGTCTTTGCATTCTTTTGGGGGGGCTTGGGGGTTGTAACAGTGATGTATTGCTATGCATTGATGTGTGTGTTGTAGTGGGTGGGGGTGGGTGTGTCGCGTATGTGTGTCCCCTTAATATTTTCTCCTCCCCCCTCCCCTGTGTCGTAGGTGCAGTACTCACTGTTGTCTTCTGCGCCGGCGTTCGTGCTCCTGGTAGAGGAGCAGGAATACAATAGCTGGTAGGATGTGTAATTCGCGTTCCATGCTGTCCAGATTCCTCGTGGGGTGTGTGGAGGTGAGCGTTTTCGGTTTGAAATGTCTGTTTCTGCTGTGTTTTTATCGGCGGGGCTACCTCCCCAGAAAAGGTGGCGGATTGGTGTGTTGTGATAGGGTTGCGGGACATTGTCTCCCGCCTGTCTGTTGGCGGTGACCGCCGCGCTGTTTGTTTGTCCCACCGTGGCGGTCGGAGTGTTAAAGTGGCGGTCTCTGTTGGCGGTTTCCGCCAGGGTCAGAATTCCATTTTTTTAACCGCCAGCCTGTTTGCGGGTTAGCCGCCGCTTTAACACCGACCGCCAGGGTTGGAATGAGGGCCATTATATCCATCTGTGTGTATATATATCATATATAAACACACACACAATTTGATCAGGAGCATTCCATATGGTGAATTACTACTTGGCAAACATATCTGCAGTACTAGGGACAGTTTTTAACAAGAATGCAAGGTTATGTGCGAAAGATTCCTTGAGAGAGGTTACATGCAGCTATAATGAAGGTAGAGTGTCTGTCTAGAACAGAGCTACTTTATCCAACACATACAACTAATGTTAATGATCAACAAATGAGATTAATTACGACTTTTACGAGCCAAGCTCCAAATATGAGACGGATTCTGAAAAAGAGTAGGCATATTTTGCAGACAGATCCCCATTTGATGAAGTTTGTCAGTGATATACCATCTATCATCTTCCGGAGAGGTAGATCCATACGGGATAGTTTGAGCCATAATTTGGTGGTCAGTTCGAATAACAGGACTCAAGATAGTTCTAGTGTTTCAGGGTTTTATTGTTGTCAACAGTGTAAGGCTTGTAAGTATAGTACCAACTGCTTGGATGTCATTTGGGTCAATGGACAGAACAGACACAGGATTCAGGGTCATTATAACTGCAATACTGATTTTTGTGTATATTGCCTCAAATGTCCGTGTGACAAAATATATGTGGGTAGCACCATACATAAAGGAAAGAAGAGAATACTGGAACATTTACGAGCCATTCATAATAATGATCACAATTACCCTGTGGCAAGACATTTTCAAGACGATCATCGGGGTAATGAAAAACTGCTCGCTATCTGGTTTGTGATCAGATTAGATCTGATGTGCGTGGGGGTGACTGACAAAAAACTTTACGAAGGTTGGAATCCAAATATATCATTAGATTCATGACTCTCTCCTCTGGGGGACTTAACTCAAGTGAGGAAATAAGCTTTCATTTAGGACATTAATTCTGGGTATAAGTATAATTGCTGGTTAGGTATTTTGATGATATTAATGAAAAAAATGTAGATTGTAGATATTAGTAATTGTCTTCTAACAAGGGATGTGGGGTGTTATTGGACACTTTTAAACACAGACTCTTTGGCAGTGGTTTCTGTTTGAGATTGGTATACTTATTGAAGTGTAGATAAACAGGGATCTTTGCTGATCTTAATGATATGGTTTGGGTTCCTTTCAGGTATTATTTGTGCATTTAAGGAATACAATTTCAATACTATTAATATATATTTAAAATTTACAATTGTTTGATGTTGATGTGCCTTGGTACTTGTAGGAATGCCTAACCTCTAATTTTGTAAGTTTATCTTTGGATTCTGCTGTTTTAGGCTATTTATGCATTATAGGTTATACATACCATTCAAATATGGCCACGGCCTTTGTGAGTAGTTTGCTTATGTTTATACAATTAGTCAGTTTTTTATGTTTAGTGCACTGAGGTATTTATTAGGTTGATGTGCCTTTTTTCCCCCATCTGTGAGCAAGGCTGCGGCTGAAACGCGTTGGGAGGAACTTTCTTTGTGACAGTAAAGCTTTCTGCAACTGGCTGGAAGTGTGCTGACTTTTTTCTTTTTATTGTATGGAAACAATTTTTTTATTATTCGTGGATTTCCCGAATGCATGGTCAGACCGCCATGTGAGGAGTCTTGGTACTTCGGGAACTGTTGGATGAAATATATATATATATATATGCAAAAAACAAAGGAGAACTCTGGGAAGTTCCCAAATTTAGGTGGAGAGCAGCTCTAGTAAGGTGCACCCTGCAACACCAGCGACACTCTAGATTTGCTCACCTAAAATGTCTGCTTATCTAGCAAAGTTTTTAAGCATAGGATCAGCACAGTGCTATCCACGCCGTGCTAGATAATGACATACGGGGTCATTACCGCCAGGGCCAACGACCGCGGGAGCACCGCCAACATGCTGGCGGTGCTCCCTTGGGCATTCTGACCGCGGTTCCTGTTCCTGTTCCTGGCGGTTTTGGCCGCCAGGAACAGGATGGCGGTATGGGGTGTCGTGGGGCCCCTGGGGGCCCCTGCAGTGCCCATGCCAATGGCATGGGCACTGCAGGGGCCCCCGTAACAGGGCCCCACCATGATTTTCAGTGTCTGCCATGCAGACACTGAAAATCGCGACGGGTGCAACTGCACCCGTCGGACCCCTTCCACTCCGCCTGCTCCATTCGGAGCCGGCATCCTCATGGAAGGGTGTTTCCCGCTGGGCTGGCGGGCGGCCTTCTGGCGGTCGCCCGCCAGCCCAGCGGGAAATCCAGAATACCCGCGGCGGTCTTTTGACCGCGCAGCGGTATTCTGGCAGTCCCAGCCAGGCCGGCGGCTTCCGCCGCAGGCCAGGGTCAGAATGACCCCCAAAGTCTTTTGCCATTTGTACAGCAAAATCTTTAAGCATAGGATTGACACAGTATCATCCTCGTCGAGCTGTAAAATGACAAAAGCCATTTACCACTCCAGGCACAGTATTATAGCTTTAGACTGGTCAAATAGCGTCCAAGCCAACCTGGAATGAGTAAAGCATAATTTATGCATCTCTCTAACCCTGAAAGGGCCTTGTTTTGAGATATATATATATATATATATATATATATATATATATATATATATATATATATCTTATGTCCATATGTATCTCTCACTATATATATATATATATATATACACATATTTATATAAATAAATATATATATATATATATATATATATATAGACTGAAAGAGATATATATAGATATCATATATATATATATATATATATGTCCGTTTATCCCTTGAACAATACCACCAGTAGATATATATATATATATATATATATATATATATATATATCATATAACAATTATAAATGGGAGATATATTTATAAGTTTTCTAGGCAGCTGTGTGATTTGCTTGTATTGACACATTGTACAAGATTAGCATTGTATTTATATCAATCATTTTTCCCACTCTCTGTATTTCTTGTATGATAATAATATGAAGGTAGAGACCCATTACCTGTTTTTAATTATGTAGACATTGTTAACTAAACATGATTTATAGACATTATTATATATTTCCTCCTTTAAACAAGTTTATCATTTTTCCCCGTCTTGTTTCTATGTGAATGAACATTGGCGTATTTATGCCATTTCGATTGATTGCCAAGTGCACATGATCAAGGCTGTTGAGTCAGCTGAAACGTGTTGTGTTTGCAATTCATTGTCCCTGACATCCTGGGTGCGGGTTTATAATTGGTATTTGCTATCTGGATTTTTACTGGTCTTCTCCGCCAGTTTATGCACCACCCGTCACGGGCCGTCGAGCCCAGAAGGAGCACCATGTTTTGGATATATATATTTATACACACATATATATATATATATATATAAAAACAAAGGTTACATGCATGTTATAGTTAGGCTCACATTTTAAACGTACAAAACATTAGAAATTCGCCAGTTATAGTTAGTTACCCCAAGTAACTATAACTTGTGCCCTAAGGTAACTATAACTCGGTCCCCCATCATGCACAGTTTTATTGTCCAAAATGTTACTGCAAATATTACATTGATATTATAAATGATGTTATCAAAGATGTCATGAGTTCCTTTATTTGTGAGTAATTAGCAGTGCATGGCAAGGACGCGAGTTATAGTTACCTTAGGGTACGATTTATAGTTACTTGAGATAACTCTAACTATAACTGGTGAATTTCTAATGTTTTTCATGTTTACAATGTGAGCTACTTATTACATCCCAGTAATCTTTGTTTTATTTAGTGAATTTCTATGTTTTAAAAAAAAATCAATTTCCTAACTATAACCTCCGTGTAACATTTATTATTTTCAGTGAAGTTCTATGTTTTTTTTTTACGTATAGTAATTTTCATTACTATACGTTAATCGTGCGCGGATGCCTGGCCGTTCCCACCTCTCTATAAGCACCCAACCCTACACTGTGCACAGCATTCACCCATGTGCAGCAGAGGTTGCCTGCAAGATCTGGCCTGCAACCAGACCCTGCAGCCAACCTCCCTAACCATCCAACCCCATGCTGCGCCTTGCCCTTTGGTAGTGCAAGGCTGGAGCTTTCCAGGCCTCTCTGAGTGTGAGAAAAGGTAAGAGAGGGTTTATCTGGGGATGAGAGTGGCAGTTAGATTGTCTGTCTGGGTGTGAGATTCCATACATTAGTGTTTTAGTGGGTGCATCAGTGTACATGGGTGCATGAGGCTGTCAGTGGGTCTGTAGGTGGGTATGTGACAGTCTGAGTGGGTGAGTGAGTGGGCGTGTAACTGTCTGAATGTGTCTGTGAGTGGGTGTTTGAGGGTCTGACTGGGGCTGTGAGTAAATGCATGAGGGTCTGAGTGGGTCTGTGAGTTGGTGCGTGAGTTTCTGAGTGGACCTTTGAGTGTGTGTATAAGTGTCTGATTGGGTATGAGAGTGGAAGAAAGAGAGTGAAAGGGAAAGAGAGAGCGAGAGTAAGAAAGTGAGAGGGAAACAAAGAGTTTGTTAGGCTTTGATGTACAATATACATAGAATGAGATATTTCTGCACAATTTTAAAAGAAAAATGTGTTTGCCATTTAAAAATAGTAAGATCACCTTTTATATGCACCTTAAACATTCCTACTAAAAAAAAGGAGAGAAGCAAGACTGGTTGGACTCGAACCCCCACTGCGAAGGTCCGTGACCATCACACGGAGCTATTCTTTTTTGCCATTTTTTTTTCTTTTTAATCCTTTGTGGCCTATCTGGGACCACGTGGGGTCCCTCAAAGGCTCCCCCATGGTCCCTTCGTGTTTTTAAAATGTATTTTATGATGTGCCCTTTATGGGTGTTCTGGGACTGTGGGGGGGGCCTCAATGCCTTCCCCACAGTCCCATTGCTTCAGTAAGTAAGGAAGTGCTTTAAGTAGCAGCTCCGTGCTTGCTGAACCAATGCTTTCATCTTTGTTCCCTGCATGCATGTCCGCATGCAGGGAACAGAGATGAAAACTCTGCTTCCTGACAGCGGGACCTGCTTGAGAGGTCTTTTCTTTTTATGTTTTGCATTTTTTTCTGGGACTCGGCTGAAGTCAAGTCCTAAGATGGCTACCAACACATCCACCTTAAAGGATCAAGCTCATCTTTTTTTCTCAAAGACTTTACTGCCTTACACATTGTGCCAGGTCCAATTATCCCTTATTAGTAAATTAGTAGTGTTCTAGCAGCTTAGGCTGATAGAAGTAGCTATAGCAGAGCAGCTTAGGCTGAACTAGGAGACATGCAACGCTCCTACTATACCACTTATATCATATAGCACTATTTAATAAGAAAACACAATGCTCAGAGTTACTAAAAATAAAGGTACTTTATTTTAGTGACAATATGCCAAAAGTATCTCAGAGGATATACTTCCTTAGGAGGTAAGTAATATACCCAAAATATACACACAAACCAAAATCAGGTAAGTAAACTGTTAGAAAAGTAGTGCAAACACTGTAGAACACAATATAATGCAATAGGAGACAATAGGCCTAGGGGCAACACAAACCATATACTCCAAAAGTGGAATGCAAACCACGAATAGACCCCAGGCCTAGTGTAGTGTGTAGAAGGTCGCTGGGAGTGTAAGAAAACACTAAGGGTGTCCAAGATACCCCACCCAAGACCCTGAAAAGTAGGAGTAAAGTCATCCTACTACCCCAGAAAGACAGGAAAGTCGAGATAGGGGATTCTGCAGAGACAACAACTGACTGCAAAGCACTGAAGATGGATTCCTGGACCTGACGACCTGCAAAGGAAGGGGACTAAGTTCAAGAGTCACGCAAGTGTCCAGGGGGGCAGGAGCCCACTAAACCCCAGATGAAGGTGCGAAAGGGCTGCCTCCAGGTGGAAGAAGCCAAAGATTCTGCAACAACAGAAGGTGCCAGGAACTTCTCCTTTGGTCAGAAGATGTCACACAGAGTGCTGGAGGATGCAGAGTTGTTTCTACACAGAAATACCACAAACAAGCCTTGATAGCTGCAAGAGTCACAGTTGAGGATTTTGGGTGCTGCCAGGGCCCAGGAAGGACCAGGAGGTTGCCCCTTGGAGGAGGAGACAGAAGGGGCCCTCAGCAATGCACAAAGCCCATGCAGAAGCAGGCAGCACCTGCTGAAGCACATGAACAGGCATTCAGAATATCTGAGCACGGCGGTCATCTCAGCACAACAAAAGGGAGCCCCATGAAGTCGGAGGTCAACTCAGCGAGTCGGGCAACGCAGGACAGAGTGCTGGAGACCTGGGCTGTGCTATGCATGAAGGAAGTCTTGCAAAAGTGCACAGAAGCCCTAGCAGCTGCAGTTCATGCAGTACACAGGATTACTGTCTGGCGTAGGGAGGCAAGGACTTACCTCCACCAAATTTGGACAGAAGGACCACTGGACTGTTGGGTACACTAGGATCCAGCTCTTGTGTTCCAGGGACCATGCTCATCAAGATGAGAGGGGACCCAGAGGACCGGTGATGCAGAAGGTTGGTGCCTGCGTTTGCATGGGGAAGATTCTGTCGACCCACAGGAGATTTCTTCTTGGCTTCCAGTGCAGGGTGAAGGCAGACACCCCTCAGAGCATGCACCACCAGGAAACAGTCGAGAAAGCCATCAAGATGAGGCGCTACAATGTTGCTGGTATTCTTATTGCTACTTTTTTGCAGTTTTGCAGGTGTCCTGAAGCAGTCAGCAGTCGATCCTTGGCAGAAGTCGAAGAGAGAAGTGCAGAGGAACTCTGGTGAGCTCTTGCATTAGTTATCTGAGGAGAAACCATCAGGAGAGACCCTAAATAGCCCTCAGAGGAGGATTGGCTACAGAGAGAGGTAAACACCCATTAAGAGGGGTATCTGACGTCACCTGCTGGCACTCAGAGGTGTCCATTGTGCCCTCACACCTCTGCATTCAAGATGGCAGAGGTCTGGGCCACACTGGAGGAGCTCTGGGCACCTCCCCTGGGGGGTGTTGCTCAGGGGAGTGGTCACTCCGCTTTCCTTTGCCCAGTTTCGCACCAGAGCAGGCCTGGGGGGTTCCCTGAACCGGTGGAGACTGGCTTATGCAAGGAGGGCACCATCTGTGCCCTTCAAAGCATTTCCAGAGGCCAGGAGAGGCTACTCCTCTCAGGCCCTTAACACCTATTTCCAAAGGGAGAAGGTGTAACACCCTCTCTCAGAGGAAATCCTTTGTTCTGCCTTCCTGGGACTGGGCTGCCCAGGCCCCATGGGGGCAGAAACCTGTCTGAGGGTTGGCAGCAGCGGTAGCTGCAGAGAAAAAACCACAGAGAGTTAGTTTGGCAGTACCCGGGCTCTATGCTGGAGCCCCGGGGATGAATGGAATTTTCCCCCCAATACCATAATGGTATTCGTGTGACAATTCCATGATCCTAGACATGTTACATGGCCATGTTCGGAGTTACCATGGTGAAGCTACATATAGGTATTGACCTATATGTAGTTCACGCGTGTAATGGTGTCCCCGCACTCACAAAGTCCGGGGAATGTGCCCTGAACAATGTGGGGGCACCTTGGCTAGTGCCAGGGTGCCCTTACAGTAAGTAACTTTGCACCTAACCTTCACTAAGTGAGGGATAGACAAATAGGTGACTTATAAATTACTTAGGTGCAGTGTAAAATGGCTGTGAAATAACGTGGACGTTATTTCACTCAGGCTGCAGTGGCAGCCCTGTGTAAGAATTGTCTGAGCTCCCTATGGGTGGCAAAAGAAATGCTGCAGCCCATTGGGATCTCCTGGAACCTAGGTACCATATACTAGGGAATTATAAGGGTGTCCCAGTGTGCCAATAAGAATTGATAAAATTAGTCACTAGCCTGCAGTGACAATTTTAAAAGCAGAAAGAGCATAAACACTGATGTTCTGGTTAGCAGAGCCTCAGTGATACAGTTAGGCACCACACAGGGAACAAATACAGGGCACACTTTATGAGCACTGGCGTCCTGGCTGGCAGGATCCCAGTGACACAGGCAAAACAAACATACATACAAGTAAAAAATGGGGCTAACATGCCAGGCAAGATGGTACTTTTCTACAAATTACTAAATGGATTTACACCAAATAAGCAAAACATCAATCTTCGTACAGAAAAATAGTCTTCTGCCAAATTTTGTGTAATTCCATCCAATGGTTCAGGCTGTAGGCATGTCTAAAGGTACTATAGGAATTAATATTGGAAATGCAACTTTTTTGAGACATCCTTTTTCTTGGCACCTGCTTCACGGATCACTCCAAAACTTTCCCTGTGCAATAAAAATCACTTTTTTGGGGAAATTTTTGTGAAGATTCGGCAAATGGTACCAAAGATACAGGCAAGTCAAAAAAAGCTTTGTGTATGGAAACATGGCCCCAACTATAACTGCCCAGTGGCAACTGCCATTATTATATATATATACGATGTACTTTGCCTTGATTGAACCACTTCCAAATTTTCAGTGTGACTTTAAACCTCAATTGTGTGTTGGCTTGCTTGTCACCTACTGCCATGTTTTCAAAAACAAGAATGCAAGATCAACATGTATTTTCAGGGAGATTTCTGCATTTCAGCATAAGCAGAGAGGAAATGAATGAACCAGAGGAAGGAGGATGATCTTTCCTTCCTGAGAGAGTAGGGAATATGCTCCAGTACAGAAGGAGGGAGAATATTAGCTGTGCAGAGAATCTGTCTTAGTGAACCCAGAATCCTAATACTAGATACTCCACATGCTGCCATGAAGACCTTTAAATGCAAAGACTTGCACAGATTAGGGATCTGTTGCATCATGTATCCCAAACAAAGATAATCATTCCTGAGAATGAAGCTCTTTCTATCTCCTGCATGCCTCTTTAAGAGAAGACTGAAACCATTGTAGTACCAAACACTCAACGAAAGCGAGAGAAGAGTTAACAAACATTTTGAGTCGAACACTGCTGAAAATTTGGGATTCCAAAGGCATTTCCCCCCCTTCTTTATTTCTCCTCTGTTTGCAACATGCTCAGATGAAAATGGTTTTTCATCCTTGTTCATGTGAGGCATCTAATGTTGCTCAGCTTAAGAGCAGAGTTGTGTCATTCACCGAGGCTGTGTTGACTCTTTCCTCTTAGCAGATATTGCCGATCTGCAGGATCAGTGGAAGACAAAATTAATTTAAAATCATGCTAAATATACCTCACCAAAAAAGGCTGTTGCCTGTCTCTTTTACCATTATGTTACAAATTGGATTTCTGGTTGACAGGGGTATGCACTCTGAACAAGCAGGAACCACAATCCTAGTCAGGGTAAGCCACAGACACACCCAAAAATAACCTGTGCTCACCCGCTGGAAGCTTCGCACAGAGCACTCGGGCTTCATTCGAGAGGTGTTAGAAATAGGATCTTTGGTTGGCAGTCAGTTTACACTCTGTCCAAGCAAGGACCCTCATCCTAGTCAGGGTAAAGAAGAGACACACCTGGTTAACCTCCGCTCACCCGCTTGGTAGCTTGCAACGAGCAGAAAGGCTTAACTCAGAGGCAAAGTGTAAAGTATTTGTACCAAAACATACAGTAATACAGTAAAAATACTACAAAATGACTCAGCACCAGGTTAGAAAAATCGCCAATATTTATCTGAGTAAAACAAGACCAAAACAACAAAACTCCAACATACACAAGTAAAGTTATGAATTTTTAAAATAATAAACTTCAATATAGTGCTTAGAAACACAAATGTTTTGAACTAGTGATATCACGGCATCGTTCCCATCAATCCAAAGCTAATGGCACCAGTCACAGAATCATCCGGACCCCCAGGTACAGTACCTTGTGAAAATGAGGAAACAAGCTGGTGCCCTGAGTCGGGGATTGCGGTGTTGTAGGATCCAGAGCGGCATCGGTTCTGGTGCTACTGAGCGAAAGACCAGAGGCATCACAAAGAGGCCTTGGGTCCTTGCTGCTTAACAGTGGGGATGAGTCAGTATTGTTGCAAAGCGTTCGATCCACACACTTCCGGCGGAATCGATATTCAGCAGTCATATTGTGGTGGGATGAAGTCGGGTGTCACGGATGTCGGTGATAATGCACTTTGGGGCTCACAGAGTCTCAGACTTTGGTGAGGCTGCTGCAGTTTTGGGCCTGTGGGCTCGTCGCACTCTAGTGAGGACCACAGCTTTAGTTGCAGGCGGCGTCGCAGGACTCGGCAGCGGTGTCAGTCTGGTGTCGTCCGAAGTCAACACACGTGGTTATCTTATTTTTTTTACCAACTTCTACTTTCAAGGGCCCAGGGACTGGATTAGGCTCCACTTGGCAGGGCAGAAGTTTCAGAAAGAGAGTCCAGGTGCCGGTCGGTGAAGTCTTTGATGGCCCTGAGACTTCAGAACAGAGGGGAAGCTAAGGCCAAGACCTTGTAGATACCTCTCAAGCTGGAATATACCACAAAGTCCATTCTTTGTCCCCTTTTTCAGGCAGAAGCAGCAACTGCAGGATAGACCAGCAAAGCACAGTCACAGGCAGGGGCAGTACTTCTCCTTCAGCTCTTCTCCTGGCAGAGGTTCTTCTTGAATCCTTGAAGTGATCTGAAAATCAGGGGTTTTGGCTGCGTTACTTATACCCTTTAATGCCTTTGATGTTGCCCAACTTCAAAGAAAAGCCTCTGTTGTTTACAGGTTCCTGCCTGGCCCAGGCCTGGCTCCAGACACTCACCAGGGGGTTGGAGACTGCTTTGTGTGAGGGCAGGCATAGCCCTTTGAGGTGTAAGTGACCACTCTTCCCTCCAGCCTAGCCCAGATGGCCCATCAGGATATGCAGGTTACACCTCAGCACTCTTTGTTTCACTGTCTAGTGGAGATGCACAAACAGCCCAACTGTCAGTCTGACCCAGACAAGGAATCCACAAGCAGGTTTAGGCCAGAGAATGCCCACTTTCTAAAAGTGGCATTTTCAAACTAACAATCTAAAAAAACAACTTCACTGAAAGATGCATTTTTAAATTGTGAGTTCAGAGATCCCAACTCCACATTTCTATCTGCTCTCAAAGGGAAACTTCACTTTTAGAATTATTTGCACAGCACATAAAACAATGAAAACACCACACAAAAAGATACCACACCTAGTTAGAAACATATAGGCCCTCATTTGGACCTTGGCGATCTTTTTGCAAGACCTCCGAGGTTCCACTGGGCCAAAGACAGCCAGTGCAGGCGGTCTCCGGCCAAGTGTATAATGACTGCTTGTAGACCTCTGCCCTTTTTTAGAGGGAGAGCCGCCAGCAGCCATACTGGCGGTCGGCGGTGAAGTGGATGCTGCTCCACCTCCACCGCCACGTCATCACAACACCACCCACCGAATCACAACCCAGGATTCGGCATGGCGGTGTTCTGGTGACGGGGTGCTGGCGGCGGGGCAGCCCCCATGGATCCCGTTCCCTCCCGGAGGATCACCGGAACAGGTAAGGTGATCGTCCGTTATGGGAGAGGGGTGTAGGGATGTTGTGTGGGTGCATGGGAGTGTGCGTGTGAGTGTGTAGAGGGGTTGTGTGAGTGCGTGTATGCATGCAGTGGGTGTATTGTGTGTATGGGAAATGTGACGAATGTCTGTGTGCATGTGTGTATATATGTGTGCATGTATGTGTGTGTGCGTGTAGGGGTTGTGGGGTGTGTGTGTGTATCTGGTGGGGGGCAGGGAGTGGGTCCTACCACCTTTGGGGGTCATAAGGGGGTCGTGGGTGTTGGGGGAGGACTCAGGGGGTGGGGGAGACCCCAATCAGTGCCAGGGAACGTATTCCCTGGCACTGATAGTGCCTACCACCATGGATTTCATGGCAGAAAAAACCCCACGAAATCCATGGCGATATGCGGGGTCCTGATACAGCCAGCGGTCTAGTGATGGCCACCCAGCTGGAGACTGACGTCTCCACCCCACCGGTCATTACCACCCTGGCGGTCGGAGTGTAGAAGTGGCGGTTTGGCATGGTGGTAACCTTTATGGCCGTAATTCCATTTTTTTCCTGCCGGCATGTTGGCGATATTACTGCCACTTTTACTCCAACCGCCAGGGTTGTAATGAGGGCCATAGTGTGATTTATTCAATAAATAAAACGCGATCAAAACAGCTAACATCCAGTAAGCAGAATTTGAGTTATGAATAACCTGTAGAAAAGAACATAGAAACCAGACGAGTCATTAAGGGATATCTGGTCCCGCCGGACCGGGACAAAGTCAAGATTTTAGGCCAACTATGATAAAGCACGGATTTTGCGACCAAAGTAGGGGGAATCAGTGCAGCTAGCCCACTAGTCACATTTAATTTACAGGCCATGGGAACAACTAGTGCACTAGTGGACGTGTAAGTAAATTATTTATTTCAATGGGGTAAGCCAATGTTACAATGATTTAGTGGAGAGAGCACAAGCCCTTTAGCACTAGATATCAGTGGTAAAGTGCACAGAATCATAAAGCCAACAAAAAGTAGTTAAGAGAGTTAGAAATGTGGAGGAGATAGGCAAAAGGTTTAAGGGGAGATCACCCAGAGACTCTCAGGTCTAGCACATTAGATTTATTCAGTGAATATAGATAAAGTTATATTAGCAAAGTAGCCAGCACAAATAATATAACGCAAAAAATGAATTGAATGCCAACTGCACAGAAAGCACTTCATGTTAAAGCCTCTTAGAAAAAACAGTTCACATACAATGAATATGATTAAATGTCAAACAAAGAAAATACCTGGCAAAAATATTACCAAATGGGAAGAGTGCATTGCACAATAGCAGGGATCTGATCACAAAGCAGCAAGAAGCTCCTGATAAAAAGCTGAAGCTTTTTTATAATGACCTGAACAAGACAAGTTAAGCACAAAAATGTTGTGAAATTTTAAATTACATAACATTTGTTAGCCACAAATCTAGGAAACTAAGATGTTACATCACATTAAACAAAGTTATCTTGCCTTCCATCTGGACACACATTTGCTTAATATAGTTCACTATGCATTTTTATGCAAACATCCACTTTCAATGTAATCTTTTCACCAGAAGCAGAATATTAACTCCAAAATTCATTGCATAATTTCATGTTTTTGGACATTGTTTTTCCCACAACATAACATATTAACATATAATAGACAATGAAGACTTGAAATCTTCCAACCCATTGCACAATTATAGCCTTGAAAAGCTAACTAGATAACACAAAGATACACAGACATGCAGGATCATTATTTAAAAATAATTTATGTTATTTTTCTGTATGGAGGGAGAAACTTGTGCACGTTTATTTGCCACATATGTTTTTAAGGGACACAGATTCCAATACAACAATAATCTTATGTACATTTTTAACTTTTTTAACTTGTTAATCTTTCAATCCCTCCCACTAATTATAAAAAAAAATTATCACAGCATCATCAAAACCTTAGAATATTATTGTCATCATATCTGACACCGTGGTTTCTTTCATAGTTACATTTTTCAGTCAGTCTAATTCTTCTGCTTTTCATTTATACATCTCAATTTCTTCTTTGCTGGATCTTATTGTTTTATTTTACTTCCTCTACACTTCATGTTGAGGGCCATGCTGAAAGTAGTAATGTTAGATAAATACATAGGGGCCACCGGTGCATCATTTGTTTTACCCAGCAGCTGCGCTAGCAGTGCACTACACTGCCACATATTCACAAACTGACGCATTGAGCCCAATGTGCCGTTTTGTAAAGCTGTGTGTTACATCATACCTGCACTAGGTATAATGTATGCTGAGTAGGTGTGCCCACAGAAAAATCCATGTACAACTGATGTGGTGAAATGTACAACTTTTCCCTTTGTAACTCTACGACTTCACTGCGTAAAAATGTTACCGCCTGCTCAGAGTTAAGCAATGCATAACTTTAGAGCCAACAGATGCATCAGAACTTCTGACGCAACTGTGAAAACGTGGGCTATGAAGCTACTCATTGTAAATTCAGTGCTTCCATGGCCTCATAAGGAGATGTGCAGCAGGCAGAAAAATTCTGACGCATTAATGATGATGTATCAGTTTCTTGTAAATGAGGACCTTAATGTAACTAATATTACTCTGCTAAGTGATCTATCAACTACATTTAACACCTATTTACCCCATCGTTGTAACAATGAACAAACCTGATACCAGGTTCCAGTTCTGCTGATGGGTTAGTCAAATTTTTAATGTAGTTATTTTTTTTTGAGAATTGTGTGGCACATCAGTCCAACATCCTTAATTATTTTACTTCCATCACCTTCTTTTGCTAAAGCATATCTAAACCCATTCAGTTTTTAATTAACATATGTAGGAAAGTCCTCCTTTTTGCCCTGGTCAACTCTAAAATATTTGGAGAGATACTGATGGTTACTGATGCTTTTAAACTAAAGTTAAATGCAAATTCGACTTTGGAATTAAAAAGTACTTCCAAAGTCGCAAACTACCTTATTTTTACATATAGGTCACCCCTAAGATGTGCCCTATGTGGCCCTAGGTTTGGGTGCCATGTAACTTTAAGCAGGAACCTTATAAACATTGTTTTATAAGCCCCCGGTAAGGTAAAATAGTCAAATTTGTTTTTCCCTCACTGTAGTGAATGGCCTCCATAGGCTAAAATGGGAAGACTTTATTTTACTTAACAAAGTCCCCTTAAGTGTCAGATACATCAAGTTTGGTATCAAATTAATTGTTATAATAAATCCCACAACTTACAATTTTTGGATTTAATATAACTAGTTCAGGTACTGAGTTTCAAACTCTACCTAAAAAGTTGCCAAGTTCAGCTCTATAGTGCCCATCTCTGATTGGCCAGCCTCTTGCAGCCTGGCCAGGCTGCATTAATGAGGTGTAAAGTGGCCTGGGCTGAGCACAAATTATGTGACTGGAGAAAGAGAACTACCTGAGCAGATGGGGAAGCAGGGAGGGGGAGGGCTGCCAAACTGGACTTCAAAGGCAGGGAAGGACATTTGGAGAAACCCAACACCTCCCTAACATCCTGCAACTCCAGACAATTGGGTGCCCTCTTTCTCAGATGAGGAGAGGACAGGAGAGGGGTGTGTTTAGTATTTTGAGCCACACCAATGGGTGGGCTCAGCCAGGTGTAACCTCCAAAAATCATTTTCAGTCATGATGGATTTTTGAAGAATGTTGCTCCCTGGGATTGATTTTTGCCACACTTCCCAGGCTGTGGTCATCACAGGGGGAATGACCCTGCATCTGTTTGAAGAACCAGGGCTCCTCTGTTTTTCACCAAGAAGCAAGGATACATATGGCAGAGCTGCACCCACACCTCAGATCCCTACAAGGAAGAACATTAGTAGAAGAAGGTCTGCCCTGTTGGACCCCTGACCTGCACCCAGACACTGCACTCTGAAGCACTGAACCAATTGCACACTTGGGCTTCACCACAAGAAAGACATTGCCTGGTTTCAACTGGTTCAAGGAGGGACTCCCTGTTTGCTACTTGTGAAAAATTGCAAACCAGTGTCCCCTGTCTCATGTCCTGAAGAAACTGACCAACTGATTACTGTCCATTGGCCAATTTGGAGTTTGAGGCAGGTGCATTCTGGAAGTTGTAGTCCGCACCCTCAAGGAACAACTCAGAGATTCTGGAACCTTGGGGTGAGCTGTAGACTCCAAAAGAACCTTAAAAGGCCTTTTGGAAGAGGATCCAGAAGTTTGGAGAACTTTTTGGTAAAAGCCCCACACGAGGACCGACCCACCACAGCAAGTCTAGCCAGGTTGCCTCACCCGTGACCTGGCCTGACTTGCAGGTTCGTCCCACTAAAGAAAATCTCCAAGAAAGTGACTTAGGGGGTCATTACAACATTGGTGGTAAAATCCGCTTACCGCCGTGCAGAAGACCGTCAACACACCTCCGCGGCCGTGTAATTCCGCCACAGCTATTATGACCCACATCTCGGAATCCGACAAAATTCAGACACCCACACAAGTCCGCCACACCAAAGGTCAGTGTTAAACTGGCGAAAACAAAACCTCCACTGCCATGCCAACAGAAATATGCCCACACTATCACGACCCACGAATCCATGTGGCGGTCTTTCAACCGCAGTATTCCATTGGCGGTACACACCGCCGCGCTCAAAATACACACACACATACAAAACACCGCCACATTGGACAATTCGAAATACACACACCTGAGACACATACACACACAACTCCCACACACCCATTACAATATAAAACACACACCCACATCACCCACAAACCCCTACGACCACTATTACAGAGAAAAGGCCAGAGAGAGACACCACCATCCACAAACTAGCATTCACAGGCACTCAACACCATCACCCACACAACTTTCACGCACAAAACACCACACACCACTACATATCACCACACACCACCCCACCACACATCACCTACACCACCCCATGGCACGGCAAAGACACCCCAGGTTCTCGGAGGAGGAACTCAGGGTCATGGTGGAGGAAATCGTCCGGGTAGAGCCACAGCTATTTGGAGCACAGGTGCAGCACTCCTCAATTGCAAGGAAGATGGAGCTATGGAGAAGAATAGTCGACAGGGTCAACGCAGTGGGACAACACCCAAGAAATTGGGACGACATCAGGAAGAGGTGGAATGACCTACGGGGGAAGGTGCGTTCCGTGGTCTCAAGACACCACTTGGCGGTTCAGCGGACTGGCGGCAGACCCCCACTTCCTCACTCACAACTAACAACATGGGAGGAGCAGTGTGAGAAACTAGGGCTGATTGCAGAGGCCCCATAACTTTTTGCCCCCATTTTCCACTTTATGCTGGTGTTTTCCTGACTCTGATGGTGCCCTGGGTACTGCTAACCAGTCCCAGGGCCTGTGCTCTGTGTAAAATGGATATGCAAATTAGGCTAATTATAATTGGCTAAGTTAACCTACCTATAAGTCCCTAGTATATGGTAGGGCATGTAGGTTTAGGGACCACAGCATTGGTGGTGCACACCTAGGTGCATTGCTGAGGTGCCCAGTGTCATTTTAAAAGCAAGCCTGCCTTGCTGGCTGCTTTTAAATTAAAGTTATATGCAAATTCGACTTTGGAATTAAAGGTACTTCCAAAGTCTTAAACTACCTTATTTTTACATATAAGTCACCCCTAAGGTGTGCCCTATGTGCCCCTAGGGCTGGGTGCCATGTAACTATAAGCAGGGACTTTTTAAAAATAGATTTATAAGCCCTGGTGAGGTAAAAACAGCCAAATTCGTTTTTCCCTCATTGAAGTAAATGGCCTTCATAGGCTAGAATGGGCAGACTTTATTTTAAATTTTAAAGTCTCCTTAAATGTTACATACCAAGAATTTGGTATCAAATTGATTGTTGTAATAAATCCCACAACTTCCAGTTGTTGGATTTAATATAACTTGTCCAGGTAAAAATTTAGACTTTACCTAAAAAGTTGCCAATTTCAGCTCTGCATTGTTTTTGCTGCTGTGCTCTGATTGGCCAGCCTACAGCAGCTTCTGCCAGGCTACCTTGATGAGGTGTGAAGTTGCCTGACTTCACACAAAGGAATGTGCTTGGGGGAGAGAATCTCCCCTCAGCAGATGGTGAGGCAGGAAGGGGGAGGGCTGCCAAACTGGTCTTCAAAGGCAGAGAAGGACATTTGCAGCACCCAGCAACACCCCCACATCCTGCAACCCCAGACAACTAGGTGCCCCCTTGATTAGATTAGGAGAGGGCAGGAGAGGGGTGTGTTTATGATTTTTAGCCACACCAGTGGGTGGGCTCAGCCAGATGTAACCTCCAAAAATCAGATTCAGCCAAGTTGGATTTTTGGAGACTGTTGCCTTTTGGGATGGATTTTTGCCACACTTCCCAGGAAGTGGTCATCACAGGGGGACGACCCTGTCCCTGATTGGAGAACCAGGGCCCCCCTGCTTTTCACCCAGGAGCAAGGATAAAACTGGCAGACCTGCCCCCACACCTCAGATCCCCTCCAGAATTCAACAAGAAAGGAACTAAAGAAGAAGAAGGACTGCCCTGCTGGACCCCTGGCCTGCACCTGGACCCTGCACTCAGAAGGACTGCACCAGCTGCACACTTGGGCTTCACCACAAGAAGGACTTTGCCTGGCTTCAACTGGTTCAAGGAGGGACTCCCTGTTTGCTACAGGTGAAAAATTGCTAAACCAGAGTCCCCTGCACCAACTCCTGAAGAAATCGACCAGCTGACCACTGTCCAGTGGCCAAAAAGGAGTTTGCGCCAGGTGCATTCTGGGAGTTGAAGTCTGCACCCCCTAAGGACCATCACAGAACTTCTGGACCCTTGGGGTGAGCTGTGGACCCCAAAAGAACCTTAAAAGAACATCTGGGTGAAGGCCCAGAAGTTTGGAAAAGATTTGAGAATTTTTGGAAAAAAGCTCCAGAGAGGGACCGACCCGCCGCGGAAACTCTAGCCGGCTTGCCTCAACCGCGACCCGGCCTGACTTCGTGGTTCGTCCCGGTAAAGAAAAACATCCAAAAAAGAGACTAAGTCCGAACGTAAAAAGTTGACCGGGACCTCCCAGCCATCGTATCCGAGAAGGGCTCCATGGACGTCGGATCAAGATCCAGGTTTACCCCGGTCGAAGGATTTTCATCTCGAAAAAACGACTAAGTCCGAAGGTAAAAGTCTCCACCGAGGAAACCCACATCGCGTATCCGGACAAGGGCTCCAGGAGGTCGGATTCAACTGGCAGGTTCGTCCCGGTGAAGAAAAACTTCAAAATAAAGACTAAGTCAGAAGGTAACTTTTTAACCGAGGCCTCCCGCAACCTGTAGCCGAGCAGGGCTCCATCGCGGTCGGCCTGAAAGTTTGACTTTGCCCCGGTCGAGGTGCAACCAGATGACCCGATTGGCGCTTTTTGTTTCTAAGCGCTAGAAAAGTAATAATTCTTTAAAAATTCATATCTCCGGTTCCCCTGAACCGATTTTAATAGTTTTTGTGTCATTTTAAAGATAAAAATATAAGCTATTTTTATAAATTGGTTTTGGATTTTTAAACTGTTTCCTGTGTTTTATTTAATTACTGTTTTGTGATATTTGAATGCTTTACACTTTGTCTCCTAAGTTAAGCCTTGACGCTCGTTGCCAAGCTACCAAGGGTTGAGCTGGGATTAATTTACTGAGACCTAACTGTACCTATGTGGAGGTTAGTGGCTTGTTGCTAGGTGTAGGTACCTACCTGCCCTACCATTAACCCATTTTCCAACATAATTGGAAGCAGCGACGGGATCCTGTACTTGTGTTCAATATCACGTTACAGTTTTAGGTAAAACAAATTTAAAATCCTTTAAATTGTCCTAGTGCAAAAATTGTTTTTAATTTTTAATTTGGATTAATTTCAATTATTGAATTTTTGTAATTTTTCTAAATTCTTGTTTCCAATTTTTGCAAAAAGTTTTTGTTGACACAAAACTAGGGAACCATGGAGCTTGATCTGGCTAGCCTACCCACACTGACAGTAGTCCAGCTTAGTGGGTTGTGTATTGAAAGAGTGTTGCCTGCAACCACTGATCTCAGGAAGCAAATCCTGATCACATCCCTGACAGCATGGGCTGAGGCCCAAGAGGTAGAGTCAGAAGAAGCTCCAGAGGAGGGAGAAAGAAGGGAGGATGCAAGCTCTAACCACTCAGGGGAGGGAAGGCATCTGAGCCCAAGTGAGGATGAGGAAGAACGGTCCTCAGTAAACACAGTCACTAGGGGCAGATCCAAAGCTAGTGGTGGGAAGGGGGTCCTTTCAGGAGGAGAGAACCCATCCATCAGAGAAAGAGAGCTGGAGGCCCAGCTAGCATACATAGCTTTGGAAGCAGAGAAGCTGGCCCTAGAAAAGAAAAAATGGGCATACAAAGAAAAAAGAGATGAAAGCAGCGATAAAGAAGCTGAGGTGTCCATGGGTGGGGGAGTTTGCCCCAGGTTACCCAAGGGGGTAGTTCCTGCTTATGTAGAGGGGGATGACATAGATAAGTGGCTGGGGGCCTTTGAGAGGGCACTCCAAATGAGAAGGGTTAGGCCTCAATACTGGGGTTCCCTTTTGTGGGAGTTGGTCCCCAACTCAGGGAGGGATAGGCTTCTGACCTTAAGGGGGGAGGAGGCAGATTCATACCCTAGTATGAAGAGGTGGTTAGCCAAGAAGTTTGGTCTGACCCCAGAGCAATATAGAATGAAGTTCAGGGACACCCAGAAGGTCAGTACCCAGTCTTGGGTTGACTTTGTGGACATTTCACTAAAGGCACTAGAGGGCTGGATTATTGGTAACAAAGTAGATACTTATGAGGGGTTATACAATCTGATCATGAGAGAGCACATCTTGACCAATTGTATCCAAGAAAGGTTACGCCAGCATCTAGTGGACTCTAAGCAGAGCAACCCTAGAGAGCTAGGGGAGGCAGCTGATGAGTGGTTGAGAACCAGGGTGGTTGTCAAGTCCCAGGGGGAAGACTCCAAGAAGGGGGGGACAGGTCCCCAAAAACCTAAGGAGGGAGGTGGTAAGCCCAACACAGAGACTCCCTCTGTACCCCAGAACCCTAAGAAGGAGGAGAGTAAATCCCACTCCCACTCTGACAAGCAGAGACAGGGAGACCCAGGGTTAAAAAAACTCTTGGACAGTAGGGCTTGCTTTGACTGTCAGCAGACAGGTCACTTCAGAGGAGATGCAACCTGTCCAAGGAAGGTGGTTAGCACTGGGCTGTCCAGTGTAGCCATAGAGGAGGATTCCTCAGATGATGAAGTCCTCCTAGCATTGTGCTGGGAGACAGGACCAGATGGTAAGCTGTTGATCCCTGAGGGTGGGAGTAGGCACTTCCACCACATTCAAGTGAATGGGATCCCTACCACTGGCCTGAGAGACACCTGTGCCAGTCACACTATAGTGAGTGACCGGTTAGTGACCCCAGACATGTATGTCCCAGGAAAGACAAAGAAAGTCAGGATAGCCACAGGGGAGGTCACCTCCAAACCTGTAGCCATAGTGCCCCTAGAGAGGGAGGGTATCCTTGACTGGATTAGGGTGGTAGTCAGTGCTGACCTTCCCCTAGATTGTATCCTGGGCAATGACCTCCCAGAGGTGAGTCTGGTCACAGATGGGGTGGTCGCCCAGTGCGCCCCCCCAAGCCAAAGTCCTGGGGAGTCAGTCCCTACAGTTAGGAGACAGGGGTCCCCAAGAAAAGGAAAGAAGAAAAGGAAGGGTAGGCCACTGTTAAAGAGAGTTCCAGGGAGCCAAGGGCCTTCTGCCCCAGTAAGGGAGGAGCCCAGAGTTGGCACTGGTGAGGCCTCACCTGACCCCAAGGAAGTCCTGAGTAGTCAGGCAGCTGTCCAGATGCAGGGTGTTGCCCCTGCACTGACAGAAGGGAGAGTGGAAGGAGGGTGTCTGCCACAGGAGGTGGTAGCCCCCCACTCTAGACAGCAAGAGGGGTGCCAGGACCCCAAAGATGACCCTAAAGCAGCTCAGCCACCTGTCAGTGGAGAGCTTAGGGTGTGGTTCTGGGTACTGACAGCTGTCAGTAGCCTCTGCTGGGTGCTAGCCTTCCTGGCAGCACTGTACTTGGCCTGGGAGGCAGACCCCAAGGCCAATAGCAAAGTAGGCCCCCTGACCCTGTTGGTCATGGTAGGGTTGCTCAAGTGTTGGGTGACCTATTTGGGTAAGCTAGGTGTTGCCCTAGCAAAGTTAGGAGTAGGGGAGGTGGGCACCTCACTACCCAAGTTGGCAGAGAGAGAGGAGGAAGACCCCCCTAGAGGGAAGTTTCAGTTTGAATTGGGTCCTTTTACTGTTGGGATGGCTTCACTACCCAGAGGGAGTGACCCTGACAGGAGGATATAAGGCAGAGTAGGCCCTGCAAAGGGACAGCCAGTTTTCTTCACTGTCTTCCTCGCCTAACAAGCCAGAAAGACTCTCCCAGGGTTGGGCTGAGTCTCCTGGGCATGTGGGCTGGGGGGGGGGTTGTGTGAGAAACTAGGGCTGATTGCAGAGGCCCCATAACTTTTTGCCCCCATTTTCCACTTTATGCTGGTGTTTTCCTGACTCTGATGGTGCCCTGGGTACTGCTAACCAGTCCCAGGGCCTGTGCTCTGTGTAAAATGGATATGCAAATTAGGCTAATTATAATTGGCTAAGTTAACCTACCTATAAGTCCCTAGTATATGGTAGGGCATGTAGGTTTAGGGACCACAGCATAGGTGGTGCACACCTAGGTGCATTGCTGAGGTGCCCAGTGTCATTTTAAAAGCAAGCCTGCCTTGCTGGCTGCTTTTAAATTAAAGTTATATGCAAATTCGACTTTGGAATTAAAGGTACTTCCAAAGTCTTAAACTACCTTATTTTTACATATAAGTCACCCCTAAGGTGTGCCCTATGTGCCCCTAGGGCTGGGTGCCATGTAACTATAAGCAGGGACTTTATAAAAATAGATTTATAAGCCCTGATGAGGTAAAAACAGCCACATTTGTTTTTCCCCCATTGAAGTAAATGGCCTTCATAGGCTAGAATGGGCAGACTTTATTTTAAATTTTAAAGTCTCCTTAAATGTTACATACCAAGAATTTGGTATCAAATTGATTGTTGTAATAAATCCCACAACTTCCAGTTGTTGGATTTAATATAACTTGTCCAGGTAAAAAGTTTAGACTTTACCTAAAAAGTTGCCAATTTCAGCTCTGCATTGTTTTTGCTGCTGTGCTCTGATTGGCCAGCCTGCAGCAGCTTCTGCCAGGCTACCTTGATGAGGTGTGAAGTGGCCTGACTTCACACAAAGGAATGTGCTTGGGGGAGAGAATCTCCCCTCAGCAGATGGTGAGGCAGGAAGGGGGAGGGCTGCCAAACTGGTCTTCAAAGGCAGAGAAGGACATTTGCAGCACCCAGCAACACCCCCACATCCTGCAACCCCAGACAACTAGGTGCCCCCTTGATTAGATTAGGAGAGGGCAGGAGAGGGGTGTGTTTATGATTTTTAGCCACACCAGTGGGTGGGCTCAGCCAGATGTAACCTCCAAAAATCAGATTCAGCCATGTTGGATTTTTGGAGACTGTTGCCTTTTGGGATGGATTTTTGCCACACTTCCCAGGAAGTGGTCATCACAGGGGGACGACCCTGTCCCTGATTGGAGAACCAGGGCCCCCCTGATTTTCACCTAGGAGCAAGGATAAAACTGGCAGACCTGCCCCCACACCTCAGATCCCCTCCAGAATTCAACAAGAAAGGAACTAAAGAAGAAGAAGGACTGCCCTGCTGGACCCCTGGCCTGCACCTGGACCCTGCACTCAGAAGGACTGCACCAGCTGCACACTTGGGCTTCACCACAAGAAGGACTTTGCCTGGCTTCAACTGGTTCAAAGAGGGTCTCCCTGTTTGCTACAGGTGAAAAATTGCTAAACCAGAGTCCCCTGCACCAACTCCTGAAGAAAGCGACCAGCTGACCACTGTCCAGTGGCCAAAAAGGAGTTTGCGCCAGGTGCATTCTGGGAGTTGAAGTCCGCACCCCCCAAGGACCATCACAGAACTTCTGGACCCTTGGGGTGAGCTGTGGACCCCAAAAGAACCTTAAAAGAACATCTGGGTGAAGGCCCAGAAGTTTGGAAAAGATTTGAGAATTTTTGGAAAAAAGCTCCAGAGAGGGACCGACCCGCCGCAGAAACTCTAGCCGGCTTGCCTCAACCGCGACCCGGCCTGACTTCGTGGTTCGTCCCGGTAAAGAAAAACATCCAAAAAAGAGACTAAGTCCGAACGTAAAAAGTTGACCGGGACCTCCCAGCCATCGTATCCGAGAAGGGCTCCATGGACGTCGGATCAAGATCCAGGTTTACCCCGGTCGAAGGATTTTCATCTCGAAAAAACGACTAAGTCCGAAGGTAAAAGTCTCCACCGAGGAAACCCACATCGCGTATCCGGACAAGGGCTCCAGGAGGTCGGATTCAACTGGCAGGTTCGTCCCGGTGAAGAAAAACTTCAAAATAAAGACTAAGTCAGAAGGTAACTTTTTAACCGAGGCCTCCCGCGACCTGTAGCCGAGCAGGGCTCCATCGCGGTCGGCCTGAAAGTTTGACTTTGCCCCGGTCGAGGTGCAACCAGATGACCCGATTGGCGCTTTTTGTTTCTAAGCGCTAGAAAAGTAATAATTCTTTAAAAATTCATATCTCCGGTTCCCCTGAACCGATTTTAATCGTTTTTGTGTCATTTTAAAGATAAAAATATAAGCTATTTTTATAAATTGGTTTTGGATTTTTAAACTGTTTCTTGTGTTTTATTTAATTACTGTTTTGTGATATTTGAATGCTTTACACTTTGTCTCCTAAGTTAAGCCTTGACGCTCGTTGCCAAGCTACCAAGGGTTGAGCTGGGATTAATTTACTGAGACCTAACTGTACATATGTGGAGGTTAGTGGCTTGTTGCTAGGTGTAGGTACCTACCTGCCCTACCAATAACCCATTTTCCAACAAGCAGGTCTTGGCAATTCTGTATCCTGAGGGCCTCGCAGGAGTCGGTGGAGGAATGGACTCTGGTAAGTCAAACCTTTACTAATATTTCCCCCACCCTTCCTGCATGCCATCACAAACTCCTACTCGTACCCTCACCCTCAGCACTCCACCAACTCACATATACCCCACAATCACAAACCACCCATCCCAACACTAAGCCCTGCATGCAACCCCAACGCATGGCCACCCATCACAAAAGCATGCCCACTGCACATACCTATACAACCCCCTAAATCATCATCACACAAGTCCCCACATAGGAATGCAAGCACTGGGGAACACCGTTCACCCACCCATTCCCCACCATGACACACACAGATGCAATAATGAAGCTTTTACACCCCTGCAGGACCACTACCCAACGTCACCAGACAGGTGGGTCCAGACATCTCCACCCCACCCACAGAAGAGGCCCACAGTGATGACAGCAGCTCTGTCCAACTGGATCCAGATGACCAGCCCGGACCATCGTGGGCCTCGGGACAGTCGGTTCCCCTCGCACAGGCACAGGCTACCACAGACCTTCCACCCTCTGGTAACACCAGCACAACATCCACCCAGCGGGCCCATACCTCCGTACCCAGGACACGTCAATCAGCTGTGTGTCCACCACTACAGGGAACCCAGGATAACCCACCACCCCAACAACAACAGGGACCTGGGGGCAGTGGCAGTGGGCACATGGTCCAGGGGACGGAGGCCCAGGAACACAGGGGAACTGGGAGGCTGCTGTGCGACAGGGGGCGGACAGGCCAAGGGAACCCACCGCCCCGACGAGGCCCTCTCCTCCATCATGGGAGCATACCACCACTCTCAGGAAACGTTGGCAATGGTCCAGGCCAAGTTTCAGGAGACCCAGCGTATGTAGGAGGAACAGTATCTGGGCTTCAGAGAGGAACTCAGAACCATCAGCTCCACCCTGGGCACCATCGTAGGGGTGCTGAAGGAAATACTAAACACCAGGAGGGACACTGTGGCACTCCAAGGGGCCCCTGACACTTGCATGGACGATGAACTGCCCACCACCTCCGCCGGCGCTAGTGGACAGGAGGCACCGCCACAGGACCACCACACCAGCACCCCACCCCCTGCAGATGGAGAACCACCCCGCAAGCGGTCCCTGAGATCCAGGAACAAGACAGAGCACGATGCCAAGACCCCCGCCAAGAAATGAGACCACCCTGATTGTCAACCCACTGTCCTACTTTGGCACCCTGTCCATATTGGAACTGCCCCAGCTCCACTTCCTATGCCCATATGGGTAATGCACCTATGAGACAAATAGACTGGACGCTGCCATGGACGCTCCTCCACCATCACCCCTCACCCTTTAACTTCCCCCTCCAATATTTTGCATTTAAATAAACACACCTAAAGCACCAAGATCTGGAGTCTGTCTGTGATTTTGAAATTGTGTATTTGCAATTACATTGACAAAATGTCCAGGAAATAGTAATGTCAACATACCTATGTCACACAGCTCTAGTCCATAAGGGAATCTAAGCAGGTGACCCACGTTGGGACCCACACCTGTGAAACCGTAAGGGAAAGTGACAACTCAGTGACCATACACTGGGTGAAGTCGACAGACAGGATAGAGGTAGAAGTGTAAAAGTACTTGTAGTAGTCAGGAATGTATTCTCACCTGTGTTTCACTAGAAATATTGCTGGATGACTAAGTCCCTGTTGACAATGTCTTCTTCCTCTGGTTCCTCCTCATCACTGTCCACAGGCTCCACAGCTGCCACAACACCGCCATCTGGACCATCCTCCTGCAGAAAAGGCACCTGTCGTCGCAAAGCCAAATTATGAAGCATACAGCAGGCCACGATGATATGACACACCTTCTTTGGTGAGTAGAATAGGGATCCACCTGTCATATGCAGGCACCTGAACCTGGCCTTCAGGAGGCCTAAGGTGTGTTCGATCACCCACCTATTCCGCCCGTGGGCCTCATTGTAGCGTTCCTCTGCCCTGGTCCTGGGATTCCTCACTGGGGTCAGTAGCCATGACAGGTTGGGGTAACCAGAGTCCCCTCATAGCCACACCCAGTGCCTCTGTAGTTGACCCATCACATAAGGGATGCTGCTATTCCGCAGGATGTAGGAGTCATGCACTGAGCCAGGGAACATGGCATTCACATGGGAGATGTACTGGTCTGCCAAACCTACCATCTGGACATTCATCGAATGATAACTCTTCCGGTTCCTGTACACCTGTTCACTCCTGTGGGGGGGGACCAAAGCCACATAGGTCCTATCAATGGCACCTATGATGTTGGGGATATGTCCAAGGGCATAGAAGTCACCTTTCACTGTAGGCAAATCCTCCACCTGAGGGAAAACGATGTAGCTCCGCATGTGTTTCAGAAGGGCAGACAACACTCTGGACAACACGTTGGAAAACATCGGCTGGGACATCCCTGATGCTATGGCCACTGTTGTTTGAAAAGACCCATTTGTAAGGAAATGGAGCACTGATAGCACCTGCACTGGTGGGGGGATTCCTGTGGGATGGTGGATTGCTGACATCAGGTCTGGCTCCAACTGGCTACACAGTACCTGGATTTTGGCACAGTCAAACCTGTAGGTGATGATCAAATGTCGCTCCTCCATTGTCGACAGGTCCACCAGCGGTCGGTACACCGGAGGATTCCACCATCTCCTCACATGTCCCAGCGGACGGTGCCTATGAAGGACAACAGCGAGCACAGAGTCAAACAACTCAGAGGTATGTACCCACAGTATGCACAGAAAACCAATCATAAACAAAATGTGGCCTATATGTATGTTGAGGCTAGGCCTAGGTATGTGTGACGCAGTTGGTAATTAGGCCATGTGGGCCCCTGAAATGGCGGATGCCTGACCTCTAAAGCGGGACAATGGGATGTGAGATAACTGCGCTGGCGTTGTACACCGTCGCGGTAGGCGTGCAAAGACCGCAGCGCAATGCTGCATCTGTTAACATTGGACCCTATGGGTCCCAGGAGCCAATGACTATGTACGTCGTCGGTGATGATACGCACCGCTACGGACGTGACCGCCGCGGACGTGACCGCCATTTTGTAAGTGTTTAAACACTCGATACCTGATCTTCGACAGGAGAGGACCTACACTGCAAGTGCTGCTGTGACTTCGGTCTGGAAAAGACAATGGCACGTGCGTCTGGGTAAAGGGCCCCGCCTTCACTGCAGAGGAGTTGGAGAAGCTTGTCGACGGGATCCTCCCCCAGGACACGCTACTCTACAGGTAAGTACACAGGGAGCATGTTGTATGGGCTATGCCTGTGTGAAGAGGGCTGGTTGTAAGAAGGAAGGGGGCAGAGTTCTGAGTGCATGAAAGACGGTGAATGCATGTGCCACATGCAAAGGGTAGGGATGGGGGCCACTCACTTTGACTGTGCAGTTGGTAATGACTTCTCTTCTTCCCCTGTACATTTCATGTAGGTCAGCGCCCACCAGAAGAAGGATATTTGGCGTGCCATCGCCAAGGATGTCCGTACCCTGGGGGTCCACCACAGACGGAGCACCCACTGCTGGAAGAGATGGGAGGACATTCGCCACTGGAGCAAGAAGACGGCGGAGGCTCAGCTGGGGATGGCCTCCCAACGTGGGAGGGGTGCCTGTCGAACCATGACCCCCCTGATGTTCAGGATCCTGGTGGTGGCCTACCCTGAGTTGGATGGGCGCTTGAGGGCATCACAGCAGACACAAGGGGGTGAGTACACTATCATTCAGCTGACTTTGCGTGCAGTGAAGGTGTCTGGGTGGGGGAGGAGGGCTGTGGGTTCCCCTAGGCCAGGGCGAGTTCAGTAGGCTAGGCCTATTCATAAGGCATGGCCCTGTGTCCCCCCACCCCACCTCTGTAGAGTGCCAAGTACAGCTATTCATGCCCCAGGGTCATCTATGTGTGCAGATGTCATCCATAGCCTTGTAGGCCATTTCCCAGGAATTGCACTGTAGAGCCAAACAACGCGACATAGTGCAGGGGGCTGCTGTGTCTGTATTGTCCGCCAAAGGTAGCGGTAAGCCATGCACTCAACCTGTCTTTCTTCTGTTCCCCCTCCCCTTTTTTTGCGGTCTCCCTCTTCTTGTGTGCATTAGCATCATCAGGCAGAGGTACAGTGGCACCGGAGCACGAGGGAGCTGCATCCCACATGGGCATGGAGGCATACACTACGGACTCAGAATACACCAGTGGGATGGAGGGCGAGGGGAGCATCACGGCGGTCACAGGATCTGCAACCAGCGACACAGACTCCTCCTCTGATGGGAGCTCCCTTGCGGTGGCGGGCACCTCTGTGCCCACTGTATCAACAGGTACAGCCGCCACCCCCCCTACCAGCACCGCCCTCCAAGCAGCCCCTCAGCGTGTGCCCTGTGCCCGCTTACCCATGAGGGTGGGCATCACCTTCGCCCCAGGCACCTCAACCCCTGCCCCTGTCACCTCTGATGCCCTCAGTGAAGAGGCCATTGACCTCCTCATGTCACTCACTGTTGGGCAGTCTACCATTTTGAATGCCATCCAGGGTGTAGAAAGGGAGTTGCAACACACAAATGTATTCCTGGAGGGCATTCATTCTGGTCAGGCTGTCCTTCATCGAACCCTTCAAACTCTGGCCTCAGCACTGATGGCAGTCATTGTCCCTGTGTCTAGCCTCCCCCCTCCAACTTCCTCCACCCAGACCCAATCCACTGTACCTCTGCCTATCCCAGGCACACCACCAGACCAGCCTGCACCCACCTCACCACACAAGGGAAGCTCTAGCAAACATAAGCACCACACATCCCAACATCCACTGCCTCCACTGTGTCCCCCTCCTCCTCGTCTCCCTCCTCCCTCCCAGTCTCATCTACACTCACACCTGCATGCACAACCTCTACAGCCACTACATCCCTCTCCAGCACACCCACCAGCATACCCCGCTCACGTGCAGTCACCATCCCCACTACCATCCACACGTCCCCTGTGTCGTCTCCCAGTGTGTCTGTGATGCCCCCTCCAAAGATACACAAACGCAGGCACACACCCACCCAACAGCCATCCACCTCACGACAGCCTCCAGTGCATGCACCTGCACCCAAATCCACAAAAGTTACACTTCCTACAACCACCACCTCTTCCTCCACTCCCAAACCCCCTCCAGCTACCCATCCCAGTGTGTCCAAACAACTTTTCCTGTCCCCCCTTAACCTATTTCCCACCAACCCCCCCTCCAACTCATAGGTCCCGTACTAGCACCTCAGCCAAAAAATCTCCAGGACCAGTGGTGCCTGTTGTTACAGGTATGTGGAGTGAACCGGCCACCAGGCCAGCCAATCTGTTACGGAGCCACAGCACAGCCAGTCCCCCCCCTGTGAAGCACCAGAAGTTGGACAGTGCCCAGCGGGAGAGGGGGAAGACTCCAGCCAGCCAAGCCGCTCACAGGGGTCCCGGGGGGAGTGTGGACTCGGCAGTGACTCCTCCCAAGGTGGGGAAGGGGCAGAAGAAACCTGCAAAGTCAGTGAGGAGCAGCACGGCGGAGAAGACTGCCATCAGCCCCGCTGCCCAGGAAGCCACCGCCAGCCCCATCGTCGCTGCCCAGGAGGCCACAGCCAGCCCCATCATCGCTGCCCAGGAGGCCACCGCCAGCCCCACTGTCCCTGCCCAGGAGGGCCCCGCAAGCCACAGCCCAGCTGCCCAGGAGGGCCCCGCAAGCTACAGCCCAGCTGCCCAGGAGGGCCCCGCAAGCCACAGCCCAGCTGCCCAGGAGGGCCCCACAAGCCACAGCCCAGCTGCCCAGGAGGGCCCCACAAGCCACAGCCCAGCTGCCCAGGAGGGCCCCACAAGCCACAGCCCAGCTGACCCATGAAGGACCGCCAGCTACAGCCCAGCTGGGCAATGACGGACCGCCAGGGCCAGCACTGATGAACAGGGCAAAGACCGCCATGGTAAGCACCGCTGAACAGGGCAAGCACCGCTGAACAGGGCAAAGACCACCATGGCAAGCACCGCTGAACAGGGCAAGCACCGCTGAACAGGGCAAGGACCACAATGGCAAGCACCTCTGAACAGGGCAAGCACCGCTGAACAGGGCAAAGACCGCCATGGCAAGCACCGCTAGCCCATTAGTGGCAGGGGCAGTGACGCAACTGGGACCGTCACGGGTTGAGTGCTGCACTCTGGGCACCAGTCCCCCTCCAGAACCTGTGGAGACATGCATCCACTACCTCTGTCCTGCACAGGATGAAACACTCTGGGCACCAGTCCCCCTCCAGAACCAGTGGAGACATGCATCCACTACCTCTGTCCTGCACAGGATGAAGCACTCTGGGCACCAGTCCCCCTCCAGAACCAGTGGAGACATGCATCCACTACCTCTGTCCTGCACAGGATGAAGCACTCTGGGCACAAAGCCCCCTCCAGAACCAGTGGAGACATGCATCCACTACCTCTGTCCTGCACAGGATGAAGTACTCTGGGCACAAAGCCCCCTCCAGAACCAGTGGAGAAAGTTATCCACTTGAGAGACTGTGGCTTTGCACTCCCCAGGATAAAGCAGTGGGCAAACCACCCACTGGAGAGACTTGAGAGACTGTGGCTTTGCACTCCCCAGGATGGTGCAGTGGGCAAACCACCCACTGGAGAGACTTGAGAGACTGTGGCTTTACACTCCCCAGGATGGTGCAGTGGGCAAACCACCCACTGGAGAGACTTGAGAGACATTGGCTTTGCACTCTCCAGGATTAGGCAGTGTTGCAAACTTCCCACTTGTGAGACTAGAGAGCGGGTGGCTTTGCTCTCCCCAGGATTGATCGATGGGCATGGAGCCCCCTCGTGGATCTGGCGTAGTGCACTCATCCGGCTGAGGTGCCCCCCCTTCCCTTCCCCCTGAGGTGCCTGTTGTATTTCTATCTGATGCCCCTGCAGTGTTCTCTCCGTCATGTTCGGGTATCTTGTGTGGGCCTCGCCCATGCATTTTGGGCCCAGTGGTCCACGGACTATGAATGATGCAAAACCTGGACTACGAATCGTGGTATACATTTTGTTTATAGTGTATATATATATATGTATATATTTGCTTATTCAATTTTGATATATTACAATAGTTACACTCATTTCCTTTTGTCTTTGCATTCTTCCGTGGGGGCTTGGGGGGGTGTTACTGTAATGTATTGATAAGCATTGGTGTGTGTGTTGTAGTGGGTGAGGGTCGGGGTGGGGTTTGGGATGTTGAGTGTGTGTGTCCCTGTTTTTTGCCTCCCCTATGTCGTAGGTGCATTACTCACCGTGGTCTTCGCTGCTGGCGTTGGTGATCCTCGTAGAAGAGCAGGAAGACTAGTGCTGGGAGAATATGAAGTTCCGGTTCCATGCTGTCCTCCTTCCTCGTGGAGTGTGTAGAGGTGAGCGTTTTTCATTTGAAATGCCTGTTTCCGCTGTGTTTTTATCTGCGTTGTATCCGCCCTGGAAAAGGTGGCGGATTGGCATGTCATAATAGTGGCGGCTGTACATTGTCTCTCACCTGTCTGTTGGTGGTGACCGCCAAGCTGTTTGTCTGTACCGCCGTGGCGGTCTGAGTGTTAAAGTGGCTGTCTTTGTTGGCGGTTTCCGCCACGGTCGTAATTATTTTTTTTTTACCTCCGGCCTGTTGGCGGTCTTACCGCCACTTTAACACCGTCCACCAGGGTTGTAATGACCACTTAAGTCTAAATGAAGACCGTTGACCGGGATCTCCCGCACAGTGTATCCGAAGAGGGCTCCATGGACGTTGGATCAAGATTCAGGTTTGCCCCAGTCAAAGGATTTTCATCTCGAAAAATTGTCTAAATCTGAAAGATGAAATCTTCACGAGGGCTCCTGTGACATGTATCAGAGGAAGGGCTCCAGGGAGGTCGGTTTGGACTAGCGACTTCGCCCTAGTGAAGAAAATCTTCAAGTAAACGACTAAGTCCGAAGGTAAACTTTTGACCGAGGCCTCCCACTTGCTCTAGCCGAGCAGGGCTCCATTGTGGTCGGACTTAAACTTTGACTTTGCCCTGGTTGAGGTGCGACCAGATGACCAGATTGGCTCTATTCGTTTCTAAGCGCTAAAAAAACCATTAATTCTTTAAAAATTCACATCTCCGGCTATTCTTATAGTTTGGTTTTGGATTTTTAAACTGTTTCCTTTGTTTTATTTAATGACTGTTTTGTGATACTTGACTGCATTGTCTCCTAAGTTAAGCCTTGTTGTTCATTGCCAAGCTACCAAGGGTTGAGCTGAGGTTAATTTATTTAGACCTAACTGAACCTAGTTGGGGTTAGTGGCATATTGGTAAGTGTAGGTACCGACCTGCTCTTATCAGTGGTCCACTTTTCAACAACATACCTCTAGTTGCAAGCATCTCTTCATTAATAGAACCAAATGTGTGTGCTATGCTATTCATTAACCATTCAAGTATAGTAGACAGCTTTCTAGTCTTCATGTGGAACAATCCCCATAGGTAACATCATTATGGAGTACAAATCCAAACATGTTGCCTAATACTATCATGTTTCATTCTACTGTAATGTACATCTTTTAAACACTAATGCTCAATAACAAGTACCTGTTCAGCCCATAGAAAAAGTAAAATAAGCAGCTTTGTTACTCTCTAAACACAGAACCAGTTCCAAAAAATGTTGTGCTATTTAAATAATAAGCATTTCAACATATACTATTTTTGACTTAAAATTTGCCAGTTTTCTTTTCATGTGTTATACACGTATCCCTCAGTTTCTTTACAAATTTTAAGATTAGTGTGCATTTGTGACTTCTTCATCACCGCTTCTTCTCCAGATAGAAATCCTAACTTTTCAGAACCTTTATGTTTAGCAGTCTGGCTTTGAATATTATATTGGCCACTAAAAAGGCACTTTTCTTCAGTTAATTTGTACATACCTAGCTCTGAAAAAGAAATGTCCTTCATGTTAGCACTTTTTATATTGGCAGTCGGAAACTGTATAGGTGCTGACATATGATTGCAGTGCCAATAATTCATATATTGGACCATCATGATCCATATAAACGAATACTTAACAGGAAAAAGCATAGGACAAAGGTAATTGTATGCAAGTCACACATTCAGAAACAAAAGTGAGGACATGTGTGCAAATGTACCAATTAGTAACATTCATTAATTCACTATAACTCTTTAACAATACTACATAGTTATTTTCTAAATATTAATTCTCATTATTATTTCTAGAATCTAATTAATCCTTTTAGTATTTTGGTTCTTATCAGTCTTCAAGAAATAACCTACATGGGGAATTGTGTACACTAAAAGCCCAATGACAACAGCTGAAATTAAAACTGCCTAAACTACTTTGGAACCCATGGAAAACTTCTAATTTCTGGTTGTCATTTTTCTCCCAATCGGTCACAATGTCTTAAAAAAAAACTTTTAAAAAGTCCTTCAAAAATATTTTCAAAGATTGAAATGTTTTCAAAGGTCTTCAGTTATTTTCCAGATGGCCTTATTCAGCATTTGAGGATTCTTCAGTCATACTTTTGGATCATCAAACAAACATTGAAGATATTTTATGTCTTCTTCTGATTCTTTTGATTCAACTCTAAACAAGTACGCCCTTTCATAAGCTGAGTACTTCTTGTTTGATTTTCTCTGTTTCATTGATTTACCTGTTAAACGTCCCTCTGGAAATTCTTAAATGCAGTGAGTACTTTCAGGTGCTTGAGTAGCATTTTTTCTTGTTTCACCAGCTACCTTTGGACCACCAAATGTAGCACTCCTTTAAACATTTCTTATTTGCAATCTCCCAACTTTGGCTTGCACTTGCTTTCCTTGAATTTGATTTTATTCAACTGAATTAGCAACAGAACTTCTATTCAAACTCCTGTGTTCTTTGCTTACTTTTGTAGTTGTGCCTTTTGATTTTATCATTTGCTTGTGCTTGCCTCTTATATCACCCCTTCCCTCTTTCTCCAAATTTCGAGTCATACTCTCTGACTCAACAAATCATGATAGCTGTCTTGCTGCTACCCATACCTTTTGGGTATGTGATGCATGAATCCAAGAAGGCACACCCTTGTACTTCACTGTTGTGTTTATCACCAGGATGATCTTATGTGGCCAACTCCATCTTTTCTGAAGGCAGTCTTTTTTGCTTGTTTCTTCATTAGAATCCACTCTCCTGTTTGTAGATGACTGCATGCAACTGATGCCACTTAGGGGGTGGCAAGCTGTACCTGCTCAGAGGTAGAGCACTCTGGATCAGCCAAATGCTTGTAATAGTCCAGGAACCAATCATCTGTAATACTGAGCAAACCTGGTGGTGGTATCCCAGAAATCCTCCCCAAAATTCATGAGATTTCACACCAGTTCTTTAGTTTGGAGTACACCTCATACTCAATAATACCAGATGGCGTACATCTGGTCATTTCAAAGAAGAAGATGTGCACACTTTTGCATTTTATTTTTTTAATTAATACTACATCTCTTAACCCCTGGCAGAGTAGATAGGCTTAAGTTAAGTAAAATGTGTTAGACCTGACAGACTTAGGGTGGTCGTCCCCCAACTTTTTGCCTGCCTCCCTCCATTTTTCTGACCCAGTTTTTACTGGCTGTAGGACTCTGCACACTTTCCACTGCTGACCAGCGCTAAAGTGCATGTGCTCTATCTCTCCCCTAAACATGGTAACATTGGTTCTTACCCAATGGGCATATTTAATTTACTTGTAAATCCCTAGCAAAGTGCTCAAGGGTGCCCCGGGCCTGTAAATGAAATGCTACTACTGGGCCTGCAGCACTGATTGTCCACCCACCCAAGTAGCCCCTTAACCATGCCTCAGATCTGCCTTTGTGAGGCCTGCGTGTACAGTTTCACTGCCACGTTGATTTGGCATTTAAAACTACTCGCCAAGACTTAAACTCCCCTTTTTCTTCATATAAGTCATCCCTAAGGTAGGCCCTAGGCAACCCATAGGGCAGGATGCTATGTACGTGAAAGGAAGGACATGTACTTATGTGTTTTACATCTCCTGCCTCCTGGAAAAGTTGGATTTTACATTACTATTTAGAAATGTCACTTTTAGAAAGTGGGAATTTCTCTGCATTTACTGATATCAGTGCCTCACATCCTGCCTCCAATCCACGTCTGGTCTGTACTTGTTGACAGCTCCCCTTGTGCATTTCACCCAGATAGCCATAAACACAGGACACTCAATCACAACTGCATTCATCTGCATACTGAATGGGTCTCCCTGGGCAGGAAAGGTGGACAGGCTCTCTCTTACACTTCAAAGGCCTGACGCATACCCTAGCACAAATGACTGATAACCCCCTAAAGGGATTCTGGCAGATAGGACTGGGCTGAAAGGGGAACTTGTGCACCTCAAAACTACTCTTTGAAGTTTCCCCCCACTTCGAAGACATTTTGGGGTATATATACTGGGTCTCTAACCCCGCCAAATTGTCAAAATATCCCTACATCACAGTGAGGAACAAAGACGGCACTCCTGGAAATCAACGCATCACCTTGCAGCGTGGAAAGAAACTTTGCATCATTTGTGCCACGCCGGAGAATCTTATGCAGTGCCTTATTTTTCAACGCATCCCGTCCTCTGTGGCCAAAGTGTGTAGTTATTTTTGAAGCGGGCCCAGGTACTGTGTGTTAGAAGGATATTACCACTGATTCCTAAGGATTGAGAATCATTGAAACTTATTTCTGTAGGTGGACCAACTGCTTATGAAACGGAAGAGCCAAAAACATGTCAATATTGAGGGGGCACAAAGGGGGTCCAAAAGGGCAGTTTGCAAAAAAAGATTTTTAGGCTGACAAGTGCAGCAGATTTTTTATCGGTATAGATGAGACAATGCTGCGCGGTAGGCATTTTTTGGATTCCTGCAGATTCCGGAAGGTTCCATCACAAAAACGTGGGAAAAATGTGTGATTTCCAGCAAAGTTGGAGGTTTTCAGGGGATTTTGGGTACAAAAATGGTGCAGGGTGTATGTGAAACACACCACCCTGGAATCACCCAGATGCTTAGTTTTCAGATGTGTCTAGGTCTTGTGGATTTTTCTACATGGAAGCGTCCCAAAGTCCATAAAGTGCAGCCCTCACCATTCCAAGTGGGACGATTTTGAGAGTAAGCCAAGTTCTCATGGCCCAAATGTGAAACTAAAACCCAAAATAATCAAATGCCTTCTTGCTTCTCGGAGGGAGAGCTGAAAGACTGTTACCCCCTTCAGTTGAGGTAGGGGCAGAACCAGGCCCATACTGGTTGGTAGCCACCACCCCAATATATATTTTTTTTTTAAATTCCCTGGCATCTAGTAGACTTTCTGCCCCTGTTGGGTGTGGATCAGGGGTAATTGCCCCATCTGTCCACTGGTGGGCAGAACAACTTTGGCCCCATTTATTTGGGGTGGGGGTATGGCCATACCCCCACCCTCTTATTTTTGAAAACAAACTTCCCTGACCTATGGTAGGCTTTCTGCCCTCCCTTGGGGGCAGATGGGACTTCCAAAAATAGGCCCATCTGCCCCCAATGGGGGCAGATATGGCTAACAGTAATGTGCCCCCATGGGGAGTCGACCCTTACCCCCCTAAAGAAAACACACGCATCCCTGGTGCCTAAGTGGTTTTTGCCCCCATGGGGGCAGATTGGCTTAGAAATGGTCTAAATACATTTTGCCCCCTAGGGGAGTGACCCTTGCCTAATGGGTCGCTCCCCATCTCAAAAAAAGAAAACAAACGAAAAAAACACAAAAAAGAAATTTGCCCTGGTGCCTAGAGGTTTTTGCCCCACCTGGGGGCAGATCAGCCTAATAACAATAGGCCAATCTGCCCCCGGGGGGGGGCAGAAATGGCCTAAAATAAATTTGCCCCCCGCCCCCCCCAAACCCCCAGGGAGCAACCCTTGCCTACGGTTGCCTAGTTGTAGATTGACCTAAAATCGGCCGATCTGCCCCCAAGGTGGGCAGAAATGGTCTAAATACAATTTGCCCCCCAGGGGAGCGATCATTGCCTAATGGGTCGCTTTCCATCTCTAAAAAAAACAAACAAAAAAAAACCACACAAAAAAAATTAGCCCTGGTGCTTTCACTTTAGTGCCTTCACCCATTCAAGGCTTTAATCTTTGACTTAGCCTTTTTTCGGAGCTTCTAAATGAACAACAGGGATGTGGGCTGTATCTGAAGATGGTTCCATGAGGCCTGGTACCTTCTCAGTGGGGTACCACTGAATTGGATTTGCTGCTGTAGAGAAGCTATGACCTTGAGTAACCTGTTTCTTCAGCCCAGTGGCAATGTGCCTTGGGATGATTGGTTTGGTAGGAATGTTCCCCTCATTTTGAAGTTTTCCAGTCCAAAACATTTTTAAGCCCAAGTTTCCAATGGTTATAGCAGCAGTCCAGTTAGACACAGTCAAGGGTCCCAGAGTCTCAGGAACAGCACTGCAGCAGAGGCCACCAGAATGGGCCAGTGCAGGTCCAGTTGAAACTGTTCATCTATTTTCTTCAGGGAAAATACCTCTTGTAGCTTGTTGTGGGCCAGTAGCTTAAACAGCAGGTCAGCCATCTAATCCTTGGAGTCCACTTCTTTGTCCTGAGTATAAGTGGAAGAGGGTCCAGCCCCACAGGCCTCAAACAACAGGTGCAGCCTTTCATCTGTTATTCCACAAATCCATACTCTTCTGACAAATGTGTCTTAGGATGCCACTTTACGCCTGGTTCTAGGATTTAGGTGGGTGCAACTCCTGCATCTCCCTAACCAAAATGGTAGAAGTTTCTAGGGGAAACCCCACCCACCTTTAGAGCCATTCCTGTGCAAACGATTGCAAACAATCATGCTGTGCCACTCATTGCCTAAATACATGATGCTTCTCCCCGGAAGCAGAGTCTGTGTGATCACACAGAGGTGTGGTCAGGGTAATGAGCAGTCTCCTCTTAGTTAGCCACTCCAAACCAGTTCTACAGACAGCTTTCCCCCACTGAGTTTGGTGCCTTCTTGAATGGTAGGACAAAACATATGGCCTTTTCAGGTTCAAGCTATATTTGTGGGTGACAGAGGATGTTTTAAGTTTCTGGGTACTGCTTAATTGATCTTCCTGCCAGAGGAACAAAACACCTCCCGACAGCTAGGCCATGTATTATTTCTCTGGAACCATTTTCACATTTCATCAGGGCAATTCTGTAGCTGGATGACAGCGGCTAAGGCAAGATATCCTCTGAGAGCTTCAAGCAGGAAAGAAGTAACTTCTATAAGTCCCTTTTCACTTATGAATTTATTCAAATCTGACATGACCATTGAGCTGGGTTTTTAATAAATATTGAAAACATCGCTTGAATTATTTTTATAACTGGTTCTTAGACTGAGATAGCATAATTAATATTCCATACTGCTCCAAAGCTTTACAGTTCTACATGTACTGGTATGAAATACCATGCACCTTGTCTCGTAGGCTACGAGGCCTATATAGGTAGGACACAGTTTTAAAACTGCTGTAGTGAGGCTACAGGGGTAGGCCTCTAGTCATGTTTGTCTTGCCACAGTAGTGATTAGCACAGTAGTGCTTAAGTCCATAAGTGACTTTTAATTTTCCATGCCATAGGTGTATTTTAGGACAATGTATATTATGGCTTCATGGTAAACTTAAATAGATCAATTAGGTTTTAGCCGATTTCAACACGTTTTAGGGGTCAGGAGATACTGCATTTCTAAATGTGTATGTATTATACAGTGCTAAAAAAATTGTTTTAATTTTGTAACAACCTATATTAATAGGTTTATGACATTACCCTTTTTTGGGGGGGTTTTATGTTTTTTTGGTCCTTTTTGCTGAATTTAATAACGTATCCTGCTTGTCACACTCTAGCCACACTACATGAACTATACCTCGACCCACTACCATGCACACTGTTCACATAAATTATGTAATGTGAGATGTCATAAGTCTTGTCATAAAATTCTATCATTTAACGTACTACATAAAAGGGTACGGCCAATGCATGTGGATGGTGGGCGTTATAGTTAATGTAATATGGCAAGCTAGTTGACAACACCGTGTGCAGGCGTATGTGAGTTAAAGTACATTTCGACTGAGGCAGAAATTATAACTGTAAGTTATAGCCATAACTTTAGAACTTCTAATGTTTGTGTAGTTTAAGTTGCTTGTCTATACACAAAAATAATAAATTTTCCTAACTATAACTTAGCTTCAACTTTTGGCTTTTCAGGTGATTTCAGGTTTTTTTATAATAAAAATTGTAGAGTGGAGTTTTCACAAGTGAAGTGTTGTGAGTGAGTGTCATAAAGTATAGCGAAGTAGAGTGGCATACAGTGGGGTAGAGTATTATAGAGTTGAGAGGCATATAGGCCCTCATTACAACCCTGGCAGTCGGTGACACAGCGGCGTTAATACCGCCAACAGGCTTGCAGTAATTACCACCAAAATGTGACCATGGCAGAAAGAGCTCTGACAGCCACTTTAACACACCGACCGCCAGGGCGGAATCAACAGGCACCACGGTGGTAGCCACCTACAGCCAGGCGAAAGACAATGTTCGCCCACTATATTATGAGAGGCCAATCCACCACCTTTTCTGGGGTGGTACCAACGACATCAAAAGCCTGGGGGAAACACTGCACAGAAGTCAAAGTGGAGATTCAGGGAACAATTACGCCGCCATGGAGCCTGAGCAGCATGTCGTACTCATGCTCTTCTACCTGCTGCTCCACTATGAACCCCAACGACGGTGAAAACAACCAGGGTGAGTACAGCCGCCTAGCACACAGGGGAGGGAGGAAGAAGAGAGTGACACACACACATGCAACACCCCCACCCCCAATACCATACACACAAGCAGATGCAGTAACATGACATATTTACCCTGTATCTCTCAGGAATAATGCAAGGACAAAAGGAATTGATGAAAGTGAGTGTAATAAGATAAATACAGTAGAAATACGTGCATCCAAATCAAACATTATATACTTATTTACAAATGTAGGGACACTGCCCAGTCCTCAATGATCGTGGGCCACTGGGCCACATTACAAAGTCCAAGGCCCCACCTCACTCCTGAAACCACACGGAGAGAACACTGCAGAGGCATCATGACGAAAATAGGCAAGCACCACAGGGGGATGTGGAATGGGGGGCACCTCAACCAGAAGATGGTACAGTGCCACTGGCACTGGAGGGGGCAACATGCCCTGTGCTTGGTCCTGGGGAGTGCAAGACCACAGTCTCTGGAATGGGTGACTTGCCCACATGTTCCGGAGGGGGCAACATGCCCTGTGCTTGGTCCTGGGGAGTGCAAGGCCACAGTCTCTCAAGCGGGTGACTTGCCCACATGCTCTGGAGGGGGTACCATGCCCTGTGCTTGGTTCTGGGGAATGCAAAGCCACAGTCTCTGGAGTAGGTGACTTGCCCACATGCTCTGGAGGGGGCAACATGCCCTGGGCTTGGTCCTGGGGAGTGCAAGGCCACAGTCTCTCAAGTGGGTGACTTGCCCACGGGCTCCGGAGGGGGCAACATACCCTGTGCTTGGTCCTTGGGAGTGCAAGGCCACAGTGTCTCAAGTGGGTGTATTCCCCACTGGTTCTGGAGGGGGCATTTTGCCATGTAAGCTTCATCCTGGGGAGGATGGGGTGAGTGGATCACATCGCCACTGGTTCTGGAGTGGGCATCGTGCCCTGTGATCTTCATTGTGGGGAGGATAGGGTGAGTGGATCGCATCTCCACTGGTTTTGGACGTGGCATCGTGCCCTGTGATGCAGATCTTGGGGAGTGCAAGGTCACAGTCTCTCAGCTGGGTGACATACCTACAGGAATTGCTTGGGCCAGGGTGCACAATTGCCCATAGACGCAGGACTACACACTGTCCGCTGGCGGTGATAGCTGTTCAGTGGTGGCAGTGGTGCTTCTGCTGGTGGAGCTGGTGGTGGTGCGGGGAGCCTCCAGCCCATCCCTGCAGCCTTGGATGGCTGACCACTGTTGCTGAGGCTGCTGGTCGTGGTGCTGGTGGCGGAGCTGGTGGTAGGGGGAAGGCTCCAGCCCATCCCATGCAGCCTCGGACGGCTGCCCAATGGTGCTGCTGGTGGTGGAGCTGGTGGTGGTGGGGAGGCTCCAGCCTATCCCCTGAAGTCTCAGATGGCTGCACCATCATGGTTGGTGGTGTGGGCTCCGACTGAGTCCCAGCACCAGGCCCCTTGTCCTCACTGCCTGCTGGTGCAGGCCCCTTGCCCTTCCTGCCAGCAGCTGGGGTTGGCTCCTTGCCCATCCTTCCTGCAACACTTGGAGATGGCTCCTTGCACTTACATTCCTGTAGCACTTGTTGATGGTTCCTTGCCATTCCTTTCTGCAGCACTCGGGGATGGCTCCTTGCCCTTCCTTCCTGCAGCACTTGGGGATGGCTCCTTGCCCTTCTTTCCTGCACCACTTGGTGGTGGCTCCTTGCCCTTCTTTCCTGCAGCACTCGGGGATGGCTCCTTGCCCTTCCTTCCTGCAGCACTTGGGGATGGCTCCTTGCCCTTGTTTCCAGCAGCACTTAGGGATGGCTCCTTGCCCTTCTTTCCTGCAGCACTTGGGCCAGGCACCCTTTCCAGCTGGCTGGCTGGTGGCCGGGATCTTTTCCCTCCTTGAGTTGCTGGGGACACTACTGTGCCCGTGGATTGGGTGGCTGACGTGCTTGCCTGGGTTTTGACCACCCTGGCCTGACGTGAGGGATGGGGGAGGAGTAGGGAAGAGATCAGCGGTGGAGAGGAAAAGCCTCTTAGGGACATTGGGGGATGAAGAGGGATATGGTTTGGGAGTGGAGGAAGAGGGAGTGGTTGTAGGAAGTGTCAGTCTTCTGTGTTTGGGTGCAGGTGCATGGGCTGGATGCTGTTCCGAGGTGGAAGGCTGTTGGGTGTCTGAGTGCATGCGTGTACTTTGGGAGGAGGGGGCACAGACACAGTGGGAGAGGACACAGGGGACCTGTGCATGGATGTGGAGGTGGTGACTGCCAATGAGGGGTATGTACTGATAGGTGTGCTGGTGATGGAGGTTGTGGATGAGGATGTAGTGCATGCAGGTGTGATTGGAGATGCAACTGGGAAGGAGATGGAAGACGAGAAGAAGGGGGATACAGTGGAGGCAGTGAATGCTGGTATGTCTGCATCTGGATGGTGTTTGTGTGAGTGCCTGTTGGATGAAGTCTGGTGCTTGTGTTTGCCATGTCCACTCTTGTGTGTTGTCCTGGGTGTATGATCGTCTGCCTGGGTGCTTGGGATAGGTTGGGTTGAGGGGTATGGGATTGGGTAGAGGAAATTGGTGGGGGGAGGGTGTAAACAGGGACAATTGCTGCCATCAGAGAGGAGGCCACAGCCTGGCTTGATCTCTGTTGGGCCGCCAAGCCAGTATGAATGCCCTCCAGAAATGCATTGGTCTGTTGCATTTGGGCTGCCAGCCCCTGGATGGCATTCACAATGGTTGACTGCCCAACAGAGATGGATCGCAGGAGGTCAATAGCCTCCTCACTCAGGGCAGCAGGGCTAACTGGGACAGGGCCTGAGGTGCCTGGGGCGAAGGAGATGCCCACCTTCCTGGGTGAGTGGGCACGGGCAACTCGCTGAGGGGCTGCTGGTAGGGCGGTGCTGGTATGGGGTGGTGGCTGTACCTGTAGCTGGGGTGGGCACAGAGGTGTCTGCCACCACCAGGGAGCTTCCATCAGAGGAGGTATCCGTGTCCGAACTGTCCCCTCCTGTCTCCGTCGTAGTGCTCCCCTCGCCCTCCGTCCCACTGGTGCCCTCACCATTGGTGGATTCGTCCTCCTGGGTCCTGTGGAATGCAGCTCCCTCCATCGCTGGTGCCTCTGCTCCTCCACCAGATGATGCTAATACACATAAGGACAGGGTAACAAAACAAAAATGGGGGGGAGAGACAAAGGATACACACTCACACACAGGGGACAGCCCTATGCACTAGGCAATTCACTACCAGTTACAATGCTAGTCACCAGCCCATGGATAGGGACACATACCGCCAACTGCAGCATACCTGAGACCCACAGACACCTGTCCAGTAGCTTGGCAGCAGGAATGTCACAGCCAATGTTCTCAATAGTGCTGACCAGAGTGTTGGCTGCCCTGATTAAACACATGTGCAGCTACATCGTTTTCCCCCAGGTGGAGGATTTGGCCACAGTAAAGGCTAACTTCTATGCAATGGGACATATCCCCAACACCATAGGTGCGAATGATGGGACACATATTGCATATGTCCCCACCCCACCCCCGTCAAAATGAACAGGCCTTCAGAAACCATAAACATTACACTCAATGAATGTGCAGATTGTGTGTTTGGCGGACCAGCACATCTCCCATGTCAATGCTAAGTATCCAGGGTCGGTGCATGATGCTTTTATCCTGAGGAATAGCAGCATTCAAATGTGATGGCCCAACTCCAGAGGCACCGGGTGTGGTTAATAGGTGAGTCCTGGTTCCCATCCAGTGGATGTTGGTGTATGGGTATGTTGTGGGCCATAATGGTTGGAGTGTGGCTAACAATTGTCCCTCGATATTTGGAGGTGACTCTGGTTACCCCAACCTCTCATGGCTACTGACCACTGTGAGGAATGCCAGGGCAAGGGCAGAGGAACGTTACAATGAGGCACATGGGTGAACAAGAAGGATAATAGAAAGGACATTTGGCCTCCTGAAGGCCCGGTTTCGTTGCCTCCATCTAACTGGTGGATCCCAGTGCTACTCCCCCAAGAAGGTCTGCCAGATCATCGTGGCATGTTGTATGTTGCACAACCTTGCCTTGCACGCCATGTGCCTTTTCTGCAGGAGGAGGATGCTGGAGATGGCCGTGTGGCTGCATTGGACCCTGTGGACAGTGAAGATGAGGAGGCAGAGGATGAGGACAACCGAAGTGCAGTCATTCGTCAATACAGTACTTCCAATGACACACAGGTAAGACAGTGTTATTTGACTTTTAATTGACAGATTGGTGTGTGACAAGGTCACTGGCAGGCTGTGGATTCCTACTTCTATGCCCACTCACTGTACCCTTTGGCATCTCTTCTTGCAGATGTTGGTTCCCCACTATTGCTCCTGGCATGTTAACTGCAGCCAACTACAGGTCTTTCCTATGTAAACAATACTGTACAGTAGAATTACAATGTTTGAACCTTGGTAAACTAATACATTAAGAAATCATTTGACATACTCTATACTTGTATTTTTTCAAAGTGTGTTTATTGCAGTGCTCTGACTAAGAGGGGGTTGTGCAATGGGCTGGGTTGATGATGGAGGAAAGTCCAGGGTGGTGCAGAGTCCAAGGGGGTATAGGAAGGGGAGCATTGGCAGTTCAAGGTGGACAGGGTGCAGGAGTGGGACACAAGGGTGATAATCAGAAGAGTCTCATTTCCTGGCGGGGGTCTTGGCAATGGTTTCTGACTTCTTCCTGGATAACAGGGAATGTTTGGGGGGTGGTTCTCCTTCTGCGGGGGTGCTGGTGGCCTGTTGGCCCTGTGACGGGGCCTCCTGTCCACTAGCGCAGCGGAGGTGGAGGGCTGTTCAGTTGTCTGGCCAGTGTCATGGGCCCAATGGTGTGACACTGCCCCTTCATACTGTTGGACATGTCTGCCAGCACCCCTGCAATGGAGACCAGGATGGTGTTGATGGCCTTCAAGTCCTCCCTGATCTCCAGGTACTGTTCCTCCTGCAGCCGCATGTTCTCCTGCATCTTGTCCAGGATCTGGCCCATCGTGTCCTGGGAATGTTGGTATGCTCCCATGATCATGGTGAGTGCCTCCTGGAGAGTCTGTTTCCTGGGCCTGTCCTCCCCCTGGCACACAGCAGTCCTACCCAGCTTCCTTGTTGTCCTGTGCCTCTGTCCCCTGAACCGTGTGCCCACTGCCACTGACCCCAGGTCCCTGATTTTCCTGGGTTTGAGGTGTGCCCTGGGGTCCCTGTAGTGGTGGACACACTACTGATTAACGTGTCCTTGGGACTGAGGTATCGGCCAAATGGGTGGGTTCTGTGGTGGTGTTTCCTGAGGGTGGAAAGCTCTGTGGTGGTGTGAGAGTGTGCCTGGGTAACCGACTGTCCGGTGGTCCCTAATGGGCCAGGTTGGTCATCCAGATCCAGGCTACCACAGATGCTGTCATCACTGTGGGCCTCTTCAGGGGGGACTGGGTATTGCTGGCACCTCTTCTCAGTGACATTGGCTGGTATACCTGTGGGGATATAAATGCAGTGTTATTGTTTCTGTGTGTGACATATTGTGTAAGGGTGGGTTGCCCTCTATGGTTATTATTGCCCTGGCAACTTTGGCTTGTGTGAGTTGTTATTTGGTGGGCTAGGTGATTCTTTCTAGTGTGCATGCTGTGGTGATAGGTGTCTATGCAGGTCTGTGAGGGGTGTCCATGCATTGGGGTTACATGCAGGGCTTGGCATTGGGATGAGGTGGTTGTGATGGTGGGGTGTGTGGGAGGTGGTGGAGGGATGGGAGTGGAGGTGAGGGTGGGGGTATCTGATGGCATACAGGTAGGGGGGATGGTAGTAGTAAAGAGTTGACTTACCAAAGTCCAGTCCTCCTTCTACTCCTGCTAGGCCCTAAGGATGCTTGATTGCCAATACTTGCTCCTCCCATGTTGTTAATTGTGGGGGAGGAGGTGGGGGTCCACCGCCAGTCCTCTGTACTGCAAGCTGGTTTCTTGCTGCAATAGAACACACATTCCCCCGTAGGTCATTCCACCTCTTCCTGATGTCATCGCTTGTTCTGGGGTGCTGTCCCATGGCGTTGACCCTGTCCACGGTTCTCCACCATAGCTCCATCTTCCTAGCAATGGATATCTGCTGCACCTGTGATCCAAATAGCTGTGGCTCTACCCGGATGATTTCCTCCACCATGACCCTTAGCTCTTCCTCATAGAATCTGGGGTGTTGTTGTGGTGCCATGGGTGTAGTGTGAGTGGTGTGGGTGAGGGTGTGTAGGGTGATGTGTTGGGGTGTGTGATGTAAGGTGTGTGGGTGATGTATAGGTGATGGTGGTATTTGGCTCTGGTTGTGCGATTGCTCTTGCTTTCCCTGTCTCTGCTGGCAATTGTTTGTAGTCGTAAAGGGTTGTGGGTAGTGTTGTTTTATAGTGTTTTGGGTGTGGTGTGTGTATGGGTATCAGGTTTGTGTAGTTTGAATTTTCCAATGTGGTGTTGATTTGTTAGTGTGTGTGTATTTTGAGCGCAGTGGTATGTACCATCAATGGCTTACCACCATTGAATGTCCGTGGGTCATAATGTGGTAGGTGTAGTTCTGTTGGCGTAACTGTGTGGGTTTTGATACCGCCAGTTTATCACTGACCTTTGGTGTTGCGGATTTGTGTGTGTAGCTGAATAGTGACAGATTGGTGTGTGTGTGTCATAATATGGTTAGCAGAATACTGCCGTGGCAACGGTATGTTGGTGGCAGTCGGCATGGCGGTAAAGTGGGATTTACCACCAATGAAATAATGAGGGCCATAGTGTCACTTGTGTAGGGTGGAGTGCTGTTGGGTGGAGTTTTGTAGGGTAGAGTGGAGGAGTGTGTCATAGAGTGGAGGGTTGTAAAGTGGTATATCACAGAGTGGATTGTGGAGGAGTGTTATAGAGTATTATAAAGTGGAATAAAATGTTCTAGTGTGAAGGGACATAGAGTGGAGTAGCGTGCTGTACAGTAGAGTGGAGTGGCATAGAGTGGAGTGGAGTACCATTGAGTGGAGTGTTGCACAGTGGAGGCGTACAGTAGAATGTTGTCAAGTGGAGTGCTGTGGTTTGAATTGTGGTGGAGTGGAGTGCTGTCGAGTAGAGTGGAGTAGAGTGGAGGAGAGCATTGCAGAGTGGAGTAGAATAGAGTGGAGTAGAGCAGCATAGAATGTTGTAGAGTGAAGTGTCATACAGTAGGGTAGAGAAGAGTGTTGGCAACAGTAGTATCATAGAGTGTAGAGTGTAGTGTCGTAGAGTGGCATGTCACAGAGTGGAGTGTTAATGGAGTGTTGTAGTATGGTGTTCAGTAGACTACAGTGGTATAGAGTGGAGGGGTATACACTGGAGTAGAGTGTTCTAGAGAGGAATGGCATAGAGTGGAGTGGTGTGTCATTGTGTACAGTGAAGTGGCAGAGTGGAGTGTTTTAGAGAGGAGAGTTGTACAGCTGATTGTTGTACAGTGCTGTGTCATGGAGTGGAGTCCAGTCTAGTGGATTACTGTCAATTAGAGTGGCATAGAACAAATTAGAGTGTTGTAGAGTGAAGTGGCATAGAGTGCAGTAGAGTAAAATAGAGTGGAGTGTCAGAGTGGTGTGGTGTACAGTAGGGTGAAGCGGAGTGAAGGTGAGTGTTATAGAGTGTAGAATTGTTAGTGTAGTGTCATTGAGTGGCATGTCATAGAGTGAAGTATTATAGAGTGTTGTAGAGTGGAGAGGAGTGTGGTGGAGTAGAGTGTTCCAGAGTGGAGAGGTGTATCATACTGTAGTGCTGTACAGTAGAGTGTTATTGTGTGGAGTGTCATTGAGTGAAGTATTGTTGATTAGAGTGTTGTAAATAGCATAGAGTGGAGTAGAAGGTTTTTGAGTGGAGTGACATAAAGTCAAGTGAAGGATAGTGTCATAGAGTGCAATGTCGAACAGATGAGTATCAGAGAGTGGACTGTCATTGAGTGTTGTATAGTGGAGTGGCATCGAGTGTAGCTCAGTGCTGCAGAATGGACTGTTGTAGAGTGGAATTTAGTGTTTTAGAGTGGAGTGTTTTTGAGTGGACTCTGTAAAGTACAGTACAGAAGAGTGTCATACATTGCAGTCTCATGGAAATGAGTGTCATTGAAAGGAGTGCCATAGAGTAGAGTGTTATTGTTGGAAAGTAGATTATTGGTAAGGGCAGGTAAGTTCCTACACTTAGCAATAGGCCACAACCCCCCACTAGGTCCAGTCAAGGTCTCAATAAATTAATCCCAGCTCAACCCTTGGTAGCTTGGCAATGAGCAGCTCTGTTTAACTTAGGAGACAGGTGTGTTAAGCATTTAAAATTACAAACCAGTAAATAAGTAAAACACAAAACACAATAAATATGCAACACAAATTTATAAATTTAGATTATATTTTTATCTTTACAATGACACTAAAATGACAAAAATCCATTGTAGGGAACCGGAGATTTGCATTTGTAAAGTTTACAAGTAATTATAGCACTAAAAAGCAAATACCACTCAAAGGTTTAAAAAAGGTCACACTGGACAGGGACAAAGTCCAGCGTTCAGGACACCCACGATGTAGCATTGTTACACTTACTTTCAGAAATGTTTCTTGATACAGGAAAGTGGTCCACAGCACCAGCCAAGGGTTCAGAGGCTCTGGTTTGCCTCTTGGGGTCTGAGACTGCAAGTCCCACAGTGCACCTCTTCAACTTATGGAGCAGTTTATAACAATTGATCCAAATGTCTCCAAACTTCTGGATCTTCTTCCAGAGGTCAGTAATTTTTGGGTCCTTGAAGTGTCCACAACTTGATTCGAGATTCCAGAAACTCTGAGTTGCAGCAGGGCTGTCCTTCTTCTTCTTTGTTTTGTTCCTTTTAGAGATCTGGGATGTGGGTGCTGCTCTGCCAAATGTGTTCTTGCTCCTGGGGTAAAAAGCAAGGTGGGCAACTGTCACAGGCAGGCCACCACCCTCTTGGATGACCACTTTCTGGGAAGTGTGGCAAAAATCAATCCCAGGCAGCCATATTCCTTAAAAATCCAAAATGGCAGAAACTGAATTTTGGAAGTTTGGTCTTGCTGGGTCCACCCACTAGTGTGGCTAAAAATCCTTAACACACCCCTCTGCTGCCCTCTCCTAATCTAATCAAGAGTTCAGCTGGTTGTCTAGGTTTGCAGAAAATGTGTTGGGGGCGGTATTGCACTACTCCAAATGTCCTTCTCTCTTCTGAAGACCAGTTTGGCTGCTCTTCCCCCATCCTCTTTTCCCCATCCGCTGAGGTAGATCTCCTCGCCCAAGCACATTCTTTGTCTTTAGCCCAGGCCACTTCACACATCATCAAGTCATCCTGGCCAGGATGCGAGAGGCTGGCCAATCAGAGAAAGGCACTACAGAGCAGAAGTTGGCAATTTACAGGTAGCGTTCTGAAACTCTTTCCCTGAACTAGTTATATTAAATTAAAAAATGGCAGGCTATTGCATTTATTATAACAATGAGTTTGGTACCAAACTTGAAATATCTAGCTCCTATATTATTCATAAAAATAAATTTTCCCCATTTAGCCTATGGAGCCCATTCACTACAGTGAGGGAAAACAAAATTGCTATTTTTCCTCACCAGGGTTTATAAAACACTTTTGATAAGGTCCCTACTTATAGCTACATAGAACCAGCCCTAGGGTCACTTAGGACACACTTTAGGGATGACTTATATGTGTAAATAAGATTGTGTAAGGCTTTAGAAGTAATTCCAAAGTCAAATTTGCATGTAACTTTAGTTTAAAAGCAGCAGCAAGGCAGCCCTGCCTTTATAATGACACTGGGCACCTCAGCAGTGCACTTACGGGTGCGCCACCTTTGCTGGGGTCCCTAAGCCTACATGCCCTACCATATATTAGGGACGTATTGGCAGGTTGATACTGCCATTTATAATTAGCAACATTTGCATATCCATTTTACACAGAGCAAGTGCCCTGGGACAATTTAGCAATGCCCAGGGCACCATCAGAGTCAGAAAAACACCAGCAAAAAGTAAAAAATGGGGGCAAAATTTTAGGGGGCTTCTGCAATCAGCCCAGTTTTCTCACATTCACAACACATAGAGGTATGGGTCAGATATGTCAACAACCTTTTATGCTGCAGAAAGGAGTCAGGGAGACTGCAGATGAGCTTGTCAGACAGATTAATGACAAAAACCCAATTCTGACATTAAGACTTCATAACATTGACTCCTGTATTGATTTTTGCGATATAAGGTTACATTTAATGCACAAATCACCACCACAGTATAAAGGAAGACAGTAGCAGGAAACACCATTCTACATGCCAGGAACTCTCACCCTCACTTTTTAAATGCAGAATCCCATAGAGAGCTTTTGAGGGACAAACAAATCTGTAGTTTCAGAGAAGCTTTTGCAAGCACACAAAATAGCATGATTAACAGGCTGAGAGCCTGAGGTTACAGTGAGGACACACTTTGAAAAGCAAAAAGCAGAGTGACTTTACAAAAAAGAGAAACACTTTTATTTAAACACCAGAGACAAGATCTGACTGTTGACAATGAGTGTAAACGTTGTACTGCCTAAAGTGAAAAACACAACTTGGTCTGGCAAACACTACAGAGACCTTTGGCATATTATCAAAAAAGAACCCGGTGACTGAAATTCACTTACAGAAAGAAACTGACTGTCACTTACAGAAAGGCCCGCTCATTGAAAGATTCCTTGATCCAACCTTATGTTTGCACAAGACACAATGGTTAAAACCTACCAATGGATTAAAAAACTGTGGCAAATGTAAGGCTTGCCTCCATGGTAAGAACATTCAAGTTGTGACAGATCTGAGAGAAAAAAAATCCAGATTAGACATGCCCTAAATTGCAGGACAAAGTGTGTCATATACTTATATGAGTGCCATGTCGCAATAAGTATATTGGAAGTATGGAGCTACCAGTACACAAGCACATTTTACAGCATTTGCAGACAATCAAAAATAAGGATGGCACTTATCCAGTGGCAAGACACTTAAATGCCTTTGACAACAGTTGCACGGATCTCATGTCATTTTGTGTCATTGATTGCATTGTCAAAGATGAGATGTACAAATATCAGTGAGTGACGATAGAATATACAGAACAGTTGTTGCCTATAGAGTTTCAACAATATTTTAAGGTGTTAATGGAAGTGCAAAAATGTTTCAGATTCCCTCATTTATTTTGTTCAATGTTTGATCAAGTTATGAAGCAATTTGAAATCAACACATGCAATTGGTAGATAACAATCCACAAGACCTATTATCCTATTGCATTTGAGTTAAGGAAAGTGAACTTTTTTTTTTTTTTTAATTGTGCTTCATTTACTCTTATATGAACATGCTTACTGGGATCAGAGTAGTTAGAATAGGAGAAAATCTAAGGCTAATAGTGTAAAAGAGATGTATTGTTCATTTTACAAATTTTAAAATGATGTGGTGGTGATACTAGGAATATGAACATGTTGTTAGAAATTGGGTCTCTAGTTGGCAGAGGTATGCACCCTGTCTAAGTAGGGATGGCAATCCCAGTCAAAGTAAGTGACACAACCCAAATTATTTTGTGCTCACCCTCAAGTCGCGTGGCACAGAGAAGGCAGACTTAACTGAGAAGGAAATGAGTAAAGTATTTGTGAAATAACTTATACAGCAACACAGTGAAACAATATAAAAAAGTACTCCACACTAGTTTAGGAAAATAGATAATATTTATTTGAATAAAATGAGGCCAAAGTGACAAACATCCAATATGCAAAGGTCAAGCTATCACTTTTAAAAAGTTTAAATGAGTATCAACCCCTAAGAATCAGTGGTTGCATCCTTTTAACACAGAGTACCTGGGATGTGTCAAAATAATGATGCAGAAGGGCCACAGAGGAGGGGATGCATCAAAGAGAAAAAAACGATGCATTGATGTTTCCCGGTGCTGCAAAGGAGATGTGTTGTTTCCACCCACGCTGCAAGGTAATGCTTCGGTTTCCAGGAGCACAGCCTTGGTTCCTCACTGCGATGGGGGATATTTTGATGCCCAGGGATGATGCATGGAAAATCCAGAACACTTTGAGCAGAGACACCGGGCGCTGTGTCGATCTGGCAGGTGATGCTGTGATTGTTTAATTGCGGGCAGGTGCTGCGTCAATCTGCCAGGCGTTGTGTCGAATTTGGCAGGTGTTGCACTGATTTTCTGACGCGCTAGATTTCCTGCTCTTTGGAGAAGTCCTTGATTGCCCTAACACCTCAGAACAGAAGGCAAGCTCAATTCAAACCCTTGGAGAGCACTTGAGAAGGAAGGCAGAGTCCTTCCAGCAGAGTCAGGGGTCAGCAGGCAGCCGGTTAACAAGCCGGCCAGCTGTCCTTCCAGCAAAGTAGTCCAGATGAGTCATTTGGGCAGCCAGGCAGTCCTTCTGACAGAATCCAGTTGTAGATCCAGAAGTGTCTGAGGGGTCATAGACCCAGTATAAGTGGAAGAAACTTCAATGAGTGGTATTGAAGCACACATGTTCCCCTTTTAACCCAGCCCTGTCCACCAGGACTCTGGGGGCTTATCAATCCTTTGTATGAGGGCAGGTCACCGGCCTTTGAAGTGTAAGAGAGAGACACTCCACCCCTCCTGCCCAGGGAAAATCAACTGTATGTAGATCAATGTAGATGCAGCTGAGGGTCCTGTGTTAATGGGTGGAATGCACAACGGGAGCTGTCAACCAGCACAGGCCAGACGTGGATTGGAAAGACTGTAAGGCACAGATGATGGTAAGTGCAGAGAAATGCCTACTTTCTAAAAGTGACATCTCTGATATAGTAATGTAGAATGCATCTTCACCAGTAAGTAGGATTTCTCATTATCATTCTAACAATACCAAATATGACAAGTCTATTCCTCTCAGATCATAAATTACCACTTAAAAGAATATAAAAGAAGAGCAGGCTTCACAGTAGTGAAAATTGATTTCGGACGTTTTTCACTTCCAGGACATGGAAAAATTACGAGTACATGTCCTGCCTTTTACTTAACTAGCACCGTGCCCTATGGGTTACCTAGGGCCTACCTTAGGGGTGACATATATAGCAAAAGGTGAGTTTAAGGCTTGTCAAGTAGTTTTAAATGCCAAGTAGAAGTGGCAGTGAAACTGTACACACAGGCCTTGCAATGGCAGGCCTGAGACATGGATGTGAGTGGTACAATCTGTGTTGCAGACCCACGAGTAGCATTTAATTTACAGGCTCTGGACACATCTACTTTACTTTACTAAGGAGTTATAGGTGAATTAAATATGCCAATTGGGTATGAGCCAATGTTACCATATTTAGGGAAGAGAGCACAAGCACTTTATCACTGGTCAGCAGTGGTAAAGTGCACTGAGTCCTAAAACCAGCAATAAGGAGATCAAAAGAATTGAGGGAGCAAGGGCAAAAGTTGGTAGAAGACCACCCTAAGGCTGTCAGGTCTAACACATGTAAAGTGTCATGAAAGGACAACAGATGCCCAAATACGTTGCTATTATTCCTAGAAGCATGTTTGAATAAAATTTAGTTTCGGATTACAAGTTGAATGCACTGACAACAATGATATAAATTGCTTGTAGACATTGTTAAAGTATGTGCACTTGGGCTAAATTCATGTGATGGGGATACTAGGAATATGGACAAGTATGTGTCACGTAGGCTCTCATTATTCTAACAAGATTACTGGATTTGAGCAGCAGTATCACCTGCAGTGAGGGGGAGACTGAGCCTAACCCACTACAGGTGACATCAGTTTGCCTATTCCGGGTTTTGCTCTGGCTAACTAGCAGTGCCTCATCTTCACCCAAAAGCAGGGATAATTGGGCAGCTGAGCGCATGACACAATTGATTCCTCAGGGAAATCGTGGTCACTCAGATCTCATCCGTTTCTCTCATTTACACTAGTCTCACATATACAAGGACAATCAGAGTCAGTATATGTTTCAATAACGTTTTAATGAAGCAACTGCATCTTAGATAATAAAGCATGTACTGCAATAACCAGGACGATGAGGCATGACAGGATTAAAATTGTGACAAGGAGAGTAAAGCATAAAATTAATGCTATCATGTTGTCACTGGAGTCATTAAAATATCTCCTACCTAGGCTATATTAGAGCACAGCAAGTTAAGCTCTAGTCCTGCCCTTCAGGTTCCCCTGGGAAGACATCATCCCTCCTACCAGAGCAGGAGACCTGTAGTCTACAGAAGCAGCTCTAGAGAAGCATTCAGCAATCAGCATACAGTCGTGGTCATCTGGCTGGAATCTACCTCTAACATGTATGGGACAGAGAAGTGTTTTTATAATAAACAGCTGATGTTCTGAGAAAATGTCCCTAGGTAAATATGTGTATGTTTCTATGAACACCAAAGACAAAGCATTACCACGTTTACTGGCAACCTATCTTACTGTAGCCTTGAGAAAAGCACAGAGTGAAAGAAATGTCTTGTTTAAGAACACAGTGCTGACTTAGGCAAAGAACAGCTAGATAGAGAGTAATAAAACAAGACCACAAATATGGCTACTGTTAAAATAAGAAATGAAGCTGAATAAAATATATCTATGTGAAGGTGCACAGCGGCAGGCCTGGTTTGCTAAAATGACGTATATGGAGTTATATCTAAAATGGCTACACAACACATGTAAAGCAACATGAAAGAATATCTGAGGTACTAATAGGATTGCATTATTCTGAGTAGCATGTTTGCATAGAATTGTGTTAGGTATTATTAACTGAATGCACATAGAACAATTTGATATTGCTTCTGGGTACAACCAGTGCTTTAAATGGACCGGTACTGTCCGTACGAAGTACCAGCCCTTTTTTATTTTTAGAGGGGAAGTACCTGCACTTCTCAAGAAAAATGTATTACTTTTAATTGGAGAGCACCAGCACTTCTCAGAAATAAGCAGGCACTCTGGTACAGAGTAACTGCAATTCTATTTTTCCATTTAAAGCACTGGGTACAAAGATTCACAATATTACATGTTACTGCTGCAGAGAAGTGCACATCCAAATCAAGGAGAATATATTTTTGTTTGCTTAATACATTATGGTTGGTAAACTGAAAGATATTTACAAATGGTGTCTTGCTTTTAGGTGGGCAAGTAGTCCACCACTTATGTTTAGGGAGCAGAGGGACACTGAAATATGGTGTGTTTTGTATGCACAGGCATCATGACAGAGTCTGAGAAAGCCAAAACATGTCTGATGCCTAGATCTGCAGAGAAATTGAAAATAAACAGAAGAAATGCTAGAAAAAAGGTGACAAAGGCTGAGATAGCCGAAACACATCTGATACCTAGATATGCCTGAGTGCTGAGTGCAGTCTCTTTTTGTTACCAACAGCAGAATACTGGGATATGGAATAAGCTCGGGTGCAATGACAGGCCCTGCGTCCAACCCCACCCCCACCGTGCATTGCAATGGGCATCTTACTTAACATTAAAAAAAAACTAAAAATGGAGTGAAAAAACAGAGATTCCAGGGACGTTAGAGATAGGGAATAGATTTTTTTTAAAACATGGAAATTCACTAAAAATCAAAGGTTATAAGGATATTATAGGTAGATTCAGATTTTACGCGCACAAAGCCATAGAAATTCAGCTGTTATAGTTAGAGGTATTTATAGGTAATTATATCTTGTGCCCTAAGGTAACTATAACTCACATCCTCACAATGCACTTCCAATTAACCCAGTTATTGCATCACTCCTCACATCTTCTTTGACATTATTGGTGAGGGCGCGAATTATGGTTACTTTAGGGCACAAGTTATAGTTACTTGAAATAACTCAGCTGAATTTCTATGGTTTTGTGTTGATGGAATTATACCAAATTTGACAGACAAGGTAGATCTTGCTCCAGAAATCAGTGGTGTAAATCCATTCAATAGTTTTTCTGATATTTAAGATATTTAAAGGAAAATATATATATATATGTATATCTAGATACGCAGATCCTCTGCGGAACCGACAGATCGCATGCTGATCTCAGATTGTCTGCCAACACTTCAATCAGAAATGAAGTTTACTCTCCTAGGGGGAGAACATTTGTCAAGTGTGTGTAGTAGAGAGGGTGACCTGACTGCAACCTCTAGAAGGTACTGTTTCAACAAATTCAAACACCTGACCAGTGTTCACTTGTCAAAAGACCCCTGTTTGGTAACTCTCAATTGAAGTGTACTCACCTGGGAAGATACTATTTGACAAGTGTGGAAAGTAGAGGGAGTGACATCATTGCTAAGGCCAGGAAGACCTGTGTCTCTAAATCCTACCACCAGCCCAGTGTACGCTTCCCCAAATACCCCTGCTTGGTAACTCTCAATTGAAATGTACTCACCTAGGATTTTAATATGTGTCAAGTGTGTGTACTAGAGGGTGACCATAAGCAACTCCCAGGAGGCACTGTTGCTCTGACTCCAAACACCAGACCAGTGTTAACTTGTCCACATGTCCCTGTTTGGCAAGTCTCAATTGAAGTGTAGTCACCTGGGAGGATACCATGTGTAAAGTGTTGGGAATTTGTCCAAATACCCTTGCTTGTCAACTATCAAATGAAGTATACTCACCTGGTACTGATCAAGCACAGATCATGCCCAAATCACAGGTATATCTGTCAACATCTCTCCATCTTGACTTGCTAACACAAGATGAAATATTGGAGGAGAGGAATGACACCTTAACCACTGTGTATAACAAGTATTCATAAGGCCCCAAGACGCATCACCAGATTAGTATTGGCAGCAGACACATTCAAACTGTACTTTGCGCATGATGACTCCAGTCACATATACTAGTCCTGGGTCTGCCTGTATCATACTAAACAAGGCCTCCTAATCCGCAAAGCCATCTCCTGCTTAGCCACTGTGTTGACTGCACTGGTGGAAAGATGGCATTTCCAGGCCATCCCCCCTAGAGCAAAAGATCTGCACATTTATGCAGCAGCTTGAGTCAAAATGAATTGGTGTGTCTCACACATGGTATGTCAATACACCCAATACCATGGTTACTTGTCACAATCGGATTGACCACAAAATAACTTTGTACAAGATCTCTGTTTACTGTAACACTATACGATTTGAGGAAGCGGTCATAATACAACCAGTAACATTGTACGTTTTACATCAATGAGTGGAACTGCAACTGGGCACACAGACTTCCACTACCCCCTAGAAGAAGTCCTTAGTGATTATGACCCTCCTGGATGTCTGGACATGGAGGGAGGTTCTGGCCCATCTGGGTAGCCAGGTTAGATGGCAACAGCGAGTCTCACTGTGGCCACTACATCACCTCTCAGCCCAGTTCCCTGAATATCACAGGCATCCATTCATTCTCCAACCTGTGTCCTGAGCACAGTGTCTACCACCTTGTGCTCCCTTAGTCCTGGATCCTAAGTTGCCGCACAATACTTCCAATAATGAGGGTCCAGGAACAAGTTAGAGAGGGTACCTTGGGGCAAGATCACAGACCTTTAGGTGTAGGGTGCGTGGGAGGGATGCTGTGGGCAAGCAAGGTGAGGCCACAGTGGCTAATCTTGGCCGGGACACCATCAGCCGCATCTTGGAGGTCTATCAGGTGTCAAAGGTGTGATGAGACAGGTCTTGACTTAACACCAGGAAATCAAGCAGCTACAGAGGGACATGCACAAAGACATGCAGGAACAGATTGAGGCCTACATTGTCAACATAGCTTCGCTAACAGAGGTGCTAAGGGGCATTCAAACCACCTTGAGCAGAGCTTTCCAACAACAGTCTGCCCCTTCCTTTGACTCATCAACACCAGGTACATTAACATCAGTGCCAGCCACTAGAAGGGAGGCCCTACCAGAGGAAGAACCAGCCCCAGATACCCCTGCCTCTGTAGCAGTAGATCCCCCCCCACCACGCAAGTGGGGATGTCCAGCCAAGAATCCTGGAGATGCAGATGCCAAGACATCCACCACTGCCAGGGAGAGACCCCTTCCTAAAGGAGCTACTTTGTGTGCCACACATTCACTCTTTTGACTGATCTACAGCCACCTATCATTTACAATGGCAGGAGTACTCTAGAGTTTGGACTCCCAATAGTGTGACATTGACTCCATTGATTTCATTCACCATGACTGACCCCTTCACTTTAAAACTTTTGTTTCTTTCTGTCAAATATTATTTTCATAATTTGCATTGTAATAAATTCATCCATCACAAACTCATTGTCTGGTTGCTTAATTTTCACATTTTGCTATGTAGAGATGTAAGACCATGTGAACCCTACAATGAAACACAAGCCACTTGTTCAAGCAGGGATATGTTACAGGTACACAGTGTCCAGCTCAGTGTTACATACATTGCACAATATTTCACAGCCATTTTCACTGCACTTAAGTAACTTATTAGTCACTTATATGTCTAACCTTCACTTGCTGGTACTAAGTGTGAGAGCACCCTTGCACTAGCAAAGGTGCCCCCACATATTTCAGGGCCATTTCCCCGGACTTTGTGAGTGCGGGGATGCCATTACATGTGTGCACTACATTTAGGTCAATACCTATATGTAGCTTCACAATGGGCACTCCAAATATGACCATGTAACATGTCTAAGATCATGGAATTGTCCCCCCATTCCAAATCTAGTATTGGGGAACCAATTCAATGCAAACTGGGGGCTCCACCATGGATCCCCAGTACTGCCAAACCAGCTCTCTGAGGCTTACACTTTTTCCACTTTTTTAGTATATGTTTTGTGTTGCCCCTAGACCTATTTTCTCCCATTGAATTCTCTAGAATTATCTATCGTTTGCATTGTTCTACTTGTCTCATTTTGGTGTCTAGTGTATATACTGTGTATAATACTTACCTCCAGAAGGAGTAGTGTCTCTAAGTTATTTTTGGTACTGTGTCACCCAAATAAATACCTTCATTTTTGGTAAAGTATTTGGTAAGTATGGTGTTTACTTGTATATAAGTACTGTGTAACTATAAGTGGTATTGCATGAGCTTTACATGTCTCCTAGTTCAGCCTCAGCTGCTCTGCTATGGCTACGTCTATCAGCCTAAGCAGCTAGAACACTACTACACTCACTAACAAGGGATAACTGGACCTGGTGTAAGGTGTAAGTACCCAAGGTATCCACTACAAACCAGGCCAGCGTACTACAACTGATGACAGGCAGTCTTCCCCCACATTCTTCCCCGTCCACCTCCCTCTTCCCAATTCAAATCCCCCATTCCCCTATGTATCCCAAGCCCACATACAGATCTATTCACACCCACCTCAACACACACAAGCAGCACTCATAAACACAAACATCACAAAACACACCAGCATGCAAGTACTCAGCAGACACCCACACACACACATCAGCCATCTCTTCCACAGACAATCCCATGACCCCCACACACCCATTGGCCCACACACTACACCAAGCATAGCCACAGGCACCACCACAACAGGCAGTGATACACCCATCAACCCACCATCCCTGCAGAAACCATCCAAACAAGACATCTACCACATCCACCAAACCTGCAGAAACCACCACCACAGACACATAGATATCCACCATATCCACCATACCTGCAAACACCACCCCAACAGACAGCCACATATCCACCACTACAATCATACCTGCAGACACCATCCCAACAGACACACACACATTGACCACTCCCATATCACCCAGTACCTCCACCTCCCACGCCTGTAAGACATGCAAACACCCACACTCATACATGCAACAGACACCACACAAACATAAGCATACCTCACACATGCACACACCCAAGACACTCCAGACAACCACTCCCTCAACCTCCAAATCCCCAACCCATTCTGATTAAATGATTGTCCCCGTGTTTCTAACTTTCCCTTTCCCTGTTCCCTTCACCCCTTCCCAAACCCAAGAGGCCCTGACCCACATCCCAATCCATCCCTTCCACCTCCAAGTCCTCCCTGGTCACAATTGCCCCCCTGCAAGCACCAATACCCCTACTCCCCAAGAAGAATCCACCCCTCCTAAGAAGCAATCCTTCCCTCCCAAACCCACCCAACCAAACCTGACCCACCACCCAACTACCAAGGATGATCCCTGAGGCGCCTGCCTGCCCACTTGATGCCCCTTCCTGTTAAGCTTCCATGGCAGTAGTGTGACTCAAGTGTGGGCACAGCACTGTGCAATGAAAGACTGCTGGACTGGCCAATGGCCTTGGACAGTTTGCATTTGGCTAAAAATAAACGTAAACAGTTTTTTATGGTACACATTTGTCCTGCAATTCCTTTTCTATCTTTATGTTGTTCCTGACTAAAGTGTATTGACTACCTACAGCTGTTTGTGTCTCACCCTGCTTGCTGATCCATTTGCAGTTGTTTACAATATCTGAATTTGTGGACAGTGCTAGTGTCACTCAAGACAAAGGTAGATGTTGACTGTATGGATAGGTGGGTGTCAATGCAATTGGGGTGTCACTGCATTATGTTCTCTTTGGTTGGCAAGTATTTTATCTTGTGTTTCCAATGTCAGCATGTAGAGTGGTAGACTAGTCCCTCTGCTATGGATTGTACATTCATCTCATGTGTGGGAGCTTGAGTTTTCTTTGTGCAGACATGGAGGGTGTTCAGTTGTGCTAGTGTCCTATGCTTCTGACTGTGCATTTGTCTATTTTGCTGTACGTACATTGCAGCTACTTCATCTAGATGGCTGGCCCATGTTTTGCTGTTGTGTGTGCTTTCCTGACTTGCACTTTCACATTGTGCAGACAGGCATGTCACTTGGCTCTAGTAATGTTTGTCCCTAAGATACATGTAGGGACAGTTCCTGTGCAAATGTTTTAGGGGTGTGTGCAGAGAGTAATGTGTCCAAGTGCGGCATCCTTCCCTGAGTACTCCTGATGATCCATCCCTATTGTGCAGGTATTGTATATTGAGCTTTGCATATTTGTCTCTCTGTCTGTTTTGCATCCCTTTGCCCGTCCATTGTGTTGCAATGTGGGCGATTTGTGGTCCATTGCAGGGCTGGTTCATGGAAGAGGTGTTTGTGTTCTATGACACATCCCTACATATGTGTGTGAATCTGATGGGAGTCCATGGCATGGGTGCAATGTGATGGTGTCAGTTGTATTTGTAGATGCTATGTTGCTGCGTTGTTGGTGTTGCGGGAGACAATGTTGTGTACACTTCACTGTCTCTGTGCCTAAAATGCATAGATGTGTGTTTTTGTGTAGTGTTGGGGTGCAGTGCGAGTGCCCTGCCCAAAGGGGACATTTTGTGGTTGTAAATGTGTTCTTCTTTGGGAATGCCTCTGACTGTGTACACAATGGCAAGTGTACTTGACCCACATAGCATGACCCCATCTCATGTGAATGACTGTGTGATGATCTTTTGTTGACCGTAATGACAAAGGTAGGTGTCTGTGTACTTACAGGTGGTTGCATCCACGGTGGCATGAATATAGGTCTCCATCAATGAGCAGCAGCAGGGCCAGGATGTGTATGATGGGCTCCATGATGGCACAGGACGTGTAACGCTGCCTGCAGGTGGATTGCTCCCTTCATACTCTCCTTTTGTGTACACGTATTTATGTAATATGTTTTAAGTCTTGTATTATATCACCATAGATCCTTTTTGCTATATTAAATTCTTTTTTAAATAAATATGAAAAAGAAATAAACCCAGAAGTAACAGAATTAAGGACTGTTCTTATAACTTAGTACTAAATTTGTCCCTACCTGTCATTTTTTGCCTTTTTATGTTGTATTTACCCTGGACAGGTTAGGGTTATAGGGTTCCCTCTAGTTTTGTGTTCCATCAATGAGAAGCAGCAGGGCCAGGATGTGTATGATGGGCTCCATGGTGGCACAGGACGTGTAACGCTGCCTGCAGGTGGATTGCTCCCTTCATACTCTCCTTTGTAGCCTGCTGAAATATGGTGGTTGGACCGCCACGGTCACATTGGTGGTGTGCAACCTCATGATATGAGGATTCAAGCTAGCTTGACTGATGTGGAGTGATAGCCTCAAATCGGTCCCAAGATGCTTGTTTTAGGTCCAGGGATGACCTGGCTTGTCACTTTGAGCTGGAATGTTACCATTGGGAACGTGGTCAAGACTGATTTGCATATGCCTGGGTCCAAACTGTAGTGGCATGGTGAGCAAAAGAACAATGGATTTAACCCAGATCTGTGACAGGGGGTGAGTGATTGAAAAGTTTCAGCATTCTGTCCATCATCTTGTTGTGTTGCCAGGTGGGGTGTGTGGTGACAGCATGTGTGTGTGTGCTTGTGTTTTTTTAGATGCTTGTGTATATGTGAGGATGTGCTGCTTATATGTGTTAATGTGTGTGCGTGTAAAGTTCTGCAAATACTCTGGATAGGGCTGGGCAGAGGGCCTTTGGATGGGGAAAGGGTGAGAGTTGGGGCACGAGGTTGGGGTGGGTGGGATTCTGCATCAGTGAGCAGGCCAGACCTTTGAATGACTGCTGCAGGCCAGACATGGTACTGTGAATGCCATACAGGTAAACCACCTTCTGGGTATTCTGACCTCTGAGCTCCTGGATGTCATTCAGTAGTGCGGTCTGACCTACAGTAAAAGTCTGCAAGAATAGTCTACAGCCTCCTCATGGAGCACAGCCTGGGACACCAGGAGGCGGGCTGCTATGTCTAACTGGGGGAGCAAGAGGGAGGGTGGTGATAGGAACATGGCTGGCAGACGGCGATGGAGGTGTAACAGTGGATCCAGGGTCTGCCACTACTAGGGGCTGGTCTTCATTGGAGGCCTCCAAAGAAGATGTTAAGTCACTGGTGGCCTTTGTGCTAGTACCCTCACCCTCCATGCCACTGGGTCTCTCTGTGTCTGTGGTGTCCAAACCCCAGCCACAGCGGCCAACCTCCTTCTCGACAAAGTGACCACTTTTACCTTCCCCCTGCCCACATGTTGCTGAAAACACAGATATAACAGTTTGAGAGTATCTGTGTAAATACAATTGAACATGAACTTTCATTATAAACATGTGCTCAAAGTCTAGAAATTCTCCATTCTACCTACTATATCACATTTGCCTTTGTCTCTTACCCACCTGCAGTTCCCTTCATGACAAAGGGCTTCAACAGCATGAGTAAACACATATGCCTTGTGACATTTTGAACTCACTGCAGTATAGAGCTAAAATATACTCTAATTTCCAAACTTTGGGCCAGATATTGACGTCACAAGATTGGATAGCACAACATGTAAGTAATGTACCCTTCTGTCTGCAAATGTCCCTTTAAGAATCACATTTCTCCCCATAATTGATTTACCATCTGGACAGTACTAAGGACACCAAAACGTTTTTTCAGTGTATGCGTAACCCTCGTACCAATGTGGACTGATTCTCGGCTGTTGCAATCAATACAGTTTGGCATACAAATTCATTCTGTGTGGCACAGACTGACTTAAATGCACATTTGTGAAGGAATAAGGCTTTATGACAATCTGCTACTGCCCACATGAACTGACTAGAATATTGCTGTGAAAACAGGTTTCAAGTATCCTTCAGATAAGGGTTGATGCCATTGTACAAGTTTCTATTCCTTTTGGTGCAGATGTTCATTATCATGTTGCCATATGTTAGAAATGGGGTCTTTGGTTGACAGTCAGGTTACCCCCTGTTCAAGCAAGGACCCTCACTCTAGTTAGGATAAAAGAGAATCACCCTCAGCTAACCCCTGCTTACCCCCTTGGTAGCTTGGCAGAGCAGTAGGCTTAACCTCAGAGTGCTGGGCGTAAAGTATTTGTACCAACACACACAGTAACTTAATGAAAACACTACAAAATGACACAACACCAGTTTAGAAAAATAGGAAATATTTATCTAGACAAAACAAGACCAAAACGACAAAAATCCAACATACACAAGTCAAGTTATGATTTTTTAAAGGTTTAAAATAAAAAGAGTCTTTAGGTAGTTGTAACAACACACTAGCGCTGCTAGCGTGTAAATGTACCTGGTTTGCGTCAAAAATAACCCCGCACGGGCGGTGTGCGTCGAAAGTAACCCTGCACGGCTGTGTGCGTCGAAAACAGCTCGGCACGGCGATGCGCGTCGAAAAAGCCAGCCACGCGACGGTCCGAAAGTCCCGCGGCGCAGGTTGCGATCTCTCAGCCTTCGTCAGCGATGCTGCGCGTCGTTTCTCCTGCTCCGGGCGTGGATTCTCCGGTCGCGTTTCCTGCGGCGTCGTTTCTCAGCTGCGGAGCCGGCGTCGCGTCGTTTTCTCAGCCGCGATCGGATTCGCGTCGATCTTTTCTCCGCACGGCGCTCGGTGCGTGTATTTTTGTCCTTAGGCTGCCAGCCTCTCCTTTCAGGGTCCCAGGAACTGGAAGGGCACCACAGAGCAGGGTAGGGGTCTCTCCAGAGACTCCAGGTGCTGGCAGGAAGAAGTCTTTGCTATCCCTGAGACTTCAACAACAGGAGGCAAGCTCTACATCAAGCCCTTGGAGATTTCTTCTTCAAGATGGAAGGCACACAAAGTCCAGTCTTTGCCCTCTTACTCTGGCAGAAGCAGCACTGCAGGAAAGCTCCACAAAGCACAGTCACAGGCAGGGCAGCACTTGTTCCTCAGCGATCAGCTCTTCTCCAGGCAGAGGTTCCCCTTGATTCCAGAAGTGTTTCTGAAGTTTGTAAGTTTGGGTGCCCTTCTTATACCCATTTTAGTCTTTGAAGTCACCTTTCTTCAAAGGGGACTCACACCCTCTTGTGAAATCCTGCCTTGCCCAGGCAAGGCCTCAGACACACACCAGGGGGTTGGAGACAGCATTGTCAGAGGCAGGCACAGTCCTTTCAGATGAGAGTGACCACTCCACCCCTCCCTCCTAGCAGAGATGGCTAATCAGGAAATGCAGATTACACCCAAGCTCCCTTTGTGTCACTGTCTGGTGTGAGGTGAAAAACAACCCAACTGTCAAACTGACCCAGACAGGGAATCCACAAACAAGGCAGAGTCACAGAATGGTTTAAGCAAGAAAATGTTCACTTTCTAAAAGTGGCATTTCCAAACGCACAATCTTAAAATCAACTTTACTAAAAGATGTATTTTTAAATTGTGAGTTCAGGGATCCCAAACTCCACATGTCCATCTACTCTCTAGGGGAATCTACACTTTAATCATATTTAAAGGTAGCCCCCATATTATCCTATGAGAGAGAGACAGACCTTGCAACAGTGAAAACGAAATTGGCAGTATTTCACTGTCAGGACATATAAACCACATTACTATATGTCCTACCTTATCCATACACTGCACCCTGCCCTTGGGGCTACCTAGGGCCTACCTTAGGGGTGCCTTATATGTAAGGAAAGGGAAGGTTTAGGCCTGGCAAGTGGGTACACTTGCCAAGTCGAATTTACAGTGTAAAAATACACATACAGACACTGCAGGGGCAGGTCTGAGACATGATTACAGAGCTACTTATGTGGGTGGCACAACCAGTGCTGCAGGCCCACTAGTAGCATTTGATTTACAGGCCCTGGCACCTCTAGTGCACATTACTAGGGACTTACTAGTAATTCAAATATGCCAATCATGGATGAACCACTTACATACAATTTAAACAGGAGAGCATATGCACTTTAGCACTGGTTAGCAGTGGTAAAGTGCTCAGAGTTGAAAAGCCAACAGCAACAGAGGAGAAAAATATAGGAGGCAGGAGGCAAAAAAGTCTGGGGATGACCCTGCATAAGCAAAAGTCCAACACCATATCACTAACTTAACAATGCCAAGTCTGATACATCAACTGTATAATAAGTAGGCATTTTGCCATGTCATGAGTAATAGGCCTACATTACCTATTCACATGTGCGATGGAGCATCACACCTGATCCAATCGACACATGCAGCATGTTTGGTCCAACTGTCCTTTATTACATAGAGAAAATGCAGGTAGGCATGCAGCCATGTGTCTGCCATGTGTCTTCTCAGAACTGTACTTGGCTTGTTATGAGTAATCTTGTGGCAACATTTAGCACAAAACAACACACCCAGCACAGCAATAAAAAAACCTACAGACAATAACTTACTCCCTTGATGCTACTATTGGGCCCTCAACTGCCCATCAAGCTACCAAAAGGATGGGGGCATCAGTGGGGCCAGGGTGCAACGCACCCGCCCGGATCATTGGGAGGACTCGCCAAGCTGGCCTTCCACTGACTTATGAATCTAGAGTCAGAGGCCTCCCACCTCTTGTTGCAATGCAGGCTGTGCCGCTTATGGATTCCCAGGGACTGCACCGTCCTAGCGATGACCTTCCAGATATCCCACTTTTGATTGGCGTTGATCTGTATGGATGACAGAAAAAAACAAGAAAAGATGTTTGAGTGATTTTGGTTGACTGTAGTGCTGTGACACAACAGGTATTCACCAAACAGTAAGTAATTTGTGTTGGAAAACATTTGGAGATTCCTAGGAAATACTGATTTGCAGTGATTGTTGAGTAACCTTAACACTTTCTATGTCCTCATGTTAGTAATCCAGGCATCACATACCATCTAGGCCAGGGATATGAAACCTTTCCTTTTGTGAGACCCACTCCTGATTAGTCACAATCATTGTGAGCTACTAAACATTAAAGAACCTGTACATTATTTGCACATAACCCCAGGCACAGCTACACAGGCTTCATGTTTGTGTTTGTCTGTAGTGCTGTATTGCTTCACTACATTCATTCACCAAACAGTTAGTGATTTGTTTTGGAAACCTTTCTGTTGTGAGACCCATTCCTAATTAGTCACAATCATTGTGAGCTATCAAAGGCTAAACAATCTGCAAATGTTTTGCACATAACGCCACACACAGCTACATTGTATTCATTACTAAGAGTCAAAATAATGGTTTGAATCACATACAAGACTAAGAACAATAAAGAAGAGCTGCTATGTGTCAGCAAGATCATGGATTTGAGGGATGTATGAACAAGTGTATGTAGGAGTGGATCATACTAGTGTGGATGATTGAGAACCTGTGCAATTTTGCAGCACAGGAAATTACTTCCCCCATATGTGGCACCATGACACATTTAAACCCTATAGTCAATCTTAATCCACAATATGGGCTATAATTCCACTTGACGGGACAGCATCAGACAACTCTATAACTTTAGTGAATCTTCTTGCAATTATCATTTCTCTCATGTTGACATAAGCTGTATGTTTTTACTTTTAGTGCTGACACACTGTCTAATAACCACTGGTAGTAAGGGGCCTGCAATTTGTTTGATGAAATCTGGATGTGTGAGTTACATGGACAGATATTTCTTCTTTTCCTTTTAGATGATTTTTCATTTCCATGTACAAAGATTTCTAAAGTTGTCAAACAATATTCTTTCCACAGCTAAATCATTCAGTTCACTACATTCCAATCACAGCACTTTACCAATGCACAAAAAGGTACTAATTAGTCAGTGGCCAAAAAAGAACCAGTTACGTAGTCAAATATTCCCCAAATCAAACCTGCACCTGTTCCTCTAGGTTCCCATTTAGCTGGCTGCACAGGGACAGAACCTACATGGCAAGGAGCTCCAGCTCCTCTGTGCTAAAGGCAGGGGCCCTGACACCTGCTCTTCCCGGCATCCTGGCTCCCAGAGGTCGGTAATAGTAGCAAAATGCTAGGAGGTCTTGTGGGCTGAAGTGTAAGAAACAAGTGACTTTTTTTCAATACTCTGAGTACAAGTACACAGTAGTTGTGATCTGTGACAGAGACAGGCATATCATTGGCTTTTGTGTTCAGCCATCACACGTTAGCCTATGGCAGGGCCCGTCACAGACTGTTCCATCTACAATGCTGAAAACTTCTGCCGACGGCCATCAGTGTCCTGATGGAAAGATCAGCCAGCCACCATTTTAGTGTGTGATGTTGTGTATACTTAAATCAGTAGTGCATCACCAGTAATGAGTATGGAGGCTCGTCTTTATATAAATGTCAGCTACAAACAACACCATTTTTAGAGAAATATGGCACATTAGAAAGTGAACCTTAACTGTGTTTGACATTTATATTGCCACAGGTGAATTAATACCTCAATTGATGGTATTTTTTAAGAAACAAAATTAAAGACAAACATTAATTGCAAATAATACATTTCAAATATATTATTTGCAAATAATTAAAAAAAATGAAAAATTAGTTTTGATGTTCAAACAATTTAGATAACAATGTGTGTACATGTATGACACAATGACATTCCAAATGTCACCATTGACTTAAGATGTGTGTTTAGCATCAAAGTATGGTGTGACCATTTAAGGCTTATTTTAGTTTTTCTGTACATGCAAACCCTTAAACCCAGGCATGGGTAGGAGACAACGACCTTAGGTCTTACAGCTATTTCAAGACCTTTCCAACATGAAAGAAAGGGATGACATTAAGAAGGTCTGGCTAAATAGGCAAACTATCCTGGGTTTGTGTCACCAGCTGGAGTCTGATTCCCCGCCTCACAATAGGAATACAACATCCATTAACAGCAATAGTGAAACTCACAACAGTACATTTTTGTGGCCACTAGCTTTTTTCAATACACTGTGGCAGCACCTGGGGGCATGTCCTAAATAACTTTCAGTGGTGTGCTATAAGAAGTCCTTGCTTCAATGACGAGACACATCAACAGCTACATCCAGGTCCCACGACAACAAGATTTGACCATCGTTAAGGGAGAATTTTATGCTTTGGTTGGACTACCATACATAGTTGGAGCAATAGATGGCAGCTTATTGCCAGGGGAAGTCTGCTTCAATGAGGCCCATGGAAGAACATGAAGGAGAGTGGAGCAGGCTTTTGGCTTCTCAAGGACAGGTTTAGGTGCCTGGACAAGACTGGTGGAGCCTTCCTCTATTCACTTGATAAAGTGTGCTAAATCACTGTTGCCTGCTGCATGCTCCACAACATCACCCTGCAATGGGATACCACAATAATATCATACGAGGGAGACGGTGAAGAGTCTCCCGGTGAGGATGTTGAAATGCCCAATGAAGATGACAGTGGTGAAGAAGAAGGAATTGACCTATGTCAAGATGTTATTGACCACTTCTTCACTTGAGTGTAACTTTACCTTTACAGATGGCAGCCTCCAATGTCAGAACAACTTGTGACACAGGGAACATATCAGTCTCCACTGGTAATTTGCTAGGAATGGTCAGTTCAGGAACATCCAAGGCAAAGATGTTAGTGGATCAGAGCTTACCTACATTGACTATTGTGGTAACTGACATAGATTAACATTGCTTGTGTTAAGTATATGTGTCCTCCTAACTTGTCATTTGAGTCAAATTTAACATGTGAAATCATTAATTATCCCTTGGTATTCTGTTTCAAGGTCCTTCACCATATCATCTTCATTTGGAAATTTCAAGGAGGTGACATTTGCAATAATATGTTGCTGTTGGAAAGTACAAAGTAAACATATGTTAATCTTGGGACAGACACCCACTTGGGAGGGACAGATCTTGTATGGAGACAACTTGCACTGTGCTTCAATGAAAGTTCAGGAGATTGTAATAGACCTGTTTTCTGTTTGATATTGCCATCAAGGCAATATGTGCCACCTAACTTGATCAAACCGTACCTGTATGTCACACCATAGCATACTGTTCTTCCTTCACATTGGCTAAATCTTTACTTTGTGTTCAGTGGAAGTAGCTGTTGATGTGTCTCCTCATAGTTGATGTAACATTTTTCTAGCACTGAATGGTGGGTGTGTCCTTGCACCAGATACTTCCACAGTGTTCTGTAATGGTCATGTGGCCTCAAATTGTCTAATTGCCATGATGTAGACTATTGATGATGTTATTGATGTAGGATTCCTATATTGAGGGCAGGATGTATGGCTCCAACTGAGATCATGCGTCAATTATAGTTTGGCTATTTAGTTTTACTTTTTTAGGTTGGCCCATTTGTAGTGTATGAGGTACAAAGTAGATTATAATTTCATATTGTATGCTTTCTCCACAGGGAACAGGCTTTTGTACCACCATCTGCCACTCAAGACACCTTCACTCCAGACCAGGATCAAGCCTTCAGTGAGTTTAATTTGAACCCATGCAATATCCCCTTTCTTACATGGCATTAAGGTTGTGGACGTCCACTCTTAAATGGCATAGAATATTGAGATTATTTATGGTTTGTGAAACTCAGCTCTGATTTTGTGTAAGCCTTGCTATGCTGTTACCTACATATATACGTTACCAATACATTGGGATTTTTATTTGTTTTGTTCCAATGAAATGAGTAACACATTACCTCTTTGTCATTCATAATTTTCCTTTACAAATAATTGTTTAAAAGATTTGACAAAAATGATGGTGGAAAACAGACATGAAAAATGAAATGTCTTTTAGTTTGTGTCCAAATAATTTCTTTGCATGAAAGGTGTTTCAAACAATGAGACAATGAACTGAAAACGTCAATCCTTGTGAATGAAAGTAGAGTCTAAAACAGTTTGGAAGCCAATGTTCAAATTACAACTGTTCTCAAAATAGGTAAATGTGTACCTGAAATAGTCCAAAGAGTGAATGCTAGACAAACACTGGAGGAGATTAGGATCTGTGTTTCTTGGAGGTGGTGGAGGCCTTACCATCCTCTCCTGGTGGTGAGGATGACAGTCCTTTCTGGGAAGGAGGGGACCACAGGTGCAGGGACTGGAGTGGGAGAAGCAAGATCCTCCTGTGGAAGGGGCTCCCTGACTGTGGCCAGCAGTGGTGTGCCTGATCCAGATGTAGAAGGACCACAGGCAGAGGCAGATGGTATGAGATGTGTTGATAGATGTCAAAAATCACCCCTGTCGGGAGCTCATTTTCTCATTGTGGTTGCATGTTTCTGACATGAACTCCCTCTGCAACTCCTTGATCTCCCTAAACTCAGTAATGACCTGGCCCATCATGTTTTAGGACTCTTGTACTGCTCCAAAGGAAGTTCAGGAGATTGTGTCAGACCTGTTTTCTGTTTGATATTGCCATCAAGGCAATATGTGCCACCTAACTTGATCAAACCACACCTGTACGTCACATGATAGCATACTGTTCTTCCTTCACATTGGCTGAATCTTTACTTTGTGTTCAGTGGAAGTAGCTGTTGATGTGTCTCCTCATAGTTGATGTAACTTTTTTCTAGCACTGAATGGTGGGTGTGTCCTTGCACCAGATACTTCCACAGTGTTCTGTAATGGTCATGTGGCCTCAAATTGTCTAACTGCCATGATGTAGACTATTGATGATGTTATTGACGTAGGATTCCTATATTGAGGGCAGGATGTATGGCTCCAACTGAGATCATGCGTCAATGATAGTTTAGCTATTTAGTTTTACTTTTTTTAGGTTGGCCCATTTGTAGTGTATGAGGTACAAAGTAGATTATAATTTCAGATTGTATGCTTTCTCCACAGGGAACAGGCTTTTGTACCACCATCTGCCACTCAAGACACCTTCACTCCAGACCAGGATCAAGCCTTCAGTGAGTTTTATTTGAACCCATGCAATATCTCCTTTCTTACATGGCATTAAGGTTGTGGACGTCCACTCTTAAATGGCATAGACTATTGAGATTATTTATGGTTTGTGAAACTCAGCTCTGATTTTGTGTAAGACTTGCTATGCTGTTACCTATATATATACGTTACCAATACATTGGGATTTTTATTTGTTTTGTTCCAATGAAATGAGTAACACATTACCTCTTTTTCATTCATAATTTTCCTTTACAAATAATTGTTTAAAAGATTTGACAAAAATGATGGTGGAAAACAGACATGAAAAATGAAATGTCTTTTAGTTTGTGTCCAAATAATTTCTTTGCATGAAAGGTGTTTCAAACAATGAGACAATGAACGTGGGTCTATGGTGGTCTGGCTGACAAGGACATCAGCTGTCTCACATTCCTGGCCCACTGATTTCCTCCCACAATGCCTATGCCCACTACCTTCTGCTGTGGAGACAGTGTTCTCTTTCTCACTGGGTCCTGGCACAACTGGTGGTAGTGTTGGTGTTGTCTCAAAAACAGCCAGGACTGGGGGGGTACACGGTTGGGGTGATGTTCCTTTGGACACAGGACATTGAGGTATCTATTGGCTGAGTTGTTGTTTCAGTTGGGATGGGAGGTGTAGGAGTAAGCCGAGTGTGACTCACTGCAGCTGTCTGGCCTGACAGACCAGATGGACCAGGCTGCCTCAATCATCTGGATTTGCCGGAGTGGAGTCCTCACTATAGGCTTGATCTTGGTCTGGAGTGGAGGTGTCTTGAGTGGCAGATGGTGGTACAAAGGTCTGGGGGGGTGTTGGCCCTGTGGAGAAAGCATACAATATGAATTTATAATCTGCTTTGTACCTCATATACTAAAAATGGGCCAACCTAAAAAAGTTAAATAAGACTGATAGAATGATTAGGCCTTGATTATCATTGATTTACAAATGCAGGTTGATTTACACAGATGTAAACTCCAGTGAAGATGCTGTACAGATGTCCTGAAATACAAAATGTTATTTCAGAAATTGTACTTTGCATGTACCAGATCACTCCAGCACAGTGGTTAGTAGATCAGAGTACTTGACCATTCCAAGTTCCAGCAGGCTACAAAACATTAACTAAACTGTGGTTCAACTTAATAGTAATACTGGCAATGGTCATCATACGACCATATTCAGCACGCCACATTACATGGTAATACATCTTGTAATCAGCAGCCTATGAATTATTTGAGCATTTACATCACTTAAATGTAAGAGAAGATGTCAACATGCTTGAGGTACACAATTACTGACATTTTCATCCATAGCATGACATGGTGAGTGTCAAATGCACAGGTTGTTGAAATGTGTGCACACATGGAAGTAAAGAAAGTTAGAGCAACATTACATTGCACTATGGAAGTAGTACTCATCTGTTGACACCATAGACAATAGTTGTTAAAACGTGGGTTACACATATTCATTTCAATAACTATACTGGAGATGAACACACATTTACCACATGTACACACACACAGGGGTTTGCTGTAAATAGGTAAAAATAACACTTACAATCAGCATACCTTCCTGTGCAAATGGATAGAGCTTTAGACCTGGGAACAGCACACTATCTGAGAATCTGACTAAGCATATTGCACATTGTTAAAAAGAGAGATACAACCATGATGCTAGTATTTGGCATGAAACAATATATTTTGTGGAGTCAAATATGGGTATATCTGTTTTGATAAGGGCATTGGACCATTCTAAATGTCTAAATTAAGGGCATTAACCCATTTGATCAATTTGAGACATTGCTAAGTTCAACTTACCAGTCCCCACTCCACCAGAGATTCCTGTCAAGCGATCGGGATGTAGTATCTGCAAGACCTTCTCCTCACAGGGAAAGAGTTGTAATCGGGGGATAGGAGAACCACAACCAGTCCTCTGGGCCTCAAGGTGGCGATTGGAGGTCAGTGAATGCAGGTGATTCCACCTCTTCCTAATCTCCTCTTGTGTGTGCAGGTTTTTTGATACAGCATTCACTCTGTCCACTATTCCTGATCACATTAGCCTTTTCTAACAAATGGCTGTATTTTGTAATCCAAACAATTCTCCATATGTGAAACATAGATTTTCCTCCCTGTTGTAGTAAATTGTGAAAAAACTAGTGTCCAAAAGATGAAAGATAATCCAAAAAAGTAATATTAACAAAAAACATATAGGAAGAGAAACACAGAGAAAAAATCTGGCTCCTGTGTGGAAGTTCATGCATCCAACTGCTCTGCTGCAGTGTAATGGCAAAGGACCATAGTCTAAAATGGGGTGTGTTTTGCAGGTGTTTGCAATTGTCCAATATACAAAAGGTATGTGCTGCTAGCATCCAACCAATTGCTAGAGCCATAGTACTGTCCCAAATGGGTTCTGCGATGGACTCCTGCCGTCATGGGATTACCACTGATACACTGCCAGCATGACTGTGTTATCTAAACAGGCTCTGAAGGATCCCACAGTCAAGACAGCAACAGTGGCGTATTCACCGGATCTGCTGCAGGATGCAGCTGGTGCGGCAGAGTACAAACCGTGGTGGCAGTCTTCGGCTCAGCCACAATACATCTAAATATGACGGGCAAAACAAAGTTGACTTGACGATCTTTTCAGTTTCACTGGCAACAAAGCTTGGCGGTAACATGGTCAAGATCTAAACCAGCCCCTTAATATTTTTAACTAAAGTGTGGAACCTGGTAGCTTTAATTTCGTTGCTATTAAATAACAGAGAGGGATGATGGTTCACTACATTATCATTTAACTCAATAGAACACTGTCCGCTGATCACCGGCGATGTTCGCTCACCCCAGGTAACATTACGGATTGTGATACATGCTGCCACATAGAGCCTGGTGGGACTCCAAGTCCCAGGCTCCTTTTTGCCTCTGCCTGCTCCTCTCCACCTGGGGCCACTTGCTGCTGATCGCGGGCACTATAAAGTGCACCGCGCAACACTCCTCTTGGTTGCTGCCACATAGAGCCTGGTGGGACTCCAAGTCCCAGGCTCCTTTTTGCCTCTGCCTGCTCCTCTCCACCTGGGGCCACTTGCTGCTGATCGCGGGCGCTATAAAGCGCACCGCGCAACACTCCTCTTGGTTGCTGCCACATAGAGCCTGGTGGGACTCCAAGTCCCAGGCTCCTTTTTGCCTCTGCCTGCTCCTCTCCACCTAGGGCCACTTGCTGCTGATCGCGGGCGCTATAAAGCGCACCGCGCAACACTCTTCTTGGTTGCTGCCACATAGAGCCTGGTGGGACTCCAAGTCCCAGGCTCCTTTTTGCCTCTGCCTACTCCTCTCCACCTGGGGCCACTTGCTGCTGACCGCGGGCGCTATAAAGCGCACCGCGCAACACCGCTGCGCGGGACGTGCGCGGGCAAAGCCCGGGCCAAGGGTGGGCCCGTCCGCGTCCATCAGAGACCGAAGGAGGCCGGGCTGGGCCCCCCCTCTGGGCCCTTACTCTGGAACCTAAGGTACGCTACTAGTTCATATAGTGCTGGGAAGCAACTTTAAAACTCTGTTTTGCCCTGCTTCTGTAGCTTTAATCCTCAATGGGGAAGCGTAAGGCGAAAGGTAGCCCTGCACTGGGCTCTGCAAAATCTAAGATACTTAAAACCAATAAAGTCACGTTACCACATACTAACTGTGTTGCCAAGGAAATAGATGACTTGATTGAAGAAGTTGAACAGATTTTAAACAATAAGGAGAGGATCAGGCGAAAGGAGCCGAAATCTGGTACTCTCATCCCTTTCTTGACTCCAAGTTCGCATATTGCCCCCAAACCACAAACTGTTACGTCACTTCATCAGGCATCAGCCCCCCAAGGCCCTACTAATATTGGTAGTTCTTCTTCCCCATCTGCATTTCATCTCAATTCTGAAGTACCAAACGACAATACTACACATTTCTCAATTCCTTGTTCTAACCGTTTTTCCTCTCTGGCCCCCCAAGTTCTGGAAAATCCTATATCAATCTCTACGACCTTGCCATATATGGAGAGTGTTCCTTCACTAAATGATTTGCCAGCATTGGTGGTTAGTCTTAAGAGCGAAATAGGCGAGCTGAAATCCTTACTGTTCGAAATTACTACTCTTCTCAAAGGTAAAATTCTTCTCCCTATTGGTGAGCCCAAACCAAACTCTACAACATCCAACCACTCACACGTAAAAATTGTTTCTTCAACTGAGTCCCTGCCACCGCCATCAAGCACAGCAGCCTTTATGGAAGGGCAGCACTCTTACAGCCAGAATATGTCCTCTTTTGAACGTAACACTCCTCTTTCCTTTAATGTCCCTCTCAAATGGGACACTACTAAAGCTTCCCGTCAAAACTCTGACCCAACGAAAAATAATTATATATATATATGTGTAATGTTCCACCTCTGCCCCCAAATACACGAGAAGACAAAGCCTCACTAGCCAATAAGGCCACGCACTGGCTGAGACACGTTAGAGGCTGTGGCTCAGTCATCCACAACGACATTTTATCTGCCGAATGAGCGAATGGCCTTCCAGGTTGTCGAGACTTCATAAAACTCAATTTAAAAAACTCCCATCTGGTAAGAGGTCTTCTACATATGGAAGCACGCAATATGAATAGGAAGCCATTTGCTATTTCTCTCAGCGCCAATCGACCCACCGATGGTTATATGAAGCCGAACCTCCTCCCTAGAACAGCCAGCTGGGTCTCGAGCAGTTCTATAGACCATCGAGATTTCAGGCCATTAGGCCATCAGGCCCCAAAAGGTGTACCATCTGACCCTGTCCCAAACACCAGCTCCGGCCCTACTTCTAGTGGCCAATTAGCACCTGATTTCGATCTCCAGGGGGCCATCTCCGACATCGATTGACTCTACTCTACTAATTCCTGCGTCCCCATTCCTAGCTTAGACCGACGGGCTATAGGTTCTTCACCCTATCCACTTAGCCCAGGTGTTGCTTCCCCTCTGGGTTCACGACTCGTTAATATCAATCAATTTACAAGTCCGCGTATGAAGAAGTTTATTGACAGCAACCTTCCAGATGACACTCTCATGAAACCAAGCTGCTCTAATGCCCAGACACCAGCAAAACTTTTGTCCTGGAATGTGGCTGGCATCAATGGCAAACTTGCAGACATTGAGTTTGTTGAAAATTTTAAAGTATGTATGTTCCAGGAAACATGGGCCAAAAACTGCACATATAGACAGGGGTTTAGTTCCTTTTTTAAACCGGCTATGCCGTCTTTAGCAGGTAGGGCAGTAGGGGGCTTATGTACTCGGGTAAAATCGACAGAGGTGGGAGGAATAAAGGAGATGTACGTGGACTCCCATGACATTTTGGCTATTGCTATCCAACCAATCTCAGGCTCCCCCGTTCTCTGTATAAATATTTATAGCAGGCCGGGACCCTCCAATAATTGCTCTACTATCATTGAGCTATTAAATACTCTTATTTCAGACTTTCGTCTTAAATATCATATTATAATAGCAGGGGATTTTAATGTCCAGCTTGAAATCAATTTAGATCTTATAGAGGGCATGCAACCTGAAGATAGTGTTTGGAACATTCCTCCCTATTCCACTCAGCAAAACTCATACAAACCTTGCGCTAGGGCAATGCAGGTAATAGATCTTATGATATCACATGGTCTCCGTCTTGGCAGTGGCCGTTTCCCAGCTGACACCCCCGCAAGACCAACCTTTTTCAGGGGTTCCTATAGTAGTAAACTAGATTACATTTTTTTTTATTTAAGAGTTTGGCACTACATACTAGATGTGGAAGTGGTCAATCCATACACTAGCGATCATGCCCCTCTACAGATTACGTACAAGAGACCTCTTCTAGCAGGAGCCGTATTTCCTTCTGTTTTACCTGCTGTTATGGAGTTGTCTAGCAGTAGGCGCACAGTAAGATGGGACTCCTTTGAGAAATCGGACAAGCTCAGAGAAAAAATGTGTCATCTAATTTCTTCCCACCAGTTATTTGACCATAGTCTTACTTTTTCTCCAATTGAAGTTACGTCCCTCCATTTGGACCTCTTCACTACCCTGAAAGAGCTGTTTTCTAGACGCCCAAGGCCGCTGACTAACTCCTGCCCCCAACCCTGCTCCAAACGGTTCAACAAGAGGTGTAGAGAGGCTAAAAATACCCTGGTTAGCGTCTTAAGGACAAAGGACAGACTAGGTATCATCAATGCTAGACGTAATTATGCTTTTATATGCAATAAGAGCAAACATGAGCATGAAGAGGAGCTCTGGAGTGACCTACTTGAGGTAGCTAGAGCTCATGACTCCAAACGATTTTGGATTATGGTATCTCGTAGTGATCAGAACCGAGCCCCTTATTTGGAGTCTCATATTACTCCTGATGCCTGGCTTTCCCATTTTAAAGAACTGTACGGCTCTCCATTGGCCCTTGATGCCCGAAATCTGGGACAGCTGACAACATCTTATTCACCCGCGTCCTCTTTGCCCCTCATTACTCTGAACGAAACCGCCCTGGCCATCACAGCCCAAAAAGCAGCGAAGGCCCCTGGGTCGGATGGGATTCCTTCTGATATGTTTAAAGCGGACCTGAATACCTGGAGCCAGTATATTAATAGGCTCTCTAATGCCATTTTGATTACCAGATCCTACCCTGACTCATGAAAAGAGGCTATTATCGTGCCTATCTATAAGAAAGGAGAGAGGAATTCCCCGGGAAACTACAGACCCATCAGCCTCGTTGACAATCTCCAAAAAATATTTTGCCACCAATTGTTGAGCAGGCTGAGTAAATGGATAGTGGATAACCAAATTTTAAATCACCTCCAAGCGGGCTTCAGAGAAAAAATCAGCACAATAGACCAGATATTTCGCTTTATCTCTATTAAATGGAAAGTTGTTGATGTGAATTCAGGCCACCTATTTGTAGCTTTTGTTGACTTAAAATCAGCTTTCGATTTGGTACCTCGCAATAAACTATGGGAGGTCTTGTCTAAAATGGGAGTCCCTTGCCCTATTTTAAATATCATTAGAGATCTCTATACTGGAAATTATGGTAGAATCAGATGGGGCCAGCATGTCGAACTAACTGAAAAATGTCCCACTGTTCATGGTGTGAGGCAAGGTTGTGTACTGGCCCCTACCTTATTCCTCCTTTTCATAAACGCATGCATTCCGTATCTTATGGAGTGCTCCAATGACGCCCCCAAAATAGGAGGGCAGAAGATCCCCTGCCTCCTATTTGCTGATGACACCTTGTTGATATCCCAAATAGCCACAGGTCTCACAATCCTGCTTTCGAGATTTATGACCTTTTGTAATGACCACGGCTTGGAAATCAACCGATCAAAAACTAAGTGTATGGTGTTTGGGGATAAAAAAGGTAGGATGCGGCGCCCCATTTATTTAGAGGGCGCCGCATTGGAAAGAGTTGGCGATTTTGAATATCTAGGCCTGAAACTAGAAGATTCGCACAAATGGCATTCTCATCTTCAGAAAGCAAATGTCCGCTTGAAACAACGGACGAGCGGTATCATAAGATTTGCAGCTAGATCTCCCAGCTTTGCCGTGACGCCCGCAATTGAAATTTACAAATTACAAGCAAGGTGGGGAGCCCTTTATGGAGCCGAGCTGTGGGGCCACTGTAATCTAGATGATCTGATAAAAGTGGAAAACTCTTTTTTAAGGTCCCTGCTAAGAGTTCCCTCTAGTACCCCAATGCTCCCCATTCGAATGGACCTAAACTTGCCTCCCATTTGCCAGATTGCTGCGCTCAGGCCCTTGTTGTATTGGATCCGTCTATGGTCATTAGACTCTCTTATTCCCTATAGATGTGGGCTAGTCAACCTGATGGCCAATAATACCAGTCCAAAAATCAAGTGGTGTGTGTATGTAGAAGGGATTTTCACACTACTTGGCTTGGGGTCTTACTGGAAGGATCCGCTATCCATTCCAAAAAACGCAACACAGACACTGAAGGATGCATTTTGGCTCCATGTGCATCTTTCACAACTGTCTGCTGTCTCACCATCATCCATGACGGGCAGTTTCTTACAAATAAAATGCCATTATGAATCTGCGCAATATATGGACATAGTTCTCTCTCCAAGTGCACGTGCATTGTACATTAGATTTAGGGTAGGTTCTCTCCCTTTGCGCATCTTAACACATAAATGGGCCAACACTAGCTGCACTTCGAAGATGTGCCCAATGGGTTGTGCCAGGGAAGAATCTTTTACCCACATTCTCTTTCAATGTCCTGCATACCAAAACCAGAGAGCTCATTGGATTATCCCCTTGTGTAGGAAAATGGGTTTTAAGAACTGTCCACTGGCCTTGAGAATTTTTTAATCTGATCCATCCGTTCTAGTGGTTTGTTGCCTGGCAAAATACTTAGATTCCATCTGGCACTGTAGATTGAACATGCTTAAAAAAATAGAGGTAACCTCGACCATAGATGTGGGGAGCGGTTGTTGATGAACTCATCAGTGAATTTTTAATGCAGGCATCTATTACCTTTTACTGCTTAAAGTATTTTTATGCCTAGACTTTTTTTATATATTTTTTCTTTTAAGCAGCCAGCGAAATTACATCTTAAGATGAAAGCAAGGTTTGACTTTCAAACTCCAAAATAAAGAGGATATCAGCATTTTGTAGACTCTGTGGCTGGGTCGATAGGTAATCTGGAGGATGGCTATACAGAGCAAAAAAGGGCCAATTTGGAGTTGACTAAAGCTACTGCGTCAATTTCATTGGAGTCTGAAGGAAAAGAGAACATTATGAAAATTATTTATTTCAATAATTGTTTATTGAGGGAGAGAATCAACTTTCTTTCTTTGATTTTTTCCAATCATTACATGTCCAGATTTGTAAGTATCACAATAATTATGTCTATGTGATGTGCTGTATGCGATTACTCTGAGGAAGGCATTGTTCCTTCCGCCAAACTACCAATGGTGTGTCCCAAATTCCTCAAAGAAACATGTTGGATATCAAACTGCTTGGTCCTTTTGTGTAGTCAATATCCCACTTGAAAAAAATGAGTTTTTTCCCTAGATCCTATACAAACAATGTGATTAAAAAAATCTACCCTATTGAACTAAGTGGACTGTGTTAGGACATTTGCTCCTTACGTAGCCCTGCCCTCATTCAGTAGCATCGATGCATTCGCCCTTATCAAATTAACTGAGAGAGCTGTGTCAACAGAATTCCTCTTTGTCTAAACCTAAAATGCGTCAATTGTTTCTGTGTACATCCCCTTAGTGATAACACTGAGTGAACTGTGTAGATATGTTTAATATTCATCCTTCACAATAAATGAGCTGTTTTAGGTTGTTTGCTCTTTAAATACTTCTTTATTTTTCTACTTTACATATTTTCACCCTGAATGAACTGTGCAAATGTAGTTGCTCCTCATCTACTCATCTAAGTGGAGGATGAAAGTACGTTTGCATCTTTATTAGCTCTGCATGCATGCTATGCTCTTTACTTAACCTCACTTTCAGTGAAGTAAGTTGTTTCCTACTTAATCAGACAATCCCATATCCAAAACACCATCCTAAAGTATACACTTCTTCATTCCTATTCAAGGAATGCAAACGTCATTAATTGTATACCCTCCCATACAACTTAACACCATCCATTCTCACGTTATACAGCTCACCTCAACCTTACTCCTTCACTCTCATTGATTCACATTATCCACACATTAATAGTGTCACTCAACATGAACTTGATATCCTCTTCATCACTGATAATAGACCCACTGTGAAATCCATCCAGACCTCTGAGAAGCTCACTGCAAATAGCAAACTATCTCCCCAGAAACATCTGTTTAAACACGTACACAGGTTTCTCATTATCCAAAAGCTCACCCTTTCTTTCAAGGCTGGTTTCCCTACAACACAAGCAGCTTGGAATTATTCTCTACTTTCCTCTCCTGCCCCTCACTTCATAACATTTTACTGTCACATCTTCTCACACTCACACCTTAACATATTTAACCTCCTCTCCACATCCCCAGGTCTGAACAAGCAATTCATAAGTCTTAATCGTCCTTACTGTCTTCATCACAATAACCTCCATCTCAGTATGATACATACCTAGGTGTCTTCAAATTGTCTCCCACTCAAAAGATTAGAGCTACAGGTTACACAATCCTAAACCTAATAAGTTCCTGCAATTTCTTCTCAGAGTTTACGGTCCCCAGCTCTAACAGGAATAATAACCTTGACCACATTCTATCTGTCATTCTCTCCTCATATTATCACCACAATTTAATTTGACAGTAAAGATCACAGTAACATTTTCCATAGTTTGATAACATTAATGCCCTCCTTGATCACACAATGCTGGTGAATACTACCTTGATTCTCAGAAAATTCTGTAATAGTGGATGAGATCATAAGGACTGCATCCCAATTATTAGAAGCATAGGTTCAAATAACAACAATAAGCCAGAGAAATGAAATGTGACCAGAATCGGGGATAAGTTGAATGTTTTCTCCAACACCGGATGCTCACAGCAGGGGACCCCAAAGCAATGGAATTATCTACAGGAGGAAGTTTGTTCTCTCACTTCCAAGACACACCAAAATGCCATGGCATCCATTGGTGCATCTCACGGGCCCCTAAAACGCATGCCCTGGGAAGAGAAGATGCTGCCAAACTCCACAATGAAGGCACAATGAGAACTGCAGGTGGAGTGGAGACTGGTTAGTACAACAAATTCATACTCTCTAGACTCTGCCCCCCCCTAATCTCTAACACAAATCTCCATACTAATGACAATGAACAAGTATACTATCTTATGTCTGGCACAAATCACTATGTTCCCTATGCAATGGAAATCTACCATTTCCTGACTCACATCATTCTGCTTAACACTGCCCATAACGAAAACACAATCAAACAGCTGTGACCTTTCTTCTGGAACACAAAATCAAACCACCCCTATGTAACACCAACATCTATGAAACTGCTCATCCGATTGTAAGCTCCACCCATTTCTACCATATATCGATAGAGCATAGTAATTTGCTGAAGCCACTACAATGCCACATCAAAAATAGCCATTAGTGTAAGCCTGAGCTAATTTTTCCATGTCACCAGGACAAAACTGTTCCAGTTATTAGGTTTCCATTACCATATCACTGCATTCTGGGAGTTTGTTTTTACTTTTTTTTAACACACATGATTCCAATGATATGTAAAAGGCAAGTCAAGGAATGTAAAACTGGTGTCACTATCAGCCTGATCCAGTTTGTCAACTAAGTAGCATACTACTGTGACACACACTATCTTCACCCATAACAATGAGTAGGTTGGACCTTAAAAACTGCAAGGACTTATCTAAAAATCAACATACATAGAATCATCTACATTGAAGTGGAATCTGAATCACTCAAGAGCACTGCAAAGTGGCCTACGTTTGTCTGCTGACCACAGGAATGTCAGTTGTTACAACATTACAAAATATGTCATTTACAAAATATGCCTTTTCGACTTTTTTTTACATTGTGTTGGCCTTTAGAATGCAGTATTTTACAAAGTGGAATTTTATAATGCATTATGCGTTGGGGCATGACCTGCTGTGGGGAGGAAGGCTTAATAGACATTCCACATGTTGTGCTAAAAACAAGTAAAACTAAGATAAGTATGTAAAACTATATCAATTTTTGTTCTTTTCAAAATAAAAATTAAATTTGAATTTGTTAGGCATTCAAAAGCCTTGAAGGGAGATGAACGTTTCAGTATGCACCAAAACATATCTACATGCAGATCATACAAAGAAGATGTTACATTTTAAAGCCAGACCTAAAATAGAGAAAATAAAAATAAAAATATGACTGTTGAAGGGTATGTAAGAAAAACACATATTGTTAAAACATTAACTCATTGGCAATTGAAGCTCTAACACAGTAGGAACACAAATAGCAGTCTTGAGTCACTCATGGGCTGTCTTGTTTTCTTCAGTTACTATGCCTCAGTGCAGGCAGTAGAGAAACCATATTTCACTAGATAAACTACAGCTGATAACTGGAAGTGCTTTCTGCTCCTTTCTACCTCCTTTCCTTCTGTTTTCCTGAGTACTTTCTCCTGCCTTCTGCCTCATTTTCACTGCTTTCTCCCTCCTTTCCCTTCATTTCCTACTTTTTTCTGCCCCCTTTCCTTCTCTGTTCATTCCTTTTTTCCCACTCCAGCTTCCTGCCCATTTTCTGGCCTCCTGTCTAGCCCCACCCACCACCTCCCAGCACCCCTTCCTTCTCCGAGGACCTACTTAATGAAGGCCGCAGTACAGCTGCACAGTGGATGTGCACAGCAGGTGTACAGAAGGCATGCCAAAGGCAAGCCCATCTTTGCCTCTCTGTGCCTGCACCGCGCCCAGCGCCAGGACCCCTGGCCCTTCCACCGCTGCTGACCTCCAAGTCCAGGACTTTGGACGAACCAACAATCACTGCTGCTGCTCATCCCAGTGTACCACCAGAGGACCGTTCTCCTGCAGACACTGCCGCCTCACCTTTAGCACCGAAGTAACCAACACAACTGACACATTGACCAAGACCACCACAACTCAACTTCAGTGCATCCTACTCAATGCTTGTTCCCTAGTTAAACATGCCACCAAGGTCTTGGACAAGATCTCCTCCCTCACCCTGGACGTCATCTTCTTCACAGAAACTTGGCGACCCGAGACCGTTAATGGAACACCTCAACTTCCAACTCCACACAGATGGAAAAAGCACCATCAGAGGCATGTGCCTACAGACCACAAGGACCATGCCCTAGGTTCTGCAGTGCATCCCCAGAACTCATTTCCCCTCAAGCAATCAACTCTGAGCACCACAAATTCCTTGGGGACCTCAACTTCCACCTCAATTACCTCAAATGACTCCAACTCCACTTACCTCCTGGAAATCTTGAGCAACATCAGCCTCAAGCAGCTCACCACCGACCGTATCCACATCGCAGGACACATTTTCACTTTCAGCAATAGAGTCAGGTACATCCACACCACAACACATACTTGGGCCAACTACCACAGCGGACAGTTCACCATCTCCAGACCCACATATGCAGCACTGTGCCCCCCAGATCCACATGAAGAAACAGGAAAATAGTATCAGAAGACCAGTGGAACGACACTCTCTGCTCCCACCTCCCGGACTCAACTCTGAACAAGCAGCAAAGAGCTTCTCCCAGTGGATCAGAGAATGCGCCAACACCAAAAAGTCAAGGTCAAAGAACAAAGAAAGAAGTGCAAGCTGGTTTATTGAGGAACTGCACTCCTTCAGATGCAACTGCCGACAACTTGAAAGGAATTGGTGCATCAGGAAAAATCAGAAGAGTGCACCACCTTCAGGATCACCTTCAACCAGTACCACCACCTCCTGAAAGAAACCAAGAGGAATGCACTAGCAGACTGCATCAAAGCCAGCACAATCTACAGCAAAGAACTGTTCGCCAACTTGAAGGAGTTTACCAATGTCGCAGCCACCAAGAACAACATCACTCCCTCCCAGGAACTGTGCTAGAAATTTCTTCTTCTACAATAAGATCTCAGCTATGCTATCTATGAAAACCTTGAAAACCAACCCTCTGCCACAGACAGAATCAACCAGCTCACCTGCACAGACACTAACCCTGAACACCTTCTCACCAACTGGGAATTCGTCACTATGCAACACACTATCTCCGTCATGAACTCCGTAAACTTGGGAGCACCCACAGACCCTTTCCCCACCACGTCTTCAACCTCAGAAGCGAGACAATCAGTGACAAAGTCAGAAAGGTCTTTTACACTTCCATCACCGTAGCCTCCTTCCTGAAGTGAGGCCCTTCCTGAAAAAAAAAAATCTGCCGACCCAGCTGAATTGAAGAACTACAGGCCCATGTTTCTGCTTTTCTATTCAGCAAAAGTCCTTGAGAAAGTGATCAACCAGCGGCTCACCCAACACCTAGAAGACAACAACCTCCTGGACCCCTTCCAATCTTATTTTTGATTGAACCAGAGTTTTGTAGCACACTTAATTTTAATTTTTGGCATTGATGAATTAACAGTAGTGTTTTCTTCACTGTTACCATTCCTTCTTTGTCTGACCAGTGTGTGTGTGTGTGTGTGTGTGTGTGTGTGTTTGTCATTGGCCACCATTTGTCTTTGTTCTCCATGCCATGTTCCCGAGGCCATTTTGTGAAGCCAATGTCCATAAGCCTGCATGTGTGTGCTTTTGCCATAGGTCTGCATTTGGTCTTTGTTCTCCAATGCTTCCTTGCCTGCTGTTGTTGTTGTTTGACCATGCGTCTGATAGCTATTTTGTGTAACCATTCAGTGTGCTTTAATAGGCCTACATGTGTTCTTTGTTGTCCATGCCACCTTTCGTGTTGTTGTTGGATGTGTCACGATTCACCCTGGGCTTACCGTCGATACTGGAGAGGGATGGTGAGCGGCCCCGGTTCCTGCAAGTCCTGCTCTGGCCGAGGTAGGGGCGACCCCTTCCGGTAGCCACGGTGCTGTTTGACAATAGTAAGCCACTACAGTCCGTGCCCTCCAGAAGGAGTCCCAGAGGAAAAACCCCAAGGGGGAAAAAACCTCCAACAGGAACTCCCTGAAACAGATGGAGGACACAAGGATTAGAACTCAAGATCCTGGAAGTCTGGAAGACTGAAGACAGAACAAGAACGACTGGCATCTCAAAAGAAAATCAGCCGGAGTGTGACCACCACTGCTGAAGTGGTGCAACGCAATGAGAAGAAAGAAAGGTTCCCCTTATATATCCCTAGACAGGAAGTGAAAAACAGGAAGAAGTAACACCACCATCTTGGTTTGGGAAGAAGCCATAACTAAAAATAGAAAACATGCTCCTGTGTAAGAGAAAAAATGCATGCAGGGAAGAAAGGAAGTGCACAGCATGCTGGGAAGGAGTAAGGCATGCTTTATAAACTAGGCATGTATATTCAGGAAGATCTCGAGTTTGTGACAGGTGAGTGGTACTATGGAGGGAGGCCCGGGCACCCTAGGACAGAATTAACCTCACGCGCTGAGCGCAGCGAGGACCGCCACCCAATTCTGGGTCTCCACCCTGTCACGCTCTAAATACAGCACGCGGCTGGAGAAAAGGGCTGCCGCGGGTGCCGAAACCCTTGACCCGGGCCGCAGCTTCCCCCGCGGCCCGCTTGCGGGCCGCCGCGGTTTCACTGGATTGCGCCGTAGCGGCTCGCGGTGCAACAGGATGACCGTGTGGTTCGTGCCCATTTTGTGTAGGCAGTCAGTGGGCTTTTGCCATATGCCTGAATGTGTTCTTTGTTTTCCAGTACCTCCTTTGTAGCTTTTGTTGTTGTTGTTTGACCATATGGCCAGTGGCTATTTTATATAGGTAGTCAGTGTGTTTATGCCATAGGCCTGCATGTGCTCTTTGTTCTCCAGTGCCTCCTTGCTTGCTGTTGCTGTTGTTTGACCATATGGCATGGGGCCATTTTGTGTAGCCAGCTAGTGTGCATTTGCGATAGACCTGTATGTATTCTTCTTTGTTGTTCATGCCTCCTTGCTTGTTGTTTGACCATGTGGTTGGTAGCCATTTTGTGTAGCCAACCAATGTGCTTTTTCATAGGCCTGAATGTGTTCTTTGATGTCCATGCCTTCTTGCTTGTTGTTGGTTGACCATGTGGCTAGTATCCTTTTTGTGTAGGCAGTCAGTGTGCTTTTGTCATAGGCCTGCATGTGTTTGTTCTCCATGCCTCCTTGCTTGCTTTTGTTGTTTGACCATGTGGCTGGTTAATATTTTGTGTAGGCAGTAAGTGTGCTTTTGCCATAGGCCTTCATGTGTTCTTTGTTGTGGCCATGATTCCTTGCTTGACCATGTGGCCATTTTGAACAACCAGCCAGTGTATAAATCCTTTTCTTCGAGTTTTAAAAGCCATTTTCTAGGGAGAATGACAGGAGAGGGCTATGACTTGTTGTTTTTGTACATTTGTTTTTACATTTTTCTGATATCAGTTTAATATACTTGAGGATCACTGTAGTATTTGTATGAGCATTGTATGTTATGATATATGCATCTTCCCATTTTTCACCTGCACCTCCTAGCCTCTCAAAATCACAATGGGTTCCTCATTTTATTTGGTACACCAGCAAATACTTTTTAATTAATTTTTAATGTAGTTATTTTTTTATTATTTTACTTTCCTCATTGTTTTCTTCTTTCAATTTTTTTTTATTTTCCCTCCATCCACATCTGCCTGCCATAGCCACCTGCCACACACCAGCATTCATTTTTTAAGGATTGTCATTACTCATTTTCCCTGGTCCTCCTGCCTACCATAGCTGCACAGCCGCACACACACCTTAATTCATTTTTTAAGGATTGTTCCATTTTCCCCTGGACCCCTTGCCTGCCATAAGTGCACATCAGCATTGATTTTTCTTAAGGATTATTCCATTCCCTCTGGACACCATGCCTGCCATTGACAGGAATATTTTATTTTCCCCTGGACCTCCTGCCTACCACTTATTTTTGAAGGATTATTCCATTTTTCGTATGGACCCTCCCTGCATGCCACAGGTGTTTCCCCTTAGATGCTCCTAAAGCAAAGTTACATCTGTATGTTGTTATTCTCATTGAAAATGAAATATGTTATTGTGGGGTGGTTTGACTTTGGAATGGATACGTTATTATTGTGAATTATTTAGGATAATAAGTAACCACACAAAATTATTTTGTCCGTACTAAGAATAACTCAAACTGCAAATATACCACTATTCACTAAATGTTTTTCTTGCTTGTTTGCTTTTAGGTACACAAGAGGCCTTACCCACAATACTGCCAGACAGAAGGCTGGCACAAAGTGACATGACCACAACATGAGTCCTCTAGTATCTTCCACTTGTGCAGCCAAGATAAGTGTCATTTCCAACTGAAAGGGCTTGAAGATGGCCCGAAGAAAGGTGCTGCCAAGAAATTGGCCAGTGAGGAGAAGAAGTTGAAGCAAATTTCCCCAATGGCATTCTGTCCCAAACCTTTTCCAGGAAACGTGTGTCTGCTATGTCATCCTTTAGGCAACAAGCGGGGAGCACCACTCCTGCATCAACGGTACCACCCCAACCTAAGCCCAAGGCCATGTCTCTCAATGAGGCAGCCACTGCAATCATGGTGAAGAGCAGTGATTCTGAATTGGGTTTGTCCTAACCACAAACTAATACCCAATCTTCTGAGGAAACTGAGCAAAGTGGACAACAGGAGACACTGCTAGTGATAGTAGATCTTAATGAAGTAGGAGCAGACCAGGAGCTTTAGCTTTCTTATGAGCAAGATGTACCTCTTTTTGAATCACTAGTTTCCATATTCCCCAAGCCCCCTTCTGATGATTTAGACAGAGATTGGACCCCAGCTTAGCCTGAGACCAGCCACAAGAGACATGGGAAAAGGAACATTTCTGACAATTATGGAAGGGGATGAGGAGGGTTTGCCAGTCATTATCATGGAACCTGGCATAGAGAACACAAACATTACCCCTCCTATACAACCTTCTCTGTGGGATGTGGCACTGGTATCAATACCATCACCAACATCAGCTTCCACATTTTAATGCTCATGCTGAGACCAGCATCCACCTCTACCTCAGTCAAAATACACACTGCAAAGAGGTAATCATTGACACAAACACCTACCTTTAGCTCTTCAAACACTGGCAGTGACACCAGTGTCCCACTAAGAAAGGTTTTCTTCCTCAGTTTGAGACTTCTTTATGATTAGCAAGCAGGAGGATAAATTGCAATATACTCTATTTGCTGCACAAGTGTTTGTCGAGATAAGCCTGGTTCACACTATTGTACTGGAGGCCAAACGACCCATATGAAAAAACATCATGCAATCCCGTGGGACGAGCACCTTAAAATAATTGCTACAGGAGGTGGTGTGATAAGAGAGGAGAATCAGCTCTGATCATAGTGGGAGGAAAAGGTGAGGAGAAAGAAGAGTGTGACAGCTTTATGCAAAGCTGCTTTGTCCCCAGCAGTGCACCAGTATCACCTGCCACAGCACCTCAAGATGGCACAAGAGTCAGATGGAGATGCCCCAGCATATAATGACTGCCCCAAGACAGACGTGAGTCTACCACCTCCTGGTTCTCTCTGGAAGCCACCTGCATCAGTGTCACCAAATAGAAAAAAAAATCCAAACTACTATTTCAGGCATGTTTAGGCAGGAGGGTCCCAACGAATGCAACCAGCCAATGTCACGTTTGTAAAAACGTAAAGCTGGCTAAAATGTTAATGCTGGACAGCCTCCCTTTTTCTTTTGTGGACTTTGTGGTGGCCATCTGCCCGAAATGATAGGTTCCCAGACAGATCCATTTTTCCAGAGTTGCTGTTCCAGCACTCCATCACGATGTGCTGCAATTGGTCGGAATGCTTTGCAGCAGAATGCTGTTCACTCTATCCGTCTCATAATAGACTTGTGGACCAGTTGTCAAGCAACTGATTACATATGTATCACTGAACACTGGATCTCTGTTGTGGTGTTTAGGCAACAGCTACTCCAGTGCTCAGCATTGAAGAAACTTTTAAAGGTGTTTCACAGGATGCAACAGTAGCCATGTCCACCATGGAGGAATCCCACATATCTGCAAACAGCTTGGAAGGAGTTAGGAGCAAGGTGTTTGAATATCTGTGACTGAGGTCTCAAAATTGAATTTGTTGCACGGACAATGGCAGTCATGCAGCTAAGGCCATGACAGATGGTAGCTACTTCAGGTTCCTGTGTTTGTCTTCTCACGAAAGAAGACATAGGCCCTAATTATGAACATGGAGGCCCGTTCCACACAGCAGGTGTTGGCGGTAAAAACCGCCAACAGAGGAGCGGGCCGGACTGCCAAATATTGAACCAAATGAAACACAGGTATCCCGAAAACCACCCACCGTCAGCAGAGGAGTGCCGCCGACGACGGCAGAGTCCACTCACAGGCCGACGGAAAGGCCCAAGCAGCCCATCAAATAATGAACCAGCAGTCCACTGCCAGTTCCGGGGCGGGAACCACCGCCATGCACAGCCAGGCGGTAATGAACCAAATATAAAGAAACACTCACCGGAGGGCCATACAAGGGGCCGAAGCAGACATGGATAGAGAGCTGCAGATCATGCCATCCCTGCCCCTTGCCATATACCTCCACGACCGAGACCGCTGACGAAGACGACGGTGGTAAGTACTGCAACCTACAAAACAAGGGAGGAAAGGGCACAGTTACATACCCACCCACCCCACCAACTCTGCCACACCCTCCCCCCCTTTACAGCAGCACAAGTCATGCACCCCACAGCAAGAGGTACTTATGTGACACAAGGCTAATCCAACTTGACCATAGTACATACAAATGCCCCACACCCATAAACAATAAAACAAAAGACCAGGGTTCAACAGTGTGCTACCAAAACACAGGCGACACAGAAATCTTTAATGTGAAGCTCACAGAGCTAAACAGTCCAAACAGGGCCAATGGACAGTCCAAATGACTACAATTGCCATGGGCCACAACGGACCCAACCTGACTCCCACAAGTGCATGGTACTCCACCTAATGGGACAAACTATGGGCATCTAGGCACCTCACGGAATGGGGGCAGGTGGTGGTGGGGGGGGGTTTGCAACAGGGGTGGGCCTTGGACTTTAATTTGGAAGGTGGAAAGGAGGCGGGCTTGTCCTTTGAAGGGGGTGGGGGGTGTTTAGATCGGGTGGAGCTAGATGGACTCTGCTCAGTCCGGGCCTTTTTGTTATCTGTGGAAGGGGCACGGTAATGTAAAGGGCGGACAGGGGTCGGCTGTGATGTGGAAGGAGTGGAAAGGGCAAGGAGGTGGGCACGCTTCGGGACAAGACGGTGTGGGCCAGTGGGTTGGTAGAGGTCAGCACTGGAGAGGAAACTTTTTTTGGAGCAATTGGGGTGGTCCTGTATGAGGGCGTGGGAGTGGAGGCAGAGGCAGTGGATGTATGTGGTGTAGGGGTGTGTGTAGTGGGTGCAGGTGACTGGACAGTATGCTGTGGTGTGGTGGATGTCTGATAGGTGGGTGTCTTGGTGCGTTTGCGTGTTTTTGGACGAGGGGGTGGACACAGTGGGAGAAGACAGACAGCTAGTGTGGATGTATGTTGTGTGGGTGTCTGCAAGTCTGGTGAGTGTGCTGCATGTGTCAACTACAGTAGTTGTGGTAAGTGCAGGTGTGGTGCATGGGGTGCATTTATGGATGTCTGCTATTGTGGTGAGTGCAGCAAGAGGAGCAGCAACAGTGAGTGAAGGTGCAGTGCATGAGGATGTGGATGAAGAGGGGACAGACAGGGAGGCAGAAGAGGTGGGCACACTGGGGGAAGTGGATGTTGTTGTGTGTGCATGTGTCTGTTGCCTGTGCGAATGCTTGTGGTGGGAGGCGTGGTGCTTGTGTTTTGAAGTGTACTTCTTGTGTGATGATATGCTTGACTGCGTGTCTGAATGTGTGCCTTGCACGGGTGAAGGGATTGGGGTGCTGGAAGGGATAGAAGAGGTTGGGGGGGATGGAATGGCCAGGGAAACAGGATGCCGTCCGAAGAGAAAATATCTCTGTAGGGCAGACTCGGCACTGTGACTGCCAGATAGGCATTTGTCTGTGCACCTCTGATGCTAGCCCCTGGATGGCATTGACAATGGTTGTCTGCCCTACAGAGATAGTTCTCAGGAGGTCAATAGCCTCCTCTGTGAGGGCAGCAGGGCTGACTGGGGCAGGGGAGGAGGTGCCTGGGGTGAAGGAGACCCCCACATTTCTGGGTGAACGGGCACGGGCAACTCGGTGGGGAGCAGAAGGGAGGGCAGTGATGGAATGGGGGGTGGCGGAAGATGTCACAGTAGTGGTGTGGCCACTAGGGTCTGCCACCGCCGGAGAGCCCCCATCGGAGGAGGTCTCAGGGTCACTACCTCCTGTGGTACTTGCCTCCCCGTGGAACTCCCCTCACCCTCCCACCCACTGGTCCCCTGGGCATCGGATGTCTCTGCCTCCGAGGATCCTTGGGCCACTGCTTCGCCACTTGCTGGTGCCTGAGCTCCCTCACCAGATGTTGATGTTGTACCAAACCAACATAAGAGAACATGGATTGGGAGACAAAACAGGAGGGACAATTGTAAGTAGCTGAATGGAGGTGCATAATGGCCAGACATACAACCACCCAGAAGACACACCTAACAGGCAGCACCGTTCACTATGACCATGCCCCTGACTACTGACCGGAGTACTGCTCTACAACCATCCCCTGGACTACCGAAGGAGGTGACAAAAACACCCCTACACCCTTTTGGACCATAAAGTAGATGGGCCCCAGTCGAAGACCCTACCTCTAATCAGCATGAACCCTAATGCACACCCAGACATCCTTCCAGACTGAAGTATGTGAAATGAGTACTCACCCCCTTGTGACTGCTGTGCAGCCTTCAAGCGGCCATCCAGGTCTGGGTATGTCAAAGGCAGGATCAGTCGCATGTGGGGGGTCAGTGCCCGATGGGCACCCCTTCCACGTTGGGAGGACTTCCCCAGCTGGGCTTCACTGATCTTACAACCCAGCGGCGCAGGTCCTCCCACCTCTTTCTGCAGTGGGTGCTCCCCCAGTTGTAGACCCCCAGGGTCCGCACCTCCTTGGCGATAGCATGCCAAAGGGCCCTCTTCTGGTGGGGCTGACCTAAAATGGGGACACAGAAATGAAACAAATAGGTCAGGCACTTGCACGATAGGTACAGCTGGCTATTCGTCCACTATGGAACGGACAGTACTGTCAGACATACAGGACATACGCACGCAGCATGCCATGCACCATGGCCCATGCTGGCTCAGAGGTGCACAAATATGTCCAATCAACACCATCCATTACACACACAGAGTGCCCCCCAAACCCAGACTCACCTGTACCTCTGGTGGTCCGTACAGTTTTGCGTACAGGGGCAGGACCCCGTCCACTAGCTTCTCCAGTTCCTCCTGGGTGAAGGCTGGGGCCCTTTCCCTTTCAACACGAGGCACATCCATACCTAGATACAGGCCACAGTAGTGCACACAGTGGAGTACCTGTCCGCACGAGATCAGGGAGTCAAGTGAATAATCCATGAGGAACTGGCGCACGTTCTGCGGCGGTGTGCACGGTCACCACCAGCAGAGATCATGATACGCCAGGATTCCCCATTGGCATCCATGTTAACCAATGAGGGTGCGAATGGCGGTAAACACCGCCTTACGCTGTGAAGCCAACCGCTAGCGGTATGAGGTCACTTCCACAAAGAAAGGGTAGAATTACAGTGGGCAGACATTTTGCCATGAACTACGCATCTAAAAAATAAACTTTTCACAATGCAGGCCCTACTAGCCACATGAGGCACCTAAGCCTCTGTCCATTCTGTATTCTAATACACATGAAATACTCTGTTTCTTCTTTGTGATGAACATGTATATCTGTCAGGAAGCAGTTAATGTAGAGTCACTACTATGAACTATGCAGTGCACAAATGATGACAAGTTTGTCTATGTATGTGTCTTCATCACACCTTTTTGAAACCCCTCGTAGGTACCGACCCTTGTGGCGAGGAAGGGCACCATCGGTGTACAGACCACTTGTGGATATGAGGACCATGGTGGATCGTCAGAGCATAATCAATTACAGACTCACACGTGCAACAATTCAGGAACATTGTGCTTTACTGGATCCTGCACTAACTCTGGGAAATCTTAATCAGCATGCCATCCCAACTGAAGTGCAGGTGCTCTCCGCACTCCATTTCCTGGATTTCTGAATGTACTTGTACAACACCTGCAGTCCTATGTGAGGTTTCCCCAAAGTACTGACCTCCCTGCCATCAAGTCGGAATTCTATGCCTTTGCCAACATACCCCATGTTATAGGTGCCATCGAAGGCACCCACATACCGATCATCACCCCAAGAGTGAGTGAATAGGTGTACAGAAACAGAAATAACTTTCACTCCATGAACATCCAATTGGTATGTACTGCAGACCAGTGCATCTCACATGTGAATGCCATGTTCCCAGGTTCAGTCCATGATTCCTTTGTGTTGAGGAACAGTAGTGTGCCCCAGAAGATGGAAAAACTCCAAGAGGACAGAGGGTGGATCATAGGTAAGAGTGCCTGTCACTAACGGACACATAGCAGACAGCCAGGCTGTCTGACTGAGGGGCATAACAATGACGACTCTGTATTGCACCTTTTTCTAGGTGATTCTGGCTATCCAAACTTCTGTTGGCTCCTTACACCAGTGAGGAGTCCCAGGACGGATGCAGAGAGGAATTACAATGAGGCCCATGGATGGACTATGAGGGTCATAGAGCAAACTATAGGTCTCCTGAAGGCTAGATTTCGTTGTCTACATATCTCCGGGGGTTCCCTGGCCTATGGGCCTGATGAGGTGTGTAGAATAGTGATGGCCTGCTGCATGCTGCACAACATGGCAGTGAGTCATTCTATCCCCCTCTTGGAGGTGGAGGGTGCTGTATGTCCTGACCAGCTACCTCAGAGAGGGGAGGAGAGTGATGGTGGTGATGAGGAAGGGAAAGATGTCAATTCCAGGAACCACCTGATCCAATTCTACTTCCAGTAAATGTGTGGGACTTGGGCCTGACATTGTGGTTTGTGCCAAATACTGTCAGTGTGCTCAGTCATATAGGGGGGTTGGTAATGATAGGTGAAACATGTTCCACTTCTGCATTATGCATTTAATTATTGCCACCATTTAGGCACACAGGACACCCTTCATGCACAGATTTGACAATAAAGTAGTTCTCAGCCAGTTGCATCCATACTTCACTTTGTTCAGAATTTAACACAGGGGACAGTGTTACCGGTGTGATATGTGTTTTCCTGGTTGATGTGAGTGAATAGTGCTATTTACAGTGATGGCAAGTCGTAAGGGGTGGTTGTCCTCAAGACCAACATGGTAGCAGCCTTGTTGGTACTAATGATGGGTCCATCTTGTCTCACAGTAGTTCATATTGCCTCTTAGCAATGTGTGGTTGGGGATTGGATGGGATGGTTGCTGTGCAGATTGTTTCAGAGTTACATCTTGAAGGGGGCCTTGTTCTTTGCTGGGGTTCCAGTGCCATATCTTGGCCTGAGTGTCCGTTTGGGCGCCTGCTGTTGATCTTCAGGGGATGACATGGTAGGCCCTTGGGTTTCCTGTGAGGGTAGTTCGGATGTTTCTGCTGATTGGGTAATCTCATGGTGGTTGTCTGGTGCTGTTGTAGAGGCCTCTTGTCCTGTGTGGGTGTCGGACTGGTTTTGAACTAGATGCAGCAGTGCTCCTGCTATGGTGGCCATTTTTGGCGCTGTGTTTTTTCCACTGCTCCATGGCCTGTTGGTGGTGTTCCTGCTGCATCCTCTGACTGTGCTCCAGGGTGGACACAATCTGTGCCAACCTGTCATGGGTATGCTGGTAGGCCCCAAATACCTCTGATATCACGTCCTGGGCTGCTGCATCCATTCTGTGGCCTCCCCCCTGGCCCACTGCCACCCTTGTACTTTCCCTAGCCCCCTTTGCCTGTGTCCCCTGCACAGGTCTGGCAGTACCACTTGTACAGAAATGCAAGCACTGAGGTACACGGTCACCCACCCATTGCACACCATGGCACAGATGCAATAATCATGCCTTTACACCTCTGCAGGACCCCTACCCAACGTCACTGGACAGGAGGGTCCAGATATGTCCACTCCACCCACAGAAGAGGCCCACAGTGATGACAGCAGCTCTGTCCAACTGGATCAAGATGATCAGCCTGCTCATCTGGGACCTCAGGACAGTTGGTTCCCCTTACACTGGCACAGGCCACTACAGAGCTTCCCCCCTCTGGAAACACCAGCACAGCACCCACCCAGCGGGCCCATACCTCTGTCCCCAGGACTCGTCAATCAGCAGTGTGTCCACCACTACAGGCAACCCAGGCTAACCCACCACCCCAACAACAACAGGGACCTGGGGGCAGTGGAAGTGGGCACACAGTTCAGGGGACAGAGGCACAGGAACACAGGGAAACTGGGAGGGCTGCTGTGTGACAGGGGGTGGACAGGCGCAGGGAACCCACTATCCATGAGGCCTTCTCCAACAGCATGGGAGCCTACCACCATTCCCAGGAGACGATGGCAACGGTACTGGCCAAGTTTCAGGAGACCCAGTGGCTGCAGGAGGAACAGTATTTGTGCTTCAGGGAGGAACTCAATTCCACCCTGGGCACCATTGTAGGGGTGCTGAAGGAACTCGTGAACACCAGGAGTGACACTGTGGCAGAACAAGGGGCCCCTGACACTAGCCAGGATGATGAACTGCCCACCACCTCCGCCGGCGCTAGTGGACAGGAGGCACCGCCACAGGACCACCACACCAGCACCCCACCCCCTGCAGATGGAGAACCACCCCACAAGCGGTCCCTGAGATCCAGGACAAAGACAGAGAACAATGCCAAGACCCCCGCCAAGAAATGAGACCACCCTGATTGTTATCCTTCTGTCCCACTTTGTCACCCTGTCCATACTTAAACTGCCCTAGCTCCACTTCCTATGCCCCTTTGGACAATGCACCTGTGAGACTAATAGACTGGACTCTGCCATGGACATTCCTCCACGCTCACCCCTTTTACAACCCCCTCCACTATTGAGCACTTAAATAAACACCCTTAAATCACAAAACAATCAGGAGTCTGTTTGTGTGTTCGAATATGTGTATTAGAAATAACAGTGGCAAAATGCTATATCAAATGTAATGTCAACATACCTATGTCACACAGCTCTACTCCATGCAGATGTCACACAGTGGGACCCACATCTGTGAAATCATAAGGGAAAGTGACTACTCAGTGACCATACACTGAGTGAAAATGACATACAGATGAGAGGTAGTAGAATTAAATCAGATGTAGCAGGCAGTGTTGTCTTCTTACCTGTGTCTTACTGGAAGTATTGCAGGATCACTGTGTTCCTGTTGTCTATGTCCTCTTCTTCTGCTTCCTCGTCTTCACTGTCCACAGGCTCCACAGCTGCCACAACACCTCCATCTGGACCATCCTCCTGCAGAAAAGGCACATGTCGTCGCAAAGCCAAGTTGTGAGGCATACAGCAGGTCACAATGATCTGGCACACCTTCTTTGGTGAGTAGAATAGGGAACCACCTGTCATATGGAGGCACTGGAACCTGGCCTTCAGTAGACCAAAGGTCCGCTCTATAATCCTCCTAGTTCACCCATGGGCCTCATTGTAGCGTTCCTCTGCCCTTGTCTTGGGATTCCTCACTGGGGTCAGTAGCCATGACAGGCTGGGGTAACCAGAGTCACCTGCAAATATCGTTAGACACACACTAACTCAGAGGGACATCCCCAGACCCAGACACCTAGTCACACTGTATTGGGTCCATGTCCTCATCTAATAGCCACACACGGTGCCTCTGGAGTTGCCCCATCACAGAAGGGATGCTGCTATTCCGTAGAATATGAGCGCCATGCACTGAGCCAGGAAATTTGGCATTCACATGGGAGATGTACTGGTCAGCCAAACACACCATCTGCACATTCATCGAATGGTAACTCTTCTGGTTTCTGTACACCTGTTCACTCCTGCGGGGGGGACCTATGCCACATGTGTCCCATCAATGGCACCTATGATGTTGGGGATATGTCCCAGGGCATAGAAATCACCTCTCACTGTAGGCAAATCCTCCACCTGAGGGAAAACGATGTAGCTGCGCATGTGTTTCAGCAGGGCAGACAACACTCTGGACAACACGCTGGAAAACATAGGCTGGGACATCCCTGATTCTATGGCCACTGTAGTTTGAAAAGACCCACTTGCTAGGAAATGGAGTACTGACAGCACCTGCACTTGAGGGGGGATTCCTGTGGGATGGCGGATAGCTGACATCAGGTCTGGCTCCAACTGGGCACACAATTCCAGGATTATGGTACGATCAAGTCTGTAGGTGATGATCACATGTCGCTCCTCCATTGTCGACAGGTTCACCAGCGGTCTGTACACCGGAGGATGCCGCCATCTCCTCACATGCCCCAGTGGACAGTGCCTATGGAGGAGAACAGCGAGCAGAGAGTCAACCAACTCTGGGGTACGGAAACACAGCTTAATCGGAAAATATTAGCAAATCGACATGTGCCTGTATTAGTGTTTAAGCAAGGCCTAGATATGTGTGACGCAGTCCAAAATAATGCCATGTGGGCCCATGAAATGGTGACTGCCTGACCTGTAAAGTGGGACAAGGGGATATGAGGTAACTGCGCTGGCGTTGTACACTGTTGCGGCAGGCAGTCGAAGACCACGGCGCTATCCTGCATTGGTTAACATTGGACCCTATGGGTCCCAGGACACAATGACGATGTACGCCATCGGTGACAGTACGCACCGCTGTGGAGGTGACCGCCATTTTCTCTCTGTTCAGTCACTGGATACCTGATCTTCAACAGGAGAGGAGCTACACTACACGTGCTGCTGTGACCTCAGTCTGGAAGAGACAATGGCTCGTGTGTCTGGGGAAAGGCCCCCTGATTCAGCATGGAGGAGTTGGAGAAACTAGTGGATGGGGTCCTCCCCCAGAACACGCTACTCTACGGTCCTCCAGACAAACAGGTAAGTGCACTGTGAGCATGCTGTATGGGCCTATGTGGAGTGGTGTGGATGAAAGATAGCGGGGGAGAGAATGAGGCGTGCATGAAACGACGGTGAGTGCATGTGCGCCATGGCAAGGGTAGGGTTGCAGGCCAATGACTGTGACGGTGCGGACGGTAATATCTTCTCCTTTTCCCCTGTACTATTCCTGTAGGTCAGCGCCCACCAGAAGAAGGACATTTTGCGTGCCATCTCCAAGTTAGTCCAGACCCTGGGGGTCTACCACAGATGGAGAACCCAATGCCGGAAAAGATGGGAGGACATTTGCCGCTGGAGCAAGAAGACGGCGGAGGCCCAGCTGGGGATGGCCTCCCAACGTGGAAGGGGTGCCCGTCGCACCATGACCCCCCTGATGTTCAGGATCCTGGTGGTGGCGTACACAGAGTTGGATGGGCGCTTGAGGGCATCACAGCAGCCACAAGGGGGTGAGCACACTCACATTCTGCTGATTCAGCGCGCATTGGAGGTATCTGGGTGGGGGAGGTGGGCTGTGGGTTCCCCTAGGCCAGGGCGAGTTTAGTAGGCAAGGTCGCTTCTTAACCCCTTCGCTGCCAGGCCTTTTCCCCCTCCTGTGCCGAGCCTTTTTTTGGCTATTTGGGGCAGTTCGCGCTTAGGCCCTCATACCTTTTTGTCCACATAAGCTAGCCAAGCCAAATTTGCATCCTTTTTTCCAACATCCTAGGGATTCTAGAGGTACCCAGACTTTGTGAGTTCCCCAGAAGGAGGCCAAGAAATTAGCCAAAATACAGTGAAAATGTTTTTGTTTTTTTTAAATGGGAAAAAGGGGCTGCAGAAGAAGGCTTGTGGTTTTTTCCCTGAAAATGGCATCAACAAAGGGTTTGCGGTACTAGAATCACCAGCTTCCCAGCTGTTAGGAACAGGCAGACTTGAATCAGAAAACCCAATTTCTCAACACAATTTTGGCATTTTTCTGGGACATACTCCATTTTTATGATTTTGTGTGCTTTCAGCCTCCCTCCAGTCAGTGACAGAAATCGGCATGAAACCAATTCTGGATCCCAGAAACCGCAACATTTCTGAAAAGTAGATAAAATTCTGAATTCAGCAAGGGGTAATTTGTGCAGATCCTACAAGGGTTTCCTACAGAAAATAACAACTGAAAAAGAAAAATATTGAAATTGAGGTGAAAAAAGCATCCATTTTTCTCTACGTTTTACTCTGTAACTTTTTCCTGCAATGTCAGATTTTCGAAAGCAATATACCGTTACGTCTGCTGGACTCCTCTGGTTGCGGGGATATATAGGGCTTGTAGGTTCATCAAGAACCCTAGGTACACAGAGCCAATAAATGAGCTGCACCCTGCAGTGCATTTTCATTCTATATCGGGTATACAGCAATTCATTTGCTGAAATATATAGAGTGAAAAATAGCTATCAAGAAAAACTTTGTATTTCCAGAAAGGGCACAAGATAAGGTGTTGAGGAGCAGTGGTTATTTGCACATTTCTGAATTCCGGGGTGACCATACTAGCATATGAATTACAGGGCATTACTCAAATAGATGTCTTTTTTAAACACTCTCTTATATATGGAAGGAAAAAATGTAGAGAAAGACAAGGGGCAATAACACTTGTTGTGCTAATCTATGTTCCCCCAAGTCTCCCGATAAAAATGATACCTCACTTGTGTGGGTAGGCCTAGCGCCAGCGACAGGAAACGCCCCAAAACGCAACGTGGACACATCACATTTTTTTAAAGAAAACAGAGGTGTTTTTTGCAAAGTGCCTACCTGTCGATTTTGGCCTCTAGCTCAGCCGGCACCTAGGGAACCTACCAAACCTGTGCATTTTTGAAAACTAGAGACCTAGGGGAATCTAAGATGGGGTGACTTGTGGGGCTCTGACCAGGTTCTGTTACCAAGAATCCTTTGCAAACCTCAACATTTGGCTAACAAAACAAGTTTTCCTTACATTTCGGTGACAGAAAGTTCTGGAATCTGAGAGGAGCCACAAATTTCCTTCCACCCAGCATTCCCCCAAGTCTCCCGATAAAATGATACCTCACTTCTGTGGGTAGGCCTAGCGCCCGTGACAGGAAACGCCCCAAAACACAAAGTGGACACATCACATCTTTTGAAAGAAAACAGAGGTGTTTTTTGCAAAGTGCCTACCTGTAGATTTTGGCCTCTAGCTCAGCCGGCACCTAGGGAAACCTACCAAACCTGGCAATTTTTGAAAACTAGAGACCTAGGGGAATCCAAGATGGGGTGACTTGTTGGGCTCTGACCAGGTTCTGTTACCCAGAATCCTTTGCAAACCTCAAAATGTGGCTAAAAAAATAAGTTTTCCTCACATTTCGGTGACAGAGAGTTCTGGAATCTGAGAGGAGCCACAAATTTCCTTCCACCCAGCGTTCCCCTAAGTCTCCCGATAAAAATTATACCTCACTTGTGTGGGTAGGCCTAGCACCGTGACAGGAAACGCCCCAAAACACAACGTGGACACATCACATTTTTTTTAAGAAAACAGAGGTGTTTTTTGCAAAGTGCCTACCTGTAGATTTTGGCCTCTAGCTCATCCGGAACATAGGGAAACCTACCAAACCTGTGCATTTTTTAAAACTAGATACCTGGGGGAATCCAAGATGGGGTGACTTGTGGGGCTCTGACCAGGTTCTGTTACCCAGAATCCTTTGCAAACCTCAAAATTTGGCTAAAAAAACACATTTTCCTCACATTTCGGTGACAGAAAGTTTTGGAATCTGAGAGGAGCCACAAATTTCCTTCCACCCAGCGTTCCCCTAAGTCTCCCGATAAAAATGATACCTCACTTGTGTGGCTAGGCAGGGTGGGGCAGAAATGGCCCAAAATAATTTACCCCCCACCCCCAACCCCCCCCGGAAGCGACCCTTGCCTACGGCATCGCTCCCCCTTCGTGACATTGGCGCCGAAAAAAAAATCCCCGGTGCCTTGTGGTTTCTGCCCCCTTGGGGACAGATTGACCTAAAATCGGCCAATCTGCCCCCAAGGGGGGCAGAAATGGCTAAATACAATTTTCCCCCCAGGGGAGCGACCCTTGCCTAATGGGTCGCTCCCCATCTCTAAAAAAAACAAACAAACAAAAAAAAAAAAATAAAAAAAACAATTTGTCTTGGCGCCTAGAGGTTTATGCACCCCCCTGGGGGCAGATCGGTCTAATAACAATAAGCCGATCTGCCCCCGGGGGGGCAGAAATGGCCTAAAATAAATTCCCCCCAACCCCCACCGGGAGCAAACCCTTGCCTACGGGGTCGCTCCCCCTGTGTGACATTGCGCCAAAAAAAAATCCCCGGTGCCTAGTGGTTTCTGCCCCCTTGGGGGCAGATTGACCTACAATCGGCCAATCTGCCCCCAAGGCAGGCAGAAATGGTCTAAATACAATTTGCCCCCCAGGGGAGTGACCCTTGCCTAATGGGTCGCTTCCCATCTCTAAAAAAACTAAGAAAAAAAAAAAAAAAAAAAACTAATTTACCCTGGCGCCTAGAGGTTTCTAATAACAATCGGCCGATCTGCCCCCAAAGCGGGTAGAAATGGCCTAAATACAATTTGCCCCTCCAGGGTAAGCGACCCTTGCCTAAGGGGTCGCTCCCCATCTCTAAAACAAACAAACCCCGGGGGCAAATCGCCTAATAACAATAGGCCGATCTGCCCCCAGGGGTGGGCAGAAATGGCCTAATATATATTTGCCCCCCCAACTCTCCCGGGGAGCGACCCTTGCCTACAAGGTCGCTCCCCTTGCGTGACGGCACAAAAAGATCCCTGGTGCCTAGTGGTTTCTGCCCCCCTTGGGGGCAGATTGACCTAAAATCGGCAGATCTGCCCCCAAAGCGGGCAGAAATGGCCTCAATACAATTTGCCCCTCCAGGGGAGCGACCCTTGTCCAAGGGGTCGCTCCCTTATGTCCATGTAAACAAAAAGGCTTTTGAAACCCTGGGAGAGACTTCAAAGGGAAGGAAATACATTTCCTTACCTTTGAAGCCCCTCCGGGCCTCCCCCATGGGATTGAAAGAGAAATGCTTTGCATTTCTCTTTCAATCTTGCGATGGGGGAGACCCTGTGACTAATCAGCGCGCGCTCACGCGCTGACATCACAGGGGGGGTTGGGGGGTCGGGGGTGGAAGGGGAAGGGCTTCCCTTTCCATCCCTGACTTGGGGGGGGTGGGGGGGAACCACACAGAGGGAGCGCTAGCGCTCCCTCTGGGCTCTGTGCACAGGACGTAATGGTTACGTCCTGGGCACAGCAGCACTGTGCCTCAGGACATAACCAGTACGTCCTGGGCACAGAACATGTTAAGGCAGGCCCTGTGGCACCCCACCCCATCTGTGTACAGTGCCAGCTACACCTAGTCAGGCTCCTGTGACATCTATGTGTGCAGCAATCGGGCATAGCCTTGTAACCCATGTCCCTGGGATTTATTAGGGAACTCTAAGTGCACGGCATAGTGCAGGGGGCTTCTGTGTCTGTAGTGTTCGCCAACGGTAGCGGTATTGCATGCACTGAACATGTCTTTCTTCTGTCTCCCCCCCCTTTTTGTGGTCTCCCTGTTCTTGTGTGCATTAGCATCATCAGGCAGAGGAGCAGTGGCACCGGAGTAGGAGGGAGCTGCATCCCACATGGCCCTGGAGGGTGACACAATGGAGTCTGAATTCACCAGTGGGACGGAGGGCGAGGGGAGCTCCACGGCGGGGATAGGAGCTGAGACCAGCGATACGGACTCCTCCTCTGATGGGATCTCCCTTGCGGTGGCGGGCCCATCTGTGCCCCCCACATCTACAGGTACAGCCACCACCCCCCCTACCAGCACCGCCCTCCCAGCAGCCCCTCAGCGTGTGTCCCGTGCCCGCTCACCCAGGAGGGTGGGCATCTCCTTCGCCCCAGGCACCTCAGCCCCTGCCCCTGTCACCCCTGCTGCCCTCAGTGAGGAGGCCATTGACCTCCTCAGGTCCCTCACTGTTGGGCAGTCTACCATTTTGAATGCCATCCAGGGTGTAGAGAGGCAGTTACAACAAACCAATACATACCTGGAGGGCATTAATTCTGGTCAGGCAGCCCATCAGCGAGCTTTTCAAACTCTGGCCTCAGCACTGATGGAAGCCATTGTCCCTGTCTCTAGCCTCCCCCTCCAACTTCCTCCACCCAGACCCAAACCCCTGTACCTCTGCCTATCCCAAGCACACCATCAGACCAGCATGCAAACACCTCAACACACAAGGGAAGCTCTGGCAAACATAAGTACCACACATTCCACAGGCACTCATGCAAACATCATACACATGCAGACACACCAACATCCACTGCCTTCACTGTGTCCCCTCCTCCTCGTCTCCCTCCCTGTCTCGTCTCCACTCACACCTGCATGCACTACATCCTCAGCCACTACGTCCATCACCAGCACACCCACCACCACACATCCCCTGTGTCCTCTACCAGTGTGTCTGTGAGCCCACCTCCCAAGGTACACAAACGCAGCCACACACCCACCCAACAGCCATCCCCCTCACGAGAGCCTCCAGTCGATGCACCTTCACCCAAAGTCACCAAACGTACACTTCCTACAACCACTACCTCTTCTTCCACTCCCAAACCCCCTCCATCTACCCGTCCCTGTGTTCCCAAAAAACGTTTCCTGTCCAACCTTGACCTCTTTCCCTCACCTCCCCCACCCCTTCAGTCTCCTAGGGCCCACCTCTCCAGGTCCCAACCCAGCACCTCAGCCACAACATCTGCGGGACCAGTGGTGCTAGTAGTAACCGGCTTCTGGAGTGCACCAGGCAGCAGGGCAGCCAGTGTGGCAAGGAGCCCGAGCACGGACAGTCCCCCACCTGTAAAACACAAAGAGTTGGCCAGTGCCCGGCGAGAGAGAGGAAAGAAATCAGCCACCAAAGCCGCTCCCAGGGGTTCAGTTGGGAGTGTGGACACAGCTGCGCCACCATCCAAGGTGGGGAAGGGGCACAGTAAAACCGGCAAGTCTGGGAAAATCTGCACGGCGGACAAGACCACCACCAGCACTGCTGCCCAGGACCTCACCGCCACCAGCCCCGCTGCCCAGGACACCGCCACCACCAGCACCGCTGCCCAGGACACCGCCGCCACCAGCACCGCTGCCCAGGACACCGCCGCAACAAACACCGCTGCCCAGGACACCGCCGCCACAAGCACCGCAGGCCAGTGAGCGCCAAAGATTCCGACGCTACTCAGGCCGCCACAAGCAGGATGAAGCACTCTGGGCACAAAGCCCCCTCCAGAACCAGTGGAGTATCACATCCACTACCTCTGTCCTTGGCAGGATGAAGCACTCTTGGCACAAAGCCCCCTCCAGAACCAGTGGAGTAAGGCATCCACTACCTCTGTCCTTGGCAGGATGAAGCACTCTGAGCACAAAGCCCCCTCCAGAACCAGTGGAGAATGTTATCCACTTGAGAGACTGTGGCTTTACACTCCCAGGGTTGAACAGTGGGCAAACCACGCAGTGTAGAGACTTGAGAGACTGTGGCTTTGAACTCACCAGAATTGAACAGTTGGCAAACCACCCACTGTAGTGACTTGAGAGACTGTGGCTTTGCACTCCCCAGGATTGAACAGTGGCATTGATCCCCCTCGTGGATCTGGCGTCGTGCACTCATCCAGATGAGGTGCCCCCCCTTCCCTTCCCCCTGAGGTGCCTTTTTTTTGCTATCTGATGCCCCAGCAGCGTTCTCTCCGTCTTGTTCGGGTATCTTGTGTGGGCCCATGCCTTTTGGGCCCAGTGGTCCATGGACTATGATAGTGGAATACCTTGGACTTGTATTCTTAGTGTATATATTTGTTTAAAGTGTACATATCTTTATTTATGTATATATTTTTGATTACTGTATTTGAATATATTACAATCATTCGACTCATTTCCTTTTGTCCTTGCATTCTTCCAGGGGGGGTTGGGGGGTGTAACTGTAATGTATCATGATGTATTAGTGTGTGTGTTGTGCTGGGTGAGGGTGGGGGTGGGGGTTTTACGTGTTGCGTGTGTGTGTCACTGTTTTTTCCCTCCCCCTCCCCTGTGTCGTAGGTGCAGTACTCACAGTGGTCTTCGCCGCCGGCATTCGTTCTCCTGGTAGAGGAGCAGGAAGATAAAGGCAGGAAGAATATGGAGTTCTGGCTCCATGGCGTCCTGGTTCCTCGTGGGGTGTGTAGAGGTGAGCGTTTTCCCTTATAAGTGCTGTTTCCGCCATGTTTTTGTTTGTGGTGAATCCGCCCCGGAAAAGGTGGCGGATTGGACTGTTGTAATTCTGTGGGCGGTACATTGTCCTCCGCCTGTCTGTTGGCGGTTACCGCCGCGGTGTTTGTTTGTACCGCCTTGGCGGTCGGAGTGTTAAAGTGGCTGTCTATGTTTGGTGGTTTCTGCCACAATCGTAATTCCATTTTGTTTTTCGCCGGCCTGTTGGCAGTTTTACCGCCGCATTAACACCGACCGCCAGGGTTGTAATGATCACCTCAGTCTAGTCAGGGTAAAGGAGAATCACCCTCAGCTAACCCCCGCTCATCCCCTTGGTATCTTGGCACGAGCAGGCCTAACTTCAGAGTTCTAGGAGTAAAGTATTTGTACCAACACACACAGTAACTTAATGAAAGCACTACAAAATGACACAACACTGGTTTAGAAAAATAGAAAATATTTATCTAAACAAAACAAGACCAAAATGACAAAGATCCTACATACACAAGTCAAGTTATTAATTTTAAAAGCAAAAGAGTCTTAAATCCTTTTGTAAACAGGTAAAACACGTTTAGCGTTGAAAAGGACCTGGGTAGCTTCAAAATAACACACACAGACGAGTGTGCATAAAAAAAGGTTAGCGGTGCGTCAATTTCTCATCAGCAAGCAAGATCCTATGTCGTTCCTTCTTCTCCGGTCGGGTCGGCGTGTGTCAGTTTTCCTCTCCACAGGTGAGCAATGGGTTGATCCTGGCAGCACTCGTGTCCGGGCAGGTGTTGCTTCATTTTCCCATGCCCAGGAAGGTTTGTATCAAAAGTCTTGCTGCACAGTTATCCAAAAAACGCTTTCCCAACCAAGCTGCAAACGTTGCCTTTATTTCAGCCACAGAGTTTCTTCAGCCACGTCTCGGAGGTTGCGTCGGAAATTTCCCCGCACAGTGGTTGGTGTGTGGATTTTCAATCTTAGTCTGCCAGTGTCACCTGTCAAGGCCCCAGGAACTTGATAGGACACCACTTGGCAGAGCAGGAGTCTCAGCAGAGAGTCCAGGGGCTGGCAGGGGAATTCTTTGATGGCCCTGAGACTTCAACAACAGGAGGCAAGCTCAGGACAAGCCGTTGGAGATTTCTTCACAAGCAGGAATGCACTACAAACCCCAGTCTTTGTCCCCTTTCACCAGGCAGAAGCAGCAACTGCAGGATAGCTCCACAAAGCACAAACACAGGCAGGGCCGCACCTCTCCTCAGCTCTTCTCCAGGCAGAGGTTCCTCTGGATGTCCAGAAGTGATCTAAAGTCTGTGGTTTTGAGTGCCCTTCTTATACCATTTTGGCCTTCGAAGTAGGCTTACTTCAAAGGAAAGTCTTTCTTGTTTGTGAAATCCTGCCTTGCCCAGGCCAGGCCTCAGACACACACCAGGGGGGTGGAGACTGTATTGTGTGAGGCCAGGCACAGCCCTTTCAGGTGTGAGTGACCACTCCTCCCCTTCCTCCTAGCACAGGTGGCTCATCAGGATATGCAGGCAACACCCCAGCTTCCTTGGTGTCACTTTCTAGAGAGAGGTGCAACCAGCCCAACTGTCAAACTGACCCAGATAGGGAATCCACAAACGGGCAGAGTCACAGAATGGTTTAAGCAAGAAAAGCAAGGTCTCTGACCATGGAAAAAGGCCCACATGTTCCCTAATACCTGCCCATACCCACACGTTAAATAATGGTGCTAAGCAGGTTAGTGCCATTATTTAAGGCCCTCCTCCTCCCGTGCATGAATTTTGCATGGGAGGATAAATGAGGCACTAGGGTCTTAGACTCATTTTTTGCCCGGGAACTCCTATCTTGCATCTCATTGACGCAAGGTAGTTTTCCGCAGGCAAAAAATGACTTTAAATCCAATATTTTGGCCCTAGACATGTCTAGTGTCAATATATAAATATGGAGTTAAGTTTGTGCTGGATTTGCGTAAAAACAAATGACACAAATCTGGCACAAACAGAGTATAAATATGCCCCTTACTGTATACTGGAACAAAGCCAGTAACACAAAAATGTAAAACTGCTATAATCTTCACAGTGGGTGGAATGGTGGTCTGAATTCTGATGTCTTGCAAAAGTTCAATTGAGATAATTGTCCCAAAGCCTCTATGGTGCTGTGGTTCAGCCTGTACCTTTTAATGATGCACCTTTCCTGCAAGGTCTCTTGATCCGGATGAGGATCGTACACACACATTTCTTTACTTATGTATAAAGTTACTTCCTGCCTGGGATAACTGATGAACATCTCTGCAAAATCTGAGTAGAATGTGTAAATTAGAATGTAACACATGTTAAAAAAATAAGTTGTATCATAATTGTAAATAAAGACTAATATTGCAACAGTTTGAATCATTTTGTTGATGTTAGTTATATTGTTATTATGGGACACAGGATGTGGCCCAGAAGGAAAAATGCTACTTGCCCTCTCCAATTGCCTAAAGCCATGAAACACAAGCAAACATGATCCCCTGTGGGTTACACCAGTTATCCTGCCCGCCTCTGTCACACTGCAAGGAATACTACATTTCCTTTTTGGGGCATATTTGTTACAAATACAAACTTACCTTTAGAAGGTACAGGTGGTTAGTTTTCCTTGTGCTTTGTTGAGACACAGTGAATGCTTCCTATCAGAACTAGAAAAGAAATAAAATAAATCTACATTCTTCCTATTTAGTTTATGGCTTTTAGTGACGTCTCTGTGTTAAGCCTACTATTGCATTTTACCAAATGTATTCTGGAGCCCAGCAAGCTATTTCAAATACAAAGTGTAAAAGATATCTTCCTATCACGGAGGGAATTGCTTGTAAGGAAGCCTTAGATTCATATTTAAGGCAATTATTGTTTGCAGTTGCACTGCTTTGCAATGCTCTGGGATACTACAGCTTGATCATATTATACACTATTTCATGACATTTCCTTGTTTCATGTCTGTCCATGATTATTCAGTCCTTGCACTGATATTATTAGAGAGGGTTTTTTTTGCTTAATGTTTTATCCTCTTTCAAGGTGTCATCAGCATCTTCTTTGAAGAATGCCCTACCTTCCTCTTGGCACCCTCCCCCACACAATCACCTTGTTGGCTTCTGACTGTCTAGAGGTGTTAAGGTGGCATCAAGTAGGGATTGCCCATTTCTACGTATCCTGAAGAAGAGATCATACAAAGATAAAGAGGGAAGACCTGCTATTGAAAATAATGTATGTTGGAGCTGGCACTCTTTCCAGAGCCATACCTAAATCTATTGTCTTCACCCTCCTGTTTTCTGAACCCAATTTGTTTTGACTCTTAGGACTCTGCACACTTTGTCACTGATCTCTCCTTAAAACATGGTACAAGTGGCTTATACCCAAAAGGCATATTTAATGTACTTGTAAGTCCATAGTAAAGTGGCATTCTCTGTGTCCAGGGCAGTACATTAAATGCGGCCAGTGGGCCTGCAGCACTGAATGTGCCTCCCAACTAAGTAACATTTTAAGCATGTTTCTGGTCCACCATTGCACTGTTTTTAAATTGTCATTTTGACCACCCTCAACACCAGACATTGCATTGCAAACCCTCATCATCAGGATACTCAACGATGACTCAGTACCTTACATAAGCGCTTCACAGCACCTTGGAACCAACGCATCACCTCACCTGTGTGACGCATCCTTGGCATGGAACCTCATAATGCTCCATAACCGAGTTTAAGGTGCTCTTTTTATTTTTGTTTTTATCCATCAAAGTTGAGAGATATACCATAATAAATAAAGAAATCTACTGATTGTAATTAGGGCTTTATAGTTGTTAGGGATGGAAGCAATCTCATGGATGATGCATGCTTCCCTAAATGATGTACTGCCAGCAGGTCATATTGTCAGGCATACACTATGCTGAAAATGATGGCTGGACAAACATGGTGAATGATTATTGTATCTGTCCTGGATGGCAGGCTAGTAAGTCAAGGCTATACCTACCTTCTTCAGCAACCACAGTCCTGACTTGATTAAAATGGTTCATGATTGATGGAATCAGTAGTCTGCCATGCAAGCATATGTTGACAGGAAATATGTCATGTTGGTATACATGTTTTTCTAAGGCCAATGGATAATTTGTCTCCTAACCACAATCTGCAGCAGACCTCCTCTGCTGTTCATGCTCACTTATTATGACTAGGACACACCATAGCTGAAAGTACAGTTCACAGGGTCCCCAACATCTCTGCAGCAGACTTGAGCATCCTTATGGAACGATGGCCAACTATTGCCGCATGTATGGTACAGTAGACAATCAAGTAACCCACCTACACATAGTTTCATTAAATTTAAATCTAAATTGTAATAAACAATAGTGTGAGTGACCAGACACTCTGACACTAATGTTTTAAATGTCACACATGCTGCAATCCCTAAGATCCCATAATTTGTTCCTACACACAAGATACTATAACACAAATGATTTACAGTACCCTTTGAATTAAAGCTCTGAGTTTTGTCACTTTTGTTACACTTTTGGTTTACCCAGGAACATTCATGTCATATCACCCTGGGCACTGCCCTGCTTTCACAAGTCAAAAGCATTACCTGACCGAAGACTCACAGAACATTTGTTTGTAATACAGACCTCAATGGGATACTATGCAGATTGCTTGTATATTTTTTAGAACGGAGTATGTCAGGATTTGTGAAGTAATGCAGTCCTCAACAATTACTGAACAATTACTGAATAGCAAACAGACAAAAAACACAAACTCAGGCTCAGAGTATCCTTCCTCTCAGTTGTGTTTACAAAATCTGTAATCTGTTGGACATTGGTCAGGGCACTCAACGCATCCCTTTGACAAGTGGAAGCTGGGTGGTCTATAAAGAAAACAACAATCAGGGGGAAACTAAGTAACATTCATAGTGACAAAAAGCATGTCATGTTTTACATTGCGTGAAGTGTGAAAGACATTCGTGGGTGAAGACATGGTATTGTGTGATATTATGTGAGCTAAAGGGTGGCCGTGTCTGTGAAGTTAAGCGTTGCTACAGTCAAGCCAACAGGGATGTTGTAGTTCAAAACATCATAGTGCACCAGACTCGAAAGACAGCAATGATAGCTGTCCTTTTTTGTGGTACCCTGTACGCAAAAAAATACAATATCATTGCTGCTATCAAGGCCCAGAGCTTCATATTGACATTATCAATACTCTGTAACAATGTGTCAGGCATCCCATTCACCTTATTACAACTCCCATTGACCACAATGCAGTTGTAATCAGGTTGACATGCTGCCTGACACCTTATAATGACGTGACATATTTGACAGCCACAATATAACCACAATAACAGCCCTAGAGTATGGGTCTTAATCACAACATACAGTGTGTATGTGAGTCCACAGGGGTCCCTGTGTCAATACTGTTTTAATGTGCTGCTATCTAACAGGCTTGATTCATAAGGAACTGAGGATTTGACTCCCCATTTCAAAAATGAAGGATAGCCATCTGCTGTATTACAAGTAATGTAGGTAAAAATCTACTTGTAACTTATTACATGAGACTCACACTTGTGTGGTGTAGGTAAAATATGTTGGCAATACTCAGTTCTCTAATGAACATGATGGATTGGCACTACTGTGCTAAGAAACTGCTCTGTAGCATGGATAGTATCTCTTGGCCATTGCTGAGGAGATATTTGTAGTGAACATGCAGGCTCTGTTCAAGTGTATAAACAGACTATTGTCACAAAGATGGTCTAGACCTTCAGAAACACCCATGTTTTATTTGAGATGTGACTCCCATTCCAAGCAGCAATGGGTCCCTGGGACTCCATTCCACAGGCGGTATTTTTATTAAGGGATGGGGGCTGCCATTCTCCATCCCTGAGCAAGTATGTAGCAGTCAGCTTGGGCTTGCGGGCATTACGACCCTGGCGGTCGGTGATAAAGTGGCGGTAATACCGCCAAGAGGCTGGCGGTAACTACCACCAAATTATGACCATGGCGGAAAGATCTCCGAAAGACAGCCAATGCACCACACTGACCACCAGGGTGGAAACAACAGGCACCACGGCTATAGCCACCTACAACCAGGTGGAAGTCAATGTTCCGCCCACCATATTATGACAAGACAATCCGCCACCTTTTCCAGGGCGGTACCAACTACATCAAAAACCTGGAAGAAACATTGCACAGAAGTGAAAGGACTCACCATTGGAGACACAAGGAAGAACCACACCACCATGGAACCAGAACTGCATGTTTTTCCAATTATATTCTATATTCTGCTCCACCACGAACACCAACGCCGGTGAAGACTATGACGGTGAGTACAGCCGCCCAGCACACAAGGGAGGGGGAGGGAAACAAGAGTGACACACACACACGCAACACACACACCCCATACACACAACCCTTACACACAACCAGATGTACAAGAAAACAAGTTACCCCCCTAAGCAGTCTGAAAAATGCAAGGACAAAACAATTTCGCCAAAGTGTTTGTAATAAGATCAACACAGTAGAAATAATAAGTTAGGCAACATAACAGATATACACAAATTTAAAGAAAAAGGGACACAGCCCAGTCCTTAATTTGTGTGGGGCACATTGCCACAGGCCAAAGTCCAAGGTGGCAGGTGCAGGCTCCATGGCCTTTCAGGTGGCAGGTACAGGCTCCTTTCCCTTCTTACCTGGTGGGGCAGGTTCTGTCCCCTTTGGGCTGGCTGGTGCAAGCTCCTTCCCCTTTAGTACATGTGGCCTGTATCCCTTTCTACCACAAGTGGGTGTGGTTAGGACTGGGCCCATGGACTATGTGGCTGAGGTGATTGGCTGGGTTAGTGAAACCCTGGCCATGCTTGCAGGACGGGGTAGGGGTAGGGAAGAAGTCAATGGGGAATAAGAACAGTTTTTTAGAGACATTTGGGTGGGAAGAGGGAGAAGGAATAGGAGTGGAGGATGAGGGAGTGGTTGTTGGAGGTGTCTGTCTGCTGGATTTGGGTGCAGGTGCATAGACTGTATGCTGTTGTGAGGTGGATGGCTGTTGGGTGTCTGAGTGCTTGTATTTGTGTACTTTAGGAAGGGGGGACAGACACAGTGGGAGAGGACATAGGGAATGTGTGTATGGATGTTGTGGGGGTGTCTGCCAGTGAGGTGTGCGTTCTGCTTGGTGTGGTGATGATGCTGGTAGTGGATGATGATGTAGTGCATGCAGGTGTGAGTGTAGACGTGGCTGCGAGGGAGGTGGCGGAGGGGAGGAGGGGGAGACAGAGGAAATCATGGATGTTGTTGTGTCTACAACTGGATGGTGTTTGTGTGAGTGCTTGTGGGATGAAGTGTGATGCTTGTGTTTGCCTGTGACACTCATGGGTGTTGAATTGTGTGCATGGTAGTCTGTATGTATGCCTGGGATAGGTTGGGGTTGAGGCGAATGGGACTCGGCAGTTGAAGTTGGTGGGGGAACGGTAGAAACAGGGACAATGGCTGCCATCAGAGAGGAGGCCAGAGCTTGTATCAGTCTCTGTTGGACAGCCAATCCAGTGTGAATACCCTCCAGGAATGCATTAGATTGTTGCATCTGGGCTGCCAGCCCCTGGATGCCATTCGCAAGGGTTGACTGCCCTACAGAGATGGATCTCAGGAGGTCAATAGCCTCCTCACTCAGGGCAGCAGGGCTCACTGAGGCAGGGCCTAAGGTGCCTGGGGCAAAGGAGATGCCCACCCTCTTAGGTGAGCGGGCACAGGCAAATTGATGAGGGGCTGCTGGGAGGGCAGCGCTGGTATAGGGGGTGGTATCTGCCACCCCCAGGGAGCTGCCATCGGAGAAGATATCTGTCTCTGAAGTGTCCCCTCCAGTTTCTGCCGTGTGCTCCCCTCGCCCTCTGGCCCACTGGTGCCCTCACCGTCAGTGTACTCTGCCTCCTGGGTCCTCTACTCCTCCATCAGATGATGCTAATGCACATAAGGACAGGATGAAAGGATCACAAAACAAGAAAGAGGGGGAAGAGACAAAGGATACACTGGGTCAATGGCTGAACCAACACCATCGTTGGCGTACACAGCACCTTCACACATAGGGAACAGCCCTACGCACTATGCATTGCTCTACCAGAAAAATTGCTAGCCACCAAGGTATGGGGAGGGGCACACACCACCAAACGCAGCACACCTGGGACCCATGCAGCCCTGACCAGTAGTGGATGCCTACGAGCTGAGTAGCAGGATTATCCCTTCAGAACCCTAGCCACCAGGGGACCTATGCTGCAATGTCAGGCCTGGCCTAGGGGCAACCACTGACACACATCCACCACCAAGATACCACCCTACCATGTGTAAGTTGTAATGATGGGAAGTGTACTCACCCACCTGTGGCTGCTGTGATGCCCTCAAGTGCCCATCCAGCTCTGGATAGGCAACCCCCAGTATGTAGGCCATCAGGGGGGTCAGGGTTCAACGGGCACCCCTTCCTCATTGGGAGGCCATCCCCAGCTGGGCCTCCACTGTCTTCCGTGCCCAGCGTCTCAGGTCCTCCCACCATTTGCGACAGTGGGTGCTCTGTCTGCCATAGACCCCGAGGTTCTGCACCTCCTTGGCGATGGCATGCCATATACCCTTCTTTTGATGGGCACTGACCTGCAGAGGCAATACACCCAGGAAAATACCATTAGACAAACAGTGCTGCCTTTTACACATATGGCCCACCATACCCGTTCCCATCACCACTGCCACACACATGGCCAGAACACAACCTGTACACCACCAAGAGGACATTCACCCACTTACACAAGGCCTTTACACACAAAACTCCATGGATTCATGCCACATGCATTGTGCCCACAGTGTACTCACCTGTTGGTCTGGAGGCCCATACAGCAGTCCGTACTGGGGTAGGACCCAATCCAACGGTCTCTCCAGCTCCTCCGACGTGAAGGCTGGTGCCCTTTCCCTGGTCACATGGGCCATGGTAGGTTCCAGACAGAGGTCACAGGAGCACATGCAGTGTAGGTCCTCTCCTATGGAAGGTCAGGTAGCAAGTGAGGAATCAGACAGAAAATGGCAATCACGTTCACGGCGATGCATACTGTCACCACTGGCGTAGATCACCATTGCCCACTGTACCCCATAGGCCACAATGTTAACCAATGAGGAGTTGCAGGGCAATTCCCAACCGCCTCTCGCAATGGCGCACAACGTCAGTGGAATTACCTCACTTCCACTTATCCCTCCACACAAGGCAGGTGGATGCCATTTCAGGGTGGGGGGGGGGGGCATGGCCGAGATTCATGCTGCGTTACAAGAGATATTAGCACATAATGGACAAATCACACTGACCTATTACATGTTTACAGGATGCAAACTACTGTTGTAACTCCATTGTTCAGTTTGTGACCAGCTCCTCACTCTTTGTTCTATTACATTCCTACTGCTGTGGATGAATAGGAGATGTAGACATACCCCCGTGTACAGACCCCGGGTGGACTTGGCAACACTGGAGTACAGGCACATTATCCTCACCTATAGACTTGACAGGGCCACAGAGCTGTGAGCCCAGTTGGGACCTGACCTGATATCTGCTATCCGTCAACCCACTTGGATCCCCCCTCTTGTGCAAGTGCTATCAGTACTCCCTTTCCTGGCAACTAGTTCTTTCCAAGTGACAGTGGGCTTGGCAGCAGGAATGTCACAGCCAATGTTCTCAAACATGCTGACAAGAGTGTTGTCTGCCCTGATAAAACACATGTGCAGCTACATTGTTTTACCCCAGGTTGAGGATTTGGCCACAGTGAAGGCCGAGTTTTATGCAATGGGACATATACCCAACACAATTGGGGCAATTGATGGAACACATATTGCATTTGTCCCCCCGCCCCGGCAGAATGAACAGGTGTTCAAGAATCGTAAGAGTATCCACTCCATGTATGTTCAGATGATGTGTTTGGTGGACCAGTACATCTCCCTCGTCAGTGCTAAGTATCCTGGGTCGCTGTATGATGCCTTTGTCCTGAGGAATAGCAGTGTCCCAGTGATGGCCCAACTACAGAGGCACAGGGTTTGGCTAATAGGTGAGCCCTTGTTCCCACCCAGTAGATGTTGGTGTATGGGTATGGTGTGGGCCATATAGCATTGTGTGTGGCTAAATGTTGTCCCTCAATATTTGCAGGTGACTCTAGTTACCCAAATCTATCATAGCTGCTGACCCCTATGAGAAATGCCAGGAGAACGTAATAATGAGGCACACGGGCGAACCAGAAGGATAATTGAAAGGACCTTTGGCCTTCTGAAGGCCAGGTTTAGGTGCCTCCATCTAACAGGTGGTTCCCTGCGCTACTCACCCAAGAAGGTCTGCCAGATAATGGTGGCATGCTGCATGTTGCATAATCTGGCCCTCACACAACATGTCCCATTCCTGCAAGAAGAGGAGGCTGGAGATGCCTGTGTGCCAGCAGTAGACCCTGTGGACAGTGAGGATAAAGAGGCAGAGGATGAGGATGAGGACAACAGAACATATGTTATCTGACAATACTTCCAATGGCACACAGGTAGGGCATTGTTTCTTTACATTTCAATGACTTTGTTTGTAATCTGGGTGGCAATGGCTTGCTAATATTTCCCACTTCTATGCCCAGTTACTGTTCCCTCTGGCAATTCATTTTGCAGATGTTGGTGACCTGACATATACTCCTGGTGTGACAACTACTGCCAGCTACAGGTCATAAATCTATGCTCATTCTCTGAACAATTAATTTGCAACGTTGGTAACTGTTTCAATGAATACATATTTGATATACATGATATACACCAAATGTTTTTTTTTGTCAAAGGGTGTTTATTGAAGTGCTAATATATAGAGGGGCAAGTGCAATAGGATGTGGTGATGATGGAGGAAAGTTCAGGGTATTGTTCCAGTCTGTTTGTACCACAGGTGTATTGTCCAAGGGGACATAGGAAGGGGAGCAATGGCAGTTCAAGGTGGACAGGGTGACTGAGTGGGACACAAGGGTGACAATCAGGAGAGTCTAATTTACTGGCGGGGGTCTTGGCAAGTGTTTCTGGCTTATGTTTGGATCATAGGGAACGTTTCCGGGGTGGTTGACCTTCTGCAGGGGGAGAGGTGCTGGTGGCCTGTGAGTCCTGTGGCAGGGCCTCCTGGCTACTAGCGGCAGTAGAGGTGGAAGGCTCTTCAGATGTCTGGTTAGTGGCAGGGGCCCGCTGGTGTGAGTCTGCCTACCTCATAATGTTAGCCATGACTACCAGCGCCCCTGCTATGGAGATCAGGGTGCTATTGATGGCCTGTAAGTCCTCCCTGATCCCCTGGTACTGTCCCTCCTGCAGCCACTTGCTCTCCTTCACATTGTCCAGAATCTTGCCCACCGTGTCCTGGGAATGTTGATAAGCTCCCAGGATCTCAGAGAGTGCCTCCTGGGCCTGTCCTTACCCTGGTGCACAGCAGTCCTCCTAGTGTCCCTGGTGGCTTGTGCCTCTGTCCCCTGAACTGTGTGCCCATTGCCACTGACCCCAGGTCCCTGATTGTCTTGTGTGCGAGGTGTGGCCTGGGGTCCCTGTAGAGGTGGACACACTGCTGATTGACATGTCCTTGGGACAGAGGTATGGGTACGCTGGGTGGGTGCTGTGGTGGTGTTTCCTGAAGGGGGAAGCTCTGTGGTGGTGTGTGACTGGGCTTGGGTAAACGCTGTCCAGTGGTCCCTGATGGGCCAGGTACGTCAACCAGATCCTGAAGTCCAGAGTTACTGTCATCACTGTGGGCCTCTTCGGTTGGTGGACTGGATAGTGCTGGCACCTCCTCACCGGTGACATTGGCTGGGGTTTCTGTTGAGCTGTAAATGATTTTTATGGTTTCTGTGTCTGACACTTTGTACATCCTTGGCTTCTCTCTATGGTTGGATTTGCCCTGTCAGCTTTCACTTGTGTATGTTAGTGTATGGTGGGATAGCTAATTCCCTATGGTGTGCATGCTTTAGTGATGAGTGTCCATGCAGGGCTGTGAGGGGTGTCCATGCATTGGTACAGCATGCAGGGCTTGGCATTGGGATGAGTGGGTTGTGATGGTGGGGTGTGTGGGATTTTGTGGAGTGATAGTAGTAAGGGTGAGGGTGAGGGTATGTGATGGTATATAGGTAGGGGGTGAGAATAGTAGAGAGTTGACCTACCAGAGTCCAGTCCTCCTCCAAATCCGGCCAGGCCCTCAGGATGTATTATTGCCAAGACTTGCTCCTCCCATGCTGTGAGTTGTGGGAGAGGAGGTGGGGGTCCACTGTCACTCTTCTAGATAGCGAGATGGTGTCTTGCTGCTATGGAACATACCTTCCCCTTAGGTCATTCCACCTCTTCCTGATGTCATCAATAGTTCTGGGGTGCTGTCCCACGGTGTTGACCCATTCCATGATTCTCTGCCATAACTCTATCTTCCTAGCTATTGATATCTGCTGCACCTGTGTTCCAAATAGCTGTGGCTCTTACCTGACAATTTCCTCCACCATGACCCTTAGCTCCTCCTCTGTGAAACGGGGGTGTCCTTGTGGTGCCATGTGTATTATGTGAGGTGTGTTGGTGAGGGTGTGTTGGGTAATGTGTTGGGGTGTGTGATGTGGAATGCGTGAGTGGTGTATAGTTGTGAGTAGTGTGTGGCTCTAGCTGTGCAAGTGGTCTTGGTATCTCTCTGGTGGCAATGCTATGTAGTCATAAAGGGTTGTGGGTAATGTGGGTCTGTGTTTTATAGTGGTGTGGGTATGTGGGTGTGATGTGTGTATGGGTGTATGGGTGTCAGGTGCGTGTTGTTTGAATTGTCCAATGTGGTATTGTTTTGTTTGTGTGTGTCCATTTTGAGCACGGCGATATGTACTGCCAATGGTTTACCGCTGTTGAATGTCTGCTGTGGTGATTTATGGGTCATAATGTGGTGAGCGTTGTTCTGTTGGCGTAACGGTGTGGGTTATGATTCTGCCAGTTTAACACTGTTTAACACAGACCTTTGGGCTGGTGGATTTGTGTATGTGGCTGAATACTGACGGATTGGTGTGTGTGTGTGTCATAATATGGTGAATGGATATCCGGTGCCGCAGCGGAAAGTTGGCTGCCGTCATAATGAGGGCATTATTTTTTTTAAATTCAAATCTCTGGTCCTCCTTATCCGATTTTAATCATTTAAGTGTAATTTTAAAGATGAAAATATATTCTAGTTTATAAATTATTGTTGGAATTCGATTGTGTTTTGTATTGAACTTATTTACTGTTGTGCGACTTTTAAATGCTTTACACACCTGTCTCCTAAGTTAAGCCTTGTTGCATGTTGCCAAGCTACCAAGGGTTGAGCTGTGATTAATTTACTGAGACCTAACGAGACCTAGTGAGGTTATCGGTCTGTTGCTAAGTGTAGGTACTTACCTGCACTTACCAATAATCCACTTTTCAACAATATATATAAATATATATATATAAAACTCCTACTGGTAGTTCACAAATTGTGTGCTTGCTTCCAGGAACCCAGGGGCCTTCCCAAAATATAGGAGGCGGTAGGGCCCCCCTCCTTGGGCTTATCAAAGCCCCAGGGACCACAACCTCCCCGGATCTACAGTATTACAAGTAATACAAAATAAATGAGGTGCCCCACGGACCTCAGGCCTCATGGACCACCACCTCACGGGGCTACAATTACTTAATGTGCGGGGCCTCGCTGACCCCTTGGGCCCCAGGGACCACCACCTTCCTGGAGCCAAATGTAATAAGTTAAGACAGTTTAATCCCAAGAGACTATCACCTCCCTCGGGCTACAATATGTACTATATGTAATGAGGAGGGAGTCCGTCGCCAATTTGAAATAAGTAACCCCCCTTCTCAAGCCATGCATGACCCTGGGGACCGCCACCCTCCAGGGCCAGCTTCTGCTGCCTCCCGAGGAGCCCACCCTGAGATGGTAGCTGTTTGCTTTTTCTTGGCAGGAGTTGCCATCTCCCGCCAAACAAAAGCAAACAATCCACTTTCAACAAGCAGTAGCTTTAAAAATGCTCCTGCTTTCTGAAAGAGGAGTTTTCATCTCTTTCCATGCATGTTAACATGTGGACAGGGAAAGAGATAAAAACATTGCTCCTGCACGCAGGTAGCTGCTATTTGTAGCAGCTCCATTTGTGCAGGAGCAATGGGGTCTCCGGCAGGAGACAGGAGCAGGCTGATACTGCAGGGGCCTTAAGGTTCCCCCACCAGTCCCCATAACTCTTACAGGGTGCTGTGGGTGGGACCAGAGCACCCATGAACACAAAGCTGGGCCCTTGGGATGGTGTCTGTGGGGCTGAAAACAGCCTAGGGATGGGGGTCACATGATCCCTCCTTTTTTTACAATAAGTATTTGGCCCCAGGGAAGTGCTGGATCTCAGGGCCCAGGGGTCTACATGGCCCACCTTTAAAAAAAAAAAAAATGCCTAGGTAGGTAATGGATCCCAGGGCCTGGGGTTTCCACACGGACCTCCAAATTGTTTTAAAATGTAGCCAGTGAGGATAGGGGTCCTCAGGGCTCGGGTGGTCTGAGTGTATCCCCATAAATAATTTACAAATAGCCCCGGTGAGGTGGTGCTCCCCAGCACCTGGTGAGGGTCCTTACACCCTCAAAATAATATAAAAATTGCCCTTGGGAGGTGGTGGTCCCCAGGGCCTGGGTTCGTCCTTGCAACCACCCTATCAATAATTTTTTAAATGCCCAAGGGAGGTGATTGTCCCCAGGGCCCAGAGTGTCCACGCCACCCCCCCATAAATATTTTTAAAATAGCCTTGTGGAGGTGGTGGTCCCGGGGGTCCAGGAGAGTCTGTGCACCCCGTATGTTTTCTTCATGCAGCACCATGGATGTGGTGGATGCCCGGGGTCTGGAGTGTCCATGTGGCCTCCTCATATATTTATTTATTGAGGGGACCACATGGACAAGGTGTCTTTGTGCCCCCCAACAATTTACGTTAGGTAGCCCAGGAGAGGTGGTGGTCCCTGGGGCCCCCTAAATATATAATGTTGTCCCTTTTAAGCTCCAAGCCCATTTGTCTATGCATTTTATGAGGTTTGGAGCTCTAAGAGGGTTGATCCCAAAGGCCTGGCACTGCAGCTAACCCCCGTCATGCACAGCCATGCGTGGCACAGGGGTGAGTGGTTGTAAGGTCATTAACCACAGGGCATATAAACTTTATATACCCTCCCTATGTCCATGTGTGTGTGTGTATATATGAATGTCCAGTTGAAGGCGTTTGCCGAAATGCGTTGACATTTGGCCGAGGCGGCGTGTTTTTTTTGTTTTTTTGCATTATTTCTATTATTATCACATTTTTGGATTGATTTTTTGAGCTTCATGTATTGAGATTTGCCTTTATGAATTTTTTCTCCAATAAAAGGAGTCGAAGATTTTCACAAAAACTAATTTTGAATTGTTTTGCTATCTACTTTTCACGATCTCCTGGATATTGTGCAGCCATTTGGTGTTGAAAAACATCGTACCACTTTTTGAAATATATATATATATATACACACACACACACACATATATATACAGGTATACATATATACACATATGTACGTATATACAGGAAGAACATATTTCACAAATTGCTCTTTCATCCTTATAGAGTTGTTATAGACATTTCCCTATTGTGGTACATTTCAAATTGTCATTGATGATTTGTCATATTTGTTTCTTCAGCATGCTGTTTCCTCATGACAGTGTTAAACATATATCCATGTCAGTGCCATTCCAGCTCTGTTGTTCCTCTGAATCGTAAATAAAAGAGTGATATTGTGGCAGGCTGATGCTTCCAAAGCTCTTTTCTCTATTTGGATTTGTTCTTTGACATACCCAGCAATGAGGAAATTTGGCTTTCATTATTTCCAATCCTCTTTCTTTCTCAATGTAGTAGAAAGATTAGGCTTTCACAGGACATCTCTCCATAGGTCCAGTACATAGCTATCCATCACAATTGTCAGAAAAGATACAGAGAAGTAGGTGACCAATGTGGAAGTTCTTCTTTAGAACATACTGCTTAAGGTGCACAATTTCACACATCCAGGTGATTTATTAACACATTTGATTTGAGATCTGGAACCTTAGTGGTGTTCTCATAATTGGCCTGAAGACACCTTCAGGGCAGCCAAATGACCTGCGGCACATGCCTTGATCAAACATCTTCTTAATTCTGATGTTCACCTTAAAAAAAGTATTTAAATATATTAGATTACAGAACGTTAATTATCTTAAAAGCAGAAAATTATGTTTCTTTTTTTAGAGTATTTTTGGATTTGCAAATGCTCTGCGAACCCTCCTGTTACATGCATTCCTGTTCCGTTGGACATCTGGGTATTCTGCTTGATTTCAAACAATACTTAATAACATATATACAGGTTATATAATTGGTTGATGTAATGCTTTACTAAAATCACATCAAAACATACATTCCAATAAGTATTTGCATATTAGAAGGTTGTTGTGTCACACATTTCCAGATTCACAGGGATGTCAGAGCACCGCAAATTCCACGTGACTCTAGCGCAAAGGGATTTCATTGGTTAAACCATCTTTCATGATTCTGTAGAGGATGTCCCTTGCCAGTTTGTTTGTCTTTTGGGTGTCGTTGGAAGACATTAAGGCCCTCATCATGAGGCTGGTGGTCATCAGATCGCCAACCTTGCTGTGGTGGTCTTACCACTGCAGACCTGGCAGTAAAGACCACCGCATTACAAGTTGGTGGGTTTGGCAGAAGCACTGGTAGTCTGTTAGCTGCAGCGGCTTTGGTGGTCTCGCAAAAAGAATGGCAAAGCCATAATGATGACTTAAACGTTATAGATATGTTGGCTCCAGTTTTGTTTCTTAAATTGGTTGTTTTTTGGAGATTTAAATGACTTCTCGAAATAGTTCAGAACAGCAGTAGCAGCTCTTCAGAAGTAGAACACCCACCAAAAAAAAAAATCTATTGCTTGGGAATTTTTCACGATCTCATCCAGTGAAAAAAAAGGTTGTTGCCAACAATGTCAAGTGCAAGCTAAGTGAAAAGGTGCTGTTGAGGGGTACTTCAAAAATATTCTCATATGCCACAAGTCGTATGCTAAAGCATCTGAAGATGATACATCCTCTGCAGCTTGCAAGGGTGGAGTCACAGTGTGATATGCTGCAACCATCAACATCTCATGCGATGCAAGTAGCACCTGATGATAGTCTTCCTGCAACAACATCTACCTCAAAGAGCTCCTACGCTTTACAATATAGGAACCTTTTGAACATGCTGCAAAAAAGTGCTGAATGTTGGGGAACAGTCCATTACTTCTGTTCCCAATGCTGTGAAAAGCCATAAGTGCTATTTTTAATATTGAATCTCATTTGTTGCACAAGTGTTGTGTGTTTTCTTTTGAAAGTTGATATTTTCTGGTTGCTATTCAACAACTCAAAAATATCAAACAAACAAAATGTTAAAAAACAAGTAACTGCATCAGTGTGTGAATGGTTGTGTAAGTGCTATATGGGTATGTATTTGGGTGTCTGAGTGGAAGTATTGCTGTGTGTCTGGGTGTGTGAGTTGCTGTATCAGTGTGTGGGTAGTGATGTGAGTAGGTGTATTGATGTATCAGTTCATGTGTTAGTGCCTGTATCATTATGGTTGGGTGTATAAATGGTTGCATTGGTGTGTGAGCGGGTGTGTCAGTGTATGTATTAATGAGTGAATGGGTGCCCATGTGCCTGTATCAGTGTCTGGCAGGGTGTATGAGTAGATATATCAGTTTGTGGCCGGTTGTGTATGTATCTCTACCAGTTCGTGGTTAGGTGAGTGAGTAGCTTTATCAGTGCATCTCTGTGTGAGTGAGTGTACCAATGTAAGTGTGACTGGCTTTATTTGTGTGAGAGAGGTTGCCTGAGTGCTTTTATTGGTGTAAAAGTGAACGTGTTAGTGGTTGCATAAGAGTGTGCATAGCTGTGTGAATGGCTGTATCAGTGTTTGAGCAGGTGTATGAGTGGTAGGCTTGGGCGGAGTTTGCTGACTTCCACATAGTGACCAAAAGTCACACTATGTAGAGTTCTGCAAGCAGCAGAATGCATTAGGTCTCACCATTAATGATGATTTTTAGCAATGGGTGTTTGTCCTGCATTGTAAAATCTATGTGAATGGCACCACATGCAGTGCAAGAGGGCGCAACTTCTTTTCTGCCACTCAAGTAAATTTTCTACTCGAGTGGCAGCTTCCTCAATGTGAAAGGAAGGTTTCTCAATACAAGTGATAGCGACCATCCCTGACCACCCTCATTGAGAAGTGGGCCTGAAGTAAGATTTTCCTTGCTCACGGTTGCAAAGTTAACGTAGGCGAGCGCGAACAAGGAAAAAACTCCACTACACAGAGTTTTTCACAACTCCACATTCTAAGCGGAGTGCAGAGTGGGAAAAACTCTGAAAACTCCAGAAGCAGAGCAGAGTTCAACGCCCACCCTAATGAGTGGATGTACTATTGTTTGGCTGGGTGTGTGAGTAGTTTTACCAGTGTGCAAATGGGTGTGTCGGTATATATATATATATATATAACAATGTGTGACTTGGTGTGTACGTATCTGTATGAGTGTGTGGCTGTGAATGTGAGTAGTAGGCTAGCTGTGTGAGTGGCTATACCTGTGTGAGTGCTTGTAACGGTGTGTGCCAGTGTACATGAGTGGGTATATCACTGTGCGTGTGGGTGTGTGAGTAGCTGTACTGGTGTGTCATTGGGTATTTGAAAGGCTGTAACAGTATGTGAGTGGGTGTGTGAGTAGCTGTATAGAAGTATAAATGGGTGTCTGAATTTGTCAGCAGGTATGTGTTTTTTTAATTGTAATTTGGAACAACATACAAATAAAATGCAATGGAATAACAATGAAAGAAGTTATTATTAGAGTGATTTACTCCAATACATGGTAGCAATGATCTGTACACAAAAAAAAGCAAATATGAGTTGGTATTGCAATTTATAAAAATACAAATTAAACTTACACATTGAACAATGCATAACATCATAATAAGAACAATTCACTACACAATTGCCATGCAGTAATTGTATGTTCTATAACATATATAAAATAAGCATTTAATTTTCATTTTCCCTTTTTTACTTTTCTTAAGTTCTATGTTTGTACATCATAAATGAAGTACTCTATAAAGAATAAACAGTAGGGAAAAAACAATTAGAAAGATGGTAGAGAAAAAAAAAACAGAACTGCACAGTATCTTACTGTAACTAATCAATACTGTGCAGTGCATCTACTACAGTTCGTTAAACATTCATATTTACTATACTTGCTTCAATCTAAAGAAACATATGCTAAAAATAACTCCTTCATCATTAGAAGTGCTTCAGTATTACAAATAAATATATAAGGCACACCAACATAGGGAAAGCCTTACAAAGGCATCACCCTGAGTAGGCCGTATGATGTCATAAATACTGATATTCCACTTTTATAATTGTAATCCTCCTTAAAACATTAGTTCCAGAAACAAAGATAAGATGACAGCCAAAGTAGTATGTGTATTTTCCAGAAATAGATATTTGGCCTGCTTTAAAGTTTGTAATCTCAGTTCCCAATGCACTGCCATCTGCTCTGCATCTTTGTAACATTAAAATAAGATATGTGTAAAGGGTATGCTTAGAACAACATTAGCATGACACCAGAGGAAGTTGAAAATCAACTATCAAATAGTCACCAACAGTATCCCTCTCATAGTAAAAAAAATTCTTAACAAACGTCAATGTTGTCTTTCTGTTCCGTATTTTCAACATTACTACATTTCTTTGAAAATGTTCAGTTTGGACAGATGGTATACTTTTAATAAACTACATACTGTCTTAAGTGAGGAGCATGAAGACTTCTTAATTGGTTCTATTCTTTCACAATACTTGGATCTGCATTTACTTTGCTGTCTTAAAATGCAATTAGACACAAACAAGATAATGGGCCTGATTCTGACCCTGGCGGCCGGTGACCGCCAGGGTCACCGGCCACGGGAGCACCGCCGACAGACCGGCGGTGCTCCGAAGGGCATTCTGACCGCAGCGGTTCAGCCGCGGTCAGAAAGGGTAAACCGGCGGTCACCCGCCGGTTTACCGCTGCCCTTCTGAATCCTCCATGGCGGCGGAGCATGGGGATTCAGACACCCCCTACCGCCATCCTGTTCATGGCGGGAAACCCGCCATGAACAGGATGCCGGTAGGGGGTGCCGCGGGGCCCCCGTAAGAGGGCCCGCAAAGTATTTCAGTGTCTGCTATGCAGACACTGAAATACGCGACGGGTGCCACTGCACCCATCGCACCTTCCCACCACGCCGGCTCAATTCTGAGCCGGTGTCCTCGTGGGAAGGTTGATTTGCCCTGGGCTGGCGGGCGGCCTTTTGGCGGCCGCCCGCCAGCCCAGGGCAAATCTCAGAATCACCGCAGCGGTCTTTCGACCGCGGTGCGGTGTTCTGACGGGGTTACTTTGGCGGGCAGCCTCCGCCGCCCGCCAAAGTAAGAATGACCCCCATAGTCTTAACTTGAGATAAGGCTACATATGGCATACCTTCTTTCAAAACTGTACTACCAATATTAATAAATGCTAGATCTGCAGTAGAACTTCCAATCTGATTTATGTCATCAGTCTCATCAAATTGTATCACTAGTTATTCCACCTCATTCCTATTAGGAAAGCAAATGAAATCAATACTTTATCCATAACAACATTAACTAACCATTCCTCAACATTTACATTTTGACACAAAGCTACTCGAAAGGTCTTTGCAAACAGTCAAACATTTTTCCAATCCAGCAGGTTGGGAAACCGATTTTTCCAATGAATCCAGATTTGATGGTAAATTTTCATTCAGGAATACTATGATTCCCTAGTGTTCCATTTTGTCTATTGCTGTCAGTTCCACAATTTCTTCTTTCTCCAATTCTAGAAATTCTTTGTTCAAAGAGGCACACTACGCCATATTAGGTATTAGGCACACAATTGGTGTTCCTTCTTAAATTAAAATGTACATTAGTTCTGATGCTGTCTTGTTTGTTGGAAACAGACTTTCTAGCAGAAACTTTTAGTTTTTTGCACGAACACTTGCTATAAAATCTTTCAGAATATTCCCATATTCAATGCCAGATGCTTGTCGCATAATCCAAAGTAATTCTTTGTATTAGAAGTTTAACTAAATATTGACATTTCCAATGCTTCGCAAAAGTTACAGTAGACCCACAATAATAATCCAGTGTTTTCCTCTAAATAGGACATCATGGTCTGTTCCTAGAATCTGCTGCATTCTCATATTACAAAGGCAAGCATTAATTTTGAGCCCATGCTCACCTCATTGATGATAAAAGCTTTAGCATGCTCAACAGTTCATATCAAGTTTCACCAGATTGGTATTCTAGCTTGTTTTCGAGCTTGTTTTCACAGGGAGCATCAAAAGTCAATGTAAATGTAATTCCTATTTTATATTGTGTGCAGCTAATCCAGTGGGAGTTGAAACTACACATGACAGATTACAATCTGTAGTCTTCAGTAGGAAAGCAGTGCTAACTTGTTTTAAAAAGCTTTTCCAGATACTAGCTTGTCTGCTGACATGCAACAATATAGGCTAAAATGACATACATGCGCAGTCTTTCTTATCATAAAGCAATCCATTCTCAACCCTGGTTTTTTAAATCCATATGTATTTCTTTTTGCTTGCCACTTATATGTCCAACTAAGTCTTCCAAATTACTTGTTTCCTGTCTTGTTTTTTCAGTGCACTCTCTAACCCAGTCATTGCAGTAGCAGCTTTATTTTCAATTATTAGCTGCATAAGTGGATCTTAACTTTAAGATTTTGAACTTGGATTGCTTATCAAACTCTCCTTAGCTTCCTCAGGAACAATTGTTTCTTCCTATTCAATTTAATCATTTATGATTTTCAGATAGTTAGGAAATACTGAACACTCTGATCTATCCTTTGCTGCATTGAAATAGTCTTCATAGTAGCCAAACTCTCCAAGCAATTCTGATTCAGAACGCCAAATTTTAAGTAGCTGCAAAAGTGCCAAATTGATTTTTCAAGTAGTCAGGCAACTCATTTTTCAATAGTTAATGAGATTGCCTTTGCAAAAAAACATCAAAAACATCTATTGCAAATGTACCTTCATCTACATTTTCTGTGATATCGTTTCTATATCTGTAGCTTTGAAGTATTTCATAAAGACATACATTTTTAAGATGTGAACTCCATTTTGGATGATGTGTGCCCAACATATTTGTTTAAATAATGTCTTTACTTTGTGGGTCGAATTCTGCAAGATAATGAATTTCTGAAAAAAAATTAACATTCAGTTTCATGTGCAAGCTAGGCCTAAACTCATCCAAACACTTCCTGTTAACTTGGAATATAAGCTAGCTGAACAAAGCCAATCACAGCACTTTTAGGATTATATTTCCCTGTGTGAAAGTATCTTCAAACTGAAGCTAAACAGTTTCTTTGTTAAAGACTTTTCAGCAGATATCTCTTCTCACATATCTTTCATCTCTGTCTTCTCAGATTTTGTTATGTATGAAGTTACATGACGAACAACAGCTATAGAGTTGTCTGTCACTAACTGTATACCCATATTGATATTCAGTATTTTAAGGATGACGGCATTGTCATCATTCATATATTCTAAAGCCTGTGCTTCTCAGGCTGTATGCGTTTTGTGTTAAAAGAACTGCTGACCCTTCCATTTAATAAATGGTGTAAAAGTTTCCTTTTGTTTTGTATTTCTGCTGAAGTACCTCCCACAACTATGTGATTAAAAATGCAGAACTTGTTGTTTCAGGCTTTTTTCCTTAGTGTCTTTTGGGATGCTACATGTAAAATACTATTCTATGAAAGATAGAAGAGACTCGTATGCATCTGTTTCAAATGCTGATGTATCTTCTATCCACAACAACATATGAATATGAGGAGCATCTCTTGCTTGGTACTCTTTAAGCCAAAAGAAATCAGTAACTTCTCCAAGATAAAGATTTGTTTGTTGCAGATGAAGGAGAGCATATATTGAAATCTATGGGTGAAATACCTGCAAGCATTTGCAAGATCCGAAGAGCAGAGTTCTTCTGGTGTCTTCCCTTTGATGCCCATAATGTTAGAGATTGCTTCTCTCAAAAAGTATTGTAAGTCACCACATGCATACTGTGTACAACTCAGGGTCACAGACCAAGTTGGTACACCTAAATTTCACAATATACACTTACGTTCACCCTAATGACAATACCAATACTCATTCGTCCTGACATCAAATGTATCAAATTGCACTGTAATTTCTCATCTTTTCAGGAGTTTTGTCAACAAAACCTTTTGCTGACATATTTTGTAGAATAACTCCTATCTTAAGAATATGGCTAACACCATATGATAGTCTAGAGAATTCATTTTCAAATAACAGATGGAATTCATATGGAATACTTCGTACAAATCTAGGGTCATCTGAATATAGTCTTGTTGACCTATACCCAGCTGCTGGTATTTTCACTGGGCAGTTATCATACCGTCCATTTACTCATGTTGGAAGCAGTTACGGAAAACAGCAAGCCAATCAACTTTATTCCCAGACACTCAATAGAGCTCCTTTAGCTTGTACAGTTCAATGGCATCCCCCATAATCTCTTTTGAATGGAGTAGATGGATACCATAGTGCTCATAAATTTCTTCACATCTAGTTTTATCCAGTTTTTCAAACTGTCCACTTGAAAGCTACATTTCTTCCTCCATACAACTTCAATGGGTAAGAGCACCTGCATCTGTGTAATACATATTATTCTGTGTGAGTTAGGAAATAGCTGTTTTCACCTTATTCAAATCCACTAGCTCCTGCCAGATTTGTTTTGTTTCTTGTGGGTAGACCATTTACTAGAATACCAAGTGGTCTTTCCAAATCTCTCTCTACACCCACAGTTTCAATATTGTGTCTAAATTCTAAAAGCAAGTACACAACTCTGCCTTTACAACCTTCCAGTAGCTCGGCTGGTGGTAGTTTCCCAGGCTTTGGTTTCATACGAACTGTTGCTTGATAAGGATGTATAGATAGTATCAGTATTGTTTAGTAAACATTAAGATGTTGAAGTTCCTCTGGAATATGAACCAACACTATCTTATTATGCATTGCTCTGGCAGGCATTTTGTTGTCCTCTAATTTGTTATAGCAATATTTACACATAATCTGGTGTGCAGACATATTAAAGCATTCTTCCACGAATAAGTACACCCCAAATTCTAGCCACGTACCTCATACATCAGCTTTTCTAATTTGGCTGTTGTAGTGATTGCTCCAATGACAATTCGAAAATTAGTTTGGTATCTCTTTAGAAACAGCATTAGACTTTGCTGTTTCTCACAAAAAGTTGTCAGTACAAATATCTGTTTTCTCTTTCTCTACACCTGGACACATCAACCCCTCTTTCTCCTAGACTTCTCTTCAGGACCAAAGAAATATAACTAAATATCTTCACAAACATTTTCAACCTGTGATATTGCATCATACAACAGTATGCTTTGCTTATTTCTCCTAAACACAATGCACAACTTTTTACAAAGGAAAGTCGTCTAACAATATTTTGCCTTTTAGAATCATAATTATTCAAATGAAGAAAGGTGCCTGTGCACACTTTTCTAGATACACAAGCAAATGGGTGTCCTCACAAAGTTATATATTTCCTCACTTTGCATCGATCTAAACCTTGCAAGCTTGCAACTTTCCGCTTTACACTTCTATCTGTAAATTAACATAGAAAATTTCTTAAAACTTCAATTGATTCCTGTCGAACCTAAAATGCTAATACAGTCCAATTTATACACAGTGGCATATCTTCACCTTCCTTGTACCTCTTCAGCTAATCCTTCCTCTTCCTCTCTAGGAAGTAACTCTATTTTGAAAGGGGAGTACTGCCTTTTACCTTATAGAATCAGCCAGTTGTTTCAACAGCATGCACATATGTGTTCTCTAGCAAATATCTTTCTTCAATAAAGAAAGACCCAGTACTAGACTTTTGCTTCTATTCTTCTTTGAAAATGTTGCCAAAATAACTTTTTTGATAATCATTTTCTTTTTACTTTTTCTTTTCTTACACACTTGTTTTATCCAATGCTCTCATTCTGTTCAGTATTAAGATAAATAGTTTTTACTTCAAAGCAAACCACTTTATTAACCACACTTTCAATATGCTGTTTTTACTTCAATGCTGTCCATCTCCTCTTACTCTGCACCATATTTTGTAACAAATTCTTCTAATCATTCTCACTCATGTTTCTCCCTTTTTGTCAAACTATGATTTTTTTTAGAACATTTCCTACTTTCAGTACAGCTTATTCATTTCCCATTGTCACTTGATTGTAAAGCTTGCTTTTTATATGAAACCTTTTCCACATTTTGTATTTTCGTATATACTGTTTTAACATACTCCTTAGTTTTCTTAACAGCAGCTCTTTTTTCTGAGTACATTCTCTACATCATGGGCTTTTTTACTGTCAGTTTCAAGCACATAGTACTGTTTCCTTTTTTTTTTCTCCTTTCTATCTTTCTTGGCATTATAAATCTTCTTTAAACACATGCAAATATCTGAAAAGCAAACACAGACCACATTTAACTTCATATTGAATACTACTTCATTACATAGTATAAGTAAATGAACACATATATAAAAGTTTATCTCAGTTCCTGACAGGCTCTCTAACTATAAGTATAAATGTATGCTTATAAGTTGCTTTATAGATAGGCATCTATGTGTGTTGCTGGTCCAAAGGCTATCTCAGTACTGTATCAGTGCCTCTTTGTGTGACACTGGGTATTTAAGTAACAGCTCAGGTAGTAAAGTGGCTGTGTTGTTAATAGTATGAGTGTGTAAATGGGTATGTAACTGCCTGAATGTATTGGTAATTGTGTTAGTCTGTCTTTGGATGTATAACTTTGTGACCTACTGATTATGTTAGTGGCACATACATAACTGCTATGTGGTTGTGTGAGTGGATGTGCAACTGTCTCTGATGCTGTGTCACTGGGTATGTAAGTAACTGTTTGCTTTTGTGAATAGATATATGAATGCTTTTATGTGTTAGTTGCTGAGTGTATAACTGTGAAATGTGCGTGCAAGTGTTTGTTTACCTAACTGTCTTATTGCTGGGTACATGAATGGCTCTATAGGTGTTTCAGGTCATATACCTTTGCCTATATTGATCTCTTAATGACTACGTACGTGTATCTAAAGGTGAGTACATTCATATGTGAATGTTTTTATTGGTGTGTTTCTAAATGTCTAAGTCACTGTCTACCTATGTCAGTTGTGGGTACATAAGTTCTTTTCTGCTATTGTAACTGGGCGTACCAGTCACTGTCTTACTATGTATAAGGAAATGAGTCCCTACATAACTGAATATATGAGAGTGCAAGAGCCTGATGTAAGTTTTCAACATTATATGTATAAACTAGTTTCCTGGGTCTGCTTGTTTACCATACTAATCGGTACAATGTTAGGGCCTGTGTTTCATCTAAAGGTTACAATTTAAATCTTGCACGATCAACTTTGTCTCTTATCTGTTCAAGTTCTTTAAAAACAGTAACATTCAGTTGGATAATAATAAACATCTTTTATTCTGTGCCCACATATCCTTTTGGATAAACATGTACTTTAAAAATACACACATTTTGTTCAGTTATATGAGTGCTTGTATGGTGATTAAATCATAGTATGTGTAGTTCAGTAGATATGTCTTATCTGTGTGTGTGAATGGATGTCTTTTTAGAAGCTAAGAGGACAAACCCTCTTAGCTCCTTGAGACCCTTTCGGGTGAGTAGCTACACTTTATAAACACTGAATTGATACCAAAGTGCCTCTTTTGGTCCCTGACTGAGTGTGCAAATGGCTCTATGGTATTGCAAATAGGTATGGGAGTGGCTGTGTGGGTGGGTGACTGCATATATAACTTGGTGTAAAGCTGTGAACATCTCTATGTAACTTAATGAGTACTGGGCACATGAATAGCTTTATATGTGTCTGAGAGGATATGACAATGCCTGCATATCAGTGTGAATGAGTATGTAACTGGATGTATTATATAGGTGAATAAATAGGTGTGTAAATGGTTTTATTGATGACCCTCTCTGGCCCTATCCAGCTATATTGATGGTTTGTAAATAAGTGCCTTCTTGGCACTGTAACTGAGTGTATGAGTGCCTGCCTCAGTGTGTGTGTATGGGTGCATAATATATTTCTAAATTAAACAGTGTAATCAATCACTCATATCTACTTTCAAAAACATTCCTTTATTGCAGCTTAATAAAATAACTATATTTACTCTTCAGACATTTTCATCCATCCTTTGCTGCTCACTATGTTTTTCCTCAATATCATTATCATGTAATATTTTATTTCAACATATATGCACTTTTAGATACATATATATTTTAAAAGTATACCTCAATTGACATACCTGTGGAATGTCTTTGCTTTCTTCAATTTTTATTTCAATATTAGTTAGAATCTCCTGTCAGTAAAAATCTGAATTTAGAGTTATAGAAATGGGATACTGCTCTCAGTACAAAGAAACCACTAGTAGCAACCCTTCCCACTCTGCTTTCAGTGATACTTATGTAGTAATCAAATCACATCTTGAAAGAAAGAAAGCCCTACCCAGTACTATGCACTAAACCTCCTGCAGGTAGAAAAACCACACTGCTTTGCGTTGTATAGCCCTTACCCTCTAGGGTTACCCCTTGGTAGAATACTCCATCATAGGGTTCTTCCCATTCTGATCTGGACAGGGCATGATACTACCAATGGAAGACACAGGAGCACTGAATGGTAAATACCAAATGATGGTTGAATAGGAGTTGGAGGGGTTGGTATTAGCTAATTTGAAAATACCTGCTTGGCATGAATACTGTGTTTTATTCTGCCCTCCTGGTGGCATGATTAAAAAGGGAAGATAAACAGGCAGATTATGTGGTTGCAATGACCCTAGTTTCTGAGGGGGCACAAGTGATAGATACCATAGAGCACGACTTATACATTCTCGATTTAAGTATAACTATAACTGCTGAACTTCTATTGTTTTGTGTAGCATGATGTGCATTTTAAACCAGTATGCAGTATCTTATTGATTAGAGGGAGGTAGTGTGTTGGTTAATATGTTATATGGATAGCCGGTGTGAAGTGTGAAGCATGTGGATAGATATGAAGATACAGTAAATAATTGTTAGGTTTGATTTGGCTTACATGAATGAAAATGTGGTGATTTTTTGATGTGCATTGTATTGTTGTGCATCCACCACTGACAGATAGCATCACTTTAATTGCATATACGTCACCCCTAATGTAGACATAGGTAGCCTATAGGTCAGAGTGCATTGTAATTAAAAGGTTGGATATATACTTTTCAGTTGTACATGCCCTTGTAGTGAAAAAGTCCAAAAATATTTTTTCATTACTGTGAGGCCAACCTCTCCTATAGGATAACACTGGGTTGCCTTGTGTTAATTTTTGATTGGGGACAGATAAGGATTTCATGGTTAGTAACTATCAAACTGTAATTGAAAATCCTCTTTAATTGTAAAGTCACATTTTAAATTAGAATTTTGAAAATACCCATAGCCATTTTGGGCCTGCAGCCTCCCCTGTGTTACATGATTGGGTGGAGCTGACAAAGTTTGTGAATTCTTCACGTATAGTCAAACAATAGAGGGTTTATGTGTACCTGAATGGGATATTTGCTGGCAAGATGGGAGGGCAGAGCTATACACAGTCCCACTTGCAATAGAATAGGCTTTGCTCTGCCTTGACAGAAAGGGCTTGTCACCTCTACATTGTCTCTGCAGCCAGCCTGAATCCAGGGCTGGGGAGTCAGGAAATTCCAAGCACTTCAAAGAGAAACCCCCTCAGAAACTCTCATAACTTCACAAAGGCACTATGTATAAAAGTAGGAACTTGTGACCCACTTTTCATTTCACTTTCCCGACCTAGGAAAAGACTGTCACAGGACTGTTTGCTGTAATGTCCACTGTGTACTCCACAAAACTGCGTCACTGCATCTCAAAGGACTGCTTTGCTGCCTTGAACCCTCAGAAGTCAGCCCTCTTGTCTGAGCTCTGCATCTTCATCTGAAGCCAGGACTACCAGTGTGACTCCAAGGGCTAGTTGTTAGTCTCCTGTTCAAAACCACAGGGACATAAAAGGCTAGCACCATCTTGAATCCCACCTACATCCAGCCTGAGTCAGTGCTGAACTGAATAGTGTCCATTCATTCTTGGTCCCTTGGTGGTGGTGCTAAATGTGCCCAGATAGCCAAAATCTAGAGCTTTGCTGTTCAAACATTTTTGGCTAAAAACTGCTCTGAAAACAGAGTGTAGGAAAGTGGAATATTATGTTGGTGTGAGGGTTAGTCCTCACTATGTAATACTCTCACAAAATTCCCCCAGAAATGGTCTTTGGATTCACATTAGTAAATCGTTAGCTTAGTCCTTGTAGTCTGGCAAAGAACAATCAGGCTTTACTTAGTGGGACATGTGTTAAGCTTTCACAGCACAAACATAGACGATAAGTTACTGACACGAATCAAAAGCAATCCTACAGCAATTTATAAAAATAGAGCTTATTTGTATATGAATTTAGACACTAAAACAAACAGTGTAGGTACAGTAGAACAGGAGTTATCAAACTTTGAAGCAATAAAAAAAACACTGCAGAAATGGCATTTAAAGTGAAAGGCAAAAATGGCATGTGTTGCAAAAATGAATTTAATTGACATGTTGCATGGTACCCTTGGGAATGGGGGGTAAGGTAGTGCAGTCTCTGGGGCCAGATCACAACAGTCAGAGCAGTTTTACCTGGCCTGTGGCATCTGGGTGCTGAACGAGACTCGTGTTGAAGTCAATGGCAGGGATATCACTGATAACAAACAAACACTTGGAGGTTGAGCTGCAGGGACCCATTGCAGGGTTAAGTTAGTGCAGTCCCCGGGACCAGACCACAATAGTCAGTTCACTACTACCAGGTCTTTAAGGTATGGGTGCAGAGTCGTCCTGACTGACAGTGGTGCTGATTTTGCCACTAGCACGATGATGCTGACAAGGAGATGCAAAACCTCAGCTGGGGCTAGGGAGCAGATGTCAGATGCAGGTTGCACGCTGCAGTGAAGGGGTTAGTTACCAGGCTGGTAATCAATAAACCTTGGCTTTAACGGTGCAGGAATCCTTTGGAAAGTTACAGGGGCTATGAGAGTGAGGTAGCAGTCTGAAACCTGGAGGCAGGCTGGGCTATGACTCCCAGGGAACATTGGATCACCTGGTCTTTCATGATCACTAGGCAGGTCCGATGGCCGGTGAAACTTCAAATCCTGTGGTCGCTATTACCTGCAGTTTGCAAGTAACTGATGCCACCATTGGAGGGTAGATTGAGGGTGCTTCTGTCATCCACATGGGTCCGTCTAGTCTGAAATGATAAGTTTCAGCCAAAGATGAAGGTTGATCATGCAGTTCCCAGTCAGTTGCCTCAGGGACAGTTTCCCTCTTTTGCTTTGAAACAGTGGGAAGAGTCTGTTGTCGGTGATGCAGAGCTTCTCTTTGTCTTAATTTGAATTTAGTCCATCAAGGCTGATGTTCTGGTGTCAGGGGTGTCTCTTAAATCCTGGAATTAGGGGAGTTAGGTTTGTGGAGACTAGTGGCCAATGGGTAGCTAGCTCCTACAGCTAATCTCCCCCTGAGGTGACCACATCCGGTCAGACAGGTCACCTTTAGCTACCCAGAAACCTCTATTATGCCACTCTTAAGATGGCAGAAATGAAGATGTTCTGCTGGAGGTGTTCACTGTCCTGCATACACAATTTCCCACCTGTCCACAAGCAAATGAGCCTAGGGGGGCTGTTTCCTCACTTGAGAACATCGCTGATGACTATCAGGGGTGGTGAAGTCTTTAAAGCTCACCGCAGTGATGGCTGTATTCACTAGCCCAGCTGGGGTTGGGAGGTGTGTCCTCCTGTCCACCTCAGCCTTTTGTTTCTGATATCAGGGAGTGTCCAGGCTGCCTGGCAGGAGGTCAGAAACATATCCTGGCGGCAGCAGAAACAGGAATAAGCGTGGGCTGCTTGGCCAGAGCACAAATGAGGGTGACAAACAGGTGGGAAACCTCTAGTGCACCACCTGGGTACATGCCAGCTGTTCCATGACTTGAGATTTGTGTTGGGGGAGAGAAGGCAAGTTGTTTGGCACAAACTCAACATATCTAGGCATAACCATAATGGAACTAGAAGCCCTCTTCAAGCACGGCTTCAGTCCTATGTTATCCTTTGGACTGCCCTTAACTTATAGTATACCTTAATGGAAAGGTTGCTATAGAGCCATAGAAGCGTATGCTTATATGTCTGCACCTTACATATAACGCACCATGCGTCCTGGGTTGCAGAGCCCTCCCTTAGAGGTGTCTGACATACACATAAGGCAGTGCTAGCACCACCTTGGCAGTCTGCAGTGACAGACCTGCCATACTGAGTTTTCCTGGGTCACCCAGGGCACCACAAACTTGTGCTTCAGCACTGGGGTCCACTTTACCTTCTATTCCCTGGGTCCTATCTACTAGGGGCTTACAAACGTGTATATTTTTGCTAATTAGGAATTTACTATGTTGACATGCCAATTTAGAGAGAGAACACATACACTTGGGCCTGGGTACCAGGTCTCAGTGCTATATCAAATTAAAAAACAACAGCATCTAAGGGTCTATATGGGAGCAAAAAGTGGGAGAGCATCTACATAGAGCCCAGTTTTCTTACATAGAGACAATACCTGGTGCAACTTGTTCATTGATCTACTGAAGGTGAATTCCCTGTCAGCCTGACTTTGTGGCTGCTCCTGCTATGTTCTTCTCCACAGCAGCCAATCCTGTTCAGCATTCATTTGCCAAAGGGGTTATTCATGCCCTGGAAGTGTCCTCAGCTGCAACCTCCTGCCTCATCCTGTCACATATTTTCAACTTTCAAAAAAGTGACTGTCCGAATGTAGAAATCTTCACTGTGACTTTGTCCAGCAGCTCCCTGATAATGACACTCCTTCCTCAGACACTGACTGCAGCCTTGTCCTGGTGAACTTTACTTCACAGAACATTTTTCTTGAAAATTCTTCTTAGTCCTAAAATAAGCGCTAATCCGGCTCAATCCACTTCATGTATCTGACCATTGCCTCTTCATGGTCAGCCATACTATTCAACTGTGACCTGGTCCTGCACGACTAGATGTCTGTGGTTGATGCTTTGATCTTTTTACAAAAAAATTTACAAAATCATAACTTTGATTCTACTGATTGGATTTTAGTCATTTTGGTGTCAAGTAATTTATTAAAATTGACTCACTTTTTCTAAATTGGTGTGGGATTTTTATAGTGTTGTGTTTTCACTTTGTTACTGTTAGGGTGTTGCATAAATAATGTACACATTGCCTCTAAGTTAAGCCTGACTGCTTTTTGTGCCAAGCTGCCCTCGGATAAGCACAAGTTAATTTAGTGGCTTTTTGGGGTTCACACTGCCAGGGATTATGGCTGTTGGTTGACCAAGTCTCACTCCCCAGTCAATCAACAACACCATTTCTCACATTTTATAATGCTAAATACTTCACACATATTTTCTAAAGTCATGCCTGTTTGGTCTGTGTCATAACTGTCAGGAATTGAACACAGATTTATTTATTGAACCTGTGGGCTTACAATATTTTAGATTTACTACTTGGGAAGGACTCACTATCTTTCAAACTAATAACCGATTTTCCTATAAAGTGAGTGATTGTGTGGGCAGAATAAGCGGTAAACTGTATTGTAGTGAGCATTGATATTTAGCAAAGCACAGATGAATTAAATGACTAAAGGTCCTATGTTAAGTCAAATTGTGTGCTTTCTTAAGGATGGTTAGCCAAGCAAACACGTAGTGGAAGTAACACTACAAGCTTTTTGGTATCTAAGTGATGAGATTGCAAAGAAAGATGTATTAATGTGCAGGGAGGTTAAGTTGATTGCACTAGCAAACTTCAGGCACATTATAGTAGCACAGTAGAATATGTTATGTGCTTTCATAATATTTATATGTTTTTGCATTCATTACAACGTTATTGACTCCTGCAATAAAACACATATTTATTATACAGTCATTTATTAAACGTTGCTTGAAATAAAGCCCTTAAAAAGCCCCAAAATAATAACACATTTGACTACAAAGAGGTTGATTATGTGAAGCAAGATGAGTGGCAACCTTTCTTATAGCAAGAATAAATGTTAAGGAAAGCACAAACAAATGTGTTTATGAAAAGTTGTGGACATTTTAAATTAAAATGCTAAGTCAAGTTGTGTCCTTCCTTAAGAGGGTACAACAAAGTTTGTCAGCTGTATTAATTTGTTCCCCGTGTTAACGTTTTTCAGATGTGTGTGATTTTCCTAAGGGGATGGCTTTGTACCTATACTTCTCAAATTGTTGTTTTACGGAGCATAGCTTTAGACCTCTGACTATGCTACGTAGAACTAGTTACCAGCGTCTGTATAAAATATGCCTATAACATAGAATTAATTCACTTTTCAAGCATATTTTAAGTTGTATACATTTCCACCCTTCACAAAGGGAGTGCATTCACAAACTACCACTATTAGGTGTTACTTTATACCCACAGTTGCTGAATGGCATTTAAGCAGAAAGTTGAGCCTAGGCAGAGATCTGCATATGTGGAGATATCCGCTCATAGACCTACCATTTGAATAGGCACCTTCTTTTAAAAGTTTAAAATATGCAAGCGACACGAGTACATATTTAAATAGGAATTGTAAAATGTCACACGAACTTAAGTCAAGTTCACCGTTCATAATATGAATGGGACACCGTGTATGACTATTCATAAAGAAGATCCTTATGGAAAACAACGAAAAGACAGACAATCTGATTTCATATATTAATTTTCAGTAATGCAACAATCGGTTATTACCTTTAAAGTAAAGTAATAGTTCTCACTTATACAAGGATACCGTCGGAAAAGCACAGAGTTCCCAAAAACATTTAATAAAAAGCTGGCCTTTAACCTTTTTTCTCGCACATGGTCATTGCCAATTTAGTTTTGGGTAACCATTGCAAGGGCGATCAAGCAATGTGAATTCCAGTACATTTGTTAAGGCAAATCATTTTATATACTCCAATTAGACTGTCAACGTAAATAACAAATGAGAATAGCATCAGAATGCAATGTTCTGATTGCAGCTAGTGAGGCTATCTTTCATTAATACATTCTTGACAATGTACCAAGGCAAACAAGCTTATTCCACAATCCCTCACGTTCGCTAGAGAATTGTTGTTGCTAAAAGGTTTGTCAATGTCATATTTTCAGATTAACTGATTTTAAAACTTCCCGTTCTAGAAGTCTTGGCAGAACATTTTGTGATTTATAATAATTCATTTGCCAATAATGTAATGAAGCTGTAGATTAAATGTGACCCTTTCCCGCAATTTCATTTCTGTGGACCAGAACATTCTTGAAACAGAGATGTCAGGCATATGTATATTTTTATAGTTTTGAGAGATAAAAGTGGAATATATTTTTTCTCTATGCATGTGTCATGAAAAGTGTAATTGCACTGACCCACGTCATAGCTGTGTGTGCCCCCAAGAAGTTTGCTTTTATATGACCTATGTTGAGGCATGGATGAGCAAAGGTCAGACTAGGCCTGTACCGTTTTCTGTGATGTAGGACAACTCATTAATGTTAGCTCCTGTGGAAAAAAGATGCAAGGCATGACATTGGCTGACAGGCTGCCTTGGGAACTACCTAGGCCGACTAAAACACAAATATCCCACCTCAAACCATTAGTATGACTTGCATGTCACTGCTTCATTTCAAGGAATTTGTGTGATTCTGTCCAGAAACATAACTGGTGGTGCTTTCCAAATGATATATATCAATTCAAATAGCAATTGTCTGTCAGAAATGCAGAGCCCATTCTAAGCTAAGTTGACTGGAAGTACTTTTTTGTCATCACTGTTCTTTAGGACATCCTGGCCCAGATCTATCATACTTTGACCCAGTGCAACACAGCGAGCCACCTTGCTGCGCAGTGTGAAAGTGAAAGGGTAACATTTTATATGGCACATTCCTGTCCTTTCCTTGCACTGGTGCACTTTAGGCTGCCTAGCGCCAATGCATACACCCTTGTGTCATGGGGCAAGGGTGCCTACATTGCAGGCAGGAGCATTTTTGTGCAGGAAGGGTCACTTTTCTGCACAAAAACAATTCTCAGAGTCATTTTCCATTTCCTGTGCGGCACACGTTGAATGTGAGGAGAAATAAAGCTAATTTGATACATTTCCACATCTACCAATAATAGTAAATCTAGGAAAGTGCCACAATCCATGGGCAGATGCATGGTAACACTCGCGCTCCATCCATAGAATGCCTCCCTGGAGCAGATTAATGCAAGACAGAGATTTGTGCTGCATTGCGTTACTCCTAAATTCATCAAGGCATGCAGAGCCACACAAGGTGCCCTTCCATGGCTCGATAAATCTGACTAGGTAGGTGCGTTTGTGGCCGAGGGAGGAGGGGGCAGCAGCGGCACCGGAGCAATTGGGCAGGAGCCCTTTAAATTATTTTCTTGCGCTCCCGCTCCGCGGGAGGCGCGTTTGTGGCCGAGGGAGGAGGCGGCAGCAGCGGCAGCAGCGGCACCGGAGCTTTAAATTCCTTTCTTGCGCTCCCGCTCGCGGGACGCGCCCGGGTCAAGGGCGGGCCCGTCCTGTGCCCGTCAGCGGCCGGCAGAGGCTGGGCTACCCCCCTGAGCTCTTTCCCGCGAGCTCAGGACCTGGTATCTATATCTCCAAAACAGGTACTGTGTCTCTCTTCCTTGGCCCTCCATGATTATATTTCTGCAGCCTGCACTTTGCCTTTTTTCGCCTCCATCTTCCCAACAGCAGTAGTTTGTTATTCCACCTTTTAAGTGTACTCTTACCTAGCAGTCAATTATCATAGAACTTTTGCGCTTAAGGCAGCTAGTAACAATGGGAAAAAGGAAACAACCCAGTGCAAATGATATTTCACTTCAAAAAAAACATACATCAATTCTGAAATTTATCTCAGGAGCAATGGGAAAAATCGACAAACAGATCACCAATGTTGAGGGGAAAATACTCACTCAGAACAGGTCATTAGTAACCCCTAACCCTCCCCCTTTAACAACAACTCCTGAGCATCCGGCAAAGCCTTCCGGAAGCGAAATCCAGTCTAAAACTACTAATGGTTGTATTCAAGATATAATTGATTTTATCTCAGATGGTGATGACCTTCCTCCCTCACCAAAACGTAAGAGGAAACCCCAACTAGCAAGGAAGGATATACCATCCAAACAAGAGCCGCCTGTGAACGTTAGATATGGGTCCTCGATAATACAACCCAATGCATGCATCCAAAATGTTCAAACTTGCCCTCAAAACCAAAAATCTGACCATAAGAATAAATCTCATACAGTGAAAGGGAAAACTAGTAGCGCAGAGCCATTGACTGCTCTAGAAAAATTAGTTAGTACACGCTTTGATCAAGTAATGGAACGTCTAACCCAACTGGAGTGGAAAATGGATTATCTGCTTAAAACATTGGATCCACAATTAATAAATCCTTTAACCTCAACTGCACGACAGCCTTGTTATACTGATTTTAATGCCAGGCCCCCTTTAACGCACCAGACCCAACCACCCATTTCTCAGATTACCCAAAGACAAGTTGACCCTTGTGCCTCACTCGAAAGAACTGGCAATGTCCAATCCCACAAAATATCACCAAAAAGAGGGGAACACGTAATTACTCCCAAAGTTTATCAGGGTGCCCCTTTAACCGGGAGAGACATAATTGACCTCCCACCTGCGGCAACCCCCTACGTGGCAGTCCTTGCCAATGTCCCCACTTTATCTGGAGCACGGGGGGAATCATGGGCAGCTCTGAGGAACAAGGCCCTGCACTGGATTGCAACTCGCCTGAAACCAGGCCTGACAAACAAATTTTTTGAAGACATTAAGATGGTCAGAAGGGTAAAATGGGTGGGCAGAAATCGTAAAATATTCAAGGGCGATTGCGTAGTTCTTTCATTTAAAACCCCTACACTGGTTAAAGATATCTTAAGAAGCTTAAGTCAACACCAGATTACTGACCATGCTGTTGCCCTGCTTCCTTTGGGTTTCTTTTATACAAGCACCAAAACCTATGATGGACCTGGCCTTTGTCCTGAGGATCATAGAACCAGGCCTGAGTCGCAATATATGATTCCTACTGTGAACAGATTTTGGGGGCTCAGTATGGAAGATACTGATTGACTATTATCTGACAAGGAACCCTGCAGACTCAAGCACCCTACAGAAATATTGGACCTCGCCCATCTGGGTACAGACAATTCGGCAGCAGACGCTGGAGAAGAACAATCGGATATGGAACCCTCTTTTAGGCAATCTGTCAATGAAGAATTCCTGCCAAAAAAAACTTCTACTTGTGCCCTGACTTCTTTGGTATGTACAGAAACCATTATTACTTCAGGGAAAACTCAGATAACTGATAAGTCTTTTGCTGGCCAGGATAAAACAATGCATAAAGACCATCTTTCTTTTTTATTTTGGAATGTGGCTGGCCTCCGATCTAAGGTGGAGAATGAGGCCTGGTTAGAATACATCCAGCGTTTCCCCTGGGTATGCCTCCAAGAGACCTGGTCTGTGAATCCGATTCACATAAATGGCTATAGGACACTACATACTCCAGCCGTTTCTTCCGCACGGGGCAGGGCTAAGGGTGGTTTGTGCACTTTTATATCCAATAAGTGTGATATAATTAAGGATATTGCTCTAATATCTAACATGTTTTACCAAGTGATTTCATGTCATTTAAAAAATATTGCACAACTGGTGGTCATCAATTTTTATAATAATGTATCTTTTCTAGATCTTCGATCAGTACTTAACCTCCTCCAGGATGATATAGACCGAGTATGTGATTCTTCAAATAAACAATCTTATATTGTGTGGAGAGGTGATTTTAACATATACCTGTGTCCCAGCTCAACTAAGGGCTACTGGCCTCACGCCCCTGATGGTGAAGATGATTCATTACACTTCATACACAACAATTCAGGCAAATCGATGAATGAAGTTTTATTTAGCCTTGACCTCCTCCTATGCAACCGCCTCACTCAGGGTAGGCCACAATTGAAACCCACTTTTAACGGTAGGCAAGCCAACATGACAATTGATTTCATTTTAATTTTCAATAACCTTTTTCCCTATGTACTTGATTACGACATTCAAGACACCATATTCAGTGACCATAATCCTCAAACCGTAGGCCTTACATTTCCCCAACATGTCTTTATACATAGGGACACGGAAGAGATAGTAGAAAATATTGAATTGGGAGCAAGAAATGGGTACACCATCCGGTGGTCAGACATTGAACCTATAGGTTTTATGTACCGACTAGTGACCAATTATACCAACAAATTTAATATTTGCCTTGCAGATCACACGAGCCTACGAGACTGCATCGAGGCCTTCATGGTAATCACGGCTGGTATAAAACAGTCTCTTAAGGCAACTTTTAGTAAATCGAAAGCGAAAGAGGGCAAAGGTTGGTTCAATGCTGAATGCACACAAGCTTGTAAGAATTTAAAATGTCACTTACATTCACAAAACCCGGATAAACGCCAATTAAGTTCAAAGAGGAAGGAGTATAAAAATGCCATAAAGAAAAGAAAACAGAACTTAAAAAATGAGGCATGGCAATCCCTCCATGATGCAAGCATCCGGAACGATAATGTAAAATTCTGGAAAATTGTGAATTCCCCGCTCCTATGTGATGAAGAAATACCAAAAATTGAAATTGCCATCACGGAAGAAGAGTGGCTGCCTTTTTTTCTGCCATATACTCCTCAGAAAATTTGGCACTAGAAATAAATCACCCTAAACTAGACTCCTATGACCTCATTTTACCATTTACTCTAAACGAGGTCACTGACGCTATAAATGCAAGTAAAAGCGGAAAAGCCCCAGGCCCAGATGGATTCCCAGTTGATATCTATAAATCTAATATTTCTCTCTGGGGTCCACTATTGACGCAGGTGCTACGCGCCTGCTGTTCAACTACTTTCATCTCGACCTGGGCTGAGTCTATAATTATTCCAATCTATAAAAAGGGAGATCGCCATAATCCTGCATGTTATCATCCTATTTCACTGCTTGACACACTTGCAAAGATTGCGGGACATATTATCTTAAATAGATTACAAGATTGGATGGAGGAAAATCATATCCTCTCTGATCTACAATGCGGGTTTAGGGCTGGCATAGGGACAACAGAACAGGCACTTAACTTAGAGACCATACTTGGTAAATATACAAGGGCCAAGCCCGGAGCATTATACCTTGCATTTGTCGATCTAACCTCTGCATTCGATGGTGTGGTGCATTCAAAATTGTGGCCCATCTTGCTGGACATGGGGGTCGATACCACCATAGTCCATTCTATCAGGGAATTGTACGCTGGTGCAAACGCCAAGGTCCGCTATGGGCGTCAAGGGGAATGCACCTCATCTATCCCCATTGAACGAGGGGTGCGTCAAGGTTGCGTGTTAGCTCCCCTATTATTTGCTTTGTATATTAACAGTCTAGAGGGGACCCTTTCCGATGCCTGTGGTGATCTTCCACGAGTAGGCCCTCGGAAGATCCCGGCCCTCTTGTATGCGGATTATGCCGTTCTGATGGCCCGCACCCCAGTTGCTTTGCAAAGATTAGTTACAACCTTTGATAACTGCATGGACGTCTTGGGCCTCAAAATTAATCACACTAAAACTTTTTCTATGACATATCCTAGATGCTGCACAAAGAATTGCCATATAGATTTAAAAGGTGCAAAACTAGTCAACACAGGGACATTCCCGTATTTAGGCATTGTGTTCGATGATAAAGGTACATGGGTACAAGCCATAAAAACGAGAAAATTGCTATTTACAAAAACCGTAATGGCGGTAAAAAACTTCTCTAAAAGAGTGGGGAGAGTAATTCCCAAAGACATGGTGACTCTTTACAATGCAAAATGTGTCTCAGTAGCACTGTACGGGGCTGGACTTTGGGGATATTGAGACTGCACTACTTTACAGCTGATCGAAAACGCTCTCCTGAAAACCGTCCTAAGTGTCCCACAATCAACATCAACAGTAGTATGCCATTCAGAAATGGGAGTAACATACCTCACAGATCTCATTCGTGTCCAACCAATTCTACTCTGGCATAAAATATGGACCTCAGATCCTGCGAGGTTGAATAGGGCTATCATAGTAGATGCCCTAGCACTTACTTACTCGTCCAAAATTCCATGGCTAAATTATATAAAGCACTTTCTTATTAAACTAGGCCACCCTGAGCTGCTTTTTACCCCAGATGAATTGAAAGCAATTTCCAGGAAAGACCTGAAAATCACTTGCCTCACCCATCTGGCCGAATTGAGATGGGACGCGGAGGCAAATAAATATAGTATCAGGAGAAACCATATGATACAGCAAACGAATGGCATGGAGCCATACTTATGCAAAGTCATGAACCCAAGACATCGGTTTATCCTTACACGCTTGAGACTAGAGTCCTTTCATCGCCTCGTTAGTTTCCCCCTGATCAATGGCTGGTCTTTACAGTTGGAAAAATGTCCCTGTGATAATGTCTCCGATCAAAAAACAATGCACACACTTCTCTTTTGCAAATATTATTCAACTTTTATGAAAATGTTTGTGATACCACTTTTAAAGTTAATGCATTTTAAACAATGTCGTCCAGCTTTCTTGTATCTTTTATCCCTTCCATCTATCATGGCTTGCAATGGATTAGCCCTGTTCCTGTGTTCAGTGATTAAGGCCAGAAAATGTCTTGAGGCAAATGGGTGAAACTTTCAAGTACTATATTTGAGGTCTTTTTTGTTACTTCTTTTAATCAAATTGCTTATGAATTTTTACTTATTTTTTACATTTTTAACCTGTTTATATTTATATTCATATTTATACGTATTTTATTCTCTGCATCCTTCCTCCTTCTTTTTCAGAATTTTGTTTTTAATGTATAATGACTTTTATGATTGCAAAAAAACAATCAAATAAAGTTTCTTTGATGATGATGATGAGGATGACTAGTGTTGCCTCTCCATTGTGCCCCTTAGCGTGGTGCAAGGGTGAAGCACCAATATGATGAACCTGCCCCCCTGCGTTTAAAGACCCATGCACAGAATTGAAGCTAATTTCAAATTAGGCAGTGTGGAAAGTTATTTTTAATGATACAAACATTATGTACATCCCACTTATTTGCGAACTTGCAACTCGAAGTTTCCTACATTTATGCCCCCAGAGTTTTTGAACACAGAGCTACCTGCCTCTTAAATAGATCTGACATTTTCTCACAAGATGTTAGCTGTTTTGCTCTGGCAACAATCTAAAAAATACCATGACCTCTATTTTAACATTAAAGCAATTCAAACAACATACTAGTCCCGTGAATTACGGTACGTATATGAGGGAAAGATTTTGTACATGCCTTCTCCAAAAGATAATTGACATACTGCTTACCTTGTGGGCAACCTGCAAGCATTTTCCCTCTCACTTCTCTTTCCCTTGGCCAGAGTATTACATGTTCCAACAATGATAATTATATTAACACAATGGGAGATTAAAAATAAACACACTGCCTCATTTAAGGCAACAACCACAAAGACATTTGTAAGTGCTATTTGAACCTGACATTGAGGCATCATGGAAGACAGCCCTCGTGGAGCAAGATGTCGGAAGGTTTCTAGGCCTAGTAGCTCGTCAGAACGATACACATAGAGAAAGTAAGGAAAAAATAATCTGTCAGAAGTTGCACTTGTAAGACAGCAAATAAACCATACAATAATAAAAATGTACATCAAAACAACCAGAGCAAAACGAAAGGTCAAATAGGGTACTGACTAGCTTTTTGCTATATGGTCACAACTGAAATACGTTAGTAATTGTTGAGGAATTGCATTAGTAATGTTGATATATTTCAATGTACAATAACGACAACATTGGGCATCATAAAATGAAGATGAAAGGCGCAAGAAAGGAACTAAAGTTATGTCTCACTGTAAGTGTACAACATATTTATCATTCGTTCCCAAAGCTCAATGATGCAAGCCACATTTCTGCACTGCATGAAAGGGCAGGAATGCAGTAGTTTCACCATTCCACAGAGATTTCCTGTCCTTTCCGAGAACTGGCAGACTTTTGGCTACCTAGTGTTAATGCAGACACGCATTGCATCATGGTGCAAGGTTGCCTACATTGTAGGCAGGATTGTTATTGTGTAGGATGGGTCACCTTCCTGTACAAAAACAATCCAGAGAAGTATTTCTCTCTTTCTATGTTGGCAGCAAAATGCAGCTCACATGTAAGGAATTAAAAACAAGGGGAAAAAAGATGGTTCTCCTTGTTACGTTTCACCTGGGAGGTATAGCATTTTGAATAATTTCCAGGCCTTCTACTAATTATTAGTCTGGGAATGCTCGAAAATCTATGGGTGGATGCATAGGACCACTCATGCTCCACCCAAAGGACACCTTCCTTCTTCCGCAGAGTAACGCAGCGCAGTGATTTACATTGCCTTTCGGTACTCTAGATTTGTCAAGCCACACAGGGCCACGCAAGGTGGCCTTATGCGGCTTGATAAATCTCATCTAGGTTTTGTGTCACCCTTGCACCCCCTTGCATGGACAATGCACAACCTGGATGAGTATGGGCCTATATTTGCCTTGGTGGGTAGAGTTCAGAATCTTCTGATGCAACTAGTTGTGAGCCCTCTAAAAATGTGTTTGTTTTCAGGAATGGATTAGTTAGTATTCAGGGTTATTTGGAGATATTAGTCTAGATGCCAAATAATGTGGAATGTGTGCAATGAGCAGTTGAAGCCTGACTACCTTGTGCCACTTCAGTCAGTTGTAAAAGAGTACTGAATGAGGAAAAATAAGGTGTGGTTTAGAGAGCCTGCAGCAGCAGCATTACTCAAAGAGAGAAAGACTCAACCACATGAGCATTTTAAGGCCCAGATTTATGAAGCTTTTGCATTATCCGTGCATCATTCTAGGAGAAACAAGTCAACACAAAGACTTCAGTAATATTTTCAAAACCACACAAGGGACTACTTGTAACGGTTACGTCCTTGGCTGCAGCGCTGAGGTGCCATGGACGTAAACATTGCATCCTGCGACCAGCTCCTCCCCCATGAGCCTCCCACCCCCTCTTGGGCAGGGATCGAAGGCAATTGCTTCCCCTTCAAAACCCACCTCCCCTCAGAAACGTCTGATTAGGGCAACATGCGATCGTGCACTGACCTCATCAGAGGCTGCCCCCATTGTGCTGGTGGCTCAGCTTCCAGTGCGATCGGACGAGAAATGCTTGCATTTCTCTCCTGATCGGGGGTGGAGAACGGCAGAGAGGCATCAAAGGAAAGGAAAGGCCATTCCTTTCCTTTGATGTCTCTGGGGGCAGAAAGCACTTAGGCACCAGGAATAGGTGGGTGTGTGTTGTGGTGTTTTGTTTGGGGGCATCCCCTTTGGCAAGGGCCGCTCCCCATTGGGGCACATTACTATTGGCCATTTTTGCCCCCTTAAGGACAAATTGGCCTATTTCTGTAAGGTCCATCTGTCCACAAGGGGGCAGAAAGCCCACCAGACACCAGGGAAGATTCTTTTTAAAAATAAGAAGGTGGGGGTATGGCCATACCCCACCCCATATAAATGGGGACAAAGTTGTTCTGCACAAATGGACATCTTTTTTACACACTGTCTTATATTTGGAAGGAAAAAATGTAGAGAAACACATAAGGCAATAACACTTGTTCTGGTATTCTGTGTTCCCCCAAGTCTCCAGATAAAAATTGTACCTCACTTGCGTGGTTAGGCCTAAAGCCCACAACAGGAAATGCAATATGGACACATCACAGTTTCCCAAAGAAAACTGCAGTGTTTTTTGGAAAGTGCCTAGCTGTGGATTTTGGCGTCTAGAAAGCCTACCAAACCTGTGCATTTGTAAACACTAGACACCTAGGAGAATCCAAGATGGGTGACTTGTGGGGCTCTCACCAGGTTCTGTTACCCAGAATCCTTTGCAAACCTAAAAATTGGCCAAATAAACACTTTTTCCTCACAGTTCGGTGACAGAAAGTACTGGAATCTGAGAAAAGCCACAAATTTCCTTCCACTCAGCATTCCCCCAAGTCTCCCAATAGAAATGGTACCTCACTTGCGTGGTTAGGCCTAATGCCCATGACAAGAAACGCAACATGGACACATCACATTTTCCCAAATTACGGGTAGGTTTAGTGCCCGCGAAAGGAAATGCCCCAAAACACTATGTGGATACATCAAAATTATCAAATACTAAACTACCTGTTTTTTACGAGGCGTGGGGACCTGCATTTTTGGTCCTGGGCTCAGCAGCTATATAGGAAAAGCTGCCAACCCAAACATTTCTAAAAACTAGGTACCTGAGGGAATCGAGGGAGGTGTGACTTGCGTGGATCCCGCAACGTTTTCTTACTCAGCAATCCTCAAATTTAGCTAAAAAAATAAACTTTTTTCCCACATTCCTTGGTGGTATCACCACACCGGGACAAATTTCCTACCATCCAACGTTCCCCTCAGTCTCCCGGTAAAAATTATACCTCACTTGTATAGGTGGGCCAAGTGCCTGTGACAGGGAAGAGCCAAAATATGTAGAAATTGAGGTGGAACCAGAGTGGGTTCAAAAGGGCAGTTTGAAAAAAAAAAAATCATTTTTAGGCTGACAAGTGCGGCAGAATCTTTATCAGTATAGATGAGACAATGCTGGGTGGTAGGAATTTTGTGGATTCCTGCAGATTCTGGATGACCCATTAGAAAAATGTGGGAAAAATGTGTGATTTCCAGCAAAGTTGGAGGTTTGAAGGGCATTGTGGGTAAGAAAATGGTTCTGGGTGCATGTGAAGCACACTACCTTGGAAGCACCCAGATGTTTAGTTTTCAGATGTGTCTAGGTCTTGTGGATTTTTCTACATGGCAGCATCCCAAAGTCCAAAACGTGCAGTCTTCACCATTCTAAGTGGGATGATTTTGAGAGTTAGCCAAGCTCTCATGGCCCAAATGAAAAACCAAAACCCAAAATAGTCAAATGTCCTCTTGCTAGCCGTGGGATAAGATGTTTTAGTGTGCGGGGAGAGCTAAAAGCCTGTTACCCCTTTCAGTTGGGGTGGGGGCATCACCAGGCCCATACTGGTTGGTAGCCACCACCCCAGTATTTTTTTATTTTTTTCTATGCGCTGGCATCTAGTAGACTTACTGCCCCCCCCCCGGGGTGTGGATCGGGGGTAATTGCCCCATCTGCCCACTGGTGGGCAGAATAACTTTGGTCCCATTTATGTTGGGCAGAACAACTTTGTCCCTATTTATTTTGAAAAAATATTTCCTGGTCTCTGGTGGGCTTTCTTCCCCCTTTGGGGGCACATGGGCCTTCCAAAAATAGGCTGATCTTCCCCAAGGGGGGCAGGCATGACCAACAGTAATGAGCCCCCATAGGGAGCGACCCTTGCCCAAGGAACTGTCCCCCCAAGCAAAACACACACATACACACGCACCAATCTCTGTTGCCTAAGTGGTTTCTGCCCCCCCAGGGCTGATCGTCCACATAGGAATAGGCTGATCTGCCCCCAAGGGGAGTAGAAATGGCCTAAAATAAATTATCGCCTCCCCCGAGAGTGACCATTGCCTAAGGGGTTGCTCCCCTTGCGTGAAATTGGTGCAAAAAAAAATCCCTGGGGCCTCATGGCCTAAAATAAAATTGCTCAAGAGGTCGCTCCCCTTGTATGCAATTGATGCAAATAAAAATGAAAATCCCTGATGTCTGGTGGTTTCTGCCCCCCTTGGAGCAGATGGCCTAAAGACAATTTTCCCCCCAGGGGAGTGACCATTGCCTAAGGGGTCGCTCCCCTTGCATGAAATTGGCGCAAGAAAAAATCCCTGGGGCAGAGTGGTTTCTGCCCCCCCTTGGAGGCAGATCAGCGTAATAACAATAGGCCGATCTGTCCCCAAGGAGGGCAGAAATGGCCTAAAGACTATTTGTCCCTCCAGGGGAGCGACCCTTGCCTAACGGGTCACTCCTCATATACATTAAAAAAAGTAAACAGAAAAAAACAATTGCCCTTGTGTCTAGGGGTTTATGTCCCCCCGGGGGCAGATCAACCTAATACTAATTATCCCATCTGCCCCCGGGGGGCATAAAAGGCCTAAAAATATGTTGCCACCCTCGGGAGCAGCCCTTGCCCAAGGGGCCACTCCCCTTATATATTAATATAAATAAAAAACAAAACTCCCTGGTGTCTAGTGGGCATTTCTGCTCATATTATCTCCATTAGATAAGGTTGATGAAACACGTTTGCACTATATTCTGTTACAACTACCAACTAATATATTCTGCTGCAGTGCATACAAGTTTTTTTGATTAATTGGTAATTCTTGGACAACAAAAAATGCGCATTCACAGTCCTGAATTATACACCATTACCACAATGTGGTCAAGTAAAAAAGAGTTCTTAAAAATTTCATATTAATCTCCTGGTAGCTATAGGACAAATAGCAGGCAATTAATCTGATAAATGTGTGTTAAATGTGTGTTAAGTTCAAGCTGTATCAACAATGATAAAGTAACGTTGTAAGAAATTGGCGTGGGTCACTGCCCACTTCAAGGAATAATCACAACCCTTGTCAGAATCTATCCTTCAGGTCACTGCATTAATCTGAGCTAAACTCCCTGGTAGCTATTGCACAGATCAGAGATGCTTAACTTAGGACAATTTGTAAAATATGTATGCAGTAACAAAGCAGTATAAAAGTCAAAATGCCAAAATAGAAAACCCCCAAACTGTCTTAAAAATACAGTAACACTTAATAAATAAAATTACATCATAATGACAAAAATTCAAACAGGGGAATTAGAGATATTAATTCTTAACTTTCAAGTAGAAATAGTGCCAAAAGTTCTAAACCCCTAAGATAGCCTATGGTCGCTGTAGACCAGGAGTTAGGTGAAATTTCAGGCTGACTGCAGTGGACTTAGGGTCAGATACACCAACCAAGTTCATCCTGGTCAAAGATTTTACCTTCATGATTAATGCTTAACAGGAAGGCCCTCTCTCCTCTGTCATTGCAGCACTGATCTGCCCATCAGAATGGTGGAGAATGAGCATGGCATTTAGGGTTTGTCCTAATGGACAACCAGTCATTATGATGTAGGATGATCCATTTATAAAGCTTCAGTGCTCTGCTATTGGTCTCCCATCCACTGTAAATGTTGGAATAGTGGACATACATCTACCATATTTACTGTTGTCTGCCTTCAGTGTTGTTCATGGTGAACTGCAATGGCAGACATTGTTTCCAAGAGCAAACCTGACGATCAACTTTGAAGGTCAATAGACATTTGATCAAAATAGACTCAAAAGTTACATCTGCCACTCCCACTACAGAAGACACTTCTCTAACAGCACAAACCATTTACCATTCACAACATGAACCATCAGCAGCGGACCTTTCTCTTATTTATGTGGAAAATGTCTAGTAGTTTGTTATTTATATCAGACATTTTTGTTGAAAGTGAGATAGATTTACAGATCAACATAGCATAAGAAATATTATCTGTAATATTAAAACCCTTTGTAATAATGCCCCAGACATCCCTGCAAAACTTAGAAATTATATTGCATTGAAGCGAACCAGAAGTGGCATTGCAGTGCCAACAATTTAGGGAGTTTAAAAGCTTTGCTCTAAACATCTGTAAAGGACTCCATAAACAATTCAATTGCATAAATGAGTTAGTTTGACAAAAAGAACCAGACAGCCAGCCTGAAATATTGGACACCTATATTTTCTTCCATACATATTGAGAATGAGAGATGTTAAGCTCACTATTCCAAAACATAGAAACAGTTTTCATATATTCTACTGCAACATTGTTTATTTTTTTAATATAATATTGAAACATCATGTGGAGAAGCAGTTACTTTTTGAAAATTAATTTGTAGATCAGAGGTATAACTTAGCGGTAAGTTGTTAGAAAATGAATCAAGAATGGAATTACACAAAAGTTCATATCTGGAACTTTCTGAAGGAGGAAGATGGAAATGTTTTTGCAATTCATCAAAGGATAAAAAGGAATTATTATGAGATATATCAGCTTTCGTCCATGATTGCCAAAACTTTGCTGTGCGCATAAGTTTGATTAATGGGTTATACTATTGGGACATATTGGAGGTAAGTGAAATTAGAGTTTGAAAAAGAGAATCGAAGTCATGTAAAACTAGTTTACTGGACTTAAGAATGGTTTATGATTTAAGAAAGATGTTAGAGTTGGACATGGTTATCAGTGAAGGAAAGGTTGATAACAATCTTTGTTCTATTAGAAGCCCTGAAGGTGATTTATTGGATTCTTTATAACTGAACTGGAAGGAACCTTGTATTAAAATAAACACTTTATGGTATTTAAAAAAATCAAGTAAACCAAACCCATCCTTAATCTTAGCAACTTTTAATTTTTTAGAACTGAATTGGGGGGTTTTGTTTTTCCAAATAAAATTAGATATAAGTTTACCTCTAGTTTTGTCGAACCTAAGAGGAAAGTGAGTAGGAATCACAAAAAGAAAGTACAACATTTTTGGAGTAATAACCATTTTTATGGCAGCAATTTACTCCCACCAAAATGAATGTAATAAGGACCACAGAAGAAATGTATCTTTAGGCGTTTTGTTTTACAAAAGGCTTAATAAACATTTTTATAAGTGTTTTAATACTTTTTACATCTTTCATACTGCTTTTTATACACCCTTGAGGTGTGTTGTGGAACAACTGATTAAGACAGTCAGAGGTGCCATTTTACATTAACACACTCTAGTGCCTTGTCTGCTTGCTGGGTTCTGATTGGGAAGAGGCCCCCTATTTAAACACAGCTGTCGCGCAGACACACAGCCAACACATCTTTCAGGTCGGGTCCCATTGTGCTTGATCTGTGCATGTTTCTTTTTCTTCATCTGATGTTGTGGGGGTGATCATTTTTATCAGTTTGGGGTGATTCTTTTTATAAATGAAAGGCTTAATACAAGTTTTAATAAGTGTTTTGCTAATTCTAAAGTATATCACACAGCTTTTTATATACCCATGAGAAGTGGTGTGGAGTGCTCCATTCAGGCAGCTAGAGGCACCATTTTTCTTCAACATGCTGTAGTGTCTTGCTGTATTGCTGGGTTGTGATTAGGATGAGTCTCCCAATTTAAATATGGCCAAAGCAGAGACTCGTCCTGCTAGCGGTCACCACCAGCCACTATGCTGGTTTGATGAGTGAAAGTAAGACAAAGGGGGATAGCAGGGCAAGACCTGTCTACATAGCTGAGGTACTGCTATATTTGGGGAACTCTAACTTATTTGACTGCAAATTAGTCCTAAAATAATTTTTGGGTCCTGTAGCATGTACAAGATATAAAAGGCTACTGAATTTTTAATTTTCTGTAATGGAAGGAACCTAAAGGTAATGGTGGCAATAACCTTGAAGACTGTTCTAATTAACATACACTCATTCACAAACATGCATAACAAGTCCATAACCATTTAATTGATACTCAGTCTGACATTCTTTTTATGACTCACAGCTGGATAAAGGAAGATTCTACTCCTGATTTACAATTAGTTCTTCCGCAAATGTATGCTTGTATTCGTGATGATACAAAAGCACAACATGGGAGGAGAATAGCAACTGCTTTTAAGAAATATCTTAAGTTCTCAATATTTCAGGTGGAGGAGCTGAAGGATGCTGAAGCCTTGGGGTTCCCATTATCTCCTTCTGCACAACACTCTTTGTCAGTGGTTTTTAATTTACCTTACCCCAGGTTATGCAGGGGATTTTAAAAAATCTCTTGCCCAAGCCTTAGCATATAAGATTATTAAATTCTAACTTGCATGTCTTGGAATTATGGCCCTCATTTGCAACATTGGCGGTAAAAGCCGCTTACCGCCGTGCAGAAGACCACCAACACACCGCCGCGGCCGCGGAATCCCACCACGGCCATTATGACCCACTGCTCGGAATTCGCCAAAATTCAGACAGCCACACAAGTCCGCCACACCGTCAGTGATAAACTGGCAAAAACAAATCCTCCACCGTCACACCAACAGAAATACGCCCACACTATCACGACACACTAATCCCACTGATCCATGCGGTGGTCTTTCAACCGTGGTATTCCATTGGCGGTACACACCGCCACGCTCAAAATACACACACATTTACAAAACATAGCCACATTGGACAATTTGAAATACACACACCTGATACACATACACATACCACTCCCACACACTCAATACAATATAAAACACACACCCACATCACCCACAAACCCCTACGACCAAAAATCATGAACGAAGGCCAGAGAGAGACACCACAAACAACTAACAAGCATCCACAGGCACACAATACCATCACCCACAGACCTTCCACGCACCTCACACAACACACCACTAAATATCACCCCACCTATCACCACACACACCACCCCACATATCACCCACACCACCCCATGGCACGACAAAGACACCACAGGTTCTCGGAGGAGGAGCTCATGGCCATGGTGGAGGAAATCGTCTGGGTAGAGCCACAGCTATTCGGATCACAGGTGCAGCACACCTCCATTGCAAGAAGATGGAGCTATGGCGAAATTCGTGGACAGGGTAAACGCAGTGGGACAGCACCCAAGAAATCGGGATGACATCAGGAAGAGGTGGAACGACCTACGGGGGAAGGTGCGTTCCGTGGTCTCAAGACACCACATCGCGGTTCAGCAGACTGGCAGCGGACCCCCACCTCCTCCCCCACAATGAACAACATGGGAGGAGCAGGTCTTGGCGATTCTGCATCCTGAGGGCCTCGCAGGAGTAGATGGAGGAATGGACTCTGGTAAGTCAAATCTTAACTATTACATCCCCCACCCTACCTGCATGCCATCACATACCCCAACCATCACCCTCACCCCATCACTCCTACTCCTCCCAAATGTTCCACTATCACAACTCACACATCCCTACACCAAGCCCTGCATGCAACAACAAAGCATGGACACCCATCACCAAAGCATGGCCACTGAACATACCCATACACCCCCCTAAACCATCATCACACAGGTTCCTACACAGGAATGCAAGCACTGGGGTACACGGACACCCACCCATTGCACACCATGGCACACACAGATGAAATGAACATCCTTTTATACCCCTGCAGGACCCCTAACCAACGTCACCGGACAGGAGGGTCCACACATGTCCACACCACCAACAGAAGAGGCCCACAGTGATGACATCATCTCTGTCCAACTGGATCTAGATGACCTGCCCGGTCCATCGGGGACCTCTGGACAGTCGGTTCCCCTGACACAGTCACAGGCAACCACAGAGCTTCCCCCCTCTGGAAACACCAGCACAGCACCCACCCAGCGGGCCCATACCTCTGTCCCCAGGACACGTCAAACAGCAGTGTGTCCACAACTACAGGGAACCCAGGCTAACCCACCACCCCAACAACAACAGGGACCTGGGGGCAGGGGTAGTAGGCATACAGTCCAGGGGACGGAGGCCCAGGAACACAGGGGAACTGGGAGGGCTGCTGTGTGACAGGGGGAGGACAGGCCCAGGGAACCCACTCTCCACAAGGCCCTTTCCTCCATCATGGGAGCCTACCACCACTCCCAGGAGACAATGGCAATGGTACTGGCCAAGTTTCAGGAGACCAGGCGCCTGCAGGAGGAACAGTATCTGGGCTTCAGGGAGGAACTCAGAACCATCAATTCCACCCTGGGCACCATCGTAGGGGTGCTGAAGGGAGTACTCAACACCAGGAGGGACACTGTGGCACTACAAGGGGCCCCTGACACTAGCATGGACGGTGAACTGCCCATCACCTCCGCTGGCACTAGTGGACAGGAGGCACCGCCACAGGACCACCACACCAGCACCCCACCCCCTGCAGAGGGAGAACCACCCCGCAAACGGTCCCTGAGATCCAGGACAAAGACAGAGAAAAATGCCAAGACCCCCGCCAAGAAATGAGACCACCCTGAATGTCATCCCTATGTCCCACTTTGTCACCCTATCCATCCTTAAACTGCCCCAGCTCCACTTCCTATGCCCATTTGGGCAATGCACCTGTGAGGCTAATAGACTGGACTCTGCCATGGACAGTCCTCCACCATCAACCCTCACCATTTTGAAACCCCCTCCAATATTGAGCACTTAAATAAACACCCTTGAAGCACAAAACAATCTGGAGTCAGTCTCTGATTTCGGAATAGTGTATTAGCAATTACTGTGGCAAAATGCTCTTACAATTGTAATGTCAACATACCTATGTCACACAGCTCTAGTCCATGAGGAATCCAAGCAGATGTCACACAGTGGGACCCACATCTGTGAAATCGTAAGGGAAAGTGACAACTCAGTGACCACACACTGGGTGAAAACGACAGACAGTAGAGAGGTAGTAGTGCTAAAGTACATGTAGTAGGCAGGTTTGTATTCTTACCTGTTTCTCACTGGAAATATTGCAGGATCACTGAGTTCCTGTTGTCCATGTCCTCTTCTTCTGCTTCCTCGTCTTCACTGTCCACAGGCTAAACAGCTGCAACAACACCTTCATCTGGACCATCCTCCTGTAGAAAAGGCACATGTTGTTGCAAAGCTAAGTTGTGAAGCATGCAGCAGGCCACGATGATCTGGCACACCTTCTTTGGTGAGTAGAATAGGGATCCACCTGTCATATGTAGGCACCTGAACCTGGCCTTCAGGAGGGCGAAGGTCTGCTCTATAATCCTCCTAGTTTACCCATGGGCCTCATTGTAGCGTTCCTCTGCCCTTGTCCTGGGATTCCTCACTGGGTCAGTAGCCATGAAAGGTTGGGGTAACCAGAGTCACCTGCAAATGGCGAGGGACAACTGTTAGACACGCACTAACCTGGAGTGATATCCCCAGACCCAGACAACCATTCCCACTGACTTGCTTCCAGGTGCTCACCTAATACCCACACACAGTGCCTCTGGAGTTGACCCATCACATAAGGGATGCTGCTGTTCAGCAGGATGTAAGCGTCATGCACTGAGCCAGGGTACTTGGCATTCACATGGGAGATGTACTGGTCTGCCAAACACACCATCTGCACATTCATGAAATGATAACTCTTCCAGTTTCTGTGCACCTGTTCACTCCTGCGGGGGGGACCAAAGCCACATGTGTCCCATCAATGGCACCTATGATGTTGGGGATATGTCCCATGACATAGAAGTCTTCTTTCACTGTAGGCAAATCCTCAACCTGAGGGAAAACGATGTAGCTCTGCATGTGTTTCAGCAGGGCAGAGAACACTCTGGAGAACACGTTGGAAAACATAGGTTGGGATATCCCTGATGCTATGGCCACTGTTGTTTGAAATGACTCACTTGCAAGGAAACAGAGTACTGACAGCACCTGCGCTTGAGGGGGGATTCCTGTGGGATGGCGGATAGCTGACATCAGGTCTGGCTCCAACTGGGCACTCAGTTCCTGGATTGTGGCACGGTCACGCCTGTAGGTGATGATCACATGTCTGTACACCGGAGGATTCCGCCATCTCCTCACATGTCCCAGCGGACGGTGCCTATGAAGGACAACAGCGAGCACAGAGTCAACCAACTCAGAGGTACGTAAACACAGCTTACACCGAGCACGAATCATAATCCGATATTTGGCCTGTATGTGTGTTGAGGCTAGGCCTAGGTATGTGTTACGCAGTTAAAAATTAAGCCATGTGGGCCCCTGAAATGGCAGCTGCCTGACCTGTAAAGTGGGACAATGGGATGTGAGGTAACTGCGCTGGCGTTGTACACCGTCGCAGTAGGCGGTCAAAGACCACGGCACAGTCCTGCATTGGTTAACATTGGAACCTATGGGTCCCAGGAGCCAATGACGATGTACGTTGGCGGTGACTGTACGCACCGCTGTGGACGTGACCGCCATTTTCTATCTGTTCAATCACTCAATACCTGATCTTCGACAGGAGAGGACCTACACTACAAGTGCTGCTGTGACCTCGGTCTGGAAGAGTCAATGGCTCGTGCGACTGGGGAAAGGGCCCCTGCCTTCACATCGGAGGAGTTGGAGAAACTCGTGGATGGGGTCCTCCCCCAGTACACGCTACTCTACGGTCCTCCAGACAAACAGGTAAATACACTGGGAGCATGCTGTATGGGCTATGCCTGTGTGGAGTGGGGTGGATGAAAGATGGGGGGGATTGAGGCGTACATGAAACAACGGTGAGTGCATCTGAATCATGGCAAGGGTAGGGATGGTGGCCAATGACTGTGACGGTGCAGTTGGTAATAACATTTCATTTCCCCCAGTACAATTCATGTCGGTCAGCGCTCACCAGAAATAAGATATTTGGCGTGCCATTGCCAAGGACGTCCGGACCCTGGGGGTCTACCACAGACGGAGCACCCACTGCCGGAAAAGATGGGAGGACATTTGCCGCTGGAGCAAGAAGATGACGGAGGCCCAGCTGGGGATGGCCTCCCAACGTGGGAGGGGTGCCCATCTCACCATGACCCCCCTGATGTTCAGGATTCTGGCGGTGGCATACCCGGAGTTGGATGGGCGCTTCGGGGCAGCACAGCAGCCACAAGGGGGTGAGTACACTCTCATTCTGCTGATTTTGTGCGCAGTGGAGGTGTCTGGGTAGGGGAGGTGGGCTGTGGGTTTCCCTAGGCCAGGGCGAGTTTAGGAGGCAAAGTCCCCTTGTGCTGGCAGAGCCTGTGGCACCCCACCCCATCTGTGTACAGTGCCAAGTACACCTATTCAGGCTCCTGTGAAATCGATGTGCGCAGATGTCGTCCATAGCCTTGTAGGCCATGTCCCAGTGGTTGAACAGTGGAGGCCAAGTGCGTGTAGTAGTGCAGGGGGCTTCTGTGTCTGTCATGTTCGCCAACGGTAGCGGTAATGCATGCACTCAACATGTCTTTCCTCTGTCCCCCCCTTTTTGTGTTCTCCCTGTTCTTGTGTGCATTATCATCATCAGGTGGAGGAGCAGTGGCAACGGAGCAGGAGGGAGCTGCATCCCACATGGCCCTGGAGGGCGAGACAATGGAGTCGGAGTACACTTGTGGGACAGAGGGCGAGAGGAGCTCCACAGCGGGGACAGGAGCTGACACCAGTGACACGGACTCGTCCTCTGATGGGAGCTCCCTTGTGGTGGCGGCAACATCTGTGCCCCCCACATCTACAGGTACAGCCACCCCCCCCTACCAGCACTGCCCTCCCAGCAGCCCCTCAGTGTTTGCCCTGTGCCCGCTCACCCAGGGGGGTGGGCATCACCTTCGCCCCAGGTACCTCAGGCCCTGCCCCAGTCACCCCTGCTGCCCTCAGTGAGGAGGCCATTGACCTCCTCAGGTCCCTCACTGCTGGGCAGTCTACCATTTTGAATGCCATCCAGGGTGTAGAAAGGCAGTTGCAACAAACAAATGCATTCCTGGAGGGCATTCATTCTGGTCAGGCGGCCCTTCAGCGAGCTTTTCAGACTCTGGCCTCAGCACTGATTGCAGCCATTGTCCCTGTCTCTAGCCTCCCCCCTCCAACTTTCTCCACCCAGGCCCAATCCCCTGTACCTCAGCCTATCCCAAGCACACCTTCAGACCAGCATACACACACGTCAACACACAAGGGAAGCTCTGGCAAACATAAGCACCACACATCCCACAGGCACTCACGGAAGCATCACACACATGCAGACACACCAACATCCACTGCCTCCACTGTGTCCCCCTCCTCCTCGTCTCCCTCCTCCCTCCCAGTCTCGTCTACACTCACACCTGAATGCACTACATCAAAAGCCACCACCATACCCTGCTCACGTGCAGTCACCACCCCCACTACCATTCACACGTCCCTTGTGTTCTCTCCCAGTGTGTCTGTGACGCCACCTCCCAAGATACACAAACGCAGGCACTCACCGACCCAACAGCCATCCACCTCACAACAGGCTCCAGCTCATGCACCTTCACCCAAAGTCACCAAACCAACACCTCCTACAACCACAACCTCTTCCTCCACTCCCAAACCCCCTCCAGCTACCCGTCCCAGTGTTTCCCAAAAATGTTCCTGTCCATCCCAGACCTCTTTCCCACACCTCCCCAACCCCACCCGCCTCCTAGGGCCTGACTCTCCAGGTCCTAACCTAGCACCTCAGCCACAACATCTCTGGGACCAGTAGTGCCTGTAATCACCGGAATCTGGAGTGCACCGGCCACCAGGGCAGTCAGTGTGGCATGGAGCCACATCACGGACAGTCCCCCACCTGTGAAGCATCTAAAGTTGGCCAGTGCCCGGCGGGAAAGGGGGAATACTCCAGCCACCAAAGCCACTCCCAGAGAGACAGGTGGGAGTGTGGAGTCAGCTGCGACACCTTCCAAGGTGGGGAAGGGCCACAAGAAAGTCAGCATGTCTGGGAAGAGCAGCACGGCGGAGAAGACCGCCATCATCCCCGCAGACCAGGAGCCCACCGCCATCATCCCCGCTGGCCAGGAGCCCACCGCCATTATCCCCGCTGCCCAGGAGCCCACCTCCATCATCCCCGCTGCCCAGGTGCCCACCGCCATCATCCCCGCTGCCCAGGTGCCCACCGCCATCATCCCCGCTGCACAGGAGCCCACCACCAGCACCTGCCCTGCTGCCAGGGGCCACTGCCAGCACCTGCCCTGCTGCCCAAGAGGCCACCGCCAGCACCAGCCCCGCTGGGCCAGAGAGGGCCGCCAGCACCAGCCCGCTGGGCCATGAAAGACCGCCAGCAACTGAGTCACTGCTAAGGACACCACCGCCACAAGCACCGCTGAACAGGGCACCGCCGCCACAAGCACCGCTGAACAGGGCACCGCCGCCACAAGCACCGCTGGCCCATGAGCACCAAGGGCACTGACGCTACTGAGGCCGCCACGAGCAGGATGAAGCACTCTGGGCACCATTCCCCCTCCAGAACCAGTGGAGAAAGATATCCACTACCTCAGTCCTTAGCAGGATGAAGCACTCTGGGCACAAAGCCCCCTCCAGAACCAGTGGAGAAAGGCATCCACTACCGCAGTCCTTAGCAGGATGAAGCACTCTGGGCACCATGACCCCTCCAGAAACAGTGGAGAAAGGCATCCACTACCTCTGTCTTTAGCAGGATGAAGCACTCTGTGCATCATGCCGACTCCAGAACCAGTGGAGAAAGGCATCCACTACCTCAGTCCTTAGCAAGATGAAGCACTGTGGGCACCATGCCCCCTTCAGAACCAGTGGAGAAAGACATCCACTACCTCTGCCCTTAGCAGGATGAAGCACTCTGGGCACCATGCCCCCTCCTGAACCAGTGGAGAAAGGCATCCACTACCTCCGTCCTTAGCAGGATGAAGCACTCTGGGCACAAAGCCCCCTCCAGAACCAGTGGAGACTGTTATCCACTTGAGAGACTGTGGCTTTGCACTCCCCAGGATAAAGCAGTGGGCAAACCACCCACTGAAAAGACTTGTGAGATTGTAAGCAGTGGGCAACCCACCCACTGAAAAGGCTTGTGAGACTGTGGCTTTGCACTCCCCAGGATAAAGCAGTGGGCAAACCATCCACTGAAATGACTTGTGAGACTGTGGCTTTGCACCCCCCAGGATAAAGCAGTGGGCAACCCACCCACTGAAAAGACTTGTGAGAGTGTGGCTTTGCACTCCCCAGGATAAAGCATATATTTTGGATATAAATTGGTCACATAATCCAAATTTCTTTAGTGTTGTGAATAATTACAGCTTTTATATTCGGTCAAACACCTTTTCTGTGTCTGGCGCAGCCTCCAGCAAGTCTCAGGCCTTCCATAGGGTACGGCAAAGGGTACGTAGGTGGCTGTGTGAGTTTCGGCTCGGCTCAAAGCCCACCTGCGTCTGATGGATGAGAGACCTATGACCTTACGCAGTCGATTTGCCAGGATACTGGCTAGGACCTTGATGTCTCCATTCTGGAGGGATATGGGTCGGTAGCTTCCGCAAAGCAATGGGTCTCGAGTGGGCTTTGGTATAACAGCAATAATGGCGGTGTTGGAAATCGCCCATAGAGAGTTCGTCTGACATGCCTCAGTGAGCGCGTGGTGCAGAACATCTAGTGCTTCGTCCCCCGCCCATTTATAAAATTCCGCTGGGAATCCATCCTCTCCGGTTGACTTATGATAGGGGAGATTGGAGACAGCTTGTAAGAGTTCTCGGCGGGTGATGTCCTGCTCTAGTAACCCGCGACCCTCATCAGTTAGCGAGGGGAGAGAAATATTGTTAAGGAAAGTCTCTATCTGGGCAGGAGAGGATCGCGATTCTGGTGCATAGAGATGGCGGTAAAAGGTTGCAAATTCTTCTATTATGCTCTGTGGGTGCGTGAGGACCTCCCCCGTACTTGCCTTAATGGCCGGTACAGCCTGTTCATAATGTCTCCCACGGAGACGTTGCAATGCAAATTCGGCCTGTGAGGTGAAAAGCTAATTCAGCGCCATACGGGCTCTCTCCAATTGCCTACGAAGGGAGAGGGAGGGAAGTCAGTATGTTGGCGTGTTAGACTCCTGATTTTGGTTTCCAAGGCCGTTTGTCGCGCTCACTTTTCTCTGTTCACCAGTGCGGCGTCATGCATCATGCGATCTCTTATGGTCGCCTTTGCCGCCGCCCATACAACCCTTTCAGATGTTACTGATCCAAGATTATCGTGGATGTAGGCGGATGAGTGCACCTGCAGTTGCGCCTTCCCTTGAAGGGTGCAATAGCAGTGGACAGCAAATTGCCAGGGCTTATGCCCCGGGGACATCAGACCTAACTGGATGGCTAAGAGGATCAGGGAATGATCCGAGGGACCCCCGACGAGTGTGTGGGCATCATGCGTGCGTGCCACAATGCTATGTGAGATAAGGAAATAATCCAACCAGGACTGAGTACCGTGGACCGGGGACAAAACGGTATATTCCCTATCCCCCAGATGCGTCAGCCTCCAGAAGTTGACCAGGCCATTATCCTGCATAACATCGGATTTCAAGGCCCTGTCTCCTTTATTAGTTATGTCCAGGGGCCCAGTCCTATCTAATATCGCGGCCCTAGCTAGGTTCCAGTCTCCCCCAATTATGTGTCGAGTAGCTCCTATCTCCATTAAGAGACGATTGATATGGAGAAAAACTGCCTTTTTTAACCGGTTGGGGCGTATACGTAGCCCACATAAATTGAAGAGCCTCCCAATTTCAGTTTGGCGAATAACTACCGTCCATCCGGGTCTACCAATGATTTAATAACACTGAAAGGTAGGCTTTAGCGCAGGTGGATCGCGACACCGCACTTTGGGGGAGGGCTACAGCCAGACACCACTGTCCCCACCCAATCTCGCTGTAACTCGTCAGATTCGATTTTGTTCAGATGGGTCTCTTGAAGTAGAGCCACATCTGTCTGCTGGGTATTGAGGTATGAGAGTATTTTCTTCCTTTTGATGAAATGGGTGAGGCCATGAACATTCTAGGAGACAACCCGTAAGGGGGCAGAGGAAGAAGCCGAGTGACCGGCTATGATGGAGAGCTAGAAGGGGTGACTAGAGTAGGTGGTGTATGGGAGAGGGAGAAAGGGAGGTGGGGAGGATAAGGCTAAATGTAAGAAGAAAAGGCGATTGGGGGAGAAATAACGCAGGCCAAGAAACAGGAAAGGAGGGGCGAGGTGTCCAAGGGGTGTCAGTCAGCGAAAGGAGGAGGGGGAAAGGGAAGATGTCAATGCGGGGAAGTGAAGAAGGTGGGATAGGTGGGGGAGAGAGGGGAGGAGGGGGGCAAAGAAGGTGGTGAAAGAACTGATGGGATAAGGGGAGATACTAGGAAGGGGAAAACACAGGAGGATAGGAGACAAAAAGTCAGGGAAGAGAAAAGTGAGATGGGGAGAGAAGAAGAGAGGAACTGAGAGTGCAGAAAAGGAGTAGCAGAAGAGATAAAACTAAGATAACAAGTACAACAGGGCCAGTCCCAGTGTAGGGGGAAAGAGAAAAAGGTAGCGGAAAGAAAGAGAGGCGGAGAAGGGAGAGAGAATTGAAGCTAAACAAGAGCCCCTAAGAACCTATTGTAACATCCGGTGATTATAAAGACAAGGATACAGTTCTTGAGCTAAAACGAATTGGTTTATTGCACCAATAAAAGGTTATCTCGAAGAGAAAGCATCCCAACCTCCGCCTCCCCCTGCAACCGTCTCCCCTCTCTCTGGCCACACTCTCTATTCTCATGCACGCTCCACATTCTACATTCGCACCCTCGCGCTCACACTAACATTCGCATCCACGCCCTCACACACTAACACTCACGCTCACACACTAACGCTTTCAACCTGAGAATAGGATATAACACCTATACTGTAGTCTGTGGGCCTACACCTAACCGCTAAGAGCCTCCATGCCAGGCCAACAGGATTTCAGCTGGGGGGGGGGAAGCGCAGCAGTAAACCATATCCGCCTGTGCACGTTGACTCTCCGCATCACCGGGATCAGGACTTCATTATGTGATAGCATCTAAGCGGGACTGGGGCAGCGACATGCCATAGAAGAAGGGCCGGCGTGCCGGGGGGCACCGTAGTCAGTCCGTAAGGGCCCCCAGAGGGGAGGTAAAGGGGGAGGGGAAAGAATGCTGTAAGTCTCTAAGACGGTAGCAGTGACACTCGTGTGTCAAGGGGGGAAGGAAGGCGGAGGGGGTGAAAGGGAGGGGGAGGAGTGGAGCGAAAAACGCAGTTGGAGGCAGAGCATAGAGAGAAGGTACAGAGCATATTCATATTCACAGGACCAGTATTATAGAAGTGCTCATCACATAAGCATTGGAGTTACATAAAAGTAATGAACATTAGCCAATAATCCTATTATCCATATTACATTATCATACAGATTAACCAATTAACTAACTGGGCGGGTCGGTAGGACCAAGGGTAAAGGCCCAGTGTGTCAACTATATCCCAAAGGGGGTTGAATAACTCTAGAAACTTATGGGAGACCTCCATGGGGTCTACGGTAAAACAGTGTAGTACAGTTACAGCACAGTCTACATTATATAGCAATACAGAGTTATACTCATCCAGCCATCAAACATCGGACATCAGGGTATCAGAAGGTCTGGCATTCCTAGTCCGGGGGTGACAGGGGTGTCTGGCTCTGCAGCACCGGATGACTCATAGGAAAACAGAAAGTTCAAGAAGTGTCTGCTGAGGGTTTCAAAGGGGACGAGACCTATCCCTTTCCGACATTTGCGTGTGTTGTGCCACCGCATGTAGCACCTGTCCTCTGTCGTCATGAATGGTTATGAGATGTTCCAGATCCCTGTCTCTGGGATGAGAAGCTGTAGGGTGTCGGTCCGGCCCCAACCCTCCGGGGGGGGATCCATGGTGTGGAAGTCTTGGGTGAAGGAGAGACCAAGGTGTCCATGGGTTGTAGGTCATCCTGAAAAGCTTGCAGATCCTCTGGCTCGTAGAAGTCTTGGGAGATGCCATTTTTCGTGACCCACATTCTCGCCGGTTCAAACAGACCGTATTTCACCTCCATCTGACGTAATCTGGGATGAAGGGCCAGAAACGCTCTCCTGCGGTTGCTGGTCTCCATGGAAAAGTCTGCTGATATCCGAATTTCCTGACCATCTCACCGGCAGGGTCCATACATACGTGCTCTTTGTATAATCTGACAAGCTTGCGTGTGGCGGAGGAAGCACGCTATGATTGGCCGGGACGAGCAGTTGCGCCGGGTCTCTTGGGACCGAGCCTGTGTGCTCTCTGAAACTCTAGGGAGGGGTCAAAGGCTATGTCCGTGATTTTGGCTAGTGTCTCCCTCAGGAACGAGTGCATATCCTCGCCGTCGATGGTTTCAGGAAATCCTAAGAATCGAATGTTGTCTCTCCTGCTCCTGTCTTCCAAATCTGTCAACTTGCTGCGAAGGTACAGGAGTTCCTGGTGTTGGTCTCGGGAGGATGCAACTTGGGTCTCCACCAATGACACCCGCTGCTCCAACCCCAGAACTCGTGATTGAAAGCCTGCAATGTCTAGACAGATGGATTTAGTTTCCACCGTTAATGAGGCTATCATGTTATCCATCCCCTCCAGCCTCCTACCCACCGCCGATATTTCCTGTAGGATACGTTTCATGGTGGTCTCCTGTACTGGGTCCGACATGGTGTGGTGCTGGATGGGCTGATGGGTCAACGGAACAGGGGGAGACGCCTTTGAATGAAGTAAGGCTTCCGAGAACAGCAGCTGCCTTGCCTATTTACCTGAGTTCTTGGTCGACGACCTACCATCTGGCATCTATGGCCTCACCAATGGGTCCAAATGCGGGTCCGCAAGCGATTAGGGTCTCAGGCAGCACTCCTGGGCCGGTGAAGTAGGTCAGAACTCACGGTGCAAAGTGACGGGGAATAGTGGAGGGGGGACTCCACAACCTCAGCCTGATAGCTGGCCCACTCCCAATCAGGGCCTGCGGCATGGTCCAGGTCCTCAGGGACCGGTGAGGAGCAGACAGCCGACTATTTCAGCGGGGTGCGTTTGTAGGGGGAAGCCCCCCTTCTGTGTTTGAGGGTGTGGGTACTCTGTGGGGTAAAGAGCACTCACCGCCTACACCGCACCTTCAGCAGGAGGCATCTGAAAAGTCTGGTGTGTTCCCTGGAGAGCAGTGCAGCAAATGGGGATGGGAAGAGAGGCAATCAGGACAGTGTCATTTCAGTAAACAACACAATAATTGCAAGTTAGGATAATGCTGCAGTCAGACAATGTTGATGAGTACTACCACTCTTCATCCCTTGACGTCAAGCCAAGCTTGGAATATGCGCATCCCCTTCAGTGCCACAGGTAGAAGGGAAGGGGAAGGCTCCCTGTGTCCGGTGATGGGTATGCCAGGCAGAGGAGGCAGAAACAGAGCCCCGGGCATTTACCGCCTGTGTCATGATGAAGGTCGTAGTCATTTGTGAGGATTTATACAAAGTGATTATGATAACAATGTTTAGTAAAAAAATCAACATGTCCCTGAGTCTTTCTTTTAACATTGTTGGTATGATTGTATATTGTGAGCTGAAAAATAATAAAAGAAAGACTCAGAGACATGTTGTTTTCTTCAATAAAAGCGGCATATCTTAGATTCTTTCTTTTAACATTCTTCAGCCCATAACATGCATCCACAAAAAACAACCACAGGAGGGTGCTGCAGAGGCAGATTATAGTGCATCAGCTCAGAGTGATTTAAAAAAATATGGTAAGTTCTACTGATGTCATTGAACTAGTGATCCAAGAGTCTTACCATTTTTTTCAGTGTTGTTGGAGACTGGGCTGCTGCATCCCTTGCAGCACCCACAGCATTCAGAAAATGCTTAGTGGTGACCTTGCCTCTTCTAGGGGCACCACAAACATGAAAATAATAAAATGTCCTAGGGCAATATGGCCCCACTCCTTCCATGGAGCAGTGATTAATAAATGATAATCTCCTGCCACTCATTTATTAATAATTTTCTTTAATTTATATTGGGTGCCCCACTGGGACACCCATATCCTCTTCTTTTTTTGGTACTGGCTATGAGGGAAAACCTAGAGTCCTTGACCCCTGCCCACTGCCCTGCTAACATCCTTCACCGGCGCCAGTGGGAATCAGCAATTCTTTTCTTATAAATATTGAGGAGGAGAGTGCATGGTTTTTCTTGGAATTGAAACCACTCTAGAACACACAAAAGAGGCGTTTGAAGAAATTAAAAAGTTGGAAAAGGATTTATTAGGGTAGCAGGTAGTCCAAAAGCAAAATTGAACACCCTCCATGTGTGAACAAGCAAACTCTAACTTCCACACATGAGACAAATGTACAATCCATTTCCAGGATCAATTCTAAAACCATACATGCTGACATTGGCCAACACAAGATGAAATACTTACCATAGCAAACATAACACAATGCAATGACCCCAATTGGATTAACACCACCATATCCATACACTGTACATATACCCTTGCCTTGGGTGACACCAACACTGCCCACAATGCCAGATATTGCAAACAACAGCAAATAGATCAATTATCATGGTGAAACACACAAAACTGTAGGCATACAACACAAGTTACTCAGGAACAAATAAAGGTGGAAAAGTAATGGCAGGACAAAGGTGTACACAACAAAACAACAACTTGGGTTTAATAACTCCAAATGATGTAGGTCAAAGACCATTGGCCAGTCCATATGAGTCCATGCAGAGTACTGTGCCTAACCTTGATGTCACTCCAGTTGCTGTCGGGGAACCTCCACAGGAAGGGACATCAAGAGGGTAGGCAGCCACCTCAGGGATCATGCTTGGGTAGGTAGGGTGGGGTTGGATTTGGGATGGGTGGGTTTGGGTTTGGGAGAGGGGGCATTTTCCAGAGCGGTGGGTTTCTTTGGGGGTATGGGTGCTTGCAGTAGAGGCAGGTGTGACAGGGAAGGACTTTGATGTGGGAGGGATGGGTTGTGATGTGGTTGGGGGACTCTTAGGTTTGAGAGGGAATGGAGGAAACAAGGGAAAGGGCAAGCTCAAAAAGGAAACTCTCCTTGGATAAACGGGTAGGTTCATCTGAAGAGGTTGGGGATTTGGAAGTTGAGGGAGTGGTAGTCTTGTCTTTGGATGTTAATGCCTGGAGTGTGTGCATGTGTGAAGTATGCTTGTGTTTGGGTGCTGTCTGTTGAGTGTTTGAGTGTTGGCATTTGTGTGTCTTAAGGGATGGGTGGTGGAGGTGCTGGGTGATGTGGGAGTAGTGGATGCATGTGTGTGTGTTGGGGTGGTGTCTGTGGGTGTAGTGGATGCTGTGGATTTGTCTGTGTGTGTTGGGGAGGTGCCTATGGGTATGGTGGATGTGGTGGATGTGTCTGTGGGTGTTGTGGTGTCTGGAGGTATGGTGTCTGAGGTATTTGGGTCAGTGGGTTGTGAGCTGTTGTCTAGGTATAGGGTATGTGGGCATGGTGGTTGTGATGTGTGGGTCGGTGGGGTGGTGAGAGTGTCTGTTGAACTGTGGCTGATGTGGTATCTCTGGGTGTCTGTTGAGTGCCTGCATGTTGGTATGTCTTGTGGAGCTTGTTCAATATGTGCTGCTTGTGTGCATTGAGGTGGGTGCATGCGGATGTGTCTGTGTGCTTGGTACAGGTAAGGGAATAGGGAATTTAGATTGGGAAAAGAGAGGTGGTGAGGGAGGATTGTGAGGGGTGGATGGTTGCCATTAGTGTGGAGGCCAGAGCATGAAAAGATCTCTGCAGTCCAGGCATGTCACTATGAATGCCTTCCAGGAAAGCATTTGTCTGCTGAAGTTGACTTGCCAACCCCTGAATGACATTCATAATGGCAGTCTGTCCCACAGAGATACTCCTCAGGAGGACAATAGCCTCTTCACTCAGGACAGCAGGGGTAACAGAGGCTGGGGCTGACGTGCCTATCGCAAAGGAGATGCCCACCCTCTTGGGTGAGCAGGCATGGCCAACAGGGTGGGGAGCAACAGGGAGGGTGGCAATAGAACTGGGAGTGGCAGACAAGGATGGTGCAGGAGAAGGTCCTGTGGGGACTGTCTTCACTAGGTAACGGCCACTGGAGGTAGAATCAAAAGATAATGAGGTTGATTCTGTGCCCTCCATGGTACTCCCCGTCACCCTCTGGCCACTGGCTCCATGCGTGTCGGTGGTGTCATAACTGGACATACTGTGGGCAAATGCTTCCCCACTTGGTTCTGCCCTATCTCCTTCAGTTGCCTGGGAGGAGGATGCAAATACCCAGAGAAAAAGGGTCACCACATGTTTTTAATCACACTTGAGCATCAGCTGTGATTAGCAAACATTATCATGATGTCAAGTAGGCCCCAGCAGGAAACTACATTAAAGTGGTTCCTAGTTGTACCACACCATATGCATGCCACATGAACTGTCAACAGTTGCCCACAGGAAAATCAGAACCTCAGACAACTCCAATTGCATGGGTGAAATTGTGCACAACTGTAACCATTGACCAAGTAGGAAACCTCATTACCTTCAATGGTTTGCCTCATGGAGGATACTTCAGTTACATGTTGTCATACAATAGTAGGCCAATCCCGAGTTCATTCCCACAAATGTCACACAAGGTTATGCATACATTTATATGTCAACACAACAATAAGAAATGATGCTTCAAAATCATGCCATGTTGCTGACAGCAGTACAGCAGCCTGAAGAAGGTGACATGCAAATAGCCATGTTACACTGGACACATATCAACAATGCACACGTCATCATGTGTTAATCGTCAAAATAGAGTCACGGAGTTAGTACCAATGTTGCTCAGATATACTACACATTTGGCATGGAAATGTACGTTGTAGACAAAATGTGCAAATTGTCAGAACAACACAATGAATCAACTAGCCACAGGGAAATCACCTCTACTCTATTACAATGACACACTCTGATTACATTAGTAGAAGCCATTAGTCATTTGTGTGTTTGAGAGGCTGAGGGATTTGCAAGTACTTGTAGAAGGCCCAAAACATGTTCCCCAATGGGAAGCTACATCACTGTCTCCATTTTAGTCTTGCACACCCATTTGTCCATGGATGAATGTCCCCAACCACATATGATTTACACATAACTGCAAGTCACTCCATGATGCGTACCAACATCAGGTAACAAACATTCCTCATTTCACATGTGCAGAGCACTTTGCTACATGATGCCCCATCAATGGCATAGAAATGCACATTGTGTGTACAAACTGTAGTCCTACCTGTCATGCTCTTCATTGCTACTGCAGTTGTACTTGCCAAATTACATGCAATGACAAGTGAGGGTATGTGTGAGCCAACAATCAATGGTGACACACTCCTGTCTGTGGCACCACATGAAATGTGGCCCAATTACATATGTCCAATTCCAAACACAGGTTGACATGCACACATGTGCATGCACATATATGTGATGGAATACAACAATTATCCAATGAACACAGGTAAACATGCAGGCACAAGGAATGTTGGTAACAGTGATGGACATTCTCCACTTACCAAAGGGAAGTATAGATCTGTAGCTACACCAAAAGAACAATGGGGGTTATTCTAACTTTGGAGGAGTGTTAATCCGTCCCAAAAGTGATGGTAAAGTGACGGATATACCACCAGCCATATTACGAGTTCCATAGGATATAATGGACTCGTAATACGGCTGGTGGTAAATCCGTCACTTTTCCGTCACTTTTGGGACGGATTAACACCTCCTCCAAAGTTAGAATAACCCCCAATGTATGCTCTGTCACATTTATGATGGCTACCTTCACATGACAGACAGTAGTGAGGCATCATCATCACACCCTGAAGTCAAGCGCCTCTGGGGGGCAGATGCCAATTTACTCACTTGACCGGACACATGGTTGAGGACAGTGATTCATCACTTCTTTTTCTTTGGGCTGTAACACTGAGGAGTAGTAGTTTGTTAATAGGATTTAGACCCACTACAACAACAAACATTACTTTATTGATCAATGCTCACAACCATGTGTTGTCCATGGAGAGAAATTATTTTGTGAAGTGTACTCGATTGTGTCCTTAGGCCCAGGGATAATAGGCAAGGCACATCAGTATTAAAAAATTCCATACCTACACAAACAGTTACTCATCTTGTTTGTCACACATGGCCCAACCATAATCGTTAGGGGAGATGTTAAAATCTAACACATCAACTTGGCTATGTGGCAGGCAGAAATATGCCCGATACTCACCCCTTGTGGCTGCTGTGCTTCTCTCATAAAGATCTGGGTACGCCACCGCCAGAACGAAGGCCATTAGGGGGGTCATGCTCCGACATATGCCCTGCCCATGTTGGGCAGACAGCCCAGCTAGACCGCCACGATCTTCTAGGCCCACCACCTCAGGTCCAGCCACCTCATCCAACAGTCGAAGCTCTGCCGGCTATGGACCACCAGGGTCTGCACCTCCCGAGCAATGGATTTCCAAACCCCTTCTTCTGATGGGCATTGACCTGTATGAATACAAAAGACAAATCAAATCAAACACAAGTTTTTGCACAAATGGTTGTGTCACACACATATCAGAAACACCAAGCACAAAATGAGCAATTCGTCAACAGACCACAAGTGTAAAGCACACATAGGTATAAGTACAGGGACATAAATTTACATTTTTGGAGTCATCCGCAGACTAACCCACTACCCTGCTCTTGGCCTACAGTGACTAAGCAAGCCGAATGACATCAGGTAGCCCAGGATCCAGCAACATGTACTGTGATGTGAGCCACAATGAAACACTATACACCAATGTGGCTTCTGAAGGGTAAACTCCTTAGGCTTGACTGGACAAACACATTTATACTCTACAACATTGGCTCAATACATACAGTCCCTACTGGCAACTACCATAGTACAGACTTCACCCTTACCCTTGAGAGACACTGAAAGGGCTGGCATGGTGGCTACGATAAGTGTATTCCCTGTGCATGTGTGGATATGTGGCCTACCAAATGCCACTTCAAAGTGGGTTTTTGTGGTATGTACCTGTACCACAGAACACATCCTTGAAAATATGTTTCTAACCTTTAGAGATGGTATCCAACATACAAAGGTATGTTTTGTTCAATATCTGCTAGGTAACTGAGCTACTGAGTCACATATCATGGCCTTCCAGGGATCTGCACACTTTTTGCACCGTGACTTTGCCATGTGTGCAATACACCTATACAGGAAAAATATAACCTATGTGAAGTTGATAGCAGAGCTGTGTGAGTAAGGGACCTATCATGAGTCAAAAACACACATTGACAGTGATGTTAAATGTAGATATGGACTGGTTCTGAGATTTAAATCAGTACCCATTCCTAATCTAGTCAATGGACTGAAGCATTCAGGACAAGGTTCATCATTAGAGCCTCATATTGGCCATATGACAGGATCTACAAGTCTACAGGGAGTGGGTACAGTGCCACACTTCCAAAGCCACTGTGACTCTTCCACAGCCTGGACTTTGTCCTTTACTGGGAGAAAGATTTAATAGGCTCTGGTCTATGCAGGCTGAGCATGAAGGACCTACATGAGACTCACATTTCCAAAACTTCCATGCGTGACAGTACATCATGTGGCCATCAGTTATGTGAGTTGTGTGCCAACTTGAATGGCACAGTGAGTCATGATATGCCTTCCAGACAATGGTTTGGCAATGCCAGATCCAGGGGTAAATATCTGTGGCACATTACACATAGCTTTCAAGATCCTCAAATGACTCAGACAAGATGCATACACAGCTCATGCTATCATGCACATACATGTTCTCTAACATTTCCAACCATCATAAACTAAGAAATATCATTGTATGGCAGTGAAGTCTCTTTGCCTAGTTATGTGCATCCAACACAAGGAGGATCTAGGGCCTCAAAAAACATCACACAATGCAATGTGAATGAACACAACATATAGTACCATTCTCCCTTACCTGCACCATATACATCGCATTGATGCCACAAAAACTGCAACAAAAGGTACACAAGACGTCTAACTGCCACACAGGGGCCCATTGTAGCCTGTGAGGAGGAAAAGGATGGTGTTGAACAGAGTCAATTGTGCCCTTGAGGTACTTACCTGCTCGTCTGGTGAGCCATATAGCTGACCATCAAAGGAAAGGACCTAGGTCACAAGCTTCTCCAGCTCCTCTGGAGAAAAGGCAGGGGCCCATTTACCTGCTGGATGCGGCATGGTTGCTCCCAGAGGCAGCACACAACAGCTGAAGTGGTGGAGGTGTTGGTGGCAGCAGTGTCAGGAGTCAAGTGACTGATTTTGCACACCGCGGCAAACATGTACCACATACAAGGTCATTACCACCGATGGACAGTCATTTGGGCCGTGACCTCCACAAAAATTAAGGTTAGCATATGGCTATGTCTGCCGTAGTTGATACCACCCACTGCACAGCTGACTGTGACCAGCGAAAGTGGGTGTTTCCAGATATACAGTGACTGAGGTCAGGCATTTATCATTTTGGCAGTTTTCAAGTACTTTATATGGCCTTGCTAAATGCAGCACAACAAAAATATATATTTAGGATCATCACATACATCCTTAATCTGTTTTGCTGTGTAGGTCCAACTATAAAACCACCTGTATAGTGTGTTTTAAGGCACAAATGGCATATGACGGCGGTGCACAGTACACCACCACAGATGGTATTTTTGCAGTCAGAAAAGACTGTCACATTTTGAGGGGCAATTAAGTAGCTGATAGTTGGGTGTTGCCTGTATCCATGTTGTGGACACATGTGTTCACAAGCATGGGGGTCACATATTTACCCTTGTGTTGTTGCCAGCTGTAATGTGCACTGGGTGTAATGTATTTCCAGTCAGAAATGCTGATATTGCTGGCATGCAACACGTATATTGCTGTGGACACAGTGACTAATGCTCCAAATCATGTATTTTTACACATAGGTACCCTGGGAGAGGGAGGATGTGACAATTCCCTGTCTACTGTATATTGCCAGACCCCCAGGCCATTGTGGAATGCAACCTCATTCAGCTCTACCAATCTAAATAGGGAAACAATTATGTCATCTGTTGGAGCCAGATCTGATGCCAGCTAAAAAGTAACCCACACTGCATATCACCCATTGTTCAAGTCATGTCAGTATTACAACTCCTGGCCACAGAGCCCCTCCAACTTACAGTGGCCGTATCTGGTGGTATGTCCCAGCCTGTGTTCAGTCTGGTGCTGAGAGATTTCCTCTCAGCAATGCTGAAACACTTTGACAGCTCTATCAGGTTTCCATGGTGTGTGGATTGGATTTAGCCAATCTGAAGGCTGACTTCTATGGTTTTGCCTACATCCCACATGTGGTGGGGCTGTTGATGGCACACATGTTGGATTGATGCCACCAAAGACCACTGAATAAGTAAATTGCCATCAACGTACAACTTGTCTGTTTGGTGGATCTTTACATTTCAAATTTATGTGCCTTTTTTCCAGGATCAGACATGATTCTTTTATCATGCGGAGCAATACCATACCCCAGCTAATGTCACAACTACAACCAGAGAAGGCCTGGCTTGTTGTTAAATCATGTCAGTCCTGATTATGTATGACCAATGTCAGGTGCTACAATCACAAAGTAATTGATTCATTGTTGCACTCAGGTCCCATTCCTCAACAGAAGACTCAGCATATCCAAACTGTCCTTGGGTATTGATGTCTTTGAGGAATCCAACTATGCCAGGGGAAGTCCGCTTCAATGAGGCCCATGGAAGAACTCGACGGGCAGTGGAGTGGGCTTTTGGGCTCCTGAAGGACAGATTTCACTGTCTGGACAGGACTGGTGGAGTCCTCCCCTATTCACCTGGGAAAGTGTGTCGGATCACTGTGGCATGCTGCATGCTCCACAGTATTTCCCTGTGGAGGAATATCCTGCACATCCAAGAGGAGGGGGAACCTGCATTGCTACTGGGTGAGACTCCTGAGAGGCCACGTGAGGATGAAAGTGGTGAAGAGGAAGGAGTTGACTTGTGGGCTGATCTCATCAACAGCTACTATTCATGAGAGTAAGTATGTCATGTGATGTTATGACTGTACGATGAACTGTAGTTGTGAAAATGTGTAGAATTTAGTGTTTTGGAAAGAGATAGGAAGTTGATACTCTACAATTAGCAGCCTAAGGCTTCTTGATAAGATAGGTTTTGACATGTCCCCACCTTGATGATGTTGCTTTGTTTGTATCAGTTTCCTTGCAATGTACTTTTTGTTCTATTTGCTTGCCATGTGACTTATGTCATAGGTTTGGTTTCAAGCCTATACCCCTATTTTTGTTCTTTGTACATGTACTTTCAACATGGCATCTTCGTGTGGGCATTTCAGAGCTCTGACATTGGTGGGTATCTAATGCTGTTCTGACATACGAAGTAGACATGGATTGTTCCAGGTAGTGTAGGTCACATAGTTTGTGTGTAGGAGACCTGTGCCACAACAATTTGCACAGTGTTTGGATGGAAGTTCAGAAGTGCACATTGGACTTGTTTTGTGTTCTATGGTGGGCCTAAGGCATTATATTGCCCTCATTACAACATTGAGGGTAAATGCCACTTACCGCCATGCAGAAGACCGCTAACACACCACCATGGCTGTGGAATTCTGCCACAGCTATTATGACCCACAGTGCAGAAACCGCCAAAATCTAGACACCCACACAAGTCCGCCACACTAAAGGTCAGTGATAAACTGGCGATACCAAAACCTTCACCGTCACGCCAACAGGAATACGCCCACACGATCACGACCCATGAATCCACGTGGTGGTCTTTCAAATGCGGTATTCCATTGGCGGTACACACCGCCGCGCTCAAAATACACACACATTTACAAAACACTACCACATTGGACAAATCGAAATACACACACCTGATACACATACACACACCACTCCCACACACTCAATACAATATAAAACACATACCCATATTACCCACAAACCCTTACTACCCAAACATTTGAAGAAGGCCAGAGAGACAGCAAAGCAAAGACAACACCAGCATACTGAGGCACACAACACCATCAGACATACACATCCACGCACAAAACACCACACACCCCTAAACATCACCCCACACATCACAACACACACCACCCCACACATCACCCACACCACCCCATGGAACCGCAAAGACACCCCAGGTTTTCTGAGGAGGAGCTTAGGGTCATGGTGGAGGAAATCATCTGGGTAGAGCCACAGCTATTCCGATCACAAGTGCAGCACACCACCATAGCGACCCTTGACCCTAGGGTAGGTCGCTCCCCCGCCGCTGCAGCTCCACCTGCCCAGGCTACAGCCACCTCCCAGCAAAACCGTAAGTACGCCCTGCACTCCCCCCGTCCAGCCCCTCGTTACTCACCTCTGTCCTCTGAACTCTCTCTCTTCCAACTTCTTCTTCATACCTCTGCTGTCCTCGCTGTCCATTTTTCTTCGTTATTTCTGCCCCTCCTCTGGCATCCATTTTCTTTGTGTCCTGCACCTCGTCCTGCACTCCATTTCCCTCGTGTTCTTCTGTTCTTCTGTTCTTCTGTGTTCTTCTGCGCCTGCACTCCATTTCCCTCGTGCTCTTTTCTTCCTGCACTCCATTTCCCTAGTGTTCTTTTCTTCCTGCACTCCATTTCCTTCATGTTCTTTTCTTCCTGCACTCCATTTCCTGCATGTTCTTTTCCTCTTCTGTGTTCTTCCGTGTTCCTCTCCTCTTCTGTGTTTTTCTCTTCTTCTGTACTCCTCTCGTCTCTTCTTCTGTGTTCTTCTCTTCTCTTCTTCTATTGCTCTCTTCTTTTCTTCTGACACCTCTCTCCTCTTCTTCTGACTCCTCTCTTCTTTTCTTCTGACTCCTCTCTTCTTTTCTTCTGACTCCTCTCTCCTTCTGACTCCTCTCTTCTTTTCTTCTGACTCCTCTCTCCTCTTCTTCTGACTCCTCTCTTCTTTTCTTCTGACTCCTCTCTCCTCTTCTTCTGACTCCTCTCTTCTTTTCTGCTGACTCCTCTCTTCTTTTCTTCTTACTCCTCTCTTCTCTTCTTCTGATTCCTCGTGTCTTCTATAATCCTTCTCTTCTTCCCTATATTCTTTCCCTTTCCCTCTATCTGACCCCCCCACCCTCTGCTTTCCCGCCTCCGCCACCCGTTCGGGCCCGCACCCCCCTGCTCCTATTCGTCGCCCCCCCTTCCGCCTCCCGCCCCCAGCTGACCCCTCCTACCCCCCTCCCTCTTTTGGCGCCCGCTGTGCCCGTACGCGCCTGGACCGTGCCCAGCGCCACGACCCCTGGCCCCCAGCACTCCCAAACCCCGCAGCTCCGCTACAACCCCACCTCCCTCCATTGACTCAACCCAGGACGCTCTAGAACCTGCTTCCAAGCCAACCCGAAACGCACTCAGGGACCCTTCGCATGCCTTACCTGCAAGCACACCTTCCACCGCGACTGCACCCCGCCCGCCAGACCACGCGCCAATAACCACCTCAAATGCATCCTCATCAACGCACGCTCCGTCCACAAGCACGCCAATGAACTATGGGACCTCCTGGACTCCTCCACACCGGACATTGCCTTCATCACTGAGACCTGGATGAACTCCTCCTAGGCCCCCGACATCGCCATAGCCATCCCCGATGGCTACAAGATCGCCAAGAGAGACCGCACCAACCAAGTCGGAGGAGGAATCACCATCATATTCAAGGACTCCATCAATGTCACCACTTCCATGGAAGACACCCCCCTCGCCGCCGAACACATGCACTTCCAGATCCACACCGACCCCAGGACCACCCTCAGAGGAACTCTCATCTACAGACCCCCGGGACCACGCGCCCTCTTCAGTGAATCTATCGCGGACTTCATCTCCCCGCACGCCCTAGTCTCGCCGGACTACATCCTCCTCGGAGACCTCAACTTCCACTTGGAACAGAACAACTACACCAACACCACCACCCTGCTCGACAACCTCACCAACCTCGGTCTCAAGCAACGGGTGAACACCCCCACCCACATCGCCGGACACACGCTCGACCCCATCTTCTCCGCCAGCAACCACGCATCCTTCAGCCACTCCTCCGTAATACACTTGACCGACCACAGATGTGTCCACTTCACCTTCAGACGCAAGACTCTCCACCTCCGCACACAACCCACCCCACGCAGACATTGGAACAAAATCTCCACGGAGCAGCTACTCTCCACTCTCAGCCACAACCAACCTACCATCTCCACCGACGCCAACAACGCAGCCCTCAGCCTCACACAATGGATCACCAACTGCGCCGACAACCTCGCACCCCTCAGATGCCTCCCAAGACAGACCATCGCCAGGAAACCTCAATGGTTCACAGACACCCTCAAGGAATCCAAAAAAAACTGCTGTACCCTCGAGAAAGCCTGGCGCAAAGACCACACCACAGAAAACATGTCCACCCTCAAAAACGCCACCCATGAACACCATCAGCTGATCCGCACCACCAAGAGAACATCCTTCAAAGACAGACTGGACAAGAACACTCACAACAGCAAAGAACTCTTTAACATCATCAGAGAGCTCTCCAATCCCAACGCCAACTCCAACTCCATCACGCCCTCGCAAGATCTCTGCAACTCCCTTGCTACCTTCTTCCATCAAAAGATCACCGACCTTGACGACAGCTTCGGCCCTCAGACCCAGCCGTCACCCTCAACGCCTGGACCCACATCAGCACAGAAGAGACCAAAACTACCATGAACACCATCCACTCCGGTGCCCCCTCGGGCCCCTGCCCCCACTTCATCTTCAACAAAGCCGACGACATCATCGCCCCCCACCTCCAGACCATCATCAACAGCTCGTTTGTATCTGCCACCTTCCCCGAGAGCTGGAAACACGCGGAAGTGAACGCTCTCCTGAAGAAACCTACGGCGGACCCAACGACCTGAAGAACTTCCGCCCCATCTCGCTCCTCCCCTTCCCGGCCAAACTCATCGAGAAGACCATCAACAAGCAACTGACCAAATTCCTTGAGGACAACAACCTACTCGACCCCTCCCAGTCCGGATTCCGAGCCAACCACAGCACTGAAACCGCCCTCATCGCAGTCACCGATGACCTCAGAACTCTGATGGACAACGGAGAAACAGCCGCCCTCATCCTCCTCGACCTCTCGGCCGCCTTCGACACCATCTGCCACCATCTGCCACCGAACCTTGATATCCCACCTCCGCTCCACCAGGATCCAAGGACAGGCCCTGGACTGATCACCTCTTTCCTCTCCAACCGCTCCCAAAGAGTCTACCTCCCGCCGTTCCGCTCGGACCCCACCGAGATCACCTGCGGCGTCCCACACGGATCCTCGCTCAGCCCGACTCTCTTCAATGTCTACATGAGCCCCCTCACCGGCATCGCACGCAAACACAACATCAACATCATCTCCTATGCCGACGACACCCAGCTGATACTCTCCCTCACCAAGGACCCTACCATCACCAAAACCAACCTGCAGGACGGAATGAAAGATGTTGCAGAATGGATGAAACTCAGCTGTCTGAAACTGAACTCAAAACGGAAGTCCTCATCCTCGGAAACACCCCATCCTCCTTGGACAACTCTTGGTGGCCCACGGCCCTGGGCACCACACCTACCCCCTCAGACCACGCACGCAACCTCGGATTCATCCTGGACCCGCTTCTCACCATGACCAAACACGTCAACGCCGTATCGTCTTCCTGTTTCCTCACTCTTGGCATGCTCCGAAAGATCTTCCACTGGATCCCCGCCGACACCAGAAAAACTGTGACCCACGCCCTCGTCACAAGCCGCCTGGACTACGGAAACACCCTATACGCAGGAACCACCGCAAAACTTCAGAAACGTCTTCAGCGAATACAAAACGCCTCTGCACGCCTCGTCCTCGACCTACCCCGCCACAGCCACATCTCCGCTCACCCACAGACACCTACACTGGCTACCCGTCAACAAAAGGATCACCTTCAGGCTCCTCACCCACGCACACAAAGCCCTCCACAACAAGGGCCCCGAATACCTCAACCGCCCCCTCAGTTTATACACACCCACCCGTCCACTTCTCCCCGTCAACCTCGCACTCGCTGCCGTCCCTCGCATCCGCCGCACAACGGCAGGTGGGAAATCCTTCTCCTACCTGGCGGCCAAGACTTGGAACTCCCTCCCCCCAACCTCAGGACCACCCAGGACCACCTCGCCTTCCGGAGGCAGCTCAAGACCTGGCTCTTCGAGCAGCAGTAACCCCCTCCCCTAGCGCCTTGAGACCCTCACGGGTGAGTAGCGCACTCTATAAATTGTTATTGATATTGATACATTTTTATTGATTGATAGCTAGGAAGATGGAGCTATGGCGCAGAATCGTGGACAGGGTCAACACAGTGGGGCAGCACCCAAGAACACAGGATGACATCAGGAGAGGTGGAACGACCTACGGGGGAAGGTGCGTTCCATGGTCTCAAGACACCACATTGCGGTTCAGAGGACTGGCGGCGGACCCCCACCTCCTCCCCCACAACTAACAACATGGGAGGAGCAGGTCTTGGCTATACTGCATCCTGAGGGCCTCGCAGGAGTAGCTGGAGGAATGGACTCCGGTAAGTTAAATCTTTAACTACTTCATCCCCCACCCTACCTGCATGCTATCACATACCCCATCTTTTGCTCACCATGCCACCCCATTTTGGACCCAGCTATATGCAAATCAGTCTTGACCCTGTTCCTCATGGGAACAGTCCAGACCGAACTGCCAAGCCAGGTCCTCACTGGACCGGAAACAAGCATCCTGGGACCGGTTTCGGGGTTTCACCCCCCATCAGCCAGGCTAGCTTGAATCCAGTGGCATGGGAAGCACGGGACCCACGTCTGGGCATACCCTTCCCACTTAGGGCGACAAAGCAAAAACAACAAGAGATGGACGGAATGCTGAACATTGTCAAACACTCACCACCAGCCATAGATCTGGGTTTAATCCATCGTTCTTTTGCTCACCATGCCACCCCAGTTTGGATCCAGCTATATGCAAATCAGTCTTGACCCTGTTACTCATGGGAACAGTCCAGAACGAACTGCCAAGCCAGGTCCTCACTAGACCGGAAACAAGCATCCTGGGACCGGTTTCGGGGTTTCACCCCTCATCAGCCAGGCTAGCTTGAATCCAGTGGCATGGGAAGCACGGGACCCACGTCTGGGCATACCCTTCCCACTTAGGGCGACAAAGCAAAAACAACAAGAGATGGACGGAATGCTGAACATTGTCAAACACTCACCCCCAGTCATAGATCTGGGTTTAATCCATCGTTCTTTTGCTCACCATGCCACCCCAGTTTGGACCCAGCTATGTGCAAATCAGTCTTGACCCTGTTCCTCATGGGAACAGTCCAGACCGAACTGCCAAGCCAGGTCCTCACTGGACCGGAAACAAGCATCCTGGGACCGGTTTCGGGGGGCATGGCAGCCAGTGTCCCAAGGAGCCAGGCCAAGGACATTCCCCCACCTCCAGAACAAAAGAAGTTACCAACAGCCCGGAGGGAAAAGGTCAAAACACCTGCCACCAAGGGCTCAGCCAGGACAACAGTTGGGAGTGGCAAGACAGCTGCGCCACCATCCAAGGTGGGAAAGGGGCAGAGAAAGGAAGGGAAGTCACCGCCAACCTGCACGGCGGACAAGACCACCACCGGCACAGACAAATGCACCACCGCCACGGGCACGGCCGCCCAGGACACCGCCACCAGCAGCACGCTCAGTGAGCCCCCCACTAGCACCGCCGGCCAGGACACCGCTGCCAGCAGCACGCTCAGTGAGCCCCCCACCAGCACCGCCACCCAGGATACCGCCACCAGCAGCACGTTCAGTGAGCCCCCCACCAGCACCGCTGCCCAATGAGCACCGCAAGCACCGCCGCTACTGAGGCCGCCACCAGCACTGCCAGAAGCCACGCCACATCCTCTGCCAGTGGTACCACTGCAGACATGGCTGCCATCACCAGTGGTCAGTCGTACTAGGCTGGTGGTCAGTTCCAGGGGCCTGGACAGCTTCCATGTTGCCCCACCGTCAGTGGAGTGTCAGATCCACTACCTCAGTCCTTGTCAGGATGAATCACTCTGGGCACAAAGCCCCCTCCAGAACCAGTGGAGAATGACATCCACTACCTCTGTCCTTGGCAGGATGAAGCACTCTGGGCACAAAGGCCCCTCCAGAACCAGTGGAGAATGACATCCACTACCTCAGTCCTTGGCAGGATGAAGCACTCTGGGCACAAAGCCCCCTCCAGAACCAGTGGAGAAAGGCATTGTGAGAAAACAGGGCTGATTGCAGAGGCCCCCTAACTTTTTGCCCCCATTTTCCACTTTTTGCTGGTGTTTTCCTGACTCTGATGGTGCCCTGGGTACAGCTAACCAGTCCCAGGGCCTGTGCTCTGTGTAAAATCAATATGCAAATTAGGCTAATTATAAATGGCTAAGTCAACCTACCTATAAGTCCCTAGTATATGGTAGGGCGTGTAGGTTTAGAGACCACAGCATATGTAGTGCACCCATAGGTGCACTGCTGAGGTGCCTAGTGTCATTTTAAAGGCAGGCCTGCCTTGCTGGCTGATTTTAAATTAAAGGTATATACAAATTCGACTTTGGAATTAAAAGTAGTTCCAAAGTCTTAAACTACCTTATTTTTACATATAAGTCACCCTTAAGGTGTGTCCTATGTGCCCCTATGGCTGGGTGCCATGTAACTATGAGCAGGGACCTTATAAAAGTAGTTTTATACACCCTGGCGAGGTAAAAACAGCCACATTCATTTTTCCCTCATTGTAGTAAATGGCCTTCATATGCTAGAATGGGGAGACTTTATTTTAATTTTAAAAGTCCCCTTAAATAATGGATACCAAGAGTTTGGTATCAAATTAATTGTTATAATAAATCCCACAACTTCCAGTTGTTGGATTTAATATAACTTGTTCAGGTAAAGAGTTTTAAACTTTGCCTGAAAAATTGCCTATTTCAGCCCTGCATTGTTTTTGCTGCTGTGCTCTGATTGGCCAGCCTCTGGCAGCCTGGCCAGGCAGAGTTAATGAGGTGTGTTGTGGCCTAGCTTCACACAAAGAGATGTGCCTGTGGTGAGGCAGGAAGGGGAAGGGCTGCCAAACTGGTCTTCAAAGGCAGAGAAGGACATTTGAAGCAACCCAGCAACACCCCACATCCTGCAACCCCAGACAACTAGGTGCCCCTTGATTAGATTAGGAGCGTGCAGGAGAGGGGTGTGTTTATGATTTTTAGCCACACCAGTGGGTGGGGTCAGCCAGATGTAACCTCCAAAAATCTTTCTCAGCCATGATGGATTTTTGAGGAATATTTCCTCCTGGGATTGATTTTTGCCACACTTCCCAGGAAGTGGTCATCACAGGGGTAAGGACCCTGCACCTGATTGGAGAACCAGGACCCCTCTGCTTTTTACCCAGGAGCAAGGATAAAACTGGCAGACCTGCACCCACACCTCAGTTCCCTACCACATCCATACCAGGAAGAACTACAGAAGAAGAAGGACTGCCCTGCTGGACCCCTGGCCTGCACCTGAAACCTGCACTAAGAAGGACTGCACCAGCTGCACACTTGGGCTTCACCACAAAAAGGACTTTGCCTGGCTTTAACTGGTTCAAGGAGGGACTCCCTGTTTGCTGCAGGTGAAAAATTGCTAACCAGAGTCCCCTGCACTAACTCCTGAAGACATCAACCAGGACAGAAACTTCCTCCACGTTCAAAAGCCCAGGACTGAGGGCTTCATCCAGGGGGTAGTGGTGGTCTGTTCTGGGGTCTCCATGTGCCCAGTGGCAGATTCACCTGTTAATGAAAAAAGTACATTGTTACTGGCTGAATTGTGACATCTACCTTCAAAGGTTTAGTGTTACAGTAAGCAGAGACTTTGGACAAAGTTAACTTGTAGGTAATCCAATTGTACTAAGTAACAATGGTATTTCGTGATTTGACATGACATGTGTAAAGCATTCCAAACTGATCTGACTTAAGCAGCTGATGATATGTGCAGATTAGTTGCACGTTGGAAGATGGCCTGAAAATGATACCTTACCGCGAGTGCAGCCAGCATAGTCGAGAGGCAGCAAATACCTAGTTGAGTGGGATGCAGACAAACACAGGAGTTCACTGCATATGTGACTGGAGTCATCATATGCATAGTGCTGTGTCAATGTGTCTGCTGCCATTACCAGTCTGGTGATGCAGCTTGAGGCCTTACTTTTTGTAAACATTGGGCAAGGTGACATTCCTGTCCTCAATAGTTTCTTCTTGGGTTAGCAAGTCAAGATGGAGCTAGGTAAACAGACACATCTCTACGCTGGGTCATTCCCAGGTGAGTAATCTTCAATTGAGAGTTAGCAAACAAGGGTATTTGGACAATTGAACTCTGGGCTGGTGTTTGGAGTTTCTGAAACAGGGCTTCCTGGGGGTTGTAGTCAGATTGCTTCCTGTACTACGTACATTATACACATAATATCCTTCCAGATTAGTACACTTCAATTGAGAGTTTGCAAACAGGGGTATTTGGACAAGTGAAGATTGGGCTGGTGTTTGGAGATGCTGAAACAGGGCCTCCTGGAAGTTGCACTCCGATCACTCTCTTTACTACACTCACTGTTCAAATGGTGTTGTCCCAGGTGAGTGAACCTCATGTGGGAGTTCACTAACAGATGCACTGGGCCAAGTGGACACTGGGCTGCTGTTTGGAGTTGCAGAAATAGACCCCCCTGGGAGTTGCAGTCAGGTCACCCTCTCTGCTCCCTAACTTCACAAACGTTTGGTATTACATACCTGTATGCAGACTGCATTTAGTTTGAGCATGCATTTAGTTTGAGCATGCTTTTACATTTTGAGACTTACCATGAACCCTGGAATGTGTTTTTGGATTTGTGAGCTGTACAAGCACCATTTGGACATATGGCATATGATGGGCCTTGGCACCTGTGATGTTGGATCCAATTGTACTCATTGACTGTTAAATCTCAGATGCTCTTGGTATTGAATGTTGGTGAGGTACATGAAGATGACATTGGCGAAAGCAGAGCTGTAAGCATGCATGATATTACATTTCTATAACAGTTTTTATGTTGTAACTTACCAGACTCCACTGCCCCAGGTATTTCAGTCAAGCCTTCAGGAAGCAGGACGGCCAACACCTTCTCCTCCCAGGAAAAGAGTCTTAACGGGGTATTGTGAGGGCCACCACCAGTCTGGAGAACAGCGAGCAGACCTTGCCCTTGAGAGTGTTCAACCTCTTCCTAATGTCCTCCTTTGTGTGCAGGGTTGTGCCCACAGCATGTACTTGATGTATTGACTATCCTGTCCAGCACTTACATTTTCCTACTAAAAGGAGTGTGATGGTGTAGGAGGCTGGCCTGGCTTATAGTGGGTACCTGATGATACTTACGCCTTGTGCCAGGTCCAGTTATCCCTTATTAGTAGATTAGTAGTGTTCTAGCCGCTTATGCTGATAGAGGTAGCTATAGCAGAGAAGCTCAGGCTGAACTAGGAGACATGCAAAGCTCCTACTATACCACTTATATCATTTAGCACTATATCATAAGAATCACAATACTCAGTGTTACTAAAAATAAAGGTACTTTATTTTAGTGACAATGTGTCAGAAATATCTCAGAGGATAAACTCCCTTAGGAGGTAAGTAAAATACACAAAATATACACACAAACCAAAACCAGGTAAGTAAACAGTTAGAAAGGTAGTGCAAACACTGTAGAATACAATAGGATGCAATAGGCCTAGGGGCAACACAAACTATACACTAAAAAAGTGGAATGCAAACCACTTAGGGACACCAGGCCTAGTGTAGTGTGTAGAGGATCACTGGGAGTGTAAGAAAACACTAAGGGTGTCCAAGATACCCCACCCTAAGACCCTGAACAGTAGGAGTAAAGTTACCCTACTTTCCCAGAAACACACTAAAGTCGTGATAGGAGATTCTGCAAAGACAACAACTGACTGCAAAGCACTGAAGATGGATTCCTGGACCTGAGGACCTGCAAAAGAAGGGGACCAAGTCCAAGAGTCACGAAAGTGTCTGGTGGGGGCAGGAGCCCACTAAACTTCGGATAAAGTGCAAAATGGCTTCCTCCGGGTGGAAGAAGATGAAGATTCTGCAACAACAGAAGATGCCAGGAACTTTTTCTTTGCACAGAGGATGTCCCACGGCGTGCTGGAGGATGTAGAGTTGTTTCCATGCAGAAAGACCACAAACAAGCCTTGCTAGCTGCAAAGGTCATGGTTGAAGAAAATGGATGCTGCCCGGGCCCAGGAAGGACCAGGAGGTCACCCCTTGGAGGAGGAGATAGAAGTGCAGCTCAGTAGTACAGAGAGCCCACGCAGAAGCAGGCAGCACCTGCGGAAGCACTTGAACAGGCATTCAAAAAATCTGAGCACAGTAGTCATCTCAACACAACAAAGGAGGGTCCCATGAAGTCAGTGGTCAACTCAGTGAGTTGAGCAATGCAGGATGGAGTTCTGGGGACGGGGGCTATGTTGTGCATGAAGTATTCCTTGCAAAAGTGCACAGAAGACCTAGCAGCTGCAATTCACACAGTCCACAGGATTACTGTCTGGCGTGGGGAGGCAAGGACTTACCTCCACCAAATTTGGACAGAAGGACCACTGGACTGTCGGGGTCACTTGGACCCAGCTCCTGTGTTCCAGGGATCAGGCTCATCGAGATGAGAGGGGACCCAGAGGACCAGTGAAGCAGAAGTTTGGTGCCTGCGTTAGCAGGGGGAAGATTCCATCGACCCACAAGAGATTTCTTCTTGGCTTCCAGTGCAGGGTGAAGACAGACAGCCCTCAGAGCATGCACCACCAGGAAATAGTCAAGAAAGCTGGCAGGATTAGGCGCTACAATGTTGCTGGTAATCATCTTGCCACTTTGTTGCGGTTTTGCAGGCGTCCTGGAGCAGTCAGCAGTCGATCCTTGGCAAAAGTCGAAGAGAGAGATGCAGAGGAACTCTGGTGAGCTCTTGCATTCGTTATCTGAAGAGAAACCCACATGAGAGACCCTAAATAGACCTCAGAGGAGGATTGGCCACGTAACCAGGTAAGCACCTATCAGGAGGGGTCTCTGATGTCTCCTGCTGGCACTGGCCACTCAGAGGCCTCCATTATGCCCTCACACCTCTGCATTCAAGATGTCAAAGGTCTGGGACACATTGAAGGATCTCTGGGCACCACCCATAGGGTGGTGATGGACAGGGGAGTGGACACTCCCCTTTCCTTTGTCCAGCTTTGTACCAGAGCAGGGGCTGGGGGATCCCTGAACCGATGTAGACTGGCTTATGCAAGGAGGGCACCATCTGTGCCCTTCAAAGCATTTCCAGAGGCTGGGGGAGGCTACTCCTCCCCAGCCCTTAGCACCTATTTCCAAAGGGAGAGGGTGTAACACCCTCTCTCAGAGGAAATTCTTTGTTCTGCCTTCCTGGGACTGGGCTTCCCAGACCCCAGGAGGGCAGAAGCCTGTCTATAGGTTGGCAGAAGCGGCAGCTACAGAGAAAACCAGAGAGAGCTAGTTTGGCAGTGTCCATGCTCGAGCCCTGGGGATGCATGGGATTGGCACCTCAATTCCAGATTTGGCATGGGGGGACAATTCCATGATCTTAGAAATGTTACATGGCCATATTCGGAGTTACCATTGTTAAGCTACATATAGGTATTGATCTATATGTAGTGCACACGGGTAATGGTGTCCCTGCACTCACAAATTCTGGGGAAATTGCCCTGAACAATGTGGGGGCACCTTGGCTTGTGCCAGGGTTCCCTCACACTTAGAGACTTTGCACCTACCATTCACTAGGTATACCATATAGGTGACTTATAAGTTACTTAAGTGCAGTGTAAAATGGCTGTGAAATAAAATGGACGTTATTTCACTCAGGCTGCAGTGGCAGTCCTGTGTAAGAATTGTCTGAGCTCACTATGGGTGGCAAAAGAAATGCTGCAGCTCATAGGGATCTCCTGGAACCCCAATACCCTGGGTACCTAGGTACCATATACTAGGGAATTACAAGGGTGTTCCAGTGTGCCAATCAGAATTGCTGAAAATGGTCACTAGCTGCAGTGACAATGTTAAAAGCAGAGAGATCATAAGCACTGAGGTTCTGGTTAGCAGAGCCTCAGTGACACAGTTAGGCACCACACAGGGAACACATTCAGGCCACAACCTATGAGCACTGGGGCCCTGGCTAGCAAGGTCCCAGTGGGACATACAAAATACACTAACAAATAGGGTTTCCAATATGAGCACTGGGGTCCTGGCTAGCAGGATCCCAGTGAGACAGTAAAAACACCCTGACATACACCCACAAACAGGCCAAAAGTGGGGGTAACAAGGCGAGAAAGAGTCTACCTTCTTACAGATGGACATGGGCTCCAAAAGACTGTGGCTCTACTCTAATGATTTTATTCACCATGGCTCAACTCATCCTCTGAAAATTATGGGTTTTTGGCCTGTAACATGACTGAAAATTAAAGAGGTTGACAGTGAGTAAGAAAACAAGGCAAGTGAATATGGGGAAAAAATAGACAATGTGTGTGAAGGGTGCCTTATGTAAAACAAATCTGAAAGAAAATATGTGTGGTCTGCCTTGCTGTGCTGCAGTGGAAATGCAAAGGATTGTGGTATGTGGATGAGTGTGTTTTATAATTCTCCTATGCAGGTGTGTCCACTTGGCCAAAGTGTGTCAGTTGTGTTGTTTTGTAATTCATCCAATGTGGACTTGTCTGTTACTTTGCTGGATGTGGACCGCAAGGTGACTCCCACTGTTACTGTTTTTGTAATATTCTCAGTTGTTAACTGCAGTGCTGATGACACTGGAGGTCAGACCACCTAGATCCAAGCTGCTGCACTGCTGATGGTGTGCATTTTTTGCTCGGCGGATGGCGGTACTGCCTGTAAAAATTGTAATACGGTGGTATGGGGACTGCCGATGCAGTGGTCTTTTTGGGAACGTCAACATAGCGGAAGTCTGACTGTCAAACTTGTAATCAGGCCTAAAGTATTTAAGGACATAAAAAAATACCACTGTCAGTGGTTTAACCTCTGTCACTGTCTTCTGCAAGACAGTGATTGTCCACTGCAGTGACAATCCATGTGTCTGAGCACATGTGCTCATATAAGCTTAAGTGGCTGCTAATTTTTTATTTTTTGATCAATAATGTTTATTTTTGGATAATTACAATGTATCAATATCCCCTCTTCACATCACCTTCGAATGACTAATTTCTCAGGCCCCTTCTGCGACACCGATGGTTATCACGGTTGGTGGTCCAGGTTTCTGTCACTGTCTTTATATATCAGAGTGCATGTGTGTGCCTTACTTCCATTGAGACATACCATACTTAATAGCCTGGCCTCATGGCCCCACGCTACATTCCGGAAAAGGACACCAATGTGTTAATATACTGCGGTGTACCGTGAGTTGCCTTCATCCATCAAGCAGCTAAATTCCTGTCTTCAGAGGGTAAGTTTGATATCCTTAATTTTATTTTGCTCCTAGAGTATGGTTTTGACATTTACTTACAGATTACATTAATTCTTGTTCAGGTTCTGATCACCCTCACAATGAGTATGTTTATCATTGTCATGGGTCTGACTATCATGTTCCTTCTCCAGTTTTGGACCACAGTGATTGAAACTCCTTAGCTAATGTACATAACCTTACAGTAAATACCTACCCAATACAATTTATAATCAGGCCACCTCAATTAAGTTTCATTATTATTTTCACATGTCCCATGCATCTTAATGTCCTAAGAAGACCCCTGTACTACACTGACAAATACAACAAACGAAAAAATAAATGGACATTGACCTGTTTGTTGCCTATTAACCTTGTTGTTTGTTAATACACATGCAAATAAATGTGGCTATACCTCATCTTCACTTGTCTTGTGAAAATTTGACTTGTGGTTTTCTTTGTCACAGCGAAAAATTGATGCTATATAATATAAGCTATTTTTGATACCGGGTGGTCTAGCGACATAGGCCCTCATTTTAACATCGGTGGTAAAAACCGCCTACAGCCGCGGCGACGGCAGCCAAAAGACCGTCGCCGCAGCTACCAGCTGTCTGCCACATTATGACCACAACCAGTTTTCTGCCACAAGCATGGCAGAAATTCAGCTGTGGCCATGCCGGCGTATGGCGGTAAGGTGGCGCTGCTACCACCAGCAGCACCACGCTAGTAGATAGCCGCCAGCCATATTATGACCAATAATACAGCCTGGCGGTGTTCTGCTTGTGGGCGCTGCTGGTGGTAGCAGCGCCCGGTCCTGTCTCCTGCTGGAGGACCCCCTGGATCCAGGTAAGTCGGGTCTCCAAAAGGTAAGGGAAGAGGGGGGTGGTGTGTATGTGTGTGGGGGTGTATGAATGTATGTGTGTGTGTGAATGTGGGTGTGTGTTGGGTGTTCAATGTATGTGTGCATGTACAAACGTGTGAGTGCGTGTATGTTGTGAAATGCAAATGCATGTCTGTGTGTATGTTTGAAAGCGTGTGTGGATGTTTGTATGAATAGATGTATGCATGCGTATAAGCCTGTGGGCATGGGTGTGTGTGGGCATCTGTGTGTGCGTGAAGGGGCGTGAATGTAGGGGTTTTGGGGGGGTTTGGAGAGGTGGGGGGTAACTGGAGAGGAAGGGGCGACCCCTATCAGTGACAGAGAAGGAATTCCCTGTCACTGATATCACCTACTGCCATGGTTTTTGTAGCATTACGAACACCACGCAAACCATATTGGTAGGCAGGGTCATAATCCTGCAGGCCTCACAATGGCAGCCAAGCCGAGCTGGAGGTGGATATCTCCAGCCCGGTGGCTGTTACCGCCGTGGCAGTCAGAGTGGTGCATTGGCAGGTTGGCTTCAGCCACATTATTGCCGACCGCCGGGGTCGTAATGTCCCCCATAGTTATTTCTTTGCAGTAAATGCATACAGTCAAACTGGCTGATAAATTGAATTGAATTAATGGAATTGAACTAATGAGAACCATTGTGATTAAAGAAATTCCACTCATGTTCAAAAGCATTCTAGTGGCATCCAAGCTTGTCACACAGGATCAGAGGAATCATTGATTTTCCCTATAATCTTGAGTGTTCCCCAATAACCAGAAAGTGTTTTTTACAGAAGTCTGTGCTGCAAAAGTAAGGCATTGATCAAACTCAGCCAGTAAATAGACACCATTATCCAGCAGGCCACTCCAAGGAAAGCTTATTGGAAAGACAACTTTCTCTCATACCTTTGACTTCTTAAATTAAACAAGCCAGCTCCTCTCAGGCATAACAACAGGATTTCAATATGAAGAGAGGAACCAAATGTGCATCAGTTGCTATTCGGGATGACAATAAACACAGTGTTGAATTACTGGAGTTTCTGTCTTAACTCTACATGACCTCTGATGGGCCTTTTTGCAATGTCAAACATTAGTGATTGGTCCATAGCCAAAGCAATGCAGAATCCCAGAAAATGACCTTTAATTGGATTTAGTTCTGCCTCACTGACAGAGCCCAACTGTCACACTTTTTTTATCCTGATCATAGCCATTCACCTCTCATGTAAGGATTTAGGGCCTCATTTACAAGCACCTTTGCACCACCACAGTGGTGTTAGCAGTGCACTACACTGTCATGTTTACAAACTGACACATTGGGCCCAATGCATCAGTTTGTAAAGCCCTGCATCACATTTTACCTGCGACAGATATAGTATATGCAGGGTGGGTGTTCCCTCAGATAAAGACACGTAGAACTGATGCAATGAAATGTTTAACTTTTCAATGCATCATTCTACGATTTCACTGCATCAAAATATTACTGCCTGATCAGAGATGGCATAAAATTGATGCTGGGCTTTTCCCTATGGGACCCCGTCGCATTGCTGGAGTTACGACAGTTTAAAGAAGCAATACCAGCAATGTGTCAGGTTAGTGCTAACAGATGAGTCAGAAATTCTGACGTATCTGTGAAAACGTGCACCATGGAGCTCTGTATTTTAAATACAGCTCATCCATTGTTTCCTTAGGGGATGTGCAGCAGGCGCAAGAAATCTGACTCATTGATAACAATGAGTAAGATTCATGTAATTGAGGCCCTCAATGTGTTATTTTATAGCTAACTTGCTCCATTGATGCTGACAAGGCCTAGATCATTTTAAAACTGTAAAAGACCTTCCAATATAGATACCCCTAGCTGTGAGGATTTGGGAGGTACAATATTGTATATCTGGGTACCCTATAATGCAGTACACCATCTTTGTCTAGTCAGGTATGGTTACTTATCCTTAAGCTCAACTCTACATAGGCATAGCTGTGGCTGCGAGCAGTAAGGCTTAGGAAAGGAACAACATGTAAAGCATTTAACAACACCAAACAACAGAATAATAAAGTCATACAACACCAAAGAAACAAGACACTATCACCTTCATTACAACCACAGTGGTTGGTGCAAAAGTGGCGCAAAAGTGGCGATAATACTATGACCATGGCAGAAAGATCTCAGATAGACAGCCACTTTAACACATTGACCGCCAGGGTGGAAACAACAGGCACCACAGTGGTAGCTGTTTACAGCCTGACGGAAGTCAATGTTCCACCCACTGTATTAAGACATGCCAATCTGCCAATGTTTCTGGGGCGATACCAACAACATCAAAAGCCTGGCAGAAACAGAGCACAGAAGTGAAAGGACTCACCATTGGAGACACAGGGAACAACCAGGCCGCCATGGCGCCCAAGCTGCATGTCTTACCCATGCTCTTCTATGTGCTGCTCCACCACGAGCACTAACGATGGTGAAGTCAACAACAATGAGTCAGCTGCCTAGCACACAAGGGGGAGGGAAGAGAGTGAGACACACTCAAGCAACGCACACACATACCCCCAACAGCATACACACATACAGCTGCAGTACTAAAATATATTTACCCTATACCTCTGATGAATAATGCAAGGACAACAGGAATTCACTAAAGTGAGTGTAATAAGATCAACACAGTAGAAATAAGAAATATGCAATGCAACGGATATATACAATTGTACAGTTCAAGGCATACTGCCCAGTCCTCATTTTGTATGGCCCACATGGCAACAGGCCAAAGTCCACGGCCCCACTTGTCACCTGCATCAACACGGAGAGAACACTGCAGGGGCATTAGTTGGCAAATAGGCAGGCACCTCAGGGAGATGGGGGATGGAGGCACCTCAGCCGGGAGATGGAACACCACCACTGGTTCTGGAGAGGGCAACATTCCCTGTGCTTGGTCCTGGGGAGTGCAAGGCCACAGTCTCTCAAGTGGGTGGTTTGCCCACATACTCTGGAAGGGACAAAATGCCCTATGCTTTGTCCTGGGGAGTGCAAGGCCCCAGTCTCTCAAGTGAGTGACTTGCCCACATGCGCTGGAGGGGGCAACAGGCCCTGTGCATGGTCCTGGGGAGTTCAAGGCCGCAGTCTCTCAAGTGGGTGACTTGCCCACATGCTCTGGATGGGACAACATGCCCTGTGCTTGGTCTTGGGGAGTGCAAGGCCACAATCTTTCAAGTGGGTGACTTGCCCACATGCTCTGGAGGGGTAAACATGTCCTGTGCTTGGTCCTGGGGAGTGCAAGGCCACAGTCTCTCAAGTGGGTGACTTGCCCACCGGTTCTGGAGGGGGCATTGTGCCCTGTGCTCTTGATCCTGGGGAGTGCAAGGTCACAGTCTCTCAGGATGGGTGTCATACCCACAGGATTTGCAGGGGGCAGGCCGCACAGCATCCCATGGAGGCAGGACTACATACCACCCACTGGCAGTGACTGCTGCTAAGTGGTGGAAGTGGTGCTGCTGCAGCCGCTGGTGGTGGGAAGCTCAAGCCCATCCTTTGCATCCTTGGATGGCTGCCCACTGGTGGTGGTGGTGCTGCTGCTGCTGGTGGAGGGACGCTCTAGCCCATCCCCTGCAACCTCAGATGGATGCCCACTGGTGGTGGTGGTGCTGCTGCTGCTGATGGAGGGAAGCTCCTGCCCATCCCCTGCACCCTTGGATGGATGCACAACCATGGTCGGTGGTGGGGGCTCCATCAGACTTCCTGCCGCTGGCCCCTTTCACTTCCTGCCGACTGGTGCTGGTTCCTTGGTCTTCCTGGCAGCAGCTGGGGCAAACTCCTTGTTTTTCCTGGCAGCAGCTGGGGCAGGCTTCTTGCTCTTTCTGGCAGCAGCTGGGGCTGGCTCCTTACCCTTGAGGCTGCCTGGTGTAGGCTCCTTCACGCTCAGGACATGTGCCCTGGATCCTTTCCCACCACAAGTGGGTGTGGTGACTGTTGGGCCCGTGGAATGGGTGGCTGAGGTACTTGGCTGGGTTTTTGCCACCCTGGCCAGACGTGCAGGACGGGGGGGAGGGGTTGAGAAGAGGTCAACGGTGGATAGGAAAAGCTTTTTAAGGACATTGGGGTGGGAAGAGGGAGAAGGTTTGGGCGTGAGGTGTGTGTTCTGCTAGGTGTAGTGGTGTGCTGGTAGTGGATGAGGATATAGTGCATGCAGGTGTGAGTATAGACGGAACTGAGAGGGAGGTGGTGGAGGAGGAGGATTGGGAGACAGTGGAAATTGTGGATGTTGGTATGTCTGCATCTGGATGGTGTTTGTGTGAGTGCCTGTGGGATGATGTGTGGTGCTTGTGTTTTCCTGTGCCACTCTTGTGTGTTGTCTTGTGTGGATGCTTGTCTGCCTGTGTGCTTGGGATAGGTTGGGGTTGAGGGTAATGGGATTGGAAAGGGGAAGTTGGATGTTAGAGGGTGGAAACAGAGACAATAGCTGCCATCAGAGAGGAGACCAGAGACTATATTGATCTCTGTTGAGCCGCCACACCAGTGTGAATGCCATCCAGGAATGCATTAGTCTGTTGAATCTGGGCTGCCAGCCCCTGGTTGGCATTCACAATGGTTGACTGCCCTACAGAGATGGATCTCAGGAGGTCAACAGCCTCCTCACTCACGGCAGCAGGGCTCACTGGGGCAGGGCCTGAGGTGCCTGGGGCAAAGGAGATGGCCACTCTCCTGGGTGAGCGGGCATGGGCAACTCACTGAGGGGCTGCTGGGGAGGTGGTGCTGGTAACGGGGTGGTGGCTGTACCTGTAGCTGGGGTGCTCACAGAAGTGTCCACCACTACCAGGGAGCTTCAATCGGAGGAGGTATCTGTGTCAGAACTGTCCCCTCAGTCTCTACTGTGGTGCTCTCCTCGCCCTCCATCCCACTGGTGCCATCACCATCGTTGGACTCCGCCTCCTGGGTCCTGTGGGATGCAGCTCCCTGCGTCGCCGGTGCCTCTGCTCCTCCTCCAGATGATGCTAATGCACATAAGGACAGGGTGACAAAACAAAAAGGGGAGGGGAAGAGACAAAGGATAGACTGGGTCAGTGGCTGCTCCAACACCTCCGTTGGCGTACACAGCACACTCACACACAGGTACAGGCCTACACACTATGCATTGCACTACCAGTGATAATGCTGGCCAACAAGGCATGGGGAGGGGCATACACCGCCAAATCCAGCACACCTGGGACCCATGCAGCCTTGACCAGTAGTGGATGCATACAACCTAGGTAACAGGATTATCCCTTCTGGACCCTATCCACCAGGGGACCTATGCTGCAATGTCAGGCCTGTCCTAGGGGCACCTACTGACACACATCCCCCACCTGGATACCACCCTACCATGCGTAAGTTATAATGATGGGTACTGTACTCACCCCCTGAGACTGCTGTGATGCCCTCTAGCGCCCATCCACCTCTGGATAAGCCACTGCCAGTATGCAGGTCATCAGGGGGGTCAGGGTTCAACGGGCACCCCATCCTCATTGGGAGGCCATCCCCAGCTGGGCCTCCGTAGTCTTCCGTGCCCAGTGTCTCAGGTCCTCCCACTGTTTCCGAAATGAGGTGCTCTTCCTGCCATAGACCCCCATGGTCTGCACTTCCTTGGCGATGGCACACCATATACTCTTTTTTTGATGGGTGCTGACCTGTAGAGGGAATACACACAGGAAAAACATTATTAGTCAGACCGTCCTGCCTGTTACACTTATGGCCTACCATACCCCTTCACGTCACCATTTACACACACATGGCCCAGCACACAACCTGTATGCTGCCCAGGGGACATCCACCCACTCCCCTTACACGATGCCTTCACACCCCACTCCATGCTTTCATGCCACATGCATTGTGCCCACTGTGTGCTCACCTGTTGGTCTGGAGGCCCATACCCCATCCACTAGTCTCTCCAACTCCACAAAGTGAAGGCAGGGGCCCTTTTCCCAGTCACACGAGCCATGGTAGGTTTCGGGCACAGGTCACAGCAGTACATGCAGTGTAGTCCTCTCCTGTTGAAGGTCAGGTAGCAAGTGACGAATCTGATAGAAAATGGTGGTCACTGGGGGTGTACATCACCATTGGCCACCGTAGCCCATAGGGCTCCAATATAACCAATGAGGAGTTCCACGGTGGTTCCTGACCGCCTCCCGCAACAGCGCAAAACGTCAGCGAATTACCTCACTTCTACCTGTCCCTCCACACAGGACAGGCGGACGCCATTTCAGGGGGGACAGGCCCTGGATAATTACTACATTACTGTTTAATTTTGGACATGCAGGACAATTCTCACTGACCTATTACAATTTGACAGCAGGCATTGTACTGTTGTAGCCCCATTGTTCAGTTTGTGACCGGCTCCTCACTCTTTTGTCCCTTAGATTGCTACCGCTGCAGAGGAATATGAGATGGAGACATACCTCAGTCTATACACCCCAGGTGGACTTGCCAACAATGGAGGACAGGCACATCATCCTCACCTATAGAGTTGAGAGGGCCACAGTCACAGAGCTGTGTGCCCAATCAGAGCCTGATCTGACATCTGCTATCCGTCACCCCACTGGGATCCCCTCTTGTGCAAGTTCTATCGGTTCTCCATTTCCTGGCAACTGGTTCTTTCCAAGTGACAGTGGGCTTGGCAGCAGGAATGTCACATCCAATGTTCTCAGTAGTGCTGACACAAGTGTTGTCTGCCCTGATTAAACACATGTGCAGCTACATTGTATTTCCCCAGCTGGAAGATTTGGCCAAAGTGAAGGCTGACTTCTATGAAATGGAACATATTCCAAACATAATTGGTGTGATTGATGGAACACATTTTGCTTTTGTCCCACCGTCAAAATGAATAGGTGTACAGAAATTGCAAGAGTTTTCACTCAATAAATGTACAGATGGTGTGCTTGGCGGACCAGTACATCTCCCATGTCAATGCTAAGTATCCTGGGTCAGTGCATGATGTCTTTGTCCTGAGGAATAGCAGCATTTCAAATGTGATATCCCAACTACAGAGGCATGGGGTGTGGCTAATAGGTGGGCCCCAGTTCCCACCCAGTAGATGATGGGGTATGGTGTGGGCCATATGGGATATTGTGTGGCTAAATGTTGTCCCTCAATATTTGCAGGTGACTCTGGTTACCCCAACCTATCATGGCTACTGACCACTGTGAGGAATGCCAGGACAAGGGCAGAAGTACATTATAATGAGGCACAATGGCGAACCGGAAGGATCATAGTAAGGACTTTTGCCCTCCTTAAGGCCAGGTTTCGGTGCCTCCATCTGAGAGGTGGATCCCTGTGTTTCTAACCCAAGAAGGTCTGCCAGATAAAAGTGGCATGCTGCATGTTGCACAACCTTGCATTGAGACACCATGTACCTTTTCTGCAGGAGGAGGAGGCTGAAGATGCCCGTGTGGCAGCAGTGGACCCTGTGGACAGTGAGGAAGAGGAGGCAGAGGATGAGGACAACAGAATAGCAGTGATCAGACAGTACTTCCAATGACACAGGTAAGACAGTGTAAATTCACATTTAATTGTCATTATTTTAAAATTCTTTGGCACTGGCATGCCGTTATTTCCCACTTCTATGCCCACTTACTGTACCCTTTGGCAATTCATTTTACAGTTGTTGGTGCCTCAGAGTAGCTCCTGGTGTGATCACTGAAGCCAACTTCAGGTCTTTCAAATGTGCTCATTTTCTGTACATTTGATTTGCAATGTTTGTACATGGTCAAACGTATACATACTTAAATAATATGACATACTTCATACTTTTATTTGTTTTAAGGGTGTTTATTTAAGTGCTAAGATATTGAGGGGCAAGTGCAATGGGATGGGGTGATGATGGATGAAAGTCCAGGGTAGAGTTCCAGTCTGTAGCACAGGTGTATTGCCCATGGGGACATAGGAAGGGAAGCAATGGCAGTTCAAGGTGGAGAGGGTGACAGAGTGGGATACAAGGGTGACAATCAGAAGAGTCTAATTTTCTGGTTGGGGTCTTGGCAATAGTCTCTGGCTTCTGCCTGGATCACAGGGAATGTTTGCTGGGTGGTTCTACTTCTGCAGGAGGAGGGGTGCTGGTGGCCTGTTGGTCCTGTGGCGGGGCCTCCTGTTCACTAGCGGCAGTGGAGGTGGATGGCAGTTCAGATGTCTGGCTAGTGGCAGGGGCCCACTGTTATGAGACTGCCTCCCTCCAAATATTGGCCATGTCTGTCAGCACCCCTGCAATGGAGACCACGGTGGTGTTGGTGGCCTGCAAGTCCTCTCTGATCCCCTGGTACTGTCATCCCCCTGCAGCCACCTGTTCTCCTGCACATTGTCCAGGATCTGGCCCATCGTGTCCTGGGAATGTTGGTATGCTTCCAGGATCTCTGCAAGTTCCTCATGGAGAGTCAGTTCTCTGGGCATGTCCTCTCCCTGGCGCACAGCACTCCTCCCAGTTTCCCTGCTGGCCTGTGTCTCTGTCCCCTGAACCGTGTGCCCAGGTCCCTGATTGTCTTGGGTATGAGGTGTGCCCTGAGGTCCCTGTAGAGGTGGACACACTGATGATTGTCGTGTCCTTGGGACAGAGGTGCGGATATGCTGGGTGGGTGCTGTGGTGGTGTTTCCAGATGAGGGAGGCTCTGTAGTTGGCTGTGACTGGGCTTGGGTAACCGACTGTCCAGAGGTCTCTGATGGGCCAGGTTGTTCATCCAACTTCAGGCAAGCAGAGTTGCTGTCATCACTGTGGGCCTCTTCTGTGGGGGGACTGGGTATTGCTGGTACCTCCCCTCCGCTGACATTGGCTGGGATACCTGTGGGGATGTAAATGATGTGTTAATGTTTCTATGTGTGACATATTGTGCATCGGTGGGTTGCCCTCTTTGGTTGTATTTGTCTTGGCAGCTTTCACTTGCGTAAGTTGGTATGTGGTGGGCTAGCTGATTTTCTCTAGTGTGCATGCTTTAGTGATAGGTGTCCATGCAGATCTGTAAGTGATGTCCATGCATTGGTAGAGCATGCAGGGCTTGGCACTGGGATGGGTGATATGTGATGGTGGGGTGTGTGGGAGATGGTGGAGTGATAGGAGTGAGGATGAGGGTGGGAGTATGAGATGGCATGCAGGTAGGGGTTAGTAGTAGTATAGAGTTGACTTACCAGAGTCCAGTCCTTCTCCTACTCCGGCCAGGCCCTCAGAATTCATGATTGCCAAGACTTGCTCCTCCCATGTTGTTAGTTATGAGGGAGGAGGTGGGGGTCCCCCGCCAGTCCTCAGTACAGCAAGTTGGTGTCTTGCTGCAATGGAACGTACCTTCCGCCGTAGGTCATTCTACCTCTTCCTGATGTCATCCCTGGTTCTTGGGTGCTGTCCCACGGCATTGACCCTGTCCACGATTCTCCGCCATAGCAACATCTTCCTAGCTATTGATATCTGCTGCACCTGTGTTCCAAATAGATGTGGTTCTAGCCTGATGATTTCCTCCACCATGGCCCTTAATTCCGACTCTGAGAATCTGGGGTGTCTTTGTGGTGCCATGGGTGCTGTGCGAGTTGTGTAGGTGAGGGTGTGTAAGGTGATGTGTTGGGGTGTGTGATGCGGGGTGTGTGGGTGGTGTATAAGTGTAGGTAGTGTGTGGCTCTGGTTTAGTCTGTGGTTGTGGTGTCTGTCTCGTGACAATGGTTTGTAGTCGTAAAGGGTTGTGGATAATATGTGTGTGTGTTTTATAGTGGTGTGGGTTTGTGGGTGTGGTGTGTGTATGGGTGTCAGGTGTTTGTTGTTTGAATTGTCCAATGTGGTGTTGTTTTGTTTTAGACTGTGTATTTTGAGCACAGCGGTATGTACCGCCAATGGTTTACCGCCACTGTATGTCCGCCATGGTGATTCATGGGTCATAATGTGGTGGGCGTTGTTCTGTTGGTGTAACGGTGTGGGTTTTGATACCGCCAGTTTATCACTGACCTTTGGACTGGCAGGTTTGTGCATGTGGCTGAATAGTGATGGACTGGTGTGTGTGTGTCATAATATGGTGAACGGATATCTGCCACTGCAGCAGTATGTTGGCAGCAGTCAGCGAGGCGGTACCACCAATGTCATAAAGAGGGCCTATGTTTGAAGAATAGATTTGAATATCGATTTTTAAAGGAATAAATAACTTTAGCATCAACTACAACAAGCAGGGGTCAACCAAAACTTTTGAAACTTTTGAAAACTTTGGACAGTTACCTGACCACCAGAGTGTTTTAGAGCAAGATCCAGACATTGCAGGATGACCACCATAGACAATAATGGAGTGGTCCCGATGTTGAGAGATGCAGGCTCAAAGATGCTCAAGGATATTCCTGGTGTTGTGGGTACTGCGGGTCTGAACTACAGTTGAGTCCTGGTCCACAGGTGAGTGGTGGCAACTCTGGAAATTGATTTTGGAGTCCCACAGAGTACTTTTTGTAGGGTTTGACAGGCTGCCAATGCAGACCTTGTTCTTTTGCATAACAGAGGTCACGGTGCAAATCTCTGTTTGAGGCTAGTGTTCTTCATGAATGAAAAATCTGGTCACAACCAATACCCGCAGGTCCTGAAGACATATGTGCATCATATGACATTCTCTGAATTGTTCTGCAGGGTGCTCGGCATCCGTTAGCAGCAAAATGTCTGATGTGGCTACCAGAGATGCAACTTGGACTCCCTCAGCTTTAATGTCCCTAGTGCTGTTCTGAGGGGCCATCCAACTGACCTTGCGAGTTTTTGCTTTAGACTGTTTGCCGAGAAACAGTGTTTCTCTAAACTGGGCATTCAGAACTAAGTCAAAACTCCGGTAGCCCAAAGTGCAGCTGGTGCAGTTGCTCTGGCATTACAGCCTCTCTTTCAGCCTGCACCAGCAGGTACAGAGTGGGCTCCTTCTTGTTCTCTTTCTAGGTCCAGTGGGTTCTGAGGTTTTGGATGGCAGAGTTGCCCATTATATCTCAATAAAGTTCCCTGAGGTGGACAACGCGGTCACTAGCCAATGGGCTGGTAGGTCCCCTTCTCTCTGATGACACAGATGCTATGATGTGTGGCATCTAGCTATCCCAGTTTGCAACATGCCTGCCACAACCAACATGGCAGAACTCTTCCTTGGCTGTAGGGACCTTGGTAGACCATTTCAGACGGTGTGGGTATCGTGGGGCTACACGCCCCGGGAAAACCAGTCTGTGAACTGGTTTTCTCTCCTCTGTCCCCAGTTCTACCCTGTTCTCAGGGAACAAAATCATCCTGCCTAAAGGTGTTGTCACATCATCCCTTCAAACGCAGCCTCGTCTCTGAATCCTGCCTTTTGGGCTAACACCATATGCAGCCATCCTGTGGGAGGAGGTCATGCTTTCCAGTGTGGCAACAGCCTTTGTTCCTGACCTAGGAGTCATTCAAACATCTCCCCAGGTGGGCAGAAAGCTGTCTGTTTGTCACTGTCCTAATGAGGCCACTGGACTAGCTGGGACACAAAGAGGCAACTTTTTGCAAGTTGCTTATCTTTAAGAGTGACATTAATTTTGACTTGGCCATCAAGTCACATTTAAGACCACGATTAAATTGGTACCTTATATGACCCACTTGGGCAGTCCCAGTCAAAAGATAGCCCGGTTGGGACACCACCCAATAAACCTGCATTAGTCAACAGGGCTACGACCTTTGCCAACTGACAACAATCTGGAAGTGTTGCTACTAAAAAATATTGTAAAACACAAAACTTGCTTAAAAAAATACAGCTCCCTGCCATATGATTTCAAAGGCCTTCCTTCAATCAATCAATCAGTCAATCAGGATTTGTTTAGCACGGCTGCTTCACCCGTGAGGTTCCAGATGCACTGTAGGATAGTAATGCAAGATCACGTTGCCTTATCCTGTTACTTTAAAATCCATGTCTTGAGGTACTTCCGGAACTGTTGGAGGGATGGTGAGGCTCTGAGGTGCAGGGGGAGGGTGTTCCATGTCTTAGCCACCAGGTGGGAGAAGGAGCAGTCTCTTGGGGGATATATATCATTTTAAGAGATAGGGTGGCTTTGTCATAGATTTAAATGGCAAAGTCAAACTGACAGAGGCAATACTGTCCTTCCAATTGGCAGTGGCCGGCTAGGGGTAATTTTGCTTCTTGTCACACAAAGCTGTGGCACAATTAGTGCTACAGCCCTGAGTGGACTCTCAGACTTATGAACTCTTAGAGTAAAAAAACAGCTGTTAACCCCTTCGCTGCCAGGCCTTTTCCCCCTCCTGTGCCAGGCCTTTTTTTGCCTATTTGGGTCAGTTCGCGCTTAGGCCCGCATAACTTTTTGTCCACATAAGCTAACCAAGCCAAATTTGCGTCCTTTTTTTCCAACATCCTAGGGATTCTGGAGGTACCCAGACTTTGTGGGTTCCCCTGAAAGAGGCCAAGAAATTGACCAAAATACAGGGAAAATTTCATTTTTTTCAAAAAAATTGGAAAAAGTGGCTTCAGAAGAAGGCTTGTGGTTTTCCCCCTGAAAATGGCATCAACAAAGGGTTTGCAGTGCTAAACTCAGCAGCTTCCTAGCTTTCAGGAACAGGCAGACTTGAATCAGAAAACCCAATTTTTCAACACAATTTTGGCATTTTTCTGGGACATACCCCATTTTTGCAATTTTTTGTGCTTTCAGCCTCCTTCCAGTCAGTGACAGAAATGGGCAAGAAACCAATGCTGGATCCCAGAAACCTAAACATTTCTGAAACGTAGACAAAATTCTGAATTCAGCAAGGGGTCATTTGTGTAGATCCTACAAGGGTTTCCTACATAAAATAACAACTGATAAGAAAAATATTGAAATTTAGGTGAAAAAAACATAAATGTTTCTCTACGTTTTACTCTGTAACTTTTCCCTGCAATGTCAGATTATCGAAAGCAATATACCGTTACGTCTGCTGGACTCCTCTGGTTGCGGGGATATATAGGGCTTGTAGGTTCATCAAGAACCCGAGGAACCCAGAGCCAATAAATGAGCTGCACCCTGACGTGCGTTTTCATTCTATACCGGGTATACAGCAATTCATTTGCTGAAATATAAAGAGTAAAAAATTGCTATCAAGAAAACCTTTGTATTTCCAAAATGGGCACAAGATAAGGTGTTGAGGAGCAGTGGTTATTTGCACATCTCTGAATTCCGGGGTGACCATACTAGCATGTGAATTACAGGGCTTTTCTCAAATAGATGTCTTTTTTACACACTCTCCTATATTTGGAAGGAAAAAATGTAGAGAAAGACAAGGGGCAATAACACTTGTTTTGCTAATCTATGTTCCCCCAAGTCTCCCGATAAAAATGATACCTCACTTGTGTGGGTAGGCCTAGCGCCCGCGACAGGAAACGCCCCAAAGCGCAACGTAGACACATCCAAATTTTTGGAAGAAAACAGAGGTGTTTTTTGCGAAGTGCCTACCTGTAGATTTTGGCCTCTAGCTCAGCCGGCACCTAGGGAAACCTACCAAACCTGTGCATTTCTGAAAACTAGAGACCTAGGGGAATCCAAGGAGTGGTGACTTGCGGGGCTCGGACCAGGTTCTGTTACCCAGAATCCTTTGCAAACCTCAAAATTTGGCTAAAAAAACACATGTTCCTCACATTTCTGTGGCAGAAAGTTCTGGAATCTGAGAGGAGCCACAAATTTCCTTCCACCCAGCGTTCCCCCAAGTCTCCCGATAAAAATGATACCTCACTTGTGTGGGTAGGCCTAGCGCCCGCGACAGGAAATGGCTCAAAACACAACCTGGACACATCACATTTTTTCATAGAAAACAGGGCCTACCTGTGGATTTTGGCCTCTAGCTCAGCCGGCACCTAGGGAAACCTAGCAAACCAGCGCATTTTTGAAAACTAGAGACCCAGGGGAATCCAAGATGGGGTGAATTGTGGGGCTCTGACCAGGTTCTGTTACCCAGAATCCTTTGCAAACCTCAACATTTGGCTAAAAAAACATGTTTTCCTCACATTTCAGTGACAGAAAGTTCTGGAATCTGAGAGGAGCCACAAATGTCCTTCCACCTAGCGTTCCCCCAAGTCTCCCGATAAAAATGATCCCTCACTGGTGTGGGTAGGCCTAGCGCCCGCGACAGGAAATGGCCCAAAACACAACGTGGACACATCACATTTTTTCACAGAAAACAGTGCCTACCTCTGGATTTTGGCCTCTAGCTCAGCCGGGCCCAGGGGGGGCAGAAATGGCCTAAAATAAATTTGTCTCCCACCCCCCAACCCCCCTGCCCCCCCGGGAGCGACCCTTGCCTATGGGGTCGCCCTCCCCTTGCGTGACATTGGTGCCAAAAAAAAAATCCCCGGTGCCTAGTGGTTTCTGCCCCCCTTGGGGGCAGATTGACCTACAATCGGCCAATCTGCCCCCAAGGGGGGCAGAAATGGTCTAAATACAATTTGCCCCCCAGGGGAGCGACCCTTGCCTAATGGGTCGCTCCCCATCTCTACAAAAACAAACAAACAAAAAAAAAACACAAAAAAAACAATTTGCCCTGGCGCCTAGAGGTTTCTGCCCCCCCCCGGGGGCAGATCGGCCTAATACCAATAGGCCGATCTGCCCCCAGGGGGGCAGAAATGGCCTAAAATAAATTTGCCCCCCCAACCCCCCCGGGGAGCGACCCTTGCCTGCAAGGTCGCTCCCCTTGCGTGACGGCGCAAAAAAAAGATCCCTGGTGCCTAGTGGTTTCTGCCCCCCTTGGGGGCAGATTGACCTACAATCGGCCAATCTGCCTCCAAGGGGGCAGAAATGGTCTAAATACAATTTGCCCCCCAGGAGAGCGACCCTTGCCTAATGCGTCGCTCCCCATCTCTAAAAAAACAAACAAACAAAAAAAAAAAAACACAAAAAAAAATTTGCCCTGGGGCCTAAAGGTTTCTGCCCCCCCCCGGGGGCAGATCGGCCTAATACCAATAGGCCGATCTGCCCCCAGGGGGGCAGAAATGGCCTAAAATAAATTTGCCCCCCCACCCCCCTCGGGGAGCGACCCTTGCCTGCAAGGTCGCTCCCCTTGCGTGACTGCGCAAAAAAAAGATCCCTGGTGCCTAGTGGTTTCTGCCCCCCTTGGGGGCAGATTGACCTACAATCGGCCAATTTGCCTCCAAGGGGGGCAGAAATGGTCTAAATACAATTTGCCCCCCAGGGGAGCGACCCTTGCCTAATGCGTCGCTCCCCATCTCTAAAAAAACAAACAAACAAAAAAAAAAAACACAAAAAAACTATTTGCCCAGGCGCCTAGAGGTTTCTGCCCCCCCTGTGGGCAGATCGGCCTAATACCAATAGGCCAATCTGCCCCCAGGGGGGGCAGAAATGGCCTAAAATAAATTTGCCCCCCTCACCCCCCCCCCGGGGAGCGACCCTTGCCTACAAGGTCGCTCCCCTTGCGTGACGGCGCAAAAAAAAGATCCCTGGTGCCTAGTGGTTTCTGCCCCCCTTGGGGGCAGATTGACCTAAAATCGGCCGATCTGTCCCCAAAGCGGGCAGAAATGGCCTAAATACAATTTGCCCCTCCAGGGGACCGACCCTTGCCTAAGGGGACGCTCCCCATCTGTAAAACACAACAACAACAAAAATCCCTGGTGCCTAGTGGTTTCTGCCCCCCGTGGGGGCAGATCGGCCTAATAAAAATAGGCTGATCTGCCCCCATGGGGGGCAGAAATGGCCTAAAATAAATTTGCCCCCCAAGGGAACGACCCTTGCCTAAGGGGTCGCTCCCCTTACGTGAAAAACAAACAAACAAAAAAAACTCCCTGGTGTCTAGTGGTTTCTGCCCCCCTTGGGGGCAGATTGGCCTCATAAAAATAAGCCAATCTGCCCCCAAAGGGGGCAGAAAGGGCCTAAATATAATTTCCCCCTATGGGAGCGACCCTTGCCTAAGGGTCGCATCCCACACCTAAAAAACAAAAGAAAACAAATAAAAAAACAAAACAAAAAAAAGTATCCCTGGTGTCTAGAGGTTTCTGCCCCCAGGGGGGGCAGAAAAGGCCTTAAAAAAAATGACCCCCTGGGAGCGACCCTTGCCCAAGGGGTCGCTCCCTTCTGTCAATTTCATATAAAAAAAAAAATCCCTGGTGTCTAGTGGGGTTTCAAAAGCCGGATTGCAAGCAATCCGGCTTTTGAAACCCTCGGAGAGACTTCAAAGGGAAGGAAATACATTTCCTTCCCTTTGAAGCCCCTCCGGGCCTCCCCCACGTGATCGAAAGAGAAATGCTGAGCATTTCTCTTTCGATCGCGCTGGAAGCTCTGCTTCCAGCGCGATGGGGGAGGTTGTGTGATTGTCAGCGCGCGCTCGCGTGCTGACGTCACAGGGGGGGTGGTGGGGGGGTCGGGGGTTGAAGGGGAAGGGATTCCCCTGTCAGCCCTGACCTAGGGGGGTGGGGGGGCGGCCCTCGGGAGGAGCGCTAGCGCTTCTCCCGAGGGCAGCATTCAGGACGTAATGGTTACGTCCATGGCGCCACACGGGCGCTGCCATGGACGTAACCATTACGTCCGTGGCGGGGAAGGGGTTAATAGTCCAAATGGGGGCAAAAAATGGGGGAAGAACATGAAAAAAGCCAGTTTCCTTACACTATCATTGACTAATTACCTATTGCAGTAACTCATTTGATGCTCTAGAGCAAAATAATCTAAACTCTATCAAAAAGACTCTTACCAGTGGATCGTGGTGAAATTGTGATACTACTTCCTTAAATATTTTGCAGATTGGAACATCTTCAACCACCATAATTGAAACACAAATTCTAGGTGTGACCACTGACACCATCTTCCAACTGAATGTTCAGGTTGCTCTGTAACCAAAGATTTTTTCAACTTGTCTTTCGTTACCTTGGGCTTTCTCACATGATATGTGTTGATAACTATATTATGATTACAACTTGATTATTCCAAAAAGCTCTACATTGGTAAATTTAGAAATAGGCTAATTACCTGAACCCAAACATTTGAAGCCAAACAATTGGTAAACCTGATCAGACCTTGTTGGAGGCTGGTTATTAGTAGGGGTAAGTACACCCCTACCACTAGCAATAATGCCCCAAGGTCCAGTCAAGGTCTGAAAACATTAGCCCCTTGCTCAACCCCTCTTAGGTTGGCAATGAGCAGTCAGCCTTAACTTAGGAGACAGGTATGTAAAGCATTTAAACACACAAGTACAATAAGTAAGACAAGGCACTTAATAAAAACATAGGAATGTTTATCTTTAAATGACACCAAAACAACAAAAATCCAATATAGAGTTCTGCATTTTTAATGTGTTTTCTAGTGCTTAGAAATCAATATCGCCATCAGGGGACATTTTGTCATGCTTGACTTAGGCAAAGTCAAAGTTTGAAGCAACCGTGATGAAGTCCTGCTTAAATTGAGCGGGAGGCCTCGGTCAAAATTTTAAGTTCTCATTTAGAACATTTTCTGGAGATTTTATCACCTGACATAGTGCGGTCCTCCCCAGCATGCCGATTTCAATGCAATGTCATCGGATTGCTTTTCTGCTAGGCCATGGTCAAATCCTGGAAATCTGGACCTCTGGAACTTTAAGGGGGATGAACCTGGAATCCAGGCCAGGTCACAGTTGAGGGTAGTCGGTTTGACTCACAACAGATAGTTGGTCCACTTATGAAGCTGTTTCCAAAAGTTGCTCCAAGCTTATGGAACTTTTTTCTGAAGTTCTTTTGACAGTTCAACTTGTCCTAAACACAAATCCAAGGGTCTAGAAGCTCTGAGGTGATCCTTGGAAGTTTAGGACTACAACTCCCACAATTTATTTAGCCAAATCCTTAAACGTCCACTGGACGTACTCCAGGCTGGGGAGTTATGTGATAGTTGCTACTGGCATGCTCTGTTAACATGTTGTGTTCAGGGAATCCAGTCCTGAGTGTTTTTTAAAGAAAGGCAAAGTCCTTAGCTTTTTGTTCCAGTGTGCAACAGGAGCAGTACTTCAGAGTGCAGTCCTTGGAGTTTGCAGACGGGGGTTCCAGCAGGGTGATTTCCGTCAGCAGATCTGAGTTGCAATGCAGCTCAGCTACATTTATTCAATTAGCTTGGGGGACATGCAGCTCTGTCCAGTGAACTGTATGAAGACACCCAAAAGCATGGCAGCTTCCACTAAAGTGTGACATTTTCTTGTCCCATAAAGCACTGCACTTTTAAATCCAAAAGAGAAGATTTTCCTCCAGATGAGAAAGACTTGTTTAAACCAGCGTACACTCCCCCTCCAGACCATCTGGAAATTACTTTCCTGTGACTGCTGTCTATCTGTAGGGTATAGGGTGAGAGGGCAGGGCTGGCTGGCATTCCTTTCTGTGCTGCTTCCTTTGAAGCCCAGTTTGATTTACCCAGCCCCCTTATGCCCTGGCCTTTGCAGCTGCAGACCCCCCCATCAGATAATCTCTGCTCAGTGCAGGCCACTTATCACCTCATCAAAGCAGTCTGTCAAGACTGACCAATCAGGAGAGACCACTAGCCGGCTGGATTTTGGCTTGCAGAAAAGAAAGTCCTATAACTTATTTTCCATATTAGTTATGATAAATTCAACAGTGGCAAGTTTCTGGATTCATCATAATTTTTTAGTCCTTTCATCACACATTGAGATCCTTCCTAGTAATATGCATGCTTATGAGAAATATTCTGATGTTATCCTATGGAGCTACAATAGTTTCTAAAATGAGGACATTGAGGAGAAATTAAAGGAACAATTTGTCCCTCACCAGGGCATACAAAACATATGTTATAATGCCCCTGCCTATAGGTACATGACACCCCACCTCGGAGGTACCTAGGGGAGACCTTTGGGGTGAAGTATATGTAAACTTAAGGTATATTGTCACTTTGAAAGTACCTTTAATTCCAAAGTTGAATTTGCACACATTTTCTTTTTAAAGATAGTCTGCAAGGCAGGGCTGCTATTAAAAATGACAAAGGCAACACACCTAATGGGCATTTAAATGCCCCTGCCCTACCATATAATAGGGACTTATAGGTAGTTTGAATCGCCCTTGCCCTATTATCTACTAGGGGCTTACAGGAGTCTGTCATTGTCTATTGTGGTTGTAGTACCTTACCATACACATTTTATTCAGAGCACTGGCCCTCAGCCTGATTAGCAGAGCCCATGGCACAGTTAGGGTCAGTTACCACCCATATGAGTCAGAATAATTGGGATGAACATGCTGAAAGAATGACTTTCTAACAGACCTGAACACAGTACAATTGCCCTCAACATACTGCACTTGCTACCATTTGCAGGAAAAATATCCCTCAAAGCCCTCTGCTTTGATAAACAGGTGATTTATGAGGGGCCAATGTTCCCTGGATCATTACTGAGACTTTCTAGATAAAAGAGAATGTCCAGATCTAGAATGGTCTGACACCTGAGCACATCACTTTTCAAACAACACTCATTGGTGAGAGTGTTTTTCACTGTATAGGCATGGAGGTTTTAGAATATGTTCCTCAAGCAAATACATATAATGAAAAGTCACCTGGAGTTCAGGGAAACAATAAAAAATGCAATGTTTCCCAAATGATGATTCAACTAAATTCACACTACAAATTATACTTTCTGACACACATATGTAGTGAATAATATTCCTCGCATTCTTTTCATACCCTATTTCTTACATATTCATTTTGTTTTTCACTACTGCAAGGCTTAAATCTCCCACACGTTAACACTGGAGTTACCTTATAGCAATCTTTACGTGTAATTTCCAATTGGGAAAAGATAGAAATTAGGAGGTTGGTGTCTCAGGGCTCAAAATTTTAAATCACACATTATGGTGAAGATGGATTTTAAATTATAAGTCTCAAAATGTCACTTTTAGAAAGTTGTCATTTTCTTTCCTTAACCATTTTGTGCCTGTGCCTGTTTCTGGATACACGTCTGGGATGGGTGACAGCTGGGATTTAACATTTACATCCTGATTGCCCCTAACCAGGCTGGTGCGTCTTCCTGGATTAGATTAGAGGGAAGAGCTGACACATCTGAATAGGTCTGGACCTCTCCCCACAAAAAGGGCTGCATAACCCCCTGTAAGTGTTTTGAGCCAGGGAGGAAGGACAGGGACCTTGAGAACTTTGAAGGCCTCTCTTTGAAGTCTACCCTGACTTCAAAGGCTCAACTGGGTATTTACTGAACCACACACCCCTCCAAATCAGTATACTTCTTGTCTAAAGGACATTCTGTCTGGAAAAAGACTGCTGTGCTGCTAGGAGGGACTTCTACCATACTCAGCTGCATTGCTGTGTTGGTCTGCTGTCTCTTGCCTGAAAGTGATAAGGACTGGACTTTGCTCTACAGAACCAAGTGACTCTGTGGGCTTGCTGGCTTGCCTCTTGTTTTCTGCAGTCTCAGGGACATCAGAGAATACCTGCAACTCTGCTCCTTCTGCTGGACAGGGTGCATACTTCTGCCAACTAGAGACCCAGTTTCTAACACAGAGGTTGATCCAAGAAAGATTTTCTGGATTGCTCTAACTGCTTCATCATAACACATGCTTCGTCTAATTTCAAGTTCTATATCAGCTCTGCTCTCCTTTGCTCTTTCCTTTATCTGTACTCACTTGTATCCCTTGAAAAGTCCAAACTTAATTAACCCATTTTCAGCAAAGGTCTCAAGTTACTTTCAACAATTCTGCTCCCTAAATTCCCAATCTAGCTGAAATTCCTCTACCTGTAGCTTTCTATGCAGATGCTGATTTTAGGTCCTTAAATCTTCCTTCAAATCAGTAATGTTCTTAATGTAGTTCTTCAATTGTTTACTATTATCAGGGATGTAAGTGCAACATTGTCGAACTTTTAACATTGGACAGACTCTGCCCTCCTTTGCGAGAAGGATCTCTAATGCAAGTCTGTTTTGCAAAACCATTTATTTTGGCAACCATTTCAATGTCGACAATAAGTAAAGCACCTGTTGTACTAGTGGACAATTTATTGATAATGGTAGACAACTTTCTTATCTTGATGTAATTCAAAATCACTCCTACAGATGGAATAGATGCACCAAAAGTATCTCCTACAATTTCTGAACCACTTGCACCTCTCCTACCTCTGGTGTTTGTTTCCTACACAGGATAATTGAAATGGTCCACAGGATAAATCCTTGGAAAAACTATACCGAAATGAAATTACCTATATTCCAGGTAAAGCAGGATCTCGTCCTGAAAACATTTAGGGTCCAACAGTTTTTTAATTCAAATGTGTGGCCTCATTCACTCTTTCCCATAAACTTTGTGTCAGTTGTAGAGCTATCTGTCTAGGTATGCATAGTTTCCCTCTATGTTCTCAATTTAGTGTTAATTCAGCTTGATTCCTTGCAGTTGAATGTTGTAGATCATCTCCATCCCATCTATGTTCTAGCATATCCATCTCTATTTAAGATTACATTATTCCTCTCCTATCTTCAACTAAGTTGAGGAAATCTTTCTAAACTCTCAAGACACATGTCAAATTGTTTCAATGAGCATAAACTGTATCTAATGACATAGTAGGTTTAACCCCTTGCTTGTGTGGGACAGCCGTGGGCTGTCCGATTCTATGGTGGGTAGCTGCGGCCCCTGGCTGCACCCCCCATGGGATGCCCCCCACAACCTCCACCAGGGATGACAGTGGAAGTGCTTCTGCTGCAGCCCTGACCCCCTGGTGACCTGATGACATAAGTATGCACACCTCACGCTGGCGTCATCAGAGCAGGCCAGCAAATGGCTTCCAGCACAGGGAGGAAAAGGAGGTAAGTTTTTCCTCCTAGGAGGGATGAGGGTTTTCAAAGCGGAACCAGCTGAAAAAAGTTTTTCCTTTCCCTTGGTGACTCTTTGAATCCTATTCCTGCTGCACGATCACACACAGACGAATACCACTGGGCCACCAGGATTTTTTTTGTGTGTGTATTATGATGTACAGGGAGTGGCCCGTTGGCAAGGGTTGCTCCCCTTTATGGGGCACATATGTTGGCTGGTTGGCTATTTTTTGTCTGATTTTCCCCCAAGGGGGGCAGAAACCACTAGACACCAGACATGTATTATTCTCTGTGTTGCTGCTGTTGCTGTGGGGAGAGGCCTTGTGGGCAAAGGTTGCTTTCCTTTAGGGGGTGAATATTTTGATCATATTTTTAGGCCCATCTGCCCCCCAGCTTGTTGTGTGTGAACTGATGCATTATTTGCATGTGTGATTATAATGTTTATTTCTCTTTTTCATTCTAGTGCAAAGCTTTTAATTCCTTTGCTATGACTCCTGCTTGTTGTTGCAGCAGTGGTAGATCTGTGGTTTGCGTAGTTCCTTGTGTTTAGTAAGAACATCTTTATTCTTGCTGTGCATGGAAGAGTTTTTCGTAAATGGTGTAATAACATCAGCATATTTACCTTATGTTTATTGAATGTAAAATTCTCCTTGGATTTGTGCACTATGTGTATTTTGATATCTTACTTGTAATTTTATTTTGTTTTTCCTTTTTAGTGGGACATCGTTGGTGCTTGCTGTGTCTATGCAGAGTAGGTGCTGGTGAGTCTGGCTGTCTCTGGCAAATGAGTGGTATTGTTTTTGAGCATATAGGTCTTTGTGATAAAGCCATACTTAGTTTTTTACTCATTTTATACAGTGCTCATTATTGTTGACATATTTTGTTACTGTTATCAAAATGTTTCATGGCTATCCACAGGATGACTGCTTAGCAAGTTGTTGGTATGTTTTTTAATCTTTCTCTGACCATGGTTATGAGACTGACTCTGCATCTGAGGCAGAGGAGGAAGTGCACGATTCTGGCAGTGAATTTTCAGTCTGAGAGAAATCATCTGATGCTGAAGCTACTTTTAGTGTGGGTGAAGTGCCTGTTTTAGAGGAAGACACTGATGTGCTGATAGTGCAGCTGCCTTGGGCCGAAAGGCTTCCCATTGGAAGATCTGAACTCTGGGTTAACCCAAACATGGTGCAGGCGGCCTCTACTGGTGTCACAGTGTGTAGAGTGAATATTGAAAACTTTTTGGCAGTACATTTCTTTGAGATGTTATCAGACAATGTATTTTTGGGGTGAGATTGTTAAGCAGACTAATTTGTTTGTTGAACAGTATTTGAGGGACAACAGTGCCAGATAAGGCACCGCTCTAGAGCTACCCAGTAGACTTGCACAAATGTGGAGGAGTTGAAGACATTCTTGGGTTTAACATTTTTGATGGGTTTGTTAAGGAAGCTGTCATTCCCTTTATATTGGTTTACTAGTCCCTTCATGGCAATGGCCATATTTCCTGAAATCATGTCATGATCAGTATTTGCTTCTGGTTTGGATTCTGTATTTTGTTGATAATGATTTAACGTTGCCATGAGTGTGACCATCTTTTTAAGATTCAGCCTGTTCTTGATCACTTTGTAGATCGATTTTCAGAGAGTTATGTTGCAGGGAAAGAAATAGCTGTGGATGAGTCTTTGGTACTCTTCAAGGGCTGTTGGCCTTTAGACAGTACATTCCCAGCAGGAAGGTATATTATTGAATTAAGATGTATAGGCTGTCTGAAAGTAGTACAGAATATGTCTATAATTTCTGGGTCTGCACTCACAGGGATTCCACTATTGACTCCTCTGGTTATCCATCCACTTTTGGAGTTAGTGCAAAAATTCTCTGGGAACTTGTGGGGTATTTTTTAACAAAGGTCACCATTTGTACTTAGATAATGTCTACACTGGTGTGCAATTGTTCATAGAATTTTTCAAAACACACACTGTTGCTTGGGGCTCTCTAATTGTAAATGTTAACCAAAGGGGCTTGTGTGTAAACAACTTGAGTGGGGGCAGTGCAGTGCCTTGCATAATGATGACCTGCTAGCTGTGAAATTTGCAGACAGGAAGGATATCTACATGCTGACTACCATCCATGATGAAAGTACTTCACCTGTGACTGTTTGGGGTCAGGTTGCTGAAATGCGCACATCTGTGTGCTTTTTAAACTACGGTAAGCATATGGGTGGTGTAGATAGAGTGGATCAGAGGTTGGAACATTACACTGTTGTTTGTAAGGCTTATGTTTGATATTAGAAGTTGGCTATCAATCTCTTGCAATAAGCAAACTTTAATAGTTTCGTTGTGTTCAAGGGTTGTTCCTCAGAGTCAAAGATGACTTTAGCTCAGTGTCAGGAATCGATGATGAGCAGTCTCATGAGGTAGTATTTTTATCAGGAGACTCGATGGAATGCTGGGGGGAAGGAAGTTTGTGGCTTTTCTCAGATTCCGGAACTTTGCATCACCGAATTGTGAAAAAATAATTGTTTTTTTAGACAAATTTCTAGGTAAGCAGGATTCTGGGTGACAGAACCTAGTGAAAGCCACACAAGTCACCCCATCCTGGATTTCACTATTCTAGTTTTACAAAATTTACAGGTTTGCTAGGTTTCCTTAGGCGCCAGCTGACATCAAGCCCAAAATCAACAACGAGGCACATTCCAATAAACACGTCAGGTTTTAGTGGAAAAATGTGATGTGTCCAATTTGCGTTTTGGGGCATTTCCTGTTGCGGTCACTAGGGCTACCCACACAAGTGAGGTACCATTTTTATTGAGAGTCTTGGGGGAACACAGAATAGCAGAACATGTGTTATTACCAGTTGTTTTTCAATGCATTTGTGCCTTCCAAATGTAAGACAGTGAGTAAGAAAGAGGTCATTTTGAGAAATGCCCTGTAATTCACATGGTAGTATTGGCACCCCAAATTCAGAGATGTGCAAATAACCACTGCTTTTGAACTTCATATCTTCTTCCCATTTCGGAAATACATAGGTTTCCTTCATACCTATCTTTCAATCTTTATATTTTACCAAAGTAATTGCTGTATAGCCAGTACACAATGAAAACCCATTGTATTGTGCAGCTAATTAATTAGCTCTGGATATCTTGGGTTCTTGGTGAACTTACAGGCCCTATATATCACCACAATCAAAATGGTCCAGTGTACATAACAGTATATTTCTTCCTAAAAATCCGCCATAGCTCATTAAAGTTAGAGATTAATTTTGATGAATGTTGACAGAATGGTGTTTTTTTCAACTCAATTTCAAGATTTTTTAAAATTTCAACTGTTACTTTCTATAAGAAAACCTTGAAGGATCTACACAAATGACCCTTTACTAAATTCATAATTTAGGCTATGTTTCAGAAATGTATAGCCTTCCGGGATCCACCATTGGTTTCACACCCATTTCTGTCACAAACTGGAAGAAGATTGCAAGCACAAAAAAATGGAAAAATGGGATGTGTCCCAGTAAAGTGCCTACACTGTGTTGGAAACTTACTGATTCTAGTCTGTGTTACGGAAAGCTGGGAAGATGGTGGTGATGCCATTTGTAGGGGAAACAGAGATGTTTTCTTCTGTAGCAATGTTTTTCCCGTTTTACCCACATTTTAGCTGTATTTTGGCCTATTTTCTTAGTCCCCACCAGAGGAATTACAAACCCTGGTTACCTTTAGAATCCCCAGGCTGTTGGAAAATGAAGGACTCAGATTTTGCATGGATAGCTTATGTGGACTAAAAGTTATGGGCGCCTAAGAGTGAGCTACCCCAAATAGCCAAAAAGAGGCTCAGCACAAGAGGGGGGAAAAGGCTTAGCAGTGAAGGGGTTAAATAATCCTTCAACTGTATCAATGCCCTTGCTTTGGGATTTTTGTTCAAGTGTTTTAGAATGGGAGCTTCTGAATAGACCAAAACATAATTTGAATTGTAATATTGATGTGTTCTTGTTCATATGGAAGGCTCATAAACCGACTACAAGTAACACCATAATTCAAAGGAATTTGGTGATATGTTATTCCTTCTGTAGCTGATGCAGGTGATTACTTACATACGTAGTGATCCTTTGCATCCATAGTGTCAGTGTACACAGAAAGCTATTTAAAATACACATTTAATGAAAGATCACTTCTAGATCTGCCTACATGTAACTCTGTCTCACTCAATGAGTGCATAATATTACCAGTAGGACACAGGACTTCTGAGACACTTGTATATCTAATATTTTCTACTCTAGGGTGAGTAGATAAGCTCAATCCCATACGCAAAGGAATAATTACTATAACTATTACAACTAACACTCCAGTAAATAAATATCTCAGTTTACTATTATTGTTGTTTCTAGGTTTTATGGTTTCTCTCAATTGAGACCGTTTAGTAAAATACAACAGCAATAGTCTCTTTATGGTCTTTCACTTTGAGCAAAGCAGCAGCAAACAATTATTTTTGCATCAAGGTTCCAATGATAATTGCAATCTTCATTAGTCTTCCTTACCCCTACTCGATGTTCTTCTAAATGACAATCTGACAAGGAATTTTGCAGACTCACACCTTAGTACTCATCTTTATTCTCTACAAAGGCTATTTAATGTCTCTAATTAATGCACTGTTCAAATTCACTAATACTTACATCAAAGATTTAATAGATCAGTCTGTTTAGGGGCAATGCACTTTTAAAACTCAGGTCTGCCATGATATTCAGTTCAAGAAGGCTCAGCTGAATTCCAAATTATCTCTACTAGTCATTGACAGCGAGATATGTCCATTCAGTTGAGGAATAACTCCAACAGGGTACACTTGCTCTATTTGAACTCCAGGCTACTGCCCCTTCACCATCACTGCCACTTTGGGCAGACTCCAAAGTTTCTTCCTGAATAGTGTGAAGTACTTGTAGTTCAAGCAATGCCTGTTCTCTTGCCAATGGTCTTCAGGCACAACTCATTTAGCTATGACACTAGGACTTTCGACAGCATGAGTTGTGTGCACTTTTGATGCAACCCTCTATACTGACTTCACCTGTTGACTCACTCAGACAAAACATGTGTTGTCCAGTCACTTGCTTGTCCCCAACAGCTTAACTAACTTGCTTCCTTCGTCTCACTGCAACTGGGCCTTCAAGAATAGGTGCTGTTACATCATCAAGGGGATAAGGAACTCTACACATGTGTAATGCATGCACCTAGTTGGAGAGACCACCACACTTTGCAGCTGTTGTAGTGACCAATAACCTGAAAAGGACTTTTTCACCGTCACTCGAAGTACATCTTGAGCACATGTTTCTTCACCATAACCCAGTCAACGGGCTGAGATCATGACACTGTTCCTGTTGTGTCTGATCTTTAGCCTCTCCGACATGATGAGACACAGAACATACCACATCAGCCAGTCTTTGCAGTAATCAACAACCATGTCATCTGTAATGTTAACAAGCACATTTGCAGGCACGTAGTCAGAGCATAATAATGAATGCACTTTCACATATGTACACTCCCAGCACACACATTGGACACATAGGAATACCAGGTAAATCAAACTTTCCACAGGCAACACAGAAATCACTATGACTTTTTACATGCATTCCACATCACACTATACATAAATCCACATATTTTCCTCTTTGTATATAAAAAATAGGCACATGAGCCCAATGCATTTATTTCAGTCATCATGTCAGCCAAAAATTATGCTTTCTATCTGACGAATCAGAATTTCCTCATGGTGCTTTTTCATGCCTTTTGTAAAAAAACACGCATTGGCCTGAAACATAAAAAAACAAAAATTAAAACATGCCACATCTGCGCAAGAAGTGATGCAATTGATCAGAAAAGCTGCTAACCAGGAACTGTGAATTTCCTTTCACTTTCTCTTCAACTTACAATCCTTGTGTCTATGCTTGGGAGAGGTTGTGTTGTGGTGTTGCTGGAGAGAGGGGTGCTGTTTTTGTAGTCTGTAGTGCTGTCTGCTGTCCCTGTTATGTCCCTCACATCTTAATTGTCCTTTGCATTTGTATTTTGTATTGTATTGTTCTGTGTATTGTCAGGCGTTTGTCTTTGGAGTATTATAGTTATTAGGGGTAGTTGAGGGTAGTTTTGTTTTTTGTGTGGGTTGTTCATTGTGTGTTTGGGGTGGACATGTCGGGGAAGGGAAGGGCGAAAAGCATGAGTGCCCAGGAGCTTGGAGGTTTACTCTGCCTGGTAACATGGGCGGATGTGTTATATAGGAGAATAAAACAGAGCCCCACAAGCTGCAGTAGGAGAAGGTCTGCTTCCACATGCAGTGGATATTCGAGGTGGAGCTGAAGCATCGCTGAGCAGATGTTATCAGCAGAGAATGTGACCTCCTCAACTACCTCAGACTATGAGTCAGTGGAATTGTTGGTAAGTACACATAATTTGTGAATGAGTCTTTGAATTGCACTTGCATTTAGATGTCTGGTAGCCATAGAGCCTTATATAATATGTTTGGACTCAGGGCAGGACAGCAAGTCAGGTTGCTGCACTGCCCAGAATCCACAACAAGAGCAGCAATATGTGTTATCTATGACATGGCATTCCTGTTCTTGCCCCTGCTCAGGCACACAATTTGCTGCAGAGCACCAATGCAGACACCCTTGTGCCATGGCACAAGGGTGCATGGTTTACAGGTATGATTGTTCATGTGCAGGAAGGGACACCTCCCTGCACATACACAACCATTGATGACATTTTCCTTTGCCTATGTGTGCTGTAGAATGCAGCACACATAGGAAAAGGAAAAACCTGGAGAAAACATGTAATTAATTTCTATTGTGCCACTGTGATGCCACTCCTGATGTGATATGGAAATATGATGCATTTCCGGTCTTATGAATATGGGCTGGCACACTGTGCCACCAAAACTGCAAGAAAATTATGCTCTAGTGTTGTAGGGTGCTGCTTGGCCTTGTAAATGAGGCCATAGAGTCAGTTGTTCAATTATTTGAGGGCACAAATGCCATTACACTACAAGACAGATTAATTGACAAAGCATGATGCAGAGGCTTCATATTACTGGGCTGTCACATGCCCACACTGAGCAGTGGCCCTAGTAAACATGGTGGACACTTCTCTGTTAGCACCACATGTTAACAGATGTGTTGTGCGCAACTCAAGGAAGGATGCACCTTTATAACACAAGCCGTGCTGCCCTGACATTTGGACATTTGTGTCACCCTGAGGTATGTTCTTTTGCAGGAGATGTCCTATTTTGTGACAATCCATTTGATCGTGTCTACCGTAAATGAGGCATGAGGTATGTGACTCCACATAGTTCTGACATGCGAACTGTCATACATCTAAATATATCTCACACATGTGTGTCTGATTCGAATATATTGAGGTTTGGGGATGGACGAAAAATGTATGTTCGATGTCCACGACTATGCAGCAATGACATATACTGATGTCTGTTAAAGGAGATTACAAGAATGTCTAACTAGTGATGTATGTTGCAAAGTCATGTACATGTGATGAAAGTATTAAGTCATGGGTATTGCTAGTCTTGGCTGCGTGTGTTCTGTTAGTCATTTAGGTGCAGAGTGCCTTTAAACTCAGCTACCCTTGCAAAATTTGGGGGTAGTAAGTCATATGAAATGGTTCAACAATGTGCCCAGAAGATGTATTTTAAGCTTAATCATATGTGTGTGTACATGTCAGCCTGCCTCACCACTGAATATCATGGAGCCATCAAATGAGACATGTAAGTTCTTACGATCAGAAGAGTTCTATGGCCATTTGCAAGTCAGGTGTAATGTTCAAATTTTGATCACAGTGTTTTTTTTCAACATTCACAGTGCTATGTCTCATTGTCTCATGTTATGTCTTACAGGTGGACCTGAGACTTACACCACAGGAGAGGTTGAGAGCTTCAGTGACCCCGATACTACAGTGAGTGTCATCCTGTATGTCTAATGGATAGTGTGAGTATTGTGTGTGATGTTGGATGCTTTATACAATGATATGTTCAATGTGCATCTATTCCATATCAAACTCCATATGTTACATATGAATTGGGACAGGAAGGTAGACGCTGTGTTCTGGATGTGCAGTTGCCTCTGACTAATGTGAAGGATGATTGGATTGCTATCACTGAGGGACCACATGTTTGTTCGTATGACCAAAGAGCAATGGCCACAGTGCCAGGATCTGAGAATATATGGAGTGGTGGATTCATAGGTGAACATGGCACGACATAGTAAACATAACAAATGCATTTCAGATGCAGATGTGCTGTTGTTACTCACCGTGCAATCTATTCCCGATGTGCATGGCTAGCTCACACAGGGGGATGAGTCACAATACAGTAATGACAGTAAGGGCATGTGCCAGAATTACAGGGTCTCAACCAGCCATGCAGAGTGGCATAATGTAGTTTTCATATTATGTTTCTGCTGTGTGCGTCACAGGACCATCACAGATATGTATGTTCTTCCAGGACTGAAGGACTTGTGAATTAGGCCCTAAGTGTGGTAGGAAAGAGGTCAACATTCCACATTTGGGGCTGCAGTTGAAGTGCCCACTCATGTGGTGTGATGCCCCATACTCTATGTTGGATGGATCAACATTGCTAACCCTGTCATCTTCACAGATATGGCAATGTGCGTTGGAGCAGAGGAATGTCAGAACACCATTGTCATGCAACATGCCAATGCCCAATCCATCTTCAGATAGTGCTGGCCATTATAGTCTCCAAGAGGGTCCTCCTGGGAACAACACTAGCCATTGCCATCACAGTTTCCCTGTGCAGGTTAGATTTAGGGCATGCATGCACAAGGTCACCAAATGGTTCTGCTGAGTGCTGGTGTGCAGCGAGGTGATATGAATATCTGACATGAATGTAGAGGCAATGGGCTCTGTGGTGCAGTTACTTAGGGAGTGCAGTTACTTGGGGAGTATGCATGACGTTGTGGCACAGCCCAACATGTACAAACAGGAGTTGATATAGGAGTTGCTCCATACATCTCTGAGCTATCCATCCTCCATTATCACATGTGATACCTGGCACATGTAGATTCTATGTAGAAATGTGTCAAGATATGTGTCCTTGCAATATTTGGCTCCCAATGTTGTGACACAATACATGTAACTTGCAATCCTTGCTCAACTTACTTTGGCTAATGTCATTAGAATCAAGGGCATTGCAGGATGCAGAAGGGACACTGATGATGAATATAACATGAAGATTGCACCTCACCATGGTCACAAAACAGAATTGTTCCTAACCATACCCACTGCTGACATGGTCATGCCTAGTTGTTTTAAGACAGTGCATTACTGTCATGCAGCATTAGCTTAGCCTTTGTACTTTGACCATGGCAAATTGTGGGATGATGGATATTGTGCAGATTTAAGAGCACTTTGACCTTCAAGATGTATTTGGGATCTGTACAGTGCAACACGTGATTTCTGAAGACAGTATTTACATGGCATGGTTGATGTTCTTTTACCAAGTTATCCTTTGTATGAGATGTTTTATTTTTGATTACACAGTGAACATATCCCCATCCCAGGAAAAACAGCAATAGCTGAGAAAGGAACAATATAAGTACATTGGGCAAGTGCACAAGGCCTTCAAGAAGATGGACAACACCTTTGAGAAGGAAAAGGCATTGGAGTCCTGGAGGGCCTTACCACAAGTTGTACTGCCAATGGGACCAGCTGCCACTAGCAATGCTCGGGTGCAGACAATGATTGGGTCTGCAGGACCATCCACCTCCATCAGCAGTCACACAGTCCAAACAGTCTACCATGCTCCATCACAAGTACTGTCGTGTGACTTTGAACAGGACATGAACAATGAATTTGCAGGCTTCAAGTTTCGAGTCTCCAGCTGGAGCACAAGATGCACAGCATGCACATCCAGCTCCAGGAAATTAAGCAGGCCATGCAGAGCGTGTGAGGGGCAGGATGATCCAAATGGACCCTTTATTCCCTTCCCCATGTAGATAGTTGTTTTTATTGTCTGTTTTTTGGATAGCTTAGTTTAGGTAAGTTAGTGTAGTGTAGGTCAGTTTTAATACTTTGTATGATTTAGTAGGGCTTGGTAAATTTTGGGGGGTTTGGTATTTTAGGAGTTTTTAGTGGGTAGGGGTTGACGTGTAAAGTATGTGTTTTTGGAAAATGCAAAAAATTTTTACAAACATTTAAAAATGCTAAAATAATGTATATTTGTTTAGGACAAAATGTTTGGTTATTTTGTGTATAGCTGTAGTTACCGTTGCCCTTGTCTGCAGATGTGTGTTTAAGGGCTTGCAGGATTGTTAATTAGAATGTGGTGTTAAATGTATAGGATAAGTTAGGTTAAGATATATGTGGGTATTAAGTAGTATGAGGTAGTATAGGTAAGGTTATGATTTTTAGTTTTTATAATTTAGCTATTTTTAGTGACATATATTAAATGTTATTGTTTGCTACATATGAGTCTCCATCATGGTTTACTGTGTAGGAGTAGGCATGCCTGGACAGGTAATTTTAGGTACATGCCTTCGGCTTTGCTAGCAGTATGTGGCTATGTGTGACTAGGTGAATTCGCTATGGGCAAGTACCTATCAGGTTGGCCATGGAATTACAAAAGCTATCTACAAACATAATTGAGCAGTGCATGTGACAATTTGGCTGTGAATGGATATACATCCCAACACAGGTATTCATATTCATTTGATTTATGTAGGTAAGTCATTGGACATGCATTATTGGGATGTTGTTGTTAGTGCAGTCACCCTAATTCAAGGATTTTTTACTCACACACTGATGCCTGCCCCATACACACTCACACTTGCGTCATTTGGTTGTCACAGACATGTTGTTTGGATTGCTGCTATCCTCTTTAGACCAGCCACCTATGGTATGAATTACATCAGCTTTCACAATGACTGCATAATACCTGTTCCACTACATGCTTGGGAGCCTTAGAAATGGCTAGCAGTAAACATACATTTACTATTCCTCAACTATATTTCACTCAGTCTGTGTGGCTTTGTCTCTGGCTCCAGTCCACACGTCACTTTGGTGAGTAGTCAATGTATTTTCTTCACACAATGCAGCATGGTCAAAATGGTCCTGCTTCAGACACACATACAACACACAGGTTGTAGGTAGTTGCTTTATTTACAGTTGCAAAATTACATGATGTATTGATGTACATTTTATAGGATATCTACCCAACAGATGTTTCAAGGCATTGGATGCCCAGACAGAGTCCATGGGGGAGCATGTTACAGGACATGTGTAGGATGAGGAGGCCCACATTGCCATAATGGTAGATTGGCCACAATGACAGTACACAAATGTGATAGGTCAACAGAGGGAGAGTCAAACTGAGGACTGTACCAGTTGTTTGGACACTGGCATGATCGTAAGCGGAGGGCAAAGGTAAAAGTGAGTATGTGCCACAGAGAACAGGCAGTTTTCTGGTGAAAGATGTGCATTCCACATCTTTTTCTTCTGATGTATGCAGTGCCTCCCATGCCAGGGGTGTTATAGGTGTTGAACTAGAGGGAGGCACACACATATCAGCGGCAGAAGATGTGGATCCCTTGTCCATGGCAGCTCTCGTGTAGCAGCACATAAGGCAGCACTACAACAAGAAGGATCTGCTGGTTTTGCAACACAGCGACAATGTCATGGTGGTAGGCACTCAATCTGGCAATGAGGGAGTCCTGCTTCTGTTGGATGGACTCTAAGACTTTTTGGATAACCCCCAGCCTGTAGGCAATCTTGCTGGTGCCACATTGGCTGGGCAGACTATAACATGTCATGTGACTCAGGCCCACACCATTGTATGTGTACCTGCCTCCTCTGATTTGCCCACTTTCCGGCCCTGGCACACTGGTAAGTGCCACAAAGTGATCCTACCCAGATAATACTTTACTTCCGACTTGCCTAAGACACGTGGAATATGAGTGACCATATCCAATGGTGCTACATGTTGCTTTGTTATAGAAAGCAATTAGTGAGGCCTCACCCCACATGGTAGTAGTGGTGTGAATAGTGGCACATACCTACATATGATTCCCATATCAGGAGGGCCACCCACTTCAGCCTGGGTTATTCCATGAGTTCTGTCACTTTTGATGACTACGTTGTTCTTTGTATCCCTTGTCAAGTCACTGTTTGACATCCTAAATCTTTTACATGCAGTACCATGAGACAATGTTGCATCAGACTCCAACTTGGCACATGCTACATGTTCCTCCGGTCCACTTGACATGTATGTTGTAGTCCCCCAACGGGCAGTTTTCTACAATCTCTCCTCAGGAGTGCCACAAGCTTTGCATAGTCGGACCCAGCAATTCATGTGTATTTGTGTAGCTACAATGCAGTACACATGTTCATACCCACTTCCCAACTATGCACAGTCTCCTCATTCAAACCAAATGTCACTTTGAAATGCACAGTGGGCGCCTGCATTGCACAACAGTAGCAGTGGCCCATCATGCCCACACATCATTATTAGTATGTACAAACATGATCCGGTGGTGTGCATCTTTTACAATTCCCTAACCTCCAATTGAATATTTGTGAGGAGCTCCTGTGGTGCCTTCCATGGCGACTGACACCTGGGTGCACTCACACTGTATGCGAGGTCAGCCGGGTGCAATGTAGTTTCACGCAGGATAATATAGACATCTATCTTACCATGTCCCTATCTGTGGATACCTCCCATCGAATATGTGACAGAACAACTAGGTCCTAACCAACTATAGCCTAAACCACTACTGCTAAACAACTAAAAAGTCTCTACAACTAAGTACTGAACAACTACTGTCTAAACAACAATTGTGTCTGAATAACAATTGTGTCTGAATAACAATTTCCTAAACATATAATTTTAGGGTTGGACATGTGTTACATACAGGGCTTTGGTCATGGTCAGGGTAGTATTATAATAAACGTAAACTTCCTATCCATGGTTAATGTATGTGTTAGGATTAGGGTATCATTAAAACATAATACCACAATTGACAAAGAAACCAAATTGATGTAATTGAAATATCGTTTTCAATGCAATATATAGCAAAATCTGTTTTTCAGTGCAACTGTTTTCATCAAAAACGTTTCTGTACAATGCCACTTCTCTAAAATGTACTGGAATGAAATATGACAGATCCCTCTACAATACCATTGCTATCCGATTTTCGAAAAGTATAACCTACTAATTGCGGTGCATTCAATGACAAATTGGATGAGAGACATTCCAACCATGCTCCCTATTTCTCTTAGGCAAAATAAAACATCCTGCCCCCAACATTTGTACTGTTTTCCGCATCTTTGTAACCATGTCACCTGTAAACAAGAGCAGTGCAAGAACTGCACACTGTACAAGAAGGTGTTTCTACTGTATGCTATCATTTATAAAAGATATTTCTTCGAGTTATCTTTTTTGTCCTTCTCAGTTAATGAAAAAAAGTCAATCATTCCACCGCCAACACCATAGCCTAAGATACAGCACTTTCTCTCAAGAAAATAGCGCCTATTTGTCAGTCAGTGGAAACAGGTAGACTCCTTCACACTCTGCACAGCGGAAAGCAAAATGAACTATTCGTCACCCCTCTCTGTGATTAAGCTTTCAATCAAGTGCACCCTGCAGCAAAATCATTAAAAGGACATCTTCTAAGAACTAACTCCCCAGCACATAAATCTCTAGCTGGATTACTATAATGAGCATAAGGAAAGTGAACACTTCTTAAATGTTTTCACCTCAATAAAGACCACGAAAAGTTGAAAATGGTTTGTAACTTGCTAAGGTATTAATAATTTATAAATAATACTAGTGGTCCGAATGCATCACTTTCTTGTGGTACCTTTTGTGGAATTGTGAACAATTACAATCATAAATCGCTTTTATACCATTTGTATACTGAATAATTTAAGCATATCATCCTCTATGCATATCATCCTTTGAAAAGAGAAAGAAGTGGAATAATTATCAGAAGACGTTAGCATTGACGTCTATTGGAAGTATCGTATTTGGACTGTATGGAAGGCAGGGCATGCAGGAAAGTAAATTCAATTACTGCCTGTAATCAAATGCATCGTTTGCAACTAAAGTATTTCTCTCCCTGCTCAAATTATGGTTACGTGCCCTGATGCTTAGTGCCGCAGTCCAATGCGCCACAGGCTGGATTTGCGCTTTATAAATACACACAATAAAATAAAACAAATTAAAATAAAACAAGATAACAATGCAGGAATTGGTTACAGGAGCTCTAAAACGTTCAATTTTATTGTATGGATGATGGAATGAGAAAACCAGTATTTTGAAAAACAGTAAATCAAAAATCCACATCTCTCGTGGAGGCAGTAGCAAATTTTGCTATATAGTCCTAAAAGGGAATAGAAACAGCTGATGTGCTTAATTACCAATACCTTACCCTTTCAAGCAATACAAAACTCAATCATGCCTGTCTTGTGCATGCTGTTAGCATAAATCAATTTAGACAAAGCTGTTTTTCAGAAGGAAATGTTGGAGACAGAAATATGTCTACATGGCGTAGATCCTACGAAATCTTGGAAATATTACCCTTTCGCGAGGTAAGTTGCATCATAAAATGCAGAGTTCACTTATTTAGACCCTCTATTTCTAAGTTTCCTGTTACTACAATCTACACTGAAGGTGGTATTCAAATGTACATGTATCATACATCATTGTAACACGAGGCGGCCAGTCTTCTAACTTTGAGCAAATTAATAAGCGATTACGTTGATTAAATTACAATGCGAGTCAAAAAATGAAGCACAGGAAAGAGAATCTATAATACCATATTGGCGGTATCTTGGTTTCATGATTAAGACATACGAAAGAACAATATATTCACAATTAGCTGTAAAACAGCAATGTGAAAACATAGGCTTTATAATACACACAAAATTATATGAGATATGTAAACTGTTGATAATAATTCTGCCAGTGCTTAAAATCACCCCTATATTCCAAAGGTATCATTGATGTTCTTGAATTGATCCTTCTAGACCTATGGAAGGTTTAGCAAGGCTCGCAGTGTCAACAGTAATGATTATAGATGATTTCACTTTTATTAATTATTTTTCTTTACTCAGACATTTTCACTTGAACACATTTGATACACTATTAGGCTTGTGGACAGCTACTTTATGCACGTCATATGTCTAGACTAAGCATTACTGAAATGAACTCAGGGCCTCATTTACAATACTTGAAACATTGCTGCTTTGCAGCAGTGATGTCACAAAAACTTGCACTGCGGAAAAAAAGTTTACGAAATCATAGATGGGTTGTAATTACAATACGGTGCTCCATAGTGTAGGGCAGAGGTCCTCAAACTGGAGGAGCCGGTCCCCCAAGGGGACCTCAAGTGATCCTGGGGGGGCGCCAGACTCTGGCCAAAAGAATCATTATAAAGATAACAGGGCCTTGTTTTATGCAGAAACATTTTATTGCATTTTTAAAAAGGCAATAGTACTGTAATGTTTAGATAGGTCTAGACATATTTAAACATTGACATCTTTATAAAATAAATATGAAAAATTCTGAGGGGGGCCAATGATTTTTATTTTCAATTAAGGGGAGGCAGCATTAAAACGTTTGGAAACCACTGGAGTAGGGTCAGAGGATGCATCAGAAATACTGACACATCTGAGGGAAGGATGCCACAAGGCATCCACTCCAAAACTGATGCTTTGCTGAATTTGGAGCCAGAACTCACGTAACATCAGCAATGTGTTAAAAATCTAAGGCGATGTGTCAGTTCAGATTGACGCATGTCGCCTAATGTGAGAGTACCAATGTGAAAGACTGTAAAATGATGGGATATCACCGTCTACACTTTTACATTGGTCCTGGATGTAAGAGGCAATTTATGAGTTATATCTATGTGTTACATTACAGTGGGCATAGTCTACTGATGTGAATGGACAGCCCTGAATATGTGTGACATAGTGAGAGATAGTGTAATGTAAGTGAACAAAATCATATGTTGGAATTTGAAGTGGCAATGTGTGTATTACCTACGTTATGTGTGTACTTACCTATTGTCCTTTGGAGTACGCAGGCTTGGACCTGGGGACCCCATCCTCCATGGAGAAGTGACAATCCTGGCCTGTCCCTTACAAAAAGTACACAACACATAACCTTGCTGCAGTGGATGATTGAATCATAGGTGCCATTGTCCCAGGATGGTCAAGGAGTCCTACAACATGAGTTTCACATGTGTAGACCTACTACAACTAGTAGGAATGTAAAAAAACATACATTTTCCCAGGCATTAAGTGACTTTAAATGGCCAGATTCCTGGTTTAAAGACAATGCATCAGTCCCGACTCCTGGGTTTTAGAGGCGTAGGAATTCGGATGCATCAGGATAAACATGATGCATCTTGAAGAAACATCAAAAGAGGAAAATATTGCAAACATCACTGCATCAGTTTTAAGCGACTTTTTCTGATGGAACCCACAGTCTGCATACATTAATATCAGAGTGACAAAGCCAGATCCCGGGCAAATTTCTTTTGGCACAGTGCCAAGAAAAATGACACATTTGGCCAAATGCATCATGTTGTAAATAGGGAGCTAGCACAGCATTGCCATCGTGTAAAAAAAAATGATGCAACAGCGGTGCAGGGTCCATGTAAATAAGCCCCTCAATACCATGATAAGTAGATGTTTGGTTAAGTGTAGATGAGATCAGGGCCTTGATTCAGGCAATTCTACTAGTACTCAAGGCTGGTAATATTAAAAAATTTACTTTGAAATAAGTCCCGAAGTTTATACCTTTTCTTAACATAATCCAATACACCAATGCAGTTGCTGTTTAAATTTCAAATGCTTTATTTAATTGTGCCTTCCCTTGGAGTATTTGCTTTGTCCTGATGTATTTCTGTGTTTCTGTGTTTTAATGCAATCAATCACTCCTCTATAAAACATTGTGAGATCCAAGTTACTGCTTGTTATCCGGCTAAATTCAGGTTGTGGATTTGTGTTTAGGACAGGGCACAATTGGGTGCTCTGGAGCTGAGACTGGAGACTGTGGGCCCGATTCGCAAAGGTAAAGTTAGACCAAAAATTTAACTTTCCGACTTTCGTTATTCACAAAGGTAAGTTACGAGTAGTATCTTTAAGTCTGCACTCGGGGCAGAGTCTCCGCACTTAGGTTAGTTTCCTCACTCAGGGCGGAATCTCTTCACTGGGGTGGAGGAAGTAATATTTCATCCTGATACACCTGTGTCAGTGCCTGCCATTCTCCCACCCATATCTAGCTGAAACTCCATAGCCCAACAACCAATACCAGCCTTGCTGCACAGATAAAAGCAGAGCTGCCACAAACCTCTCAACATGTCGCTGAATTTGTTTTTTGGTTTGTCCCTTGCCATGCCATAGGAGGATTTGAGGAGAAGGAGGTGGAGGGGAGTAGAGAGGATATTCAGACAAAGGATGAACCTCTTTGGGATATCCAGACGAGAGGTGTCGTGGCCAGGTACTGTTTCCCCCCTGATGTCACCTTTGAGATGGTTTGTGAATAGGAGCAGTTACTAGACTCTGTGTCCTGCCACTCTTACACCCTCCCAGCCTATGTCAGGATCTTAGCATCTTTCCATTTTTTGTGCTATGGGGTTGTTCTAGTGATCTTGTGGGTATCCCTAAGGCAACCCACTCCTGATGCTTTCCTCAGGTACTGAGCTGCAGCAATAAGAGAGCCCATCTCCAAATACGAATGCCCCATACACTGGCCAGAAGGCAATGGGTAGCTAGGGATTTCTACTGCATTTCCTGCTTCCCACATGTGCCAAGTGCTTCTGGTTGCACTCATGTGGCTATTCAGCCATCTTGCCACAATGCACACACCTTCTGCAACAGACACTGCTGGCCCTCTAACAGCGTGCAGGTTGTCTGTGATGGCAGTGGTAGCTTTATTGATGTGCATGCAGTGTTTCCAGGAAGTATCCATGACAGCTATGTATTCCGCAGGTCACCTCTTGCCCAGCGGATGGCAGCGGGAGAATTTGGCAACATATGGCTACTAGGTATGTACCAAGCATCACTCAAGTATGGTATGTATACATGTTTTTTAATATACACAACCACTAAGCAACACTAATCCTCATGCCTAATACATGCACTCAACAGACACAATGGGGGTGATTCTGACAGGCCGGCGGTGCCCCGCAGGGCATTCTGACCGCGGCGGTTCGGCCGCGGTCAGAAGAGGCAAACCGGCGGTCTCCCGCCGGTTTACCGCTGCCCTTAGAATCCCCCATGGCGGCGCAGCTTGCTGCGCCGCCATGGGGGATTCTGACACCCCCTACCGCCATCCTGTTCCTGGCGGTTCGCCCGCCAGGAACAGGATGGCGGTAGGGGGTGCCGCGGGGCCCCTGGGGGCCCCTGCCGTGCCCATGCCAATGGCATGGGCACGGCAGGGGCCCCCGTAAGAGGGCCCCGCAAAGTATTTCAGTGTCTGCTAAGCAGACACTGAAATACGCGATGGGTGCAACTGCACCCGTCGCACCCCTGCAACTCCGCCGGCTCAATTCTGAGCCGGCGTCCTCGTTGCAGGGGCATTTCCTCTGGGCCGGCGGGCGCTCTTTTGGAGAGCGCCCGCCGGCCCAGAGGAAATGTCTAAATGGCCGCCGCGGTCTTTTGACCGCGGTGCGGTCATTCAGCGGCGGTACCTTGGCGGACGGCCTCCGCCGTCCGCCAGGGTCATAATCAGGCCCAATATGTACTATTTCATTTATCATGTACTGTACAGATACAAGAGGGGCATGTACAAACATTAATTCATTGCCATCCTCAGGTGATTCTGCATATGCACTCTCCCCTCATCTCCTTACACCATACAAATGTACAACCACTGTACATCAGTGGAGGTACAACTGAGGACACATACATACACAAGCCATCACTGAGCACAGTGTTGGTCTTCTGAAGTCAAGATTCAGATGTCTTGCCCATCCATGGGGGGTGCTGCTGTACTATCCTCAAGTTGTGTGCAGGATTATAGTAGCCTGTTGTATTTTGCACAACATAGTATTAAATCATTGCTTACACACATACTTCTGGACCATCATTTAGGTCTAAATCCGGAAAACTAGGCAGTTTTATAAAACAGAGGGCAGAGTATGCATGTGCCGGTTGACACTTTATTCACTTGAGCAACCTGTTGTCTTATGACCTTCATGTGATGTGCAGTCTGTTGTCAAAAATGACTTTTTACACTCCGGAGGTGATTCCAACCCTGGCGGTCGGTGATAAAGCGGCGGCCAACCCGCCAACAGGCAGGCGGTAAAAAAAATGGAATTCTGACCATGGCGGGAACCGCCAACCCAGACCGCCACTTTAACACTCCGACCGCCACGGCGGGACAAACAAACAGCGCGCCGTCACCGCCAACAGGCAGACGGCAGACAATGTACCGTCCACCCTATCACAACTCACCAATCCGCCACCTTTTCCGGGGCGGGAGCCCCGCCGATAAAAACACGGCGGGAACAGACTACAAACGGGAAAACGCTCACCTCTATACACTCCACGAGGATGGAGGACAGCATGGAACCCGAATTGAACATCCTACCTGCTCTCGTCTACCTGCTCATCTACCACGAGTACGAACTCCGGCGCAGACGACAACGGTGAGTACTGCACCTACGACACAGGGGAGGGGGAGGAGGAAGGGTTACGGGCACACACATACGCAATACACCCACCCCCCAACTATCTACACAGCAATGCAGAGCACAAAGTCAAAGTGACACCACCCAAACCCCCCGGAATAATGAAAAGATATAATTAAAGTGAGAAACTAAATTTATGTATAAAATAGGTTCATTGAAGTCATGGTAAAATAGGAAAATGAATTAAAAAAAATCAAGTTAAAACATTGCGTAACTGATAAATAGAGGCAATAAGTCCTGCACAGTCACTGAAATTTCAACTGTCCGTGGGCCAAAGTGTATCAACACATGGGCAAAGCCCACACAGGAGACCTGAGTCCGTTGGAGAGAACACTGCAGGGGCATCAGATGATAAAACTACAGGCACCTCAGGGGGAAGGGAAGGGGGGGCACCACAGCCACATGAGTCCACGACGCCAGATCCACGAAGGGGCCACCATGCCCGCTGTGCCATCCTGGGGAGTGCAAAGCCACAGTCTCTCAAGTCTCTACAGTGGGTGGCTTGCCCACTGCCATATCCTGGGCAGTGCAAAGCCACAGTCTCTCAAGTCTCACAAGTGGGTGGCTTGCCCACTGTTCAATCCTGGGGAGTGCAAAGCCACAGTCTCTCAAGTCTCTACAGTGGGTGGCTTGCCCACTGCCATATCCTGGGCAGTGCAAAGCCACAGTCTCTCAAGTCTCACAAGTGGGTGGCTTGCCCACTGTTCAATCCTGGGGAGTGCAAAGCCACAGTCTATCAAGTGGATAACAGTCTCCACAGACAATGGAGGAGGCAGGGTGGCCCGAGTGCAGCGTGAACAGTAGCTCGACACAGAACCGGCACTGTCATTGGGCCAGCGGTGCTTGAGACAGCGGGGTCCAGCGGAGCGGTGCTTGAGATGAAGGGCCCGGCGGAGCGGTGCTTGACAGGAAGGGCCCAGCGGAGCGGTGCTTGAGACGGCGGGGCCCAGCGGAGCGGTGCTTGAGACGTCGGGGCCCAGCGGAGCGGTGCTTGACAGGAAGGTCCCAGCGGAGCGGTGTTTGACAGGAAGGGCCCAGCAGAGCGGTGCTTGAGACGGCGGGGCCCAGCGGAGCGGTGCTTGACAGGAAGGGCCCAGCGGAGCGGTGCTTGAGACGGCGGGGCCCAGCGGAGCGGTGCTTGAGACGGCGGGGCCCAGCGGAGCGGTGCTTGACGGTGGGGCCCAGCGGAGCGGTGCTTGACAGGAAGGGCCCAGCGGAGCGGTGCTTGACAAGAAGGGCCCGGCGGAGCGGTGCTTGAGACGGCGGGGCCCAGCAGGGCGGTGCTTGAGACGGCGGGGCCCAGCAGGGCGGTGCTTGAGACGGCGGGGCCCAGCGGAGCGGTGCTTGACAGGAAGGGCCCAGCGGAGCGGTGCTTGAGACGGCGGGGCCCAGCGGAGCGGTGCTTGACAGGAAGGGCCCAGCGGAGCGGTGCTTGAGACGGCGGGGCCCAGCGGAGCGGTGCTCGACAGGAAGGGCCCAGCGGAGCGGTGCTTGACAGGAAGGGCCCAGCATAGCGGTGCTTGAGACGGCGGGGCCCAGCGGAGCGGTGCTTGACAGGAAGGGCCCAGCGGAGCGGTGCTTGAGACAGCGGGGCCCAGCGGAGCGGTGCTTGAAAGGAAGGGCCCAGCGGAGCGGTGCTTGAGACGGCGGGCCCAGCGGAGCGGTGCTTGACAGGAAGGGCCCAGCGGAGAGGTGCTTGAGAAGGCGGGGCCCAGCGGAGCGGTGCTTGACAGGAAGGGCCCAGCAGAGCAGTGCTTGACAGGAAGGGCCCAGCGGAGCGGTGCTTGAGACGGCAGGGCCCAGCGGAGCGGTGCTGGACAGGAAGGGCCCAGCGGAGTGGTGCTTGAGAAGGCAGGGCCCAGCGGAGCGGTGCTTGACAGGAAGGGCCCAGCGGAGCGGTGCTTGACAGGAAGGGCCCAGCAGAGCGGTGCTTGTGATGGCGGGGCCCAGCGGAGTGGTGCTTGAGACGGCGGGGCCCAGCGGAGCGGTGCTTGACAGGAAGGGCCCAGCGGAGCGGTGCTTGAGACGGCAGGGCCCAGCGGAGCGGTTCTTGACAGGAAGGGCCCAGCGGAGCGGTGCTTGACAGGAAGGGCCCAGCGGAGCGGTGCTTGAGACGGCGGGGCCCAGCGGAGCGGTGCTTGACAGGAAGGGCCCGGCGGAGCGGTGCTTGAGACGGCGGGGCCCAGCGGAGCAGTGCTTGAGACGGCAGGGCCCAGCGGAGCGGTGCTTGACAGAAAGGGCCCAGCGGAGCGGTGCTTGAGACGGCGGGGCCCAGCGGAGCGGTGCTTGAGACAGCAGGGCCCAGCGGAGCGGTGCTTGAGACGGCGGGGCCCTCTTCAGCGGTGCTTGACAGGAAGAGCCCAGCGGAGTGGTGCTTGAGACGGCGGGGCCCAGCGGAGCGGTGCTTGAGACGTCGGGGCCCAGCGGAGCGGTGCTTGACAGGAAGGTCCCAGCGGAGCGGTGCTTGACAGGAAGGGCCCAGCGGAGCGGTGCTTGAGACGGCAGGGCCCATCGGAGCGGTGCTTGACAGGAAGGGCCCAGCGGAGCGGTGCTTGAGACGGCGGGGCCCAGCGGAGCGGTGCTTGACAGGAAGGGCCCAGCGGAGCGGTGCTTGTGACGGCTGGGCCCAGCGGAGCGGTGCTTGACAGGAAGGGCCCAGCGGAGCGGTGCTTGACAGGAAGGGCCCGGCGGAGCGGTGCTTGAGACGGCAGGGCCCAGCAGGGCGGTGCTTGAGATGGCGGGCCCAGCGGAGCGGTGCTTGACAGGAAGGGACCAGCGGAGCGGTGCTTGAGACGGCGGGGCCCAGCGGAGCGGTGCTTGACAGGAAGGGCCCAGCGGAGCGGTGCTTGAGACGGCGGGGCCCAGCGGAGCGGTGCTTGACAGGAAGGGCCCAGCGGAGCGGTGCTTGACAGGAAGGGCCCAGCGTAGCGGTGCTTGAGACGGCGGGCCCAGCGGAGCGGTGCTTGACAGGAAGGGGCCAGCGGAGCGGTGCTTGAGACAGCGGGCCCAGCAGAGCGGTGCTTGAAAGGAAGGGCCCAGCGGAGCGGTGCTTGAGACGGCGGGGCCCAGCGGAGCGGTGCTTGACAGGAAGGGCCCAGCGGAGAGGTGCTTGAGACGGCGGGGCCCAGCGGATCGGTGCTTGACAGGAAGGGCCCAGCAGAGCGGTGCTTGACAGGAAGGGCCCAGCGGAGCGGTGCTTGAGACGGCAGGGCCCAGCGGAGCGGTGCTTCACAGGAAGGGCCCAGCGGAGCGGTGCTTGAGACGGAGGGGCCCAGCCAATTCTCCTCCGCCTGATGATGCTAATGCACACATGCACAAGAAGATAAAGAAAAAGGGTGGGGGGAGAAATAAAAACAGGTTGAGTGCATGCATTGTCAACACCGTTGGCGGAGAGGACAGACACAGGAGCCTCATGCACTAAGCCGCGCAATCGGGGTACACTACTCAGTACTTTTGACTAGGCCAACAGGTCTAGGGACAACAAACGCGCACATGGGTGATGCAGGACCATGGATAGCTGTACTTGTCACCCTACAGAGGTGGGGGGCGGGGGCACAGGGACATGGCTAAAGGAGAGGACTACACTACAGAAAGCGCCCTGGCCTAATGTCACCCAGAGCCCTCCTCCCCCACCCAGGCACCTCCACTGCGCGTAAAGATAGCTGAATGTGCTGGTACTCACCCCCTTGTGTCTGCTGTGATGTCCTCACGCGCCCATCCAAATCTTGGTAGGCCACCGCCAGGATCCGGGACATCAGGGGGGTCAGGGTATGACTGGCACCCCTCCTAGGTTGGGAGGCCATCCCCAGCAGTGACTCGGCGGTCTTCCTGGTGCTGCGGCGGATGTCCTCCCACCTCTTGCGGCAGTGGGTGCCCCGTCTGTTGTGGACCCCCAGGGTCCGGACTTCCTTGGCGATGGCACGCCAAATGTCGACTTTCTGATGGGCGCTGACCTATTTGACATGTACAGGGTGGAATTGGAAATATCATTTTTCCGCATGTTAGATGTGATTGGCCCCCCCTCCCCAACCTTGCCATGTGGCACATGCTCTCAACTGTCGTGCCTTGCACTCGTCATTCTCTCCCCACCCCACCATCTTATATCCACCACACTCAACACAGGCATAGCCCATTCAACGTGCACCCAGTGTACTTACCTGTTGGTCTGGAGCACCGTAGAGTAGCGCATACTGGGGCAGGACCCCATCCACAAGTTTCTCCAACTCTTCTGTAGTGAAGGCAGGGGCCCTTTCCCCAGTCGCAGCAGCCATTGTCTCTTCCAGACCGAGTTCACAGCAGCACTTGCAGTATAGGTCCTCTCCTGTGGATGATCAGGTCTCGAGTGATTAATCAGATAGAAAATGGCAGTCACGCCCACGGCGGTGCCTACCGCGGCAGTGCGTACCGCGACCGCCGGCGCACCTAGTCATTGGCTCGTGCAACCCATAGGGTTCAATGTTAACCAATGCCGCTTGGCGCCGCGGTCTTCGACCGCCTACCGCCACGGTGTGTCACGCCAGCGCATTGACCTCACATCCCACTGTCACACTTCTCAGGTCAGGCAGCCGCCATTTCAAGGGCCCACATGGCTTAATTTCTACTGCGTCACACAGGCCTAGGCCTTGCATTGCCACTCATACAAGCCATTCAATGCATAGCGATTCGTGTACTGTTCAAGCTGTAGTTATGTACCTGTGGGTTGCTTGACTCTGTACTCCATGTTCTCCTTCCTAGGCACCGTCCGCTGGGACTTGCGAGGAGAAGGAGGAATCCTCCTGTGTACCGACCGCTGGTGGACCTGTCGACAATGGAGGAACCTTCATATAATACTTCAAAACCGACTTGACCGAGCCACTATACATGAACTGTGTGCCCAGCTGGAGCCAGCACTGATGTCCCCCATCCGCAAACCCACAGGAATTCCCAATCTGGTGCAGGTTCTGTCAGTCCTCCATGTTTTGGCAAGTGGGTCTTTTCAGACAACAGTGGCCATGTCATCAGGGATGTCTCAGCCTATGTTTTCTAAGGTTTTGTCCAGAGTGTTGTCTGCCCTGACGAAATACATGCGGAGCTACATTGTTTTCCCTGAGGAGGGTGATTTGGCCACTGTGAAGGGTGACTTCTATGCCCTTGGACATATCCCCAACATCATTGGTGCCATTGATGGGACCCATGTGGCCTTAGTACCCCCAAAAGACGATGAGCAGGTGTACAGAAACAGGAAAAATTACCATTCTATGAATGTGCAGGTGGTCTGTTTGGCTGACCAGTACATATCCCAAGTAAATGCCAAGTTCCCTGGGTCAGTGCATGACGCGTATGTTATGCGAAATAGCAGCATCCCCTATGTGATGGAACAGCTACAGAGACAACATGTGTGGCTAATCGGTGACTCTGGTTACCCCAACCTGCCATGGCTATTGACCCCAGTGAGGAATTCCCGGACCAGGGCAGAGGAACGGTACAATGAGGCCCATGGGCGATCTAGGAGGATCATAGAAAGGACCTTCGGGGTCCTGAAGGCCAGGTTTAGGTGCCTGCATATGACAGGTGGATCCCTAATGTACTCACCAAATAAGGTGTGCCAGATCATCGTGGCCTGCTGTATGCTTCACAATCTTGCATTGTGACGCCAGGTGCCTTTCCTGCAGGAGGATGGTCCAGATGGTGGTGTTGTAGCAGCTGTGGAGCCTGTGGAGAGTGAAGAGGAGGAAGACGACGGGGACGACACGGACAACAGGGACACAGTTATACAACAGTATTTTCAGTAGCACACAGGTAAGAATCCCCCACGCCATTTTACATTTACTTCAGGCCTCCTGCATCTCTACTTTCTGTGTTTCCCCCCAGTTCCTTTCAACTGAATTGTGACTTTCCCTTCCCTTTTCAGAGCTGTATGACCCACTGCATGACTTCTGCTTTGTTTGCCCATGGAGTAAAGCACATTGACATTGGTATGTTGTCATCACAATGTAACTGAACATTTTTGAACCGTTATGTGTAATACATTTGTTAAGAATACAAGCAGACTCCTGATTTTTTAAGTGCAATTAGTGATTTATTTAAAGTGCTACATATAGGTCCATGATAGTAAAACGGTGATGGGTGGGGGTGGAGTAATGTCCATGGCAGAGTCCAGTTCTCAGTCGCACAGGTGCATTGTACATATGCCTGTGGAAGGATGGAGCAGGGGCAGTTCAAGGTTGGACAGGGTGACAATGTGGGACAGTGGAATGACATCAGGGGGTATCTTATGCTGGCGGGGGTCTTGGCATCCTACTCTGTCTTCCTTTGTGATCTCAGGTTCCTCTTGCGGGGTGGTTGATCTTCAGCAGGAGGTGGGGTTCTGGTGGCCTGTCGTTGTGTGGGGGCCTCCTGTCCACTAGCGCCGGCGGAGGTGGTAGGCTGTTCCTGGTCCAGGCTGGTGACAGGGGCCCTTTGGGGTGCCACATGGTCCCGCAATGTGGTGACTATTTGGTTGAGGGCCAGGACGATGTTCCTGAGCTCCTCTCTGTACCCCATGTACCGTTCCTCCTGCTGTGCCTGGATCTCCTGGAACCTGGCCAGTACCGTCGCCATTGTCTCCTGGGAGTGGTGATATGCTCCCATGATGGTGGTGAGGGCCTCTTGGAGAGTCGGTTCCCTGGGCCTGTCCTCACCCCCCTGTCGCACTGCAGCCCTCCCAGTTGCCCTGTTTCCCCGGGCCTCTGTCCCCTGGACGGTGTGCCCACTACCACTGCCCCCAGGTCCCTGTTGTTGTTGGGGTGTTGGGTCAGCCTGGGTGCCCTGTAGTGGCGGACACACCACTGATTGACCTGTCCTGGAGACAGAGGCATGGGCCCGCTGGGTGGGAGCTGTGCTGATATTCCCAGAGGGGATTAGGTCTGCTGTGGCCTGTGTCTGTGTGTGGGGAACCGACTGTCCAGAGGTCCCCGATGGTCCGGGCTGGTCATCAGGTTCTAGGTCGACAGATCTGCTGTCCTCACTGGGGGCCTGTTCTGGGGGTGGGATGGACAAATCTGGACCCTCCTGGCTGGTGTGTTGGCGTTCGGGCCCTGCAGGGGTAAAAGAGTATGGTTATTGCTTCTGTGTGTTCAATGGCGTGCGATTTGTGTGTGACCTTGTCCCCCAGTGCTGGCATTCCCTTGTGGGAGGAGTTGTGAGGGTGGTTTGTGGGGCGGGATGGGTATGTGCAGTGGTCATGCATAGGTGATGGGTGTCCATGGTTTGTGTTGCCATTCAGGGTTTGGTTTTGGGTTGGGTGGGTTGTGCTGGTGAGACATTGGCAGGGAGGATGTGTGCTGGGGGGTTGGGGGTGAGGGTGGGGGTGTGGGTTGGCATGCTGGTGGTTGGGGGGGGGGGAGTAGTTGAGATTAGACCTACCAGAGTCCATTCCTCCGCTTACTCCAGTGAGGCCCGCAGGATGCAGGATGTTCAAGACCTCTTGCTCCCATGCAGTGAATTCGGGAGGAGTGGGTGGTGGTCCGCCGCCAGTCTTCTGCACAGCGATGTTGTGTCTAGAGACCATCGACCGTACCTTCCCCCGTAGGTCGTTCCAGCGCTTACGGATGTCTTCCCGGTTTCTGGGATGCTGTCCCACAGCGTTGACCCTGTCGACGATCCTTTGCCATAGCTCCGCCTTCCTGGCTATTGTGGTGTGTTGCACCTGTGTGCCGAAGAGCTGGGGCGCTACCCTTATTATTTCCTCCACCATGACCCTGAGTTCTTGGTCCGAAAACCTGGGGTGTCTTTGGGGTGCCATAGGGTGGTGTGGATGAGGTGTGGGGTGGTGTTTGTGGTGATGTGAGTGGTGGTGTGTGGTGATGTGTGCGTAGATGTGGTGTGGTTGATGATGTTGGGTTCCTGTGTGTGTTGGGGTTTTCGATAGCTGTGCTCTCTCTCTCTCTCTCTCGCCTTCTCTCCGAATTTCTAGTAGTGGGGGTTTGTGGGTGTGTGTTTTATAGTTGCTTGGATGTGTGGGAGTGGTGTTTGTATGTGTATCAGGTGTGTGTATTTCAAATTGTCCAATGTGGCTGTGTTTTGGAGCTGGGTGTGTATTTTGACTGCGGCGGTGTGTACCGCCAATGGAATAACGCGGGTGAAAGACCGCCACGTGGATTCGTGGGTCGTAATGGCATGGGCGTGTTTGTGTTGGCATGGCGGTGGAGGTTTGGTCATCTCCAGTTTTCCACTGCCCGCTGATGAGGCGGCCTTCCGTGGATATCGGGTTTTCGGCGGTTTGGCAGTTGAAGGTCATGATATGATGGCGGTCTTCTGACCGGCGGTAAGGGCCTTTTACCGCCGAGGTCAGAATGACCCCCTCTGTCAACAAATTCCATCCTGAGACTACTTTGTAAGCAATACATGATGTCTGTAAGCATCAGCCGGTGACAAGAGTCAAAAGATTGTCCATGCTATACAATATGTGCACGTCAGTGATTAGTTTTGACAACGTCTCTAAGGGCTCCATTAACTCAGGGGATTAAATGTCAGCGCATATGAGAGACCTCCCTGGACAGTTTCACAAGAGGGTTCTGATTCACAAAGGGCCTCCGCCATCAGGGCGGAGGTGTCACATTTGAGGGGTAGTTTCTATACTCAAGGCAGAATCGCTGCAATGAGATTTCGCAGTGCAAAAATACTGCCCCAAATATGGAGACTCCATCACAGCTGAGGGGCCTCCGTCACAGGGCAAAAGCCCTTTGTGAGTCAGGTCCCTTTTATGTGTGTGTGCTGCAAATTGTTTGGCAGTGGTTCTGTATATCTGTCATATGTTCACCGTGGTACAAGTACACCAGTGTAAAGACATGGATAGTCCATGCTCGTAGCTGACATGTTTGGCAGCTGCTCATGTGTTGTGCCACTCCAGGCCTGTGGTTAATTATAGTGGAAACTGTCACTTGTGTTCCTGTTTCACAATAGAATGAAAACAACTACAAGTCCCAGAATTCATCCTGATCATCTGGCCTGCATCAGCACATCATGAATAGACCTGGGAAACTTGGCAGGGCTGTGTGATTAGAATTGGTCTTCTTCGTGAATCAAACACCCATTGGTCTCATTCAAAAATGGCTAGGAAGTTTGTATTGTGTGTAATACAGGATGCATCACATATGCAGATCTAATGCACCCCTCTGATGACATTTCACTGTCTCAGGTTAACGTAATAGGTACCTTGCAATCGGCTGCCAGTGTCTGAGCTGGTAATGTTGTACTAACACACACACACCCTGCGCATATGGCACATATGGGACCATCACAGGTACAAAGACAAACTACCCTGCAGCACGCAGTGAATAAACTGTTTTGGCCATTTTCTCCAAACTATCCAAAGTGCACAACAGGAATGTGCACTTACGTTGCACTCCCCAAAGGCAATTCTGTATTATAGAAAGGGCTGCAGATGCTTGTGCTGCACTTTCCATAATAGAGATAGGGCTGGCATACAAAAAGTGCCAGCACTATCACCAGCGGGTGTCCACTTATTTGCATACACTGACATTGCACCTCATAATAAGTTGGGCACTCTCAGTGCATCTCCTGATGGCAGCCCTTTGAAGGGTAGAAAGGTGGTCCTATGGACCTCCCAGCCATCCCCTTGCAGGTAGGTGTAGTCCCTCATGGCACCTGCCTGCAAGGGCATCTTCAATTCTACTTAAAAGTGCATTCGGGTTGACACCTGCAGCGACTGCTTTAAGGCTGCTTTAAGGCTGCTTTGTTTTTTACTTAGCTGCACTGCCCCCAGGGCAGCCAGGATATGTGGCTGCCCTGGGGGCAGCACATACAAGGTAGTAGGGTACCCTTTCTCTGTTTGTACACGGCGCACCTGTTTTAAGCTTTGTCTCAGCACAAACAGAGAAAGTGCGTCCTATGCATAATAAGGCCCCAGATCTCATTGTGTGCAGCAAAACTAATTTATTCCACATAATGCAGAGACTACCTATCAAGCACGCCCCCAGTTAGTATGTTCATGTCAGTGTCACAGAATGCATGGGTGCCTTGTTCTTAGGTCCCTTAACCATGTTTGGTGAGGTGCGTTCATCAGTGCAGCACAATCGCAGAGGATCCTGCTTAGAGGAAAGGCTGACACAGAATGTCCATAAAATGGATGTCTGCCCCTCCCATTAGGGGGCTGGGAGTGCTGCCCCCTACTGATGAAGGATCAAATCCAGAAATGCATTTATGGGCCTGATTCACAATGTGTCCTTGCACCTGAAATTCTCATTATGGAAATTCTTCCCCTAGTTCAATGACTCAACTGTGACTTAGGGGCATATGTCAGTCAGGACCTATGTGTCTGCAGATAAACAGCACTACCTGCTCCAGCTTTGGTGAAACACTACAATCTACTTTGATGTAAGTGCCAAATGTGGACCTCATGTACCATAATGTTAAAAGGCAAACTGTGCTCAGATGTAATATAGTGTGTACCTAAATGCTCTTCTCTTCTTAAATTGGACTTCCTGCCCTTACTTCACATGTATTCAGATTTCATATATATTAAACCTTGTTTTCTCTCCTGAGTGCGGAGTCTCCACCCTGAGGGCAGAGTCTACGTCTCGGTGTAGAAAACAGCACTGGATGCAGAAACTCAGCACTCTGGGTGGAGATTGGGAAAACAGCCCAGAACCCAATGTTTTCATACAGGATATGACAAAGAAGAAATACAAGGCAGGACGTTCATAACAGGAAATTGCAGGCAGACATTTTTATGGTCATTATGTTATTCTGCTGCTCTGTTAACTCCCCCCAACATGGCTGAGCCACCTGATGAGAAGGCACCCCACTTCAGTGAAGCTTAACTGGGCATATTAGCTGGAGGGGTGCTTGAAAAGTACCCTCAGCCTAATGGGGGTCCAGAGGACCAGCTCAGCAATGCAGCACATGCCTGACTCTGGGTCAACACTGAGGAGTGCTGCAGTGCAGAGGGCATGTACTACTGGTGGGCCAGAACATGCTGCAAACCCTGGGAGGACCTGAAATGCTGGGCCTGTCTGAAGGCCCAGGAATTATTGTGGAAGGCACCCACCCCTATGTGCACAAGCCCCACCTTACACCACTGTATACGAGGGTCCAGAGGGCTGCCTGGTTGACCCTCCATGCCCAGCTGGAGTAGTATGAGCAGCAGTGACCTGATAAGTGCATGGCCTGCATTATGTGTCTGGTAGTATGATTTGAGTGGAGGCAGATCTGTACAGTCATGTGTCTCATGTCACCATGCATGTAATCTAGGCAATTACTGCAGTACTTACAATGCCAATTTCTCATTGGAGCACATTGAATGCACTAACAAGAGTGCATCTGGTTATTGTAGTGTTCTGTGCACAACTGGGGAAATGAGCCTCACACTTGCATTTCAATGAATAAATGCAATGCCAACATCATGACTAGTGAACCAAAGGCCTTATAACTGCTGGGTGCTATGGCAAAGTAATGGGCTACACAATGTCCAGTGTGGGTACAAGAAGTCTTTGGATATTGGATGCAGTATCATGCATGCCTTTTTTGTGTTTTCTCAGTGCAAAATATTATTTCATGTGTCTTCGAGTAAAGCCTGACTTTTGGATACTTGTCTCACACAACATAGTGCCAACATTTCCAAGGGGGGCCACATGCACACATCTTCCCAACAGTGGCTAGTATCTCATCTGTAATGTCTAGCTAGCTGTACTCACTATGCACATGAGCCAACTTGTGTACAGCACCAACAAGCAGTCTTGACATGCTAAATATGGCACTTGACATGTAGACTGTCTGATGTTGTCAGGGTTATTCCAATACATATATTCACATCTTATCAAAGGTAATATCCAAGGCCTTGTTTGTACACGTACACCCAATCCAGCATTTGAGTGGTATCAGACCATGCTACACCTCAGATGACATTTGACAGTAAGTGTAAGACTATTAGGACTGCACATTACAGGATGATCATAGATCCATGCTTGGGTGTGGGCATACCCATCCAGACTGTGTGCCATCTCTACTTGTAGACTGACATTGGAAGATGACTATGTAGCAAGGTCAAGAAATACTGATTGCAATAATGCTGAAAGTGAGGGTTGGTCAGTATAGAATTGTATACGTCCCACAATTGTGACAGACATCAGTGTGTGAGTTATTTCAGGACCTCACAGTGATAGTACACAACCATTTTGGCTTCAAGACACATCTAGTTGGTTAGTAAGATCAAAGGAGAACTAAGTCTGAGCTTGCTTAATGTACTTATGTGCTTTGTCGTGAATTGTACATCAACTACATAAAGTTTTTACCCCTATTTCAGTAAACCCGGCTGGCCAGGAACACTAGGAACAGGACCACAGCAGGGAATCTTTATGACATTGGCAGGCATAGTCTCTTTCCTCTACTGAAGAGGAGAAGGAGGAGGTGGGACCAGGAACGTCATCAGGCTGGGGTAGAGCGCCCACCTGGACAGATGACACAACATTTGCAATAGATCGGGTGGAGGCTGAAGACACTGTGGAGTGGGCACGATCAGGACACGTCTGGCCAGGGAGCAGAGGAAGTTGACTTACACACACGGACTGGACACTGCTGAGGTGTCCCTGGAGCAGGCCCTATCCCCATCTGGGCCTGCCACTGACCCCTCCCCACGTCTTGAGGCCCCTATTTCATCTGGGCCTTCAGCTGCACCCCTGACACCAGTCCCCCTACAAGTGTCTGCCCAGAAGACCCAAAGGAAATCTTTGTTCCCAACACCCCACATCCCTCCCAGTATTGTTACTCCTTTGGATTAATCCCAGGAAGTGATGGCGGCATCTAATGGGGTGCCAGATTTGCCCTCTTAGATTCCACTGCGGATCTATGATGAACCGCATAGGTTTTCAGAGGAAGATGCAAGAGACATGGCCACCCTCAATGCCAGCATCACTTCCTTGGGTGCAGCCATGTTGTCTGATGTGTCACAGCATTCCTCCCATACCAACCTCCATGTGTCTCCCTGCCCATCTACCAACACTGTTTCCCATCGTACCCCTCGTACCTCTTGTACTCTTTATGTGTCACTCTCCAGTGGGGAGTCTGGTCCTACACCAGCCAACCAAAAGGAGGCCACAGAGATGGAGCACCTCCTTATCATACAAAAGGATGATGGCCCGGATGACCAGTGACTGGACTATGTTTGGACAGTTGACAACCCTTTGTATAACAAATGATTCCCCTGACATTTCCTGACATGTTTTATTTATTTTGTCCAACCCCTGCCAAGTCCCCTTGCCCATTCTCTGAGAAGGACATTATTTGATTGCCTTTCTTCCTTTCCAATGGACAGTTATGTAATTGTATTCATTTTTTCTAGTTAATGTACAAAGTAATTTTTTTATCCAACCTCTCTGGCTTGTATAGTTCATTGTACGTGCTGGAGTCAAAGCATGAGAGTATATTTCTGGAGTGGATTAGCAATGCTTTCAACATAGTACCATTGTACACAGATGGTTCCACTAATAGACATCCCTTACACACATTTATCAACAAATAAATGGCCTACAACCAGATTAAGCAATTGAACATCCAGAACTCAGTTTAAATGTGGAATATACATATTTTATTTACAAAGAATACTGAAAAGATATATTAAAATGATCATGTGGGATCTCTCTTGTGAGTTTTCAATTGTGGTGGTGAGGGTCTGTGTGAGTATGTGCATTTTTGGAGATTTCTGAGGTACGGGTGTGGGTGGGTGTGGTGCCCTGACTAGAGTGATGGGTTTTACCTGGCTTAAGTTCACACACTCGCCAACCAGAAACCCCATTTCTAACAACTTATAACAGCAAAAATGCTGGCATTATTCCCCACACTGAGCCCCTGTGAGAGTGTGGGTAGCAGTGAGGTGGAGAAACTTGTTCATTGCCCGTATTCAACTCTGTACCAATGTGCCTCCTTAGAAATTCTTACATGGAGATGCAGAATGGTATACTTGGAAAATACAGTTCCAGTAGCCAAATGCTGAACCCACGATATACTGGGGTAGAGGCAATTCATTATGCAGCACACATAAAAAAAGGAATATGCCTCAGGGGATTGTTTTGTGAAGGAATCTGTCCCTTCTTGCACAAAATAATCCTGCTAACAATGCATGGACCCTTCCGCCATGGTGCGAGGGTGCCCTCATTGGTGGTAGGCAAGGACATTGTGCAGCAGCACAGCGAGATGACAGAACGTGCCATACAGTCTTAGGTTCGGTGCATTCCTGCCCTTTCCCTAACACATAGTGCAGCTCAACAAGGTGACTTGCTTCATTGAGCTGTGCGATATATTGAGAAATATGCCCTTATGTGTGCATACTTAGGGAAATCACAATCTTTCCTGCACTGGAGCGATTTCTGTCAACAGTCCTAAAAGATATTCAGGACCTGATTTAGAACTTGGTGGATGGAATATCTTATCACAAACTGGGTGGATATCCTGTCCTGCCCGCTGTGTGATGATATGACTTTGTCATATGAGGATCGCAATACGGTGGATGGAATATCCGTCAAATTGGTGACAGTGTATTCCATCTGCCAAGTTGTACATCAAGCCCTCAGTCACTGAACCAGGTATTATACAAACTAAATGCAGCAGTATGTATCCTTCGGTACTCCAAAGTAAGATAAAAGTGAAAGTATCTTGTTATATTTAGATGTTATTTTATGTTTATCTTTCATATGTCTTCAGCAAAAGATGCAAACATTCAGGCTCTAGACACACAAAAGCTAACACAAGCATAGCATTACTCAAGAGCACACAAGGGCAGCTCCAACAAAGATCGCTTCCAGTCATTCTACCACAGTTTTCCTCAAACTGTTCTAGTCTAGTATAACAGTTTTTGTGTCTGATAGATGGTCAGGCTCAGGAGAGGACTGCATTAGGATTTTTCTGTGTGTGGTCAGGTGGCTGCTAAATAGAACATATTTTTTTAGCTGGGTACATAAATTTGTTGGTACGAATTGGCTTGTCTACATTACATAAAAATTTGGGCCTGCTTCACAAAACATTTTTGGCTCTTGTTACTTCATGTCCTTGTTCATAAGTTAGAGCCATGCATTCTCTAAAATCCTTTTACTACTGTATTATAAAAACGAGATTCTGGAGGTGATAATGCGTGACAAAACAAGTGTGCATTTTTGTTGAGTGGCTTTTTACTGTAACAATGATGTATTATTTTGTTTTTTTGTGTTGCATTACTGCAATGTGATGTTGTGTTGTACTGCTGTTGTTCCACTGAACTCTACTTTGGCAGTTTCCTTCCAAGCATTATGGAGTTATGTTTTGTGGTTTCTTATAGAAAGTCAAGAATACTGTTCTGTTTTGAGCTAAAAGAATCTCAGGAATTGAAGTTTTCAGAATAAGCAAATATTTATCACTGTATAATGTGGTAAAATAACATCATTGCAGCTCTTCAACTACCTAAAACATCAGTCAGCCCAAAACTGAGGCAAAGAGTCATAACTCAGTGCACTTAGTGCTCACTGTATGTGATATGGACCTTGATCATGATGCTTTCAGGCGAGGAAGACAGTGATGATCTATAAGGGAAGTTGAAATGTAATCACACTATAAATAGCAAGCAGTGATGTAAGCAGCTGAATAAAGGATGTACTGCAGGACATGAGGGAGAAGAGCAAAAAGCCTGCCACTAAGATGTCCTCTCCATCAATGCATATTATGATGTCAGTTTTTACCACTTCGTTGAAATGTGTCTTGAGAGAGAGGGCTTGAACTGCATAGGAGAGTTGTCTAGTACTAGGTTATCTTAGTATTCTTCTTAAAGCTTGCACTGATTTTTTTTTTAGGAATATTTAAAGAACTATGGATCTTGGCATTGATGGAGAGGAAGTTGATGAATAAGTAAAATTATGGCCTTTTGGTGTGCCCTCATTTTATGGTTATTCTGGCGGTGTGTGTTTAGGAATCAGGAGGCAGGGAACTAAGGTGATCATTACAACCCTGGCGGTCGGTGTTAAAGCGGTCCTTCATGGCCCAGCGGGGCTTGTGCTGGCGGTCCTTCATGGCCCGGTGGGGCTTTTGCTGGCGGTCCTTCATGGCCCAGAGGGGCTTTTGCTGGTGGTCCTTCATGGCCCAGCGGTGCTTGTGCTGGTGGTCCTTCATGGCCCAGCGGGGCTTTTGCTGGTGGTCCATCATGGCCCAGTGGGGCTTGTGCTGACGGTGGCCTCCTGGGCAGGTAGGCTGGTGCTGGCGGGCCCCTCCTGGGCAGCTGGGCTTGTGCTGGCGGTCCTGTCCTGGGCAGCTTAGCTTGTGCTGGCGGGCCTGTCCTGGGCAGCTGGGGTTGTGCTGGAGGTGGCCTCCTGGGCAGCGGAGATGATGGCGGTCTTCTCCGCCGTGCTGCTCTTCCCAGACTTGCCGGGTTTCTTGTGGCCCTTTCCCAACTTGGAAGGTGTCACAGCTGACTCCACACTCCCACCGGGACCCCTGGGAGCGGCTTTGGTGGCTGGAGTCCTCCCCCTCTCCTGCCGGGCACTGGCCAACTTCTGATGCTTCAAAGGTGGGGGACTGTCTGTGCTGTGGCTCCGTGCCACACTGGCTGCCCTGGTGGGCGGTGCACTCCCGATTCCGGTGACCACAGGCACCACTGGTCCCCGAGATGTTGTGGCTGAGGTGCTAGTTCGGGACCTAGGAGACGGACGGGGTGGGGGAGGTGTGGGAAAGAGGTCAAGGTTGGACAGGAAATGTTTTTTAGACACACTGGGACGGGTAGCTGGAGGGGGTTTGGGAGTGGAGGAAGAGGTGGTGGTTGTAGGAGGTGTACGTTTGGTGACTTTGGGTGAAGGTGCATGCGCTGGAGGCTGTCGTGAGGTGGATGGCTGTTGGGTGGGTGTGTGTCTGCGTTTGTGTATATTGGGAGGGGGCGTCACAGACACACTGGTAGAGGACACAGGGGACGTGTGAATGGTAGTGGGGTGGTGACTGCACGTGAGCGTGGTGTGGTGGTGGGTGTGCTGGAGAGGGACGTAGTGGCTGTAGAGGTAGTGAATGCAGGTGTGAGTGTAGACGAGACTGGGAGGGAGGAGGGAGACAAGGAGGAGGGGGACACAGTGGAGCCAGTGGATATTGGTGTGTCTGCATGTGTGTGATGCTTGTGTGAGTGCCTGTGGGATGTGTGGTGCTTATGTTTGCCTGAGCTTCCCTTGTGTGTTGACGTGTGCATGCTGGTCTGTAGGTATGCTTGGGATAGGCTGAGGTACAGGGGATTGGGTCGAGGTGGAGGAGGTTGGAGGGGGGAGGCTAGACACAGGGACAATGGCTGCCATCAGTGCTGAGGCCAGAGTCTGAAAAGCTCGCTGAAGGGCCACCTGACCAGAATGAATGCCCTCCAGGAATGCATTTGTTTGTTGCAACTGACTTTCTACCCCCTGGATGGCATTCAAAATGGTAGACTGCCCAACAGTGAGGGACCTGAGGAGGTCAATGGCCTCCTCACTGAGGGCAGCAGGGGTGACTGGGGCAGGGCTTGAGGTGCCTGGGGCGAAGGTTATGCCCACCCTCCCGGGTGAGCGGGCACGGGGCGAAGGCTGAGGGGCTGCTGGGAGGGCGGTGCTGGAAGGGGGGGTGGCGGCTGTACCTGTAGATGGGGGTGGCACAGATGTTGCCGCCACCGCAAGGGAGCTCCCATCAGAGGACGAGTCCGTGTCACTGGTGTCAGCTCCTGTCCCCGCCGTGGAGCTCCTGTCGCCCTCCGTCCCACTGGTGAAGTCCGATTCCGTAGTGTGGCCCTTCATGGCCATGTGGGATGTAGCCCCCTGGTGCTCCAGTGCCACTGCTCCTCCGCCTGATGATGCAAATGCACACAAGAACAGGGGGACCACAAAAAGGGGGGGGACGACAGAAGAAAGACATGTTGAGTGCATGCATTACCGCTACCGTTGGCGGACACGACAGACACAGAATCCCCCTGCCCTACGGCGCGCTCTTGGGCTCCAGTGTTCAATTCCTGGGAAATGGCCTACAAGGCTATGGACGACATCTGCACACATAGATAACACAGGGGCATGACTAAGTGTAGTTGTCACTCTACAGAGGTGGGGTGGGGTGCCACATGGCCTGTCTTACGGAGGGGCCTTGCCTACGGAACTTGCCCTGGCCTACAGTCAAACTGATTGGACCCCCACCCCTACCCTTGCCATGTGACACATGCATTCACCGTCTTTCAGGCACGCAGCACTCTCCCCTCTTCCTTCTTACATCCAGCCCTCTCCACACAGGCATAGCCCATACAACATGCTCCCTGTGTACTTACCTGTTTGTCTGGAGGACCGTAGAGCAGCGTGTACTGGAGGAGGACCCCATCCACGCATTTCTCCAACTCCTCCGATGTGAAGGCAGGGGCCCTTTCCCCAGACACTCAAGCCATTGTCTCTTCCAGACCGAGGTCACAGCAGCACTTGCAGTGTAGGTCCTCTCCTGTCGAAGATCAGGTATCGAGTGATTGAAGAGATAGAATATGCCGGTCACGTCCACTGCGGTGCGTACCGTCACCGCTGGCGTACATCGTCATTGGCTCCTGGGACCCATAGGGTTCAATGTTAACCAATGCAGCATTGCGCCGCGGTCTTCGACCGCCTACCGCGGCGGTGTACAATGCCAGCGCAGTTACCTCACATCCCATTGTCCCACTTTAGAGGTCAGACAGCCCCCATTTCAGGGGCCCACATGGCTTCATTTTCAACTGCGTCACACATACCTAGGCCGAGACTCAACACACATACAGGCCACCTTTTGTGTATGAATGGGGTTCTGTGTAAACTGTGGGTACATACCTCTGAGTTGTTTGACTCTGTGCTCGCTGTTGTCCTTCATAGGCACTGTCCGCTGGGACATGTGAGGAGATGGCAGCATCCTCCGGTGTACCGACCGTTGGTGGACCTGTCGACAATGGAGAAGCAACATGTGATTATCACATACAGGCTTGACTGTGCCACAATCCAGGAACTGTGTACCCAGTTGGAGCCAGACCTGATGTCAGCAATCCGCCATCCCACAGGAATCCCCCCTCAAGTGCAGGTGCTGTCAGTGCTCCATTTCCTTGCAAGTGGGTCTTTTCAAACAACAGTGGCCATAGCATCAAGGATGTCCCAGTCTATGCTTTCCAACGTATTGGCCAGAGTGTTGTCTGCCCTTCTGAAACAGATGCGGAGCTACATCATTTTTCCTCAGGTGGAGGATTTGCCTACAGTGAAAGGTGATTTCTATGCAGTGGGAAACATCCCCAACATCATAGGTGCCATTGATGGGACCCATGTGGCTTTGGTCCCGCCCCACAGGAGTGAACAGGTTTACAGAAACCGGAAGAGTTATCATTCGATGAATGTACAGATGGTATGTTTGGCAGACCAGTACATCTCCCATGTGAATGCCATGTTCCCTGGCTTAGTGCATGACGCCTACATCCTGCAGAACAGCAGCATCCCTTATGTGTTGGGTCAACTCCAGAGGCACTGTGTGTGGCTATTAGGTGAGCACCTGGAAGCAAGACAGTGGGAATGGTTGTCTGGGTCTGGGGATATCCTTCCAGGTTAGTGCGTGTCTAACAGTTGTCCCTCGCCATTTGCAGGTGACTCTGGTTACCCCAACCTGTCATGGCTACTGACCCCAGTGAGGAATCCCAGGACAAGGGCAGAGGAATGCTACAATGAGGCCCATGGGTGAACTAGGAGGGTGATCGAGCGGACCTTTGGCCTCCTGAAGGCAAGGTTCTGGTGCCTCCATATGACAGGTGGATCCCTATTCTACTCACCAAAGAAGGTGTGCCAGATCATCGTGGCCTGCTGTATGCTTCACAACTTAGCTTTGCGACGGCAGGTGCCTTTTCTGCAGGAGGATGGTCCAGATGGCGGTGTTGTGGCAGCTGTGGAGCCTGTGGACAGTGAAGACGAGGAAGCAGAGGAAGAAGACATGGACAAGATTGTTTTGTGCTTTAAGTGTGTTTAAGTGCTCAATATTGGAGGGGGTAGTAAAATGGTGAGGGGTGATGGCGGAGGAATGTCTATGGCAGAGCCCAGTCTATTAGTCTCACAGGTGCATTGCCCATATGGGCATAGGAAATGGAGCTTGGGCAGTTTAAGTATGGACAGGGTGACAAAGTGGGACAGTAGGATGACAATCAGGGTTGTCTCATTTCTTAGTGGGGATCTTGGCATCGAGCTCTGTCTTGTTCCTGGATCTCAGGGACCACTTGTGGGGTGGTTCTCCCTCTGCATGGGGTAGGGTGCTGGTGTGGTGGTCCTGTGGCGGGGCGTCCTGTCCACTAGCGCCGGGGAAGGTGGTGGGCAGTTCATCGCCCATGCTAGTGTCAGGGGTCCCTTGTAGTGCCACAGTGTCCCTCCTGGTGTTGACGAGTTCTTCAGCACCCCTACGATCGTGCCCAGGGTGGGGCTGATGGTTCTGAGTTCCTCCCTGAAGCCCATATACTGTTCCTCCTGCAGGCGCTGGGTCTCCTGAAACTTGGCCAGTACCGTTGCCATTGTCTCCTGGGAGTGGTGGTAGGCTCCCATGATGGAGGAGAGGGCCTTGTGGAGAGTGGGTTCCTGTTGCACAGCAGCCCTCCCAGTTCCCCTGTGTTCCTGGGCCTCCGTCCCCTGGACTGTGTGCTCACTACCACTGCCCCCAGGTCCCTGTTGTTGTTGGGGTGGTGGGTTAGCCTGGGTTCCCTGTAGTGGTGGACACACAGCTGATTGACGTGTCCTGGGGACGGAGGTATGGGCCCGCTGGGTGGGTGCTGTGCTGGTGTTTCCAGAGGGGGGAAGGTCTGTGGTGGCCTGTGACTGGGTGAGGGGAACCGACTGTCCAGAGGTCCCCGATGGGCCGGGCTGGTCATCTAGATCCAGTTGGACAGAGCTGCTGTCATCACTGTAGGCCTCTTCTGTTGGTGGTGTGGACATGTGTGGACCCTCCTGTCCGGTGACGTTGGGTAGGGGTCCTGCAGGGGTATAAAAGGATGGTTATTACATCTGTGTTTTTCATGGTGTGCAATGGGTGGGTGACCGTGTACCCAGGTGCTTGCATTCCTGTGTGGGACCTTGTGTGATGATTGTTTAGGGGGTTGTATGGGTATGTGCAATGGGCATGCTTTAGTGATGGGTGTCCATGCTTTGTTGTTGCATGCAGGGCTTGGTGTTGGGATGGGTGGTTTGTGATGTTGGGACATATGTGAGCGGTTGGAGTGCTGGCGGTGAGGGTGGTGGTATATGCTGGCATGCAGGTAGGGTGGGGGATGTAATAGTAAAGATTTGTCTTACCAGAGTCCATTCCTCCACCTACTCCTGGAAGGCCCTCAGGATGCAGAATCGTCAAGACCTGTTCCTCCCATGTTGTTAGTTGTGGGGGAGGAGGTGGGGGTCTGCCGCCAGTCCGCTGGCCACCAGGTGGTGTCTTGAGACCACAGAACGCTCCTTCCCCCGTAGGTCATTCCACCTCTTCCTGATGTCCTCCCGAATTCTTGGGTGCTGTCCCACTGCGTTGACCCTGTCCACTATTCTTCGCCATAGCTCCATCTTCTTTGCAATTGAGGTGTGCTGCACCTGTGATCTGAATAGCTGTGGCTATACCCGGACTATTTCCTCCACCATAACCCTGAGCTCCTCCTCCGAGAACCTGGGGTGTCTTTGCTGTGCCATGGGGTAGTGTAGGTGATGTTTGGGGTGGAGTGTGTCGTGATAAGTGCGCTGATATGTAGTGGTGTGTTGTGTGAGGTGCGTGGAAGTTCTGTGGGTGGTGGTGTTGTGTGCCTTTGGATGCTGTTGTTCTTGCTGGTGCTGTCTCTCTTTGGCCTTCTTTCAGAATTTTTGGTAGGAGGGGTTTGCGGGTGATGTGGTTGTGTGTTTTATATTGTAATGGGTGTGTGGGAGTGGTGTGTGTAGGTGTATCAGGTGTATGTATTTCGAATTGTCCAATGTGGTAGTGTTTTGTAAGAGTTTGTATATTTTGGGCGCGGTGGTGTGTACCGCCAATGGAATACCGCGGTTGAAAGACCGCTGCGTGGAGTGGTGTGTCGTGATAGTGTGGGCGTATTTCTATTGGCGTGATGGTGGAGGTTTTGTTTTCACCAGTTTATCACTGACCTTTGGTGTGGCAGACTTGTGTGGGTGTCTGTATTTTGGCGGATTCCGAAATGTGGGTCATAATAGCTGTGGCGGAATTCCGCGGCTGCGGCGGTGTGTTGGCGGTCTTCTGCACGGTGATAAGCGGCTTTTACCGCCAATGTTGTAATGAGGGCCTAAGTCTATAGGCAAACCCAAGGGATGTAGATGCTTTCAGAAGTATGCTTCCTGTGAAAAATGGAGTCTCTAGTTGGCAATCAGTTTACACCCTGTCCAAGTAGAAACCCTCACTCTCTGCTCACCATGGCTTGGCGCATGCAGTCAGGCTTATCTCAGAAGCATTGTGAAAAGTATTTGCACAAACACATACAGTAACACAGTGCAAACACCACAAAATGACTCCACACCAGTTTAGAAGCATAGCCAAAAAAGACCAAAACAACAAAATCCAACTTATACAAGCAAAGATATGAATTTTGAAAGCAAAAAGAGTCTTAATCCATAGAATTCAATGGATGCATTGTTTTAGCACAAAGTACCTGGTATGTTTCAAAAATTCCATACTCGCAAGTGAGGCGATGCATTGATTCTTTCACCGCTGGGTGAGCGAAGCATCATTTACCGGACAACCAACCTTGGGTCTCTGCGATGATGCTGAACATTTTGACGCCCAGGGACAGCAGCGATGAAGCTGTGTTGAGCTGGCAATGAGTCGATTTTACCAGAGATGAGTCAAATTTTCATTCACGGGATGGGTGCTGCCTTGATTTTTCTGCCACTCTGCCCCAGTACCTGGATTTCCACTATGGTTCAGCCAGGTTTTCCTTCGAGAGGCCCTGAGACTGGATGTCGCACCAGTTGGCAAGTCAGGGGATCGCATGAAGAGAGCCCAGTTGCTGGCAGGTGAAGTCTTTGATGTCCCTAAGACTTCTTAAATGGAGGCAGGCTCAGTCCAAGCCACTGGAGAATCTTCACAAGCATGAGACACATCAAAGTCCAGTCTTTGTCCTCTCTAAGGCAGAATCAGCAACTGCAGGACAACCCAACAAAGCACACACAGCAGAAGGGCAGTACCTCTCCTCACAGATAATCAGCTCTTCTCCTTGGCAAAGGCTCCTATTGATCCAAGAGTTTTCTAAGATTGTGGGGTCAGCAGTCCAATACTTATACTGGTTTCTGCCTTTGAAATAGGCAAACTTTAAAGGAAAGTATTTGTAGTGCATGAGACCCTGCCTGTTCCTTGCTCTGCCCCAGACACAATCTAGGGGTTTGGAGACTGTTTTGTGTGAGGGCAGGCACAGCCCTATTCAAGGGCAGGTGTCAGCCCCTCCCTCCCACTCTAGCCCAAGATGACTCATCAAGATATGCAGGACACACCTCAGCTCCCTTTGTCTTACTGTCTAGAGTGAATCCACAAACAGCCCAACTGTCAGTCTAACCCGGAGGTGGATTCATCAGCCAAGCAGAGGCACAGAATGGTTAAGCAAGGAAATGCTCAATATCTAAAAGTGGCATTTTCAAAAAGACAATTTAAAAACCAACTTTAGATGCATTTTCATTTTGTGATTCCAGAGCCTCCAAACTCCACATCTATATCTCCTCCCAATGGGAAACTCCACTTAAAAAAGATACTTAAAGGCACTCCTCATTTCAACCTATGGGAGAGATACACAATAGTGAAATCCAAATTTGGCAGTATTTCACTATCAGGAGATGAAAAGCACACTAGATCATGAGCTACCTTTAAAATACACTGCCCCCTGTCCATGGGGCTACCAGGGCCTACCTTAGGGGTGACTTACATGTAATAAAAAGGAAGGTTTGGATATGGACAGTTGGTACACTTGCCAGGTCGAATTGTCAATGCAAAAACTGCACACACAGACATTGCAGTGGCAGGTCTGAGACAAGTTCACAGGGCTACTCATATGGGTGGCACAATCAGTGCTGCAGGCCTCTAGTAGTATTTGATTTACAGGCCTGGGACAGCTCTAGTGCACTTTACTAGGGACTTCCTAGTTAATCAAATATGCCAGTCAGGAATAGCCAATCATAATCACAATTTACACAGGGCGCACTTGCACGGGGCAGCAGTGGTAAAGTGTCAAGAGTACCAAAAAACAGCAAAAAAAGAAATCTACCACACAGTCAAAAACACAGGAAGTGGAGGCAAAAGGACAGTGGAATCAATGCAAAGGATGCCCAGTCAAATAATTCCCATATTGGCAGGATTCTAATGGCATTCCAGTCTCCTGTCAGATCATTTCTTTCTAGGTATGAAATTACACTAGCTACTTCAGAAATCTCACTTAGAGAGATTGCAAAAAACTTCCCTGTGGATTCTCTTTCTCAAAATATTTTTTTTATGATTACCTCTGCAAGGAGAGGAAGGTACCATAGGGCCCCAAACACCCTTAGTTTCTTTTTCTCCCTGATGCAATTGTCCTGTGCCTTCTACCCCAATTCACACTAAAACAACTATTTGTCAATGGCTGGATACATTTACTGTTTCTTCTTTCCCTTTCTAGCTCACCATATGTAAGGGCAAATATTTGTTGTAGCCATCGTCCTACATTTGTCCTATGCTACTGTTGTCACGCAGGAAACCAGTGCCTTTTACAATGTTAACTAGTAAGAAGAAAAAAACAATAGTTGAAATAAACATTAATAGGGCTTTACTTTAAAATAAATAGAACTCTGATCACCAGGACCCAGATCAGACCCAGAACTGAGGAAGTTTTAAAGAACAGCCTAGAGCTGGTAACAGGACTTAGGAGTGAATTACTGGTTCTTCAGGAGACAAGAGCATGACAACTAAAGAGAAGAGCAAAATGAACACATGACGGACAGAATGCTAAACAATGCAAACATTCACCCCCAGTCACAAAGATCTGAGTTTAATCCCTTGTTTTTTTACCACCATGATGTTGTACAGCTATTTTAGCCATGTTTAAGACATGTTGTTTCAGCTAACTAGGCCTGCTGTCTTGCACTTTAATTCCGTTACATTTTATTCAGCATTGCTTACATTTTTCAAGCAATAGCGACCTTTGTGGTGCTATTTTTTTAGTACTTTTGCCTAGGAAAGCATCTCATTCTTAGTAGGACATTTATTTCACCTTGTGCTTTCTCCAAGGTTAGAGTCATATAGGGTTGCTGACAGACGTGGTATGCTGTGTCTCCAACATTCACAGAAAACATATACTCCTACTCATACGTGGGGACTATTTCTTAGAATGTCAGCTGTTTTATTATAATAACACCCCTTTGTCCTAGACAAGTTAGAGGGAGATTCTAGCCAGATGACCACAACTGAATGATGATTACTCCACTGCAGCTACTTGCTTAGGTGACCAAACCCCTGAGCCACATGAGGACGGTGTCTCTCTAGACTACAGGCTTCTTCCTCCAGGTATAAGGGATGATGTCCCCCCAGTGGGGAAACCCAAAGGGCAGATTAGGCTTATTTTGCTGCACTCAAACATAGTGTAGGTAGGAGAAATATATATATATATATATATATATATATATATATATATATATATATATATACTGTATATATATATATTTCACTCCTAGTGACATTATGGTAGGACTGTTCTTGTGTTTGACACTGCTGCCTGCTTGCTTTGTGTTTTATCATCCTAGTTATTGCAATACACGCCATTTTATCTAAGATGTAGTTACGTCAGTAAACCTTTATTGAACTATATTCTGCCTCTGTTGTCTTTGCTTCTATGAGACGTTTTGTAACTGAGAGAAAAGGATGGGATCTGATCAACCACAATTCCCCTCAGGAGTCTTCCTTGTCATGTGCCCAGTTACCACAATCATCTCGGCCAGAGATGAGGCACTGCTCCTGAGTTGAAGAACCAGGATTAGGCCGACAAACATCATATGATGTGGAATCATACTTAGTACCCACAATCCATGTGATCCTGTCTCCCAAACCCAGAAGCCTTGTTAGCATAATGAGAAACTACACAACAATGCCACCCTAGTTTGGACCCAGCCATATGCAAATCAGTCTTGATCCTGCTCCCAATGGGAACAGTCCTGCCCAAACTGTCAAGCCAGGTCCTCCCCAGACTGGAAACAAGAATCCTGAGACCGGTTTCATGGGTATCACCCATCATGAGCCAGGGCTAGTTTGAACACAGTTCCGCAGTGAGCACAGACCCACGTCAGGGTCAAGACTTCTTTGCATATGTTTAGGTCCAAAATGGGGGTGGCGTGGTGGCTAAAAAAACAATGGATTAAACCCAGATCTTTTTGACTGGGGGTGAATGTTTGCATTGTTGTGCATTCCGGCCATCATCTGTTCTTTAAACTAAAGATAACAGAGCATCTGTGATGCAAGGAATGGCAGTTACAATTTTCCTTTATCGGAGGTAAACAGGAAAAAAAAAAAAACACTCCCATTCATGGAACCATGAAGATAGGATGAAAGCCAGAAGAGATACACAGCATCCAAAATGTGAACGTAGGGCGACAGTAAGTGCATATGGTTAGTATAAGTTAACCGGTTCTGTGCCCAGGACGTAATGGTTACGCCCTGAGGCACAGTGCTCCCTCTGTGGGGTTCCCCCCCACCAACCCAAGTCAGGGATGGAAGAGGAAGCCCTTCCCCTTCCACCCCCCACCTGTGACGTCAGCGCACGAGCGTGCGCTGATTTGTCACAGGGTCTCCCCCATGCTTCCAGCGCGATTGAAAGAGAAATGCTCAGCATTTCTCATTCAATCACGTGGGGGAGGCCCGGAGAGGCTTCAAAGGGAAGGAAATGTATATCCTTCCCTTTGAAGTCTCTCCCAGCGTTTCAAAAGCCGGATTGCAGATCGGCCTATTGTTATTAGGCCGATCTGCCCCAAGGGGGCGCAGAAACCTCTAGGCGCCAGGGAAAATTTTTGTTTTGTGTTTTTTTTTTTTTTTTTTTTTTTTTTAGAGATGGGGAGCTACCCATTAGGCAAGGGTCATTCCCCTTTTGTATTTAGACATTTCTGCCCCCCTTGGGGCTGGCTGAGCTAGAGGCCAAAATCCACAGGTAGGCACTGTTTTCTATGAAAAAATGTGATGTGTCCACTTTGTGTTTTGGGCCATTTCCTGTCGCGGGCGCTAGGCCTACCCACACAAGTGAGGTATCATTTTTATCGGGAGACTTGGGGGAACACTGGGTGGAAGGAAATTTGTGGCTCCTCTTAGATTCCAGAACTTTCTGTCACCGAAATGTGAGGAAAAAGTGTTTTTTTAGCCAAATTTTTAGATTTGCAAAGGATTCTGGGTAACAGAACCTGGTCAGAGCCCCACATGTCACCCCATCTTGGATTCCCCTAGGTCTCTAGTTTTCAAAAATGCACAGGTTTGGTAGGTTTCCCTAGGTGCCGGCTAAGCTAGAGGCCAAAATCTACACGTAGGCACTTTGCAAAAAACACCACTGTTTTCTTTAAAAAAATGTGATGTGTCCACGTTGTGTTTTGGGGCGATACCTGTCACGGGCGCTAGGCCTACCCACACAAGTGAGGTATCATTTTTATCCGGAGACTTGGGGGAACACTGGGTGGAAGGCAATTTGTGGCTCCTCTCAGATTCCAGAACTTTCTGTCACCGAAATGTGAGGAAAATGTGTTTTTTTAGCCAAATTTTGAGGTTTGCAAAGGATTCTGGGTAACAGAACCTGGTCAGAGCCCCACAAGTCACCCCATCTTGGATTCCCTTAGGTCTCTAGTTCTCAGAAAGGCACAGGTTTGGTACGTTTCCCTAGGTGCCAGCTGAGCTAGAGGCCAAAATCTACAGGTAGGCACTTTGCGAAAAACACCTCTGTTTTCTTTCAAAAAATGTGATGTGTCCACATTGTGTTTTGGGTCATTTCCTGTCGCGGGCGCTAGGCCTACCCACACAAGTGAGGTATCATTTTTATCGGGAGACTTGGGGGAACGCTGGGTGGAAGGCAATTTGTGGCTCCTCTCAGATTCCAGAACTTTCTGTCACCGAAATGTGAGGAAAATGTGTTTTTTTAGCCAAATTTTGAGGTTTGCAAAGGATTCTGGGTGACAGAACCTGTTCAGAGCCCCACAAGTCACCTCATATTGGATTCCCCAAGGTCTCTAGTTTTCAAAAATGCACAGGTTTGGTAGATTACCCTAGGTGACGGCTGAGCTAGAGGCCAAAATCTACAGATAGGCACTTTGCAAAAAACACCTCTGTTTTCTTTAAAAAAATGTGATGTGTCCACGTTGCGTTTTGGGGCGTTTCCTGTCGCGGGCGCTAGGCCTACCCACACAAGTGAGGTATCATTTTTATCGGGAGACTTGGGGGAACATAGATTAGCAAAACAAGTGTTATTGCCCCTTGTCTTTCTCTACACTTTTTCCTTCCAAATATAAGAGAGTGTGTAAAAAAGACATCTATTTGAGAAATGCCCTGTAATTCACATGCTAGTATGGTCACCCCGAAATTCAGAGATGTGCAAATAACCACTGCTCCTCAACACCTTATCTTGTGCCCTTTTAGGAAATACAAAGGTTTTCTTGATAGCTATTTTTCACTCTTTATATTTCAGCAAATGAATTGCTGTATACCTGGTATAGAATGAAAACGCACTGCAGGGTGCAGCTCATTTATTGGCTCTGTGTACCTAGGGTTCTTGATGAACCTACAAGCCCTATATATCCCTGCAACCAGAGGAGTCCAGCAGACGTAACGGTATATTGTTTTCGAAAATCTGACATTGCAGGAAAAAATTACAGAGTAAAACGTAGAGAAAAATTTATGTTTTTTTCACCTCAATTTCAATATGTTTCTTTTTCAGTTGTTATTTTCTGTAGGAAACCCTTGTAGGATCTACACATATGACCCCTTGATGACTTCAGAATGTTGTCTACTTTTCAGAAATGTTTAGGTTTCTGGGATCCAGCATTGGTTTCACACCCATTTTTGTCACTGACTGGAAGGAGGCTGAAAGCACAAAATTCTTTAAAAATGGGCTATGTCCCAGTAAAATGCCAAATTTGTGTTGCAAAATTGGGTTTTCTGATTCAAGTCTGCCTGTTCCTGAAAGCTGGGAAGCTGGTAATTTTGGCACCGCAAATCCTTTGTTGATGCCATTTTCAGGGAAAAGACCACAAGCCTTCATCTGCAGCCACTTTTTCCCATTTTTTTAAAAAAAACGAAAATTCACTGTATTTTGGCTAATTTCTTAGCCTCCTTCAAGGGAACCCACTAAGTCTGGGTACCTCTAGAATCCCTAGGATGTTGGAAAAAAAGGACGGAAATTTGGCGTGGGTAGCTTATGTGAACAAAAAGTTATGAGGGCCTAAGCGCAAACTGCCCAAAATAACCCAAAAAACGGCTCGGCACAGGAGGGGGAAAAGGCCTGGCAGCGAAGGGGTTAAAAAGAGAAAATGCTCCATAATGCTATGAGGACATCCTGTGAAGCTCAGGGGAGAAAATATGTGGACAATTCATAGTTAAAAAAGCACATAGCCGTAGCGAACGGCCTCGCCACCCAGGAGCAATTGGCAGTGTTTGTCTCTCCTCTGTGGCCAAGCTCAACTGCTTGGTCTCTCTCCAGAGAATGAGAATATTGAGTGTGATGCACTAATAGAGACTGTACTTCAGAATGGGGTAAATGGGCTTAAATCCTTTCCCTAATCTGGACATTGTGCTCAAATTTAACAAATATCTTTAGAAGACGATTGATCCATCTTTAATTTTTTTACAAGGAGCTTGGAAATGGAGCATGAAAGAACCTTTTGGTTTTTGATAACTGGTGGGATTAATTCTATTGTATATTGAGAATCTGGACGGGGATTTTCTCCTTTTAATACATTTGTACCCTGCCCTGTGGACCGATTAAGTACAGTGAGTCCCTTTCTGTCATGTTGGGATTAGCATAGTTGATCTATAGTTCCCTTTTTAGGTTGAGCATAGCAGCGCACAAGCACTGCTTTTTCAATGTGTTGAATCTATTTAGGCTTTTAACCACACCCACCATGACTTGTTTGTGGGCTTGCCTTTTAAAATCACCTTGATTTCATTTGTGAAAGGCATGCATACGTCATGCCTTTTCAGGTGTTTTGCCCTTCTCAAGAGCACCGACCAACTACTGAAAACATATGCAGCTCCATGTTTTCAGCATGGTTTCTGGATAACCTTTTCTTTTTATCTCCTAGACAGCACGATCGCACTCAGCAGTATTGGAGCTATTCGCAAGCTGATGAGTTTACTTCCATTGTTTCTGTCACAGATGAACGTAAATGCATTTTTAAAAGCATATGATTACTCGTGTGTCTTCGCTTGTGTTTGTTGTTGCATTTATATTGTTTTTAGGTAGTGTTTGTTTTTTTTGTTTATGTCACAGTTGTGTGTGAATGTATTTTAAAAAAACAACTTTTTGGGTGCTTATATGGTAAACGGAGCTGCAGAGTGACAAAATAAGTAGATAAAGTCACAAAAGGTTATTTTTGAAAATACATTGACGTGGAACGTGACATCAAAAACACCTGCAGAAGTCCTTGAACAGGGTTTCAAGAAGACTAAACATGGCAGTCATCTCAACACTGCAAAAGGAGGTCCCACAGTACCGGAGATCAACTCAGGGAGCTGAGCATCGCAAGACGGACTGCTGGGGACCTAGGCTCAGTGGTGCATGCAGGATTTCTTGGAATTGTGCACAGAAGCTGCAGAACACATGTTGCACAGGATTACTGTCTGGGGAGGGGAGGCAAGGACTTACCTCCTCCAAATTCGGACAGTCGGACCACTGGACTGTCTGGGTCACTTGGGTACACCACCTGTGTTCAGGGGCCACGCTCGTCAGGATGACAGGGGTCCCAGAGTAACGTTCAAGCTGAAGTTTGGTGCCTGCTGAAGCAGGGGGGAGGACTTAAGAAGATGAAGATTCTGCAACAACAGAAGATGCCCGGAACTTTTTCTCTGCACAGAGGATGTCCCACGGCGTGCTGGAGGATGTAGAGTTGTTTCCATACAGAAAGACCACAAACAAGCCTTGCTAGCTGCAAAGGTCATGGTTGAAGAAAATGGATGCTGCCCGGGCCCAGGAAGGACCAGGAGGTCACCCCTTGGAGGAGGAGACAGAAGTGCAGCTCAGCAGCACTTGAACAGGCATTCAAAAAATCTGAGCACAGTAGTCATCTCAACACTACAAAGAAGGGTCCCATGAAGCCGGTGGTCAACTCAGTGAGTTGAGCAATGCAGGACGGAGTGCTGGGGACATGGGCTGTGGTGTGCATGAAGGATTCCTTGCAAAAGTGCACAGAAGCCCTAGTAGCTGCAGTTCACACAGTACACAGGATTACTGTCTGGGGTAGGAAGGCAAGGACTTACTGCCACCAAATTTGGACAGATGGACCACTGGACTGTCAGGGTCACTTGGATCCAGTTCCTCTGTTCCAGGGACCACGCTCGTCATGATGAGAGGGGACCCAGAGGACCGGTGAAGCAGAAGTTTGGTGCCTGTGTTAGCAGGGGGAAGATTCAGTCGACCCACGGGAGATTTCTTTGTGGTTTCTAGTGCAGGGTGAAGGCAGACAGGCCCCAGAGCATCCACCACCAGGAAACAGTTGAGAATGATGGCAGAGGTCTGGGACACACTGAAGGAGCTCTGGGCACCACCCATGGGGTGGTGAGGGACAGGGCAGTGGTCACTCCTCTTTCATTTGTCCAGTTTTCCGCCAGAGCAGGGGCTGGGGGATCACTGAACCGGTGTAGACCGGTTTATGCAAGGAGGGCACCATCTGTGCCCTTCAAAACATTTCCAGAGGCCAGGAGAGGCTACTCCTCTCAGGCCCTTGACACCTTTTTCCAAAGGAAGAGGTGGTAACACTCTCGCACAGAGGAAATCCTTTGTTCTGCCTTCCTGGGACTGGGCTGCCCAGACCCCAGGAGGGCAGAAGCCTGTCTGTGGGTTGGCAGCAGTGGTAGCTGCAGTGAAAACCCCAGAGAGCTGGTTTGGCAGTACCCGGGGTCCATGCTGGAGCCGGGGGGATGCATGGGATTGGCACCCCAATACCAGATTTGGTATAAGGGGGACAATTCCATGATCTTAGACATGTTACACAGCCATATTCGGAGTTGCCATTGTGAACACTTGTAATGTTGTCCCCAACTCACAAAGTCTTGGAAATTGCCCTGAACTATGTGGGGCCATTTTGGCTAGTGCCAGGGTGCCCTCACACTTAGTAACTTTGCACCTAACCTTCACCAAGTGAGGGTTAGACATATAGGTGACTTATAAGTTACTTAAGTGAAGTGTAAAATGGCTGTGAAATAATGTGGACGTTATTTCACTCAGGCTGCAGTGGAACTCCTGGGTAAGAATTGTCTGAGCTCCCTATAGGTGGCAAAAGAAATGCTGCAGCTCATAGGGATCTCCTGGAACCCCAATACCCTGGGTACCTAGGTACCATATACTAGGGAATTTTAAGGGTGTTCCAGTGTGCCAATTGGAATTGGTAATAATGGTCACTAGCCTACAGTGACAATTTTAAAGGCAGAGAGAGCATAAGCACTGAGGTTCTGATTAGCAGAGCCTCAGTGACACAGTTAGGCACCACACAGGGAACACATTCAGGCCACAATTATGAGCACTGGGGTCCTGGCTAGCAGGATCCCAAAGAGACAGGCAAAAACAAACTGGCACACAAGTTAAAAATGGGGGTAACATGCCAGGCAAGGCGGTACTTTCCTACAGTCACTAAAATAAAGTACCTTTATTTTTAGTAACACTGCGCATTGTCTTTCTGATGATATAGTACCTATATGATATAAGTGGTGTTGTATGAACTTTGCATGTCTCTTAGTTCAGCCTTGGCTGCTCTGCTATAGCTACCTCTGTCAGCCTAAGCTGCTAGAACACCACTAATCCACTAATAAGGGATAACTGGACCTGGCAAAAGTTGTAAGTACCATTGGTACCCACTATCAGCCAGGCCAGCCTCCTACACACTCACGTTGCTGAATATAAACATTGGTTTTGTCCTGGTGATAGCACAAGTAATAAAGCACTACATGTCGTGGTGGTGTTTAAATAAATTTTAAGCAACAAATTTTTGTGTATTTATACGGTAACTGAAGCTGAGAGGTAACAAAATCAGCAGATACACACATAAAAGGTTGCTTTTAAAAATATGTTAATGCAGTATGTGATATCAAACAAAATATAATATTATATTGTAGCAACCGTAATAAATCACTGCAATGTAGCAGTGTTTTCTTTTGAGATTGGTTTTGTACACGCAAGAAAGTGCTGTTACATTATAGCGATTTACGGTCTGTTGGGCTGGCATTTTGTGGCTGCACAGTTAGTTTTCCAGTTGGTGAGTGATTTTGTGATAGTGATGTGGTATAGCTTGATGTGCCATGTCATGTTCTTATGCATAGAAGCAGTTTTTTACATAATATAACAAAACATACATAATTGAAATGCACCACCGTGACCTTCAAAATAACACAGAAAGGAGCAACAATTTTTTGTAAAGTTTCTAGTCATTATCTAAAAGGTCAATGTTGCCTTTATGGTAGCTTTACACCGCAAAGTTATTGTAATGCATTCACACTTTTATTTTTAAGAACCAAGGGATGCACCAAGGAGTCTAGGCTGGTGTGAAAGCTTTGAATAATACTCCACATGCTTCAACAAGAGACAGGATGGTACAATACACTGTGGGAATCTTCTCATGCAGTTGTTTAGGGCACATCACTCAATGTGTATTCAACATATGCTGCTGCACCAAAGATAAAGATCTTTATTACAAGGCTAATTTTCTCTTTATTATACCGTTCTGTTTTCTGTCAGATCACAAGAAGTCCATGTTTTGCACCGAGGTTGCTGAATTTAAACACTGTTTTCTTTCCAGGTGGTAGCACACGTGATAAAGAGCTACATGTTATGGTTGTGTGTGTATTTTGAAGAACAACTGTTGTGTGTTTATACGGTAACCAAAGCTGCATGGTGACAAAATAAGCAGATAAGCACACAAAAGTTTGCTTTTAAAAATTAATGTATGTGGAACGTGACATCAAACAAAATATAACGTTATGTTATAGCAAGCATAATAAAGCGCTATAATGTATCAGCACTATCTTTTGTGATTGCCTTTGCAAACGCAAAAAAGTGGTGATATATTGTAGTGCTTTACGCGCCTTATCACTTTTTCTGTAGATAGAGGAAGAAGGTAAACGGAAGTGCTTCAGTTATATGCAGGGCCACTGGAATTATATGGCAGGAAAGGACCAATTTATGAGGCAGGGCTGACCAATTTATGTGGCATTTATACGGGCCTAGTGATTCTTATCTTAAGCTACATTTCGCCCTTTTATAGACCAAATCACTTACCAGTCTTCTCCCAAATCAGCTACAGCTTGAGACGTTGTTATAAAGGTTGGGGGAGAGCTATCCATAGCTGCACATTGTCTTTAGAAAACAGGGCATTTTGATGATACGTGTTTGTAAAAAAGGAGGAGTAGGATGAGAAATAGTGGATTATCTGTAATAAAGATTGATAGTAATTTTTCGCTTCCCTACTTGACATAAATGGCAATGGGCCTTCACCACTACTGCACTCTGCATTCTAAAATTGGCTTATGGATCATACTGCTTTATATAGCAATATATTTGGCCCAATTTTGTCATCTTTCAGATTAAGGTGCTAAACTTAAAAACTATATTTCAAAATGTTATTGTGCATACATTGTGTTTTCCCTATTGATAATAACATTATGGATTTTATAATTTACAGTTCCATGGGGTGAAATAAAGAATCCATTAAAATTAAAAACGTTTTCCAAAAAAGTATGCAGATCATAATTAATTGGATCGAGCTCTTTTAATGCCAATATAATAATGGAAATAAACCACTTCACTACTTACTTGAAGCAGAGGTCTTTTGTTTAGCACGGCTGGGACTCTGTCAGCATTCAGAACATCTTCAAACAAGAGATAGCTACTTTATGACAGTATTCTAGCTCTGCTCTTTGTATTTTTCGTCGTGCTTCAGTCTCTCCGAAACACTTCATTAAATAAATGGAAGAGATCTAATTAGTTTTTTCCTATTGTTATGCCATTTCAACTGCAGAAAACAATAATTTGGTGTAACTTGGCTTAAATTCTGTCTGATTCCTCTTGATTTTGGACATTATTCTTGCATTGGTCAGCGGGCGGCAATGTAATTTGTTGATAAAGTGATGAATATTAATCTGATCGGAGGAAACATAATTTGTGAGGCGTTTTCGTCTGCTTTTGTGAAAAAAACGTTTTAAATGTGACCGAATCTTGAAATTAAATTCGCGATTAGTAAGAAGTATTCAAATAAAACTAGACCATTGTACAGTTAAACACACATTTTTCAAGGTTCACTAAGAAAATCCGAGAAAACGGACTTTTGAGAGGTGATATTTAGAGCACTGACCCAATGCACATAAGACATGTTCAGAAACAACTGTTTAGAAGTTGGTGAAATCGCTTTGACACATTAATTTATTTATACATATACAGCATAGTAGACAACTCTTCAGCCCGCAAAGGTATTTGTTGTGGTTTGTAAAATAATATTAGTCACTAGAGAAGGAGAAATGATGGCCTTTGAGTTAGTCCTCAGGCCTCTGGAGCAGGAGCATAGCTGTCAAGAGCGTAACAAGTGCAGATGCAGCCCAGCCAAGTGAGGAGTCAGTTTACCGAATTCGCGTTTGTTTTTCCATTGCCAAACAAGGATACGGGGAGTTATTTCCTTCCTTCATTAGTGCCCTTGATTCTTTTACTAGTCCACTGCTCTGGAGCATGTTGTTGCCATCAAATCAGGGACCATATTTATGGGGAATTGGAGTAGGGCAGTGCTGCAAGTCGTCTTGCTGTGCTGCCCTATGCCAATATGAAAAGGCAAGAATGGATTCCTGTCCTTTCCTCCTGCGCCCACACACATTTGGCTGTATAGCACCAATGTAGGTACCCTTGCAGACAGGATTGTTTTTGTGCAGGAAAGGACACCTTCCTGCCCAAAACAATCCCCTGAGGCATTTTCATATTTCTGTGTGTGATGCAGAATGCAGCATTAATGCAAAGAGGAAAAAACAAGGAGAAATTAAAATAATTATCTTCATCATGCCTGCTCTGGGGAGGCAAAAGGTTTCGGTGCTGCCTCAGGTTTGCATGATTAAGTAAATATGGGGCAGAGCCAAAATTCATGTGTATTGCATGGAAAAACCCATAACGCCTCCCTAGTGCACAGTAAGGCAGCACAGTGACTTTCACTGCTTTGTCTTACTCCAAATCTTCGAGGCCTAGCAAATCCACCAAGAGTGGCTTTGCATTGCCTCATAGATATGGTTGAGAGGCTTGCGCAGCCAGAGCTTCAAAGAAGTGATGCTCCGCTAGTGAAAGCCTCTCAGAAATATGTCCTCAGGTATTTGGAGCTTTTCACATAAATTTAAGTGAGATGGCAATGACACTGAAAAAGATGAGGAGCAAGCAGCATGGCAGTCTTTGGAAGCCACCTGCACCAGGGCAGCACGAGATAGTGCTATGGTTACAATAGTACATGATATCACCATCAGCGGAAAATATTCTTTCCTCAATTAAGATTTTCTGCAGATAATGTACCAGCTGAATTTCCTCCACTGGGATAAAATCGACAGCTCCTTTTCCAACCTTCACTTGTGCGAATAATGGAAAATATTGCACTGCTAAAATGCCTTAAACAGGAGCGAGTTGCACTTTAAGTACTTTCCAAATTATGGGGGTCATTCTGACCCTGGCAATGACGGAAGCAACGCCAACAGGCTGGCGGTGCTTCCATGCCCATTCTGACCGCGGCGGTAAAGCTGCGGTCAGAAAACCGGGACCGGCGGTTTCCCACCGGTTTTCCCCCGGCTGGGCGAATCCGCCAGGGCAGCGCTGCCATGGGGATTCTGACCCCCTTCCCGCCAGCCTGTTTCTGGCGGTTGTCACCGCCAGGAAGAGGCTGGCGGGAACGGGTGCCTTGGGGCCCCTGGGGGCCCCTGCACTGCCCATGTCACTGGCATGGGCAGTGCAGGGGCCCCCTAACAGGGCCCCATGAAGCTTTTCACTGTCTGCCTAGCAGACAGTGAAAAGCGCGACGGGTGCAACTGCACCCGTCGCACGCCCGCAACACCGCCGGCTCCATTCGGAGCCGGCTTCTGTGTTGCAGGCCTCCTTCCCGCTGGGTTGGAACGCCGGCAGCGGTCTTTTGACTGCGTAGCGGCCAAATGGCGGTTCCCGCCTGGCGGGCGGCAACCGCCGCCCGCCAGGGTCAGAATGACCGCCTATGTGCTCCCCACCCCTCCCATCACATACCAGTTCTTGCTATTTAGTCTTTTCTGAGCAGTGTGTGCCAATTCAGGACTGTATCATTATTGCAAGAATTTTGTGTGCAGGCAGTCAGTAGCAGAATGAGAAATTTTCACAAACACCTTGGAGTTTGAAGAGGATGTCTAAAAAGGTAGTGCAACGTTTGTGTTTGGCTGGCGCTCAAGTGCTACAGTGGGGTATGTAATCAATAACTGCTGTTTGCATTGTGTAATTTGACTGGGGGAATATCACTACTGTTACTTTGTTGGTAATAGCTTATCAGTATGAGGTGACTTCAATGAGAATCTTAATCAGATCTGCAACGCTAGCAATGTTTCATGAACTTTTGATCTGTTGCTTACTTGCAAGGATTTTCAAATCAGTTGACATAGAAACTTAGGTTCTGGAAAGGTCTATGGAGGAAGGGTGTAATGGAGAGTGCACAGTTATATTACAACTGAAGCAAGTAAATTGTCTGACATAAAATGCTGGTCAATTTACAAGTGGAAAAGAGAGAAAATTAATAGATAATAGTAATCTATTCCTCACTTTCCTTAACCTTCTACTTTTTTAAGGGAGTTCTGTGGATCCATTGTGGTGCTCAGCATGGTCCTTCATGTAGCTATGTGATAAATCCATGGACCCCAATATCTCAACTTCGCTGAGTGAGGCTTGCAGGTTGTGTACTCACAGTTGATCAGTGAATTTTGCAGACAATCTGAAGATGGGTTGCATTAGGTTGAACTATAGTGCCCTTTCCCAGTAAACTTTAAAAAAATATGTTGTGATGTGTTTTGGTAAAGGGTTCAAATCTACAGATACATATCCACATGCATAAGTTTTTCCTTTTGAGTTTATTCGTGCCAATAATGCATTTCTAAACTTGAAAAGGTGTATTCATATATTAAAGTGCAACATTTATGAAGTGTGGATTGAGATGTTTTATAAACTTGATAAATGCATTTAAAGGAGGATGCATTTTAGTTTATCTAAATATAGTATGATTAAGACGAGCATTTTATCTGTGCTTTATAGTAGACACATTCTGTAACACTTAAAATGAATAAGTATTTGCAAACAATAGTACACTTCTGTTGTCTTTCATTAATAATCATCATGATTGATTTTGATAACTACAAGCTATAGAAAATATAAGTGTAGTATTTCTTAAAGTGTATTCTCAATATGAAGTTTAGGTGACTTTCTATGTGATAAATTATGTATCAATGTCTGTTATTTCACAAGGTGCTACAGTAGATAGCAACATTTACATTTTCTAAAGAGACATCAAAATAGTGTTATTAATTCAAATTCAATTCAATTCACAAACTCGTGTATAGCACATGGCTAACAAAAGTCCCCCAGTGCTAAAACAGACAAGTAGGCAAAGGAGGATCTAAAAGACCTGCGAGGGATGCAGAAAGAAGTCAAAAATCTTAATAGAGATGGACCTCTATTATGAAGTACCCTGCGCATAATACAAAGGGCCGTGAATTGAACTCTTTGCTTCCCTTGAAACCAATGCAGCCAGAACGTCTTTGGAAGGCTGATGCCTCTTAATGTTCATAAGGAGGTTGGTGGTGGCATTCAGAACCATCTGCAACCTATTCAACACACACTAGGGTGAGCCAAGATGTAAGGTACTGCCATAATCGAGACACAAAATTACAACAGCCTGGAAGATCAACCTTTTGACTAACAAATTAGTAACGTCAAACATTTTCCTCAACAGCCTCATAATCCCAAAGCAGGTAGCAATACGCTTTTTTACTTCATAGTCCAAGTGAGGCTGGAGTTCAAACATATCCTAAGACATTTTATTGAACTTTTAGGGGGGGCAGAGTTTCCTCAGACAGTCCGATAAGGAGGTCAGTGTCCTCTTACAGAAATTATTGCCCAGTAACATAAACTCAGCTTTGTCTTCATTGAGTTTTAATCTACAATTGGCCATCCACCTAGCCACTTCCTGATGGCAAGGAGTTAACTAAAGCTGAATTAAGGTTGGCTCTAAAGAGATTGACATGACCAACTGGGTGTCATTGGCATACGAATCCAGGGACAACACATAGAAGCACACTATGGGGGTCATTCCTACCCTGGTGGTCCGAGACCGCCAGGGTAGGGGACGGAGGAAGCACCGCCAACAGGCTGGCGGAGCTTCTGGGGCTATTCTGACCGTGGCGGTAAAGCTGCGGTCAGAAAAGGGCCGCCGGCTTCCCACTGCCCCTGTGAATCCTCCACGGCGGCGCTGCAAGCAGCGCCGCCATGGGGATTCCGAGCCCCTTCCCGCCAGCCTGGTTCTGGCGGTTTTCACCGCCAGAACCTGGCTGGCGGGAACGGGTGTCGTGGGGCCCCTGGGGGCCCCACATTGATTTTCAGTGTCTGCTTGGCAGACACTGAAAATCGCGACGGGTGCAACTGCACCCGTCGCACACCAGCAACTCCGCCGGCTCCATTCGGCTCCTCGTTGCTGGCGCTTTCCCGCTGGGCGGGCGGCCTTTTGGCGGTCGCCCACCAGCCCAGCGGGAAAGACAGAATGACCGCCGCGGTCTTTTGACCGCGGTACGGTCTTCTGGCGGTTCCCGCCAGGCGGGCGGCGTCCGCCGCCCGCCAAGGTAGGAATGACCGCCTATATCTGCTAGTGGGTACATATAAAGAATGAAAAGCATGGGGCTTAAAGAGAACCCCTCTGGCACACCACAGCTCATATGACCCCTTTCGGAGAAATAGGACTGATCTAGTACTTGAAAGTTACAAATCTCCAAACAGGAGGTGAGCCATTTTAGCGCTATGCCACCGATACCTGCATTTGATATTCTTCAAAAAAGGGTAGCACGACCTACAATATTGAAGGCTGCACTAAGATCTAAAAGAATAATGGCAGCTAATCCTCCTAGAACCAGGCGATGTCTCAGTTCTTCCACCACTGCCAACAAAGCTGTTTCTGTGCTATGCTGAGTCTAAACCTCATCTGAGGGAGATGGAGAACCTCATAGGCTTCAAGGAAGGCGAAGAGATGTTTATTGACATGCTTTTCCAGGAGCATAGAGGCTCCTGGTAGCAAAGAGATTGGCCTCAAATTATTCAGACAAATGAGGTCAAAACGTTTTTTTTAGTTTTTTTTTTATAGCGGTTTGACTAATGCATGCTTTCATTAGGAAGGGACCTGTCCACCATAAGCAATAAATTAAACAGGTCAGTTAAGATGGGAACAATTCTGCCTGACCCTTGGCAGGGTATATAGAGAGGATCAGGATCTAAGAGAGATCCAAATTTTACTACTGCAGAAGGTCTGTCAGGGTTTCAACAGTGAGATCAGGAAAGGCCAGAAGCTTAGTGTCCATTTGATGTAAAGGGGACTATCTAATTCGAGAAACTTCCTGATTTGGCCCAGAGGAAGGAGGAGCATACATTCATTATCTTCATTTGGAAAAAATTGTCAAAATGATTGCTGTGCTCAATGGAAGCTTCTGGAGGGTCACTGGATGTTACAGGCTTGGTAATCTCTTTAAAATTTGAAAGCTCTCTTTTGGAGAATTAGACGAGCCTTCAATTTTTTCAACTAGTCGGAGGCCTAGCAGCTCTTATTTCATCATGATAGTTTCTGATGTCTGTGCTATAATCACGTTTTCTGGTCTCATCATTAGACTTCCTCCGCCTTTTCTCAAAGTGTTTACATTCCTATTTTAGGTTCAGTAAATGAGACTTGAACCATAGGGATTTCATACCACAATGTTGATAAGTATGAGCTTTTGCCTATAAAATTGTGTCCAGTTATTTGGAAATCCACTCATTGAACCTACAGGAGGATAGGTTAATTTTATCAGAGAAAACAGGTCTGGAAGACTCCAGTTCATTTGACCAGTCCTTAGGGATCAATTTAGGCCAACTGTGACCCATCCGCATTCTTGGTAGAAAATAAAGTAAAGGTAGAGGGAAGTAAAGGTAGAGAGAATATATAAGTGAAAAGTAACTAGAGAATTACTTGATCAGGAAAGGGAGCAGGAACTTTGTACTTGATGATCAGTAATATCACTAAATGAAAGGCAATTGTATGACCTTTTTGTCGTTCATAGGGTTCCTAACCAATAATATGAGTTCCAGAGAGACAAGATAAGAGAGGAGTTTCTTAGCAGGGTCATTGTTGGTATCACTGTAGGAAAGTAGCCTCTTTCTAGCTTGCTAACCCCCACTTTTGGCCTGTTTGTCAGTGTGTTTGACTGTGTTTACTGGGATCCTACTAATCAGGACCCCAGTAGTTATGCTGTCTCCCTTAAATTATGGTTCTTGCAAACTGGTAACCCAGTATTTCACCCACAATTGGCTTACTGGTGCCCCCTTAAAATAAATCCTAGTATATGGTACCTAGATACCCAGGGCATAGGGTTTCCAGGCGATCCCTATGGGCTGCAGAATTTATTTTTTCACCCATAGGGAGCCCATGCAAAGGCTTCTGCAGGACTGCTATTGCAGCTAGCGTGAAAAGATGCATGCACCTTTTCACTGCCACTTACACTACACCAGGTCACTTATAATTCACCCCAATAGCCCTGAGGGCAGGGTGCAGAGTATCTGTGTGTGACAGCACCCCTGCACTAGCAAAGATGCCCCCACAACCTCCAGGACCATTTTCCCAGACTTTGTGAGTGCGGGGATGGCATGTTACACGTGTACTGGACATAGTTCACTACTTATGTCCAGCTACATAATGGTAACTCCGAACTTAGGCATGTTTGAATCATACCCCAAAGCCTTTACAAGCATTGGTTGTATGACTCCATGCACTCTGGGGGCTCCTATGATACCCCCAGTATTGCCATTCCAGCCATCTGAGGTTTTCCAGGCAGCTCCAGCTGCTTCCACCTCTCAGACAGTGTTCTGCCCTCCTGTTGCTTTAGAAGCCCAGGAAGGCAGAACAAAGAATTTCCTTTGGGAGAGGGGTGTTACACCCTCTTCCTTTTGAAATCGGTGTTACAGGCTTGGGTGGGGTAGCCTCCCAAGCCACGCCACTGGAAATGCATTCATGGGCACAGATGGTGCTCCTCAAGAGGGTCCCTTGATTTTGCCATCTTGGATTCCAAGTTGGCAGGGAACTCTGAGAGCATCCGTGTGGCCAGTGACATCAGAGACCCCTCCTGGTCGGTACTTACCTGGTTAGGTGGCCAATCCCCCTTTCAGGGCTATATACGGTCTCTTCTTTAGGTGTTTCCTCAGATTCTGATTGCAAGACACCAGCGATAATCCTCTGCATTCTTTACTTCACCTTCTCACCAAAGAAACTGCACGTGGACCCTCTTGCAACTCCACAAACTGCAACGAAGAAGCAAAGACGACTTTAGCAACATTGTGGATTCAGTTCTTGACAGCAACTGTTTTCCAGTCGTGCATCGATGACCAGCGGTGTGGGTCTCCTCTCCTGACAAGTTGCATGGATCCTGCATCATGGGTGGTGAACTGAAGTGGTCCTGATGGTCCTAACGTCTTACTGTCCAACTTTTGTGGAGGTAAGAGCTTGCCTCCCATGCAACAAGGAACCCCTGTGCACGTTGTGTTTTGCAGTTGCCAAGACTTGTTGGCATCCTTCCATAAAGTTTTTCATGCACCTTGGAGTTCCAGCCCCCAGCACTCTATCCTGCGACACACATCTTCCTGAGTTGTTCTCCGGCAGAGTGGGGTTCTTTGTTGTAGTGATGCATGGGTATCCTCTTGAACCTTCTTTGTCCCTGTGCTGTGGGACTCCTGTGCGTGCTTCTTGGTATTCTGTGGGTTCTCTGAGTTGCTGAGAGCCGCTTCTGAGTCCCCCTCCAGGGTAGAGTCTATCAGGTCGCTCCTTGTCCCGGGCAGCACCATTTTTCCGCTAACTGCTAGCTTTGTGTGTGCCAAGGCTTGTTGGTGGACTCCAGAGACGCAAACCAGACTGCAATCTTCTGTCCGGCATTGGACATCATCTGCACCAACCAGGAACCCGCATCTGTCTTCTTGGGAGCAGTACTGACTGTTGTATTCCACAGGAGGTTCTTCTTTCGCACCTTCATCTGGGTTAGCAGGGACTCCTGTTCTCCCTGGACTCTTCTGTGTTTCTTGGACTTGGTCCCCTTCTTCCACAGGTCCAGGAATCCACTGTTGGTGTCTTGCAGTCTCTTCTGGTTCTTGTATAATCTTCTAACACAACGTCTTGTGTGTTTTCGGCAACTTATTGTGATTTACTACTTTTTTTCCTGGGCTCTGGGGTGGGTTCTATTACCTTTGGTGTTTTCTTACACTCCCAGCACCTCTCTACATACTACACTTGCCTAGGTGGGAAACCAACATTTTCATTCCACTTTCTTAGTATATGGTTTGTGGTCCCCCTAGACCCATGTCTAACTGTTGAGATTTTCACTATTTACATTGTTTTCTGACTGTGTACTTACCTGTTTTTGGTTACTAGTGTAAACATTGTGTATATTATTGACCTTCTAAAAGAAATTAGTCTCTAAGGTATTTTTGGCAGTGTGTCACTGAAATAAAGTACCTTTATTTGTGTAACACGGAGTATTGCCTTTCATACGTGTGAGTACTGTGTGACTACAGTGGTATTGCAAGAGCTTTGCATGTCTCCTAGTTCAGTCTTGGCTGCTCTGCCTACAGCTACCTCTAGAAATCCTAGCTTCTAGACACTTACTTCATTTCACTAATAAGGGATAACTGGAACTGGTATAAGGTGTAAGTACCACAGGTACCCACTACAAACCAGGCCAGCCTTATACATGTAGTTTTTGAGGTCAGTCCAGTCGGCTGTGGGTTTCTTCGAAGTGGGCGAATCTCAGCCTGCTTTCAGTCTTTGGGGCAGGTTACTGCTTCAAGTTAGCAGTTGATTGTCTTGTAGAGTTCTGGTGTGATCTCGGTGCTGGCTTTGTTGAAGATGTAGTGTGGGCAGGGGTCAGTCAGGGCTCCAGAGTGGATGCTGCTCATGATGGAGATGGTGTTGTCCATTTTGAGGGGGTTCTAGGTGTGAGGGGTTAAGCTGAACCTGGTGTGGGTACTGTTGGTGGGTTCAGAGGGTCTTGGGATTTGCTGTCGTATATGTCCTTTATCTTCCTGTTAGAAGAAGGTGACCAGTCTGTCACAGAGTTCCTGAGATGGAGGGATGTTGGTGGTCTCAGCTCGTGGTTTGGCAAATTATTTGATGACCTTGAATAGTTCTTTAGTGTTGAGCGAGGTGGAGTGGATACGGTCCTGCAGGGCATCCTTCATGGAAGACCTGATCACGCTGTGGTGGGATCTTGTGGCAGCTTTGAGGGTTTCCAGATCTTGTGGGATTTGATGTTTCTCCACTTCTTCTCCAGCTTCCTGCATGAGTCCTTAGATTCCTGGAGTCTGGGGGTGAAGCAAATTACTTTTTTGGAGGAGGATTTCCTCTGTGGTCGCTCGGAGCAGGGCTGAGGTGTTGGCGCAGTTGGTGAGACATTTTCGGCAGTTCCGGGCCAATGTGTTGGCATCTGTTGTGTCTTGGGGAGGAGAGTTGCTGAGGAATCTGGTTAGCCGCTCCTATGAGATCTGTTTCCATTTTCTGTAGGCGAGCCTTGTTCAGTGAGTGTATGCTGTGGGCATGGAGATGGGGTTGAGCATTGAATAACCAGTTGCTTGAGCCCGATTGTGTCCAGTTTCTTGAGTGGGATTGAGGTGTTGTAGTCGCTGTGGTTGTTGTAGGGGAAGTTGAGGTCACCTCAGAGGAGGTAGTTGCTGGAGGTGAGTGCGTGGTAGGCTTAAGATCAACTATAGTGTTACTGAATGCTGGTCGTGGTCCAGGTGGTCTGTAGATGAGGGTGCTGCAGATGGCGGTCTTCGTGTGGTGTGCACTTGGAAGTGCAGGTGCTCCATGAGGAGGGTGAATTCCTGTGGCTTTATAGTCAGTAGGAGGGTGGACTTGTGGGCAATGGCTATGCTGCATCCTGGTCTGGAAGGGCGGTCCTTGCTTAGCAGTTTGTAGTCTCTAGGGACGGCGTGGGTGATGTCCAGATGGGATGTTGTGTTGGTCCAAGTCTCGGTGAAGGCGATGTCCGGGTGAGTGGTGTCTAACAGGTCCCAAATTTCCACAGCATGTTTGTGCAGGGAGTGGACGTTCGGGAGGATGCACTTGAGGTGGCTTGGAGACAGTTCTGGTACTGTGAGGGCCGGCATTTGGTGAGCTGCAAAAGTGAGGTGGCAGTGGTGGCAGGAGAAAGGTCCATGAGTGTTGCTGGCGGAGGCAGGGTGACAATTACTCTGGTTTCCCGGGTTCAGAGCATTGAGTGTCCTCCTGTTGTATGGATGAGTCATGTGAGATCAACAGTCTGTGGCGCTCAGCACGGTCCAGGCACGGACTGGCACAGATGGGCTTGTCTGTGGCATGCCATCGTCGCAGCCGCACAGAGGCCACCCTTAAGAAGGCTGGGGCAGATTGATCAGCGAGGAGGTGGTAGGGCTGGAAGTGCTACAAGGGTGTGGGGGCAGGGCAGTGGGGGCAGCAGCGTTAGGAAAAGCAGGGGAGCGAGAGGGGAGTGAAAGGAGAGTGAAAGGAGACTGAGTGAGCAAAAAGAGAAAAAAAATCCAAATGTACATGCACCACATTTAAGCTTACACTTCGCTATGGTAGTCAACAAGCAGTCACTGATAAAAGCACAAACAATATATGTCCTTCAAAAGACAGATTGCAATCTTTCTTGTGATGTGACAGACATCACCCAGTGGACTAGCTACATACAATATAAAAAGTGCACTTTGCATTGACTTCTGGCATTGCCAGTGGAGCATGACAACAAACGGGAGTATAAGATACCTGATAAAGGGCCAGATGTACGAATTTCCAATATCGGATGCAGAACGGTGTCTCAGACACCCTCTGCGACTCGCTATGGGGTCGCAAAGACGCACCTCATAAATATTAATGAGGTGGGTCGCATTTTGCAACCCCATAGCGATTCCCTGCACTCACAGGGATGGCGGCCTGCTGAAGTCAGCAGACCTCCATGTCTGTGACTGCTTTTTCAATAAAGAATTTTTTTATTTTTTATTTTGCAGCCCATTTTCCTTAAAAGAAAACGCGTTGCAAAATAAAAAAAAATAACGAAACCATTTGGTTTCGTTTTTCCAGTGTAGGCAGTGGTCCATTGGACCACTGCCTGCTCTGAAAAAAACTTTTTGGCAACATTCACAAAGGGGACCCCTTCCCTTTTGTGAATGAGTTACCACCAGTGTGACACTGGTGGTAACTGCGAATTGCTTTGTGACCGCATTCGCAGTAACAAAGCAATTCTGCATTGCGATACGAGTCGCAAATAGGAAGGGAACACCCCTTCCTATTTGCGAGTCTCATTCACAATTTGCGAGTCGGTACCGACTCGCAATTTGTGAATGTGCATCGCAGAAGGCTGTTTGCATGGCGCAAACTGCGATTTTCCCAGTTTGCACCATGCAAACGGCTTCCTACATCTGGCCCAAAGTGTCAACGGTTGTTAAAAAATTGAAGGTACTGATTATATATGCGGTTCGCATCATTTCAAATCTAATGCTAGCCTTTGTTTATCTGGGAATGTAAGGAGTTTTCAGAACAAACTACAATAGTGTATTTGGTATCAAACATGTTCCAGTGTTTGACGGTCTTCTTCAGTTGATGCATGTCAAAGTGCAGATACTTCTTCATAAACGACTCCATGAACAAACCAGAAACTCCTTACAGCAGCATTAGAAATGCTCACATTGGTTTCTTATACAAATAATTAATTATAAGTATGAGACAGACTGCAGATGTGCAATATGGGAATATATTTAGAGATATTAGAATAGGAATAGTCTCACAAAAAGATGTCAGCCCTTAAAAGCCATACTTTAAATACTCTTATCACACTACAAGTGTGCCACAGTCATAATGGAGGAGCTTCCTAATTCTTGCTGGCAGATTGTGTGCCTCATTCAAGTGATGGAGTGTGCACAGTTCCATATTAAAATGCTGATGCTAGCAAAGAGCATATTATTAACCTTCCATATAAAGACAAGATGGAGCATTGTGGCTTAAATTTGCCATTTTGTCAAACAGTCACAAAGAAGCTTAAAGGACTTGAGAAGTCAGTGTCATGTACAGCTGGAGAAAAAAAAACAAAGCTCTGTAAAAATTGTAGAGTCATTCTCCGACAATATTCAAATGTCAGGGAGATGTAATGCATTGTGCTATGGTATATGTGATAGACATCATCACATAGCCCAATGAAACAGAATTTGACTCTTTTTTTAAAATAAATAATGATCATATATATAGGAGCCAAAACAAATGAGTAGGTATAATGCTAGGTTTCTGTTAGTCAAGGATTTGTTTGTGCTCACAGTCCAGTTTCATCTTATTTGGCCTAATCTGTCACCATCCATAAACCTTGAGGATTAAGTCTGAGTACAACACTTATAAATATATAGGCCAAAAGGTTTTCAATGAAGGGGTGTCCTATGTTGCACTGTCATGTGTTAGTCACCCTCAGGGCTGGATCTTGTAGATGTTGATGAGCGCAAAGTAAATGTAGACTGCTCTTGTGTCAAAGAGTGCAATCAATAGAAAAGTCTATCAAAAACTATTCTATGAAAATGTGCCATCCTTCCCAAATGTAAGTTTGGTAAAGTGTGTGTGGAAAGGGAAGAACAAAGAATAGAGAAGGTTAAAGAAAAGATATTCAAAAAGATGAAAGTACAAGTGTAGCAGAAATGGTAGTGTGTCAATTGTCTAACATTTCTGGAGTTCACTGTTATATCAAAGTAGTTGTAAACGTTCTCTTTGTATTATCTCCAGTGACAAGCCATTATTTAGAGCACTGTCATACCTCCTGAGGACTGTGTGAGCCCAGAAAGATGCTTTACATTCTATGACAGGTATATATGATTGGATTGACATATGTACTGGTGTCACACAGGCCAGGAGTAAACTTGACACAGCAGACAGCTCCACCAGCCTGCCTCCGTGTCCCTGACCCTGCCTTTACTGCTGAAGGAAGTTCGAGGCCCTCCACCACCCGCAGGCACCCGCCTGCGCCTCATCCCTGGTGCCTAGTGGTAGGCATATCTAGTGTGCTTTGTACTTTGTATTTCATTTTATGTACTTTGTATTTCGTTTAGGATTTCATTTTATACACTGTTGCTGACTTTATTTGTGCCCATTTTCTGCTCTGCTTTGCTTTGCTTTTGTGACTGCGATTTTGCCTATTTTTTTAGTCTGGCTCTTGCCGGTTTTCCTGTCCCTGCTGCTGCGTCCCCTGCGTCCCCTGCGTCCCCGCCCCCTCACACCCCATTGGCCACTCGCTCCCGCCTCAGGCCTCACAGCTGCTCTTCCCTCCCACCTCCCCTTCTTAATGGTGCCCACTGTGCGTCTGTGCCGCTGGTGCGCCAGAGGCAAGCCCCTCTGCGCCTGTCCGCGCCTGGACCGCGACCAGCACCCGTCCCCCTGGTCCACGCTCCTCCGGTGTCCCCAAACGCCACTACTCCTCCACAGAGCTCCTTGCTCTCAACCCCGGCCGGCACACCGCCTGCACCCAGGCCAACCCAGACACACCCATGGACCTTTCACGTGCCACTCATGCCACTTCTCCTGCACTCATACCAACAAGCACCACAACAACACCAAACACCCCAATCACCTCAACTGCATCCTCCTCAACACCCGCTCCATCCATAATCACTCCATCGAGATTTGGGACCTACTCACGACAAACTCTCCTGACATCGCCTACCTTACTGAAACATGGATAAACCCCTCATCGGAACCCAACATCGCCATAGCCATCCCAAAGGATACAAAATCACCCGTAGAGACCGTATCAATAAACCAGGAGGAGGAATCTCCATAATACACAGAAATTCCATCAAGATTTCCACCAACACCAGCAACACCCTAGACTCCGCAGAGCACCTGCACTTTCAAGTACACATCAATGCCAATACCACCCTAAGAGGGACCCTCATCTACAGACCACCAGGACCCCACCCCCTATTCTGTGACACCATCGCTGATGCTATCAGCTCCCACGCCCTCACCTCCACAGACTACCTTCTCCTCTGTGACCTCAACTTTCACCTGGAGAGCACCAACGACTGCAACTCCACTGCCCTGCTGGGCAACCGCCAAACCTAAGCCTCAAGGAACTGGTCACCTCACTCACCCACTCAGCCAATCACATGCTAGATGCCATCTTCTCCTCCAGCAGCCACATCGACTTCACCACCACTGCGTCCACTTCTCCTTCCTGAAGCCCACCCCCAACAACATCCTATCCCCTACCGCAAATGAAACAAGATCTCCAAAGAACAACTGATCTCCAACCTCGCCCAAGCTCCACCTCCCAGTACCAACGACCTCAACGCCGCCGCCATCAACCTCACACAATGGCTAGAAGCATGCGCTGACTCCCTCACCCCACTCAAAAAAACCAACAACACCGCACCAACAAGACAGCTCCCTGTTTCACCGCAGAATTTCAGTCTTCCAAAGGAGAATGTCAGAAAATTTAGAAAGCCTGGCTCCGAAAACCATCAGTGAGCAACTTCTCTGCCCTCAAATCAGTCATGCCCAAACATCACCAGCTCATCCGGACAACCAAATGATCCTTCTACAAAGAACGCATAGATCAAGGAACTTTTTGCCATCATTAAAGGACTTACCAAACCCAAATCCGGCGCCATTGACCCCCGCACTCTCAAGACTTCTGCATCTCTCTCACCAACTACTTCCACCGCAAGATTGCAGACATACACAAGAGCTTCATATCATCATCACCCAGCATCACCACCACCGACACAGCCATCACCACAGCACCCTGCCGCGCCAATGTACTGAACACCTGGACCCCCACTAACGAAGAAGAAACCGGAAAAACCATGAGCTCCATCCACTCAGGCTCCCCAACAGACCCTTGCCCCCAGCACATCTTCAACAAGGCTAGCCAAATCATCGTTCCCCAGCTCCAGGCCATCATCAACAGCTTCTTCGAGACCGTAACCTTCCCAGACATTTGGAAACATGCCAAAGTCAACGCTCTACTCAAAAAACCAAAAGCAGCCACGTAAGACCTCACAAACTACCGACCTATCTCTCTACTCCGATTCCCTGCAAAGGTCATAGAGAAGATAGTAAACAAACAAGTATCTTGCTTCCTGGAGGACAACAACGTACTCAACGTCTCCCAGTCTGGATTCCACAAAAACCACAGCACTGAGACCTCCCTCATCGCCTGCACAGGCGACATCAGGGCCAGATTGGACAAGGGCGAAACCATCGCCCTCATCCTCCTAGACCTCTCCGTAGCATTCGACACCGTATGCCACCAAACCCTTCGCACATGCCTCTTCAACACCAGAATTCGCCACAAAGCCCTGGACTGGCTCACCTCCTTCCTCTCCGAAAGAACCCAAAGAGTTTGCATCCCTCCTTTGCGGTCTACAGCCACCAAGAGCATCTGTGGGGTCCCCCAAGGATCCTCCCCCAGCCCCACTGTTTTTAATATCTACATGGCTCCGCTCACCAGCATCGTCCTCCCACACGGCCTCAACATCATTTCATACGCTGACGACAGCTCATCATCTCCCTCACGAGGAACCCATCTACCGCCAAGAATAACCTACACGCCGGACTCCTCGCCATTGCTAACTGGATGACAGCCAGCCACCTCAAATTGAACTCAGAAAAAAATGAGATCATCATCTTCGGTCCTGACAAGACAGCATGAAACGACTCCTGGTGGCCCACCACCCTAGGACCACCCTGTAGGAGGCTGGCCTGGCTTATAGTGGGTACCTAGTGGTACTTACAAATTGTGCCAGGTCCAGTTATCCCTTATTAGTAGATTAGTAGTGTTCTAGCAGCTTAGGCTGATAGAGGAAGCTATAGCAGAGCAGCTTAGGCTAAACTAGGAGACATGCAAAGCTCCTACTATACCACTTATATCATATAGCAATATATTATAAGAAAACACAATACTCAGACTCAGAGTTACTAAAAATAAAGGTACTTTATTTTAGTGACAATATGCCAAAAGTATCTCAGAGGATATACTCCTTTAGGAGCTAAGTACAACAAAATATACACACAAACCAAAATCATATAAGTAAAACACTTCGAAAAGTAGTCCAAACACTGTAGAACACAATAGAATGCAACAGGAGACAATAGGCCTAGGAGCAGCACAAACCATATACTCCAAAAGTGGAATGCGAACCACAGATTGACCCCAGGCCTAGTGTAGTGTGTAGAGGGTCGCTGGTAGGGTAAGAAAACACTAAGGGTGTCCAAGATACCCCACCCCAAGACCCTGAAAAGTAGGAGTAAAGTTACCCTACTACCCCAGAAAGACAGTCAAGTCTAGATAGGTGATTCTGCAAAGAAAACAACTGACTGCAAAGCACTGAAGATGGATTACTGGACCTGATGACCTGTAAAGGAAGGGGACCAAGTCCAAGAGTCACGCAAGTGTCCGGGGGGGCAGGAGCCCACTAAACCCTGGATGAAGGTGCAAAAGGGCTGCCTCTGGGAGGAAGAAGCCAAAGATTCTACAACAACGGAAGGTGCCAGGAACTTCTCCTTTGGTCAGAAGATGTCTCCCGGCATGCTGGAGGACGCAGAGTTGACAACCCACAAACAAGCATTGCTAGCTGCAAGAGTCACAGTTGAAGATAATGGGTTCTGCCAGGGCCTAGGAAGGACCAGGAGGTCGCCTCTTGGAAGAGGAGACAGAGGGGGCGATCAGCAATAGAGAGAGCCCATGCAGAAGAAGGCAGCACCTGCAGAAGCACTTGAACAGGCATTCAAGAAATCTGAGCACAGCGGTCGTCTCAGTACAACTGTGTTCCAGGGCCGCTCCCCGGGGGGGGGGGGGAATTATTTGTAGGCCTTTTCTGCCCCCCAGGGAGGCAGATTGGCCTAATGTAATTAGGCCGATTTGCCTTCAGGGGTGGCAATAAGCTCTAGACACCATGGAGATATATATATATATATATATATATATATATATATATATATTGTTTTTTTTATTTACTTTATGTTTTTATGTATGGGGAGGGACCCCTTAGGCAAGGGTCGCTCTCCTGGGATGCAAATTGTATTTAGGCCATTTCTGCCCCTCTTGGAGGCAGATCAGCCTATTTTTGTTAGGCCAATCTGCCCCCAAGGGGAGCAGAAACCACTAGACACCAGGGATTGGTGTGTGTGTATGTGTGTGTTTTGTTTGGGGGGCTGCCCCTTGGGCAAGGGTCACTCCTCATGGGGGCACATTACTGTTGGCCATATCTGCCCCCCTTGGGGGCAGATCGGCCCATTTTTGGAAGGCCCATCTGACCTCAAGGGGGGCAGAGAGCCCACCAGAGACCAGAGAAGATTTTTTTTCAAAATAAGAGGGTGCGGGTATGGCCATACCCCCACCCCAAATAAATGGGGCCATAGTTGTTCTGCCCACTGGGGCGCAGATGGGGCAATTACTGCCGATCCACACCCCAGGGGGGGCAGAAAGTCTACTAGGTGGCATGGAATAAAAAAAAAATATTTAAATGGTGGCGTGGTGGCTTCCAACCAGTATGGGCGTGGTTATGCCCCCACCCCAACTGAAGGGGGTAACAGTCCTTCAACTCTCCCCCTGCACACTAAAACATCTTGGGTCATATGTACGAACACATTTTCCTATAGACACAGAATGGGTAAAACCATTTGCTACATTTGGCCCTTATCCCATGTTAAGCAAGAGGTCATTTGATTATTTTGGGTTTTGTTTTTACATTTGGGCCATGAGAGCTTGGTAACTCTCAAAACCGTCCAACTTGGAATGGTGAGGGCTGCACTTTTTTTTACTTTGGGACGCTGCCATGTAGAAAAATCCACAAGACCCAGACACATCTGAAAACTAAACATCTAGTTGATTCCAGGGTAGTGTGCTTCACATGCACCCCACACCATTTTCTTACCCACAAAGCCATGCAAACCTCCAACTTTACTGGAAATCACACATCTTTCCCATATTTTTGTGATGGAACCTTTCAGAATCTGCAGGAATCCACAGAATTCCTACCACGCAACATTGTCTCATCTATACCGATAAAAATTCTGCTGTACTTGTCAGACTAAAAATTTTTTTTTTTAAACTGCCCTTTTGGACACGCTTTCGTTTCCCCTCAATTTTAACATGTGTTTGGCTCTTCCCGGTCACAGGCACTTGGCCCACCTACGCAAGTGAGGTATCATTTTTACCGGGAGACTGAGGGGAACGTTGGGTGGGAGGAACTTTGACCCAGTGCAGTGTTCTCACACAGAAATGTGGGAAAAAAGTGATTGTTTAGCTAAATTTGAGGTTTGCTGAGGATTCTGGGTAAGAAAACATTGGGGGATCCACGCAACTCACACCTCCCTGGACTCCTTTGGGCGTCTAGTTTTCAGAAATGTCTGGATTTGGTAGGTTTCCCTGGATAGCTGCTGAGCCCAGGACCAAAAAAGCAGGTGCCACCCCCCAAAAAACAGGTTGTTTTGTATTTGATAATTTGATGTGTCCAGATAGTGTTTTGGGGAATTTCCTTTCACGAGCACTAGGCCTAACCACACAAGTGAAGTACCATTTTTATCAGGAGAATTTGGGGGAATGCTGGGTGGAAGGAAATTTGTGGCTCCTCTCAGATTCCAGAACTTTCGGTCACCGAAATTAGAGGAAAAAGTGTTTTTTGTCCCAATTTTGAGGTTTGCAAAGGATTCTGGGTAACAGAACCTGGTCAGCAGAGCCCGACAAGTAACCCCATGTTGAATTCCCCTAGGTGTCTAGTTTTCAAAATGTGCAGGTTTGGTAGATTTGTCCTAGGTGCCAGCTGAGCTGGAGGCCAAAGTCCACAGCTAGGCACTTTGCAAAAAACAGCTCTGTTTTCTTTGGGAAAATGTGATGTGTCCACGTTGTGTTTTGGGGCATTTCCTCTCGCGGGCGCTAGACCTACCCACAGAAGTGAGATACCATTTTTATCGGGAGACTTGGAGGAACGCTGGCTGGAAAAAAATGTGTGGCTCCTCTCAGATTCCATAACTTTCTGTCACCGAAATGAGAGGAAAAAGTGTTTTTTTGTCCAAATTTTGAGGTTTGCAAAGGATTCTGGGGAACAGAACCTGGTCAGAGTCCCAAAAGTCACCCCATCTTGGATTCCCCTAAATGTCTAGTTTTAAAAAATGCACAGATTTGCTAGGTTTCCACAGGTGCTAGCTAAGCTAGAGGCCAAAATCCACAGCTAGGCACTTTGCAAAAAACAGCTCTGTTTTCTTTGGGAAAATGTGATGTGTCCACGTTGTGTTTTGGGGCAATTCCTGTCGCGGGTGCTAGGCCTACCCCCACAAGTGAGGTACCATTTATATCGGGAGACTTGTGGGAATGCTGTGTGGAAGGAAATTTGTAGCTCCTCTCAGATTCTAGAACTTTCTGTCACTGAAATATGAGGAAAAAGTGTTTTTTTTTGTCCAGATTTTGAGGTTTGCAAAGGATTCTGTGTAACATAACCTGGTGAGAGCGCCACAAGTCACCCCATCTTGGATTCCCCTAGATGTCTAGTTTTCAAAAATGTGCAGATTTTGTAGGTTTCCCTAGATGCCGGCTGAGCTATAGGCCAAAATCTACAGCCAGGCACTTTGCAAAAAACATGTCAGATTTCAATGTAAAAATGTGATGTGTGATCATGTTGTGTTTCCTGTCGCGAGCCTGCCCACGCAAGTGAGGTACCATTTGTATCGGGAGGCTTAGGGGAATACAGAATAGCAAAACAAGTGTTATTGTCTCTTGTCTTTTTCTAAATTTTTCCTTCCAAATGTAAGACAGCGTGTAAAAAAGACGTCTATTTGAGAAATACCCTGTAATTCACATGCTAGTATGGGCACCCTGGAATTCAGAGATGTACAAATAACCACTCCTTCTCCTCACCTTGTCTTGTGCCCATTTTGGAAATACAAAGGTTTCCTTGATACCTATTTTTTACTTTTTATATGTCAGCAAATGAATTGCTATATACCCAGTATAGAATGAAAACCCATTGCAAGGTGCAGCTCATTTATTGGCTCTGGGTACCTTGGGTTCTTGATGAACCTACAAGCCCTATATATTCCCGCAACCAGAAGTGTCCAGCAGATGTAACAGTATATTGCTTTAAAAAATCTGACATCGCAGGAAAAAGTTACAGAGTAAAACATGGAGAAAATTGGCTGGTTTTTTACCTCAATTTCAATATTTTGTTATTTCAGCAGTTATTTTCTGTAGGAAACACTTGTAGGATCTACCCAAATGACCCCTTGATGAATTCAGAATTTTGTCTCCGTTTTAGAAATGTTTAGCTGTCTGGGATCCACCATTGGTTTCACACCCATTTCTGTCACTAAGTGGAAGGAGGCTGAAAGCACAAAAAATAGTAAAAATGGGGTATGTCCCAGTAAAATGCCAAAATTGTGTTGAAAAATGGGGTTTTCTGATTCAAGTCTGCCTGTTCCTGAGAGCGGGGAAGATGGTGATTTTAGCACCGCAAACCCTTTGTTGATGCCATTTTCAGGGGAAAAAAACACAAGCCTTCTTATGCAGCCCTTTTTTCCCATGTTTTTTAAAAAAAACTCAATTTTCGCTGTATTTCGGCTAATTTCTTGGTCTCCTTTAAAGGAACCCACAAAGTCTAGGTACCTCTGAAATGCCTAGGATGCTGGAAAAAAAGGATGCAAATTTGGCGTAGGTATCTTATGTGGACAAAAAGTAATGAGGGCCCAAGTGCAAACTGCCCCAAATAGCCTAAATAAGGCTTGGCACCTGAGGGGGGAAAAGGCCTGGCAGCGAAGGGGTTAATGTTTATTTCAAAATTAACATCATGTTTCCCTATAGTTCAAGAATGATAAGCAGTTCATTGATGTCGCTGAATATGTCGTGAGTGATGTAATTTGGAAGGCGATAATCAATGTATGTCAGGGGAAAAGTTCTACTTAGTGCAGTGAACCACAACTGGTGAACTTCAATGATTTTACATATTAAAAAAGGAGGTTTTGACTCCTTACTACAAGGTCCCTTTAACCTTTATTTTTTGGGATAATGCTTTCTTTTTTCATTTGAGATATAAACTAATAGTTAATGTACACCTAATTATACCATAACTTTTACATTGACTATCATTTTATTTGTGTATTTGTTTTTAGGAAATGTATGTAAGAAAGGCCAATTGTTGTGAGTTCCTCTACATTTTTTTGGGCTGCTTTTTTTTTTGTGGACTCTTTACACAAGGACACTGCTAAGCCCCATTGAAACTTTTTACTTTTTTTTAAATTATATTTTATTCCATTTTTTGCACCTTCTAAAATCCAAGAGAACATGCTTTTGGAAATGGCTGACAACTCTTGAAATACCACTGTAGTCACACAGGGCCTGATTTCAACTTTGGCGGAGGGTGTTAATCCGTCTCAAATGTGACGGATATCCTGCCCACCGTATTACGAGTTCCATAGGATATAATGGACTCGTAATACGGCAGGTGCTATATCCGTCACATTTGGGACGGATTAACACCCTCCGCCAAAGTTGTAATCAGGCCCACAGTACTTAAACACATGAAAGACAATACTCAGTGTTACAAAAATAATTTTTATTTTAGTGAGACAATGCCAAAAATACCTTAGAGTCTATACTCCCTTAGGTGGTAAGTATTATACACAATATATACACTAGTAACCAAAAACAGGTAAGTGAATAGTCAAGAAAACAGTGCAGACAGTGAAAATCACAACAGATTGCAATGGGTCTAAGGGGAACACAATCCATACACAAAAATAGTGGAATGCTAAAATCAGTTTTAACCCTAGTCAATAGTGTGGAGAGAGTCACTGGGAGCATAAGAAAACACCAAAGGTAAGTAATAGACCCCTGCCCAGAGCCCAGGAAAACAGGAGGAAATCACAGTAAGTTTCCTAAAACACACAAAAAGTCATGATAGAAGATTATGCAAGAACCAGAAGAGACTGCAAGACACCAACAATGGATTCCTGGACCTGAAGACCTGTGGAAGAAGGGGACGAAGTCCAAAAAGCACTGAAGAGTCGAAGGAGAACAGAGGCCCCTGGTAAGATGAATGAAGGTGCAAAAGAAGAACCACCGGTGAGAAGACAAAGTCAGTATTGCCCCAAAGAAGACAGATGTGGGTTCCTGGTTGGTGCAGAAGATGTCCCACGAAGGATGGATGATGTAGTCTGGTTTACGTCACTGGATTCCACGAACCAGCCTTGGCACATACAAAGCTCACAGTTAGCGGAAAATGGCGCTGCCTAGGACCAGGAGTGACCTGGTTTACCTCTATCCACGAGGGGGAGACAGAGGGGGCTCTCAGCAACTCAGAAAGCCCTCAGAAGACCAGGCAGCATGCACAGGAGTCCCTCAGAACCGGGACAAAGAAGTTGCAAATGGAGGCCCATGCAGCACGACACAAAGGATTCCCTCACCGCCGGCGAACCACTCAGGAAGCTGTGCTTCACAGGATGGAGTGCTAGGGGTCTAAGCTGTGCTGTCCACAAAGAACTTCTTGGAAGGTCACACACAGGCTTTGGCAACTGCAAGTCACATGGTGTGTGGGAGTTTTATGTGGGGAGGCAAGCTCTTACCTCCACCAAAGTTAGACAGCTCGACGTTGGGTCTGTCAGAGTCACGTAAATTCACCACCTGTGTAGCTGGATCCACGCCTGTTATCTGCAGAGGGGGCCCAAGCCACCAGTCAGCGGTGCAGAGAGTTGCCTGCTCAAGCAGGAACGTGAATCTGTCACTCCATGGGAGACTCCTTCAGTTCTTCTGGTGCAGGCTGAATACAGGCAGTCCCCATAGGATGCACGACCTGGAAACTTTTGCAGTTGCTGGCAGGAGCTGAAGTTACAATGTTGCAGAAGTCGTCTTTGCTTTTTTTTTGCAGTTTTGTAGAGTTCCTGGAGCGGTCAGCAGCTGTCAGTAGAAGATGAAGTAAAGGATGCAGAGGATTCCTCCTAGAGTCTTGCAATCCAAATCTGAAGAAACAACCAGAGGAGAGTCCCTAAATAGCCCTGATAGGGGGATTGGTCACCTAACCAGGTAAGCTCCTATCAGGAGGGGTCTCTGATGTCACCTGCTGGCACTGGCCACTCAGATGCTCCCAGAGTGCCCCACCACCTTGGAATCCAAGATGGCAAAACCGAGAGACTCTCTGGACGAGCTCTGGGCATCACCCCTGGGGTGATGATGGACAGGGGAGTGGTCACTACCCTTTCTTTTCTCCAGTTTCGTGGCAGAGCAGGGACTGGCGGCCCCTGAATGGGTGTAGACGGGATTATGCAAGGAGGACACCATTTGTAACCTTCAATGCTTTTCCAGAGGCTCTGGGAGGATACCCCTCCCATGCCTGTAACACCTATGTCCAAAGGGGGAGGGTGTAACACCCCTCTCCCAAAGGAAAACCTTTGTTCTGCCTTCCAGGGTCTGAGCTGCTCATGCAACAGGAGGGTAGAAACCTGTCTGTGAGGTGGCAGCAGCTGGGGAAGCCTAGAAAACCTCAGAAGGCTGGTATGTCAGTACTGGGGGTCCACTGTGGAGCCCCCAAAGTGCATGGGATTGTGCAAACAACACCGGAATCAGTGTTGGGGTTAATTTCTCAGTTGCTAGATACCTTACATGGCCATATTCAGAGTTACCATTGTGAAGCTGGACATAGGTATTGACCTATGTCCAGGTGAGACTTAAAATGGCATCCCCACACCCACGAAGTCCAGAAAAATGGGCCTGGATGACTTGAAGACCTGATATATAAGTGACTTAAAAGTGACCTGGTGCAGTGAAAATGGCTGTGAAAGGGTGTATGCACCATTTCCCCCGGCTGCAAGGGCAGTCCTGCAGAAGCTTTTGCATGGGCTCCATATGGGTGGCAAAATGAATGCTGCATCCCAGAAGGATCCCCTGGAACCCCAATGCCCTGGGTACCCAGGTACCATATACTAGGGACTTAGAAGGGGGGCCAGTATGCCAATGTGGGATGAAATACTGGGTTACCAGTATGTAAGGACACATTTGGGACCAGAGAGCATAGCCACTGGGGTCCTTGTTAGCAGGATCCCAGTAACACAGTCAAGCATACTGAAAAAACAGTGAAACCTACTGACAAGTAGGTCACAAACCACAAGCAGTGGGGTCCTGACTAGCAGGATCCTAGTGACACAGTCAAACACACTGACAAACAGGCCCCCAATCGGAGGTAACCATGCTAGAAAGAGGCTACTTTCTCACAATAATTGATGCAGGACAACAATGCTAAAAACGTGGATTTTGAGAAGGGCCTCAGGGCCTTGAAGGAGTCCCACTGAGCACATATTCCATCTGAGGTAGACTCCAGAGGATGAAGGAGAAGTGGACAACTTTTCCTAGCATGGTTTCGTTGGGACACTACCTAGGGCTGGAAGTGAAGCAGACTCTGCCAGTCCCGCTGAACAGGCCCTCCACCAGTTTTAAGAATTCCAAGAAAATAGGAAAGTGAGCTATATGCCAGGGTGGACCACCACAACAATTGAGGAGCATTATTGTGAGTGTTAGTTTCTATTTTGGGGAGGGACACACTCCTGATTCCAGAGGAAGGGGATGCCAACTCATACACCCACAATTAGGATGCATGAGTACAGAAGTTTGGTCTCACACCTGAAGAACTTAGGAGGAAATTCCACGACACACATGATGAATCAAAAGAAACCTAGTATGATTTTGATGCATCTCAATAAATGCACTTGATTGCTGGGGAAGTGCAGTTGACACTTATAATGAGTTATGCAATACAGTTATGTTAGCGCACATCTTGAGTAATTCACCTTCAGAGTTACACTCCCATCAAGTTGACTTCAAGCTGAGTGATCCTGGGAAGCCTGGAAGGGCAGATAATACATGGTTACACACCCGGGTACCAAATAAGCCTAGGGGGTGATCCCAAGATGTAGGAGGAGGGTCAACTAAGGGAATGGATGGGATCAACAGGTCTCATAAAGACTCCATCACAGTCTTAACCCACTCCTGACATGCAGAAAAGTGGGATCCCAGGATAAAAAAGGGTAAGGAAACCCTTTCAGGGTTTAAGTGTTTTGGCTGTCAGCAGCTAGGGCACAAAGGTGGTCATTACAACCCTGGTGGATGGTGTTAAAGCTGCGGTAATACCGCAAACAGGCCTGCGGACAAAAAAAGGGAATTATGACCGTGGCGGAAACCGCCAACATAGACAGCCACTTTAACACTCCGACCGCCACGACGGTACAGACGAGCAGCGTGGCGGTCACCGCCAACAGACAAGCGGAAGACAATTTACCGCCCACAAATTACAACCCATGAATCCGCCATCTTTTCCGGGGCGGATTCACCATGGATAAAAACACAGCAGAAACAGCTTTTGCAATGGGAAAACGCTCACCTTCACACACTCCACGAGGAAGGAGGCCACCATGGAGCCGGAACTCCAAATACTCCCTGCGCTTGTCTTCCTGCTCCTCTACGAACACCAGCAACTGCGGCGCCAAAGACAACGGTTAGTACAGCACCTATGACATAGGGGAGGGGGGAGGCAAAAGTCAGGGGGACACACACGCAACACCCCCACCCCCAACTCGACCCTCGCACACTACAACACACACACCAATGCATTTACAAACATCTCAGTAACAACCCACAACCCCCCGGAAGAATGCAAAGACAAAACCAAATTAGTTGAACCATTGTAATGTATCCACATACAGTAAGCTCATATATACAGAAATATATACACATTCCAAATATATACATCACGATTAGTAGTACAGGTATGCACATTTAAATGTCCGTGGACCACTGGGCCCACAAAGCATGGGCGAGGCCCACACTAGATACCTGTCCACAAACGGAGAGAACACTGCCGGGGCATCAGATAGAAATACATCAGGCACCTCAGGGGGAAGGGAAGGGAAGGGAAGGGGGGGAACCTCAGCCGGATTACAGCACCACGCCAGATCCACAACGGGGCTCCGTGCCCATTGATGTATCCTGGGGAGTGCAAAGCCACAGTCTCTCAAGTCTCTACTGGGGGTGGCTTGCCCACTGTACCATCCTGGGGAGTGCAAAGCCACAGTCTCTCAAGTCTCTTCAGTGGGTGGATTGCCCACTGCCATATCCTGGGGAGTGCAAAGCCACAGTCTCTCAAGTCTCTACAGTGGGTGGCTTGCCCACTGTTCTATCCTGGGGAGTGCAAAGCCACAGTCTCTCAAGTGGATAACAGTCTCCACTGGTTCTGGAGGGGGACTGGTGCCCAGAGTGCTTCATCCTGTGAAGGATTCAGGTAGTGGATGCAGTTATCCACTGGTTCTGGAGGGGGACTGGTGCCCAGGGTGCTTCATCCTGTGAAGGATTCAGGTAGTGGATGCAGTTCTCCATTGGTTCTAGAGGGGGACTGGTGCCCAGAGTTCATCACGCTCCTCGTGACGGTCCCAGTTCCGTCACTGTCCCAGCTGCGCATGGGCTAACGATGATTCAGTTGGCGGTCTTTGCCCTGTTCAGCGGTCTTTGCCCTGTTCAGCGGTGCTTGCCATGGCGGTCTTTGCCCTGTTCAGCGGTGCTTGACTTTGCAGTTTGTGACCTGTTCAGCAGTGCTTGCCATGGCGGTCTTTGCCCTGTTTAGCGGTGCTTGACTTTGCAGTTTCTGACCTGTTCAGCGGTGCTTGCCATGGCGGTCTTTGCCCTGTTCAGCGGTGCTTGCCCTGTTCAGCGGTGCTTGACTTTGCAGTTTCTGACCTGTTCAGCGGTGCTTGCCATGGCGGTCTTTGCCCTGTTCAGCCGTGCTTGACTTTGCTGTCTGTGAGCTGTGCAGCGTTGTGTGGCATGACGGTCCCTCAGTGCCCAGCGGGGCTGTGGCTGCCGGGGCCCTCCAGGGCACTGACGCTGGCAGTGGTCTCCGGACCAGTGATGATAGTGCTGCCCTCCAGGGCACTGACTCTGGCAGTGGTCTCCGGACCTGTGACGATAGTGCTGCCCTCCAGGGCACTGACTCTGGTGGTGGTCTCCGGACCTGTGACGATAGTGCTGGCGGTGGCGTCCCGGCCAGCAGGGAGGATGGCGGCCTTCTCCGCTCTGCTGCTCTTACCAGACTTTGGAGACTTCTTCTGCCCCTTCACCACCTTCGGAGGAGTCACAGCTGACTCGGCACTCCCCCCGGGACCCTTGTGAGCTGTTTTGCCGGGAGGAGTCTTCACCCTCTCCAGTCGGGCACTGTCCAACTTAAGGTGCTTTACAGGGGGTGGACTGGCAATGCTTTGGCTCCGTGTCACACTGGGTGCCCTGGTGGCCGGTGCACTCCACAGACCTCTAACATGTACCACTGGTACCAGACTTTTTTTGGCTGAGGTGCTAGTACGGGACCTATGAATTGGAGGGGTGGGGGTGGTGGGACAGAGGTCAAGGTTGCTCAGGAAAAGTTTCTGACGAACACTGGGATGGGTAGCTGGAGGGGGTCTGGGAGTGGAGGAAGAGGAGGTGGTTGTAGGAGGTGTAACTTTAGATGATTTGGGTACAGGTGCAGGTACTGGAGGCTGTCATGAGGTGGATGGATGTTGGGTGTGTGGGTGCCCGCGTTTGTGTACTTTGGGAGGGGGCGTCACAGACACACTGGGAGAGGACACAGGGGACGTGTAAATGGTAGTGGGGTGGTGAGTGCAGGTGAGCGGGGTGTGGTGCTGGGTGTTCTGGTGCGAGTCCTAGTGCCTGTAGATGTAGTGCATGTAGGTGAGAGTTTAGGAGGGATGAGGGAGGCAACAAGGAGGGGGACACAGTGGAGGCAGTGGATGTTGCTGTGTCTGTATGTGGGTGATGCTTGTGTGAGTGCCTGTGGTATGTGTGGTGCCTATGTTTGCCTGAGCTACTTTTGTGTGTTGAGGTGTGTGCATGCTTGTCTGATGGTGTGGTTGGGATAGGCTGGGGTACAGGGGATTGGGTCTGGGTGGAGGAAGTTGGAGGAGGGAGGCTAGACACAGGGACAATGGCTGCCATCAGTGCTGAGGCCAGAGATTGCAGGGTTTGATGATGGGCAGCCTGACCAGAATGAATGCCCTCCAGGAATGCATTAGTGTGTTGCAACTCCCTTTCTACACCCTGGATGGCATTCACAATGGTAGACTGCCCAACAGTGAGTGACCTGAGGAGGTCAATGGCCACCTCACTGAGGGCAGCAGGGGTGACAGGGGCAGTGGTTGAGGTGCCTGGGGCGAAGGTGATGGCCGCCCTCCTGGGTGAGCGGGCACGGAGCGAAAGGCTGAGGTGCCGTTGGGAGGGCGGTGCAGGTAGGGGGGGTGGCGGCTGTAACTGTAGAAGTGGGGGGCACAGATGGTGTTACCACCACAAGGGAGCTCCCATCGGAGGACGAGTCCGTGTCACTGTTTGCTGATCCGGTGACCGACGTGAAGCTCCCCTCGCCCTCTGTCCCACTGGTGTATTCTGAGTCCGTGGTGTGGCCCTCCATGGCCATGTGGGATGCAGCTCCCTCGTGGTCTGGTGCCACTGTACCTCCACTTGATGCACAAAAGAACAGGGAGAACACAAAAAGGGGTGGGGAAACAGAAGAAAGACAGGTTGAGTGCATGGCTTACCGCTAACGTTGGCGGACAATACAGACACAGCAGCCCCCTGCACTACGCCGTGCTCTTGGCCTCTACAGATGCTGTTCCTGGGGTATAGCCTACATGGCTACGAGTGTCATCTGTCCACATAGATGACACAGGGGCATGTATACCTGTACTTGGTACTCTACAGAGGTGGGGTGGAGTGGTACATGGTCTGCATTCTGGAGGGGCCTAGCCTACGTAACTCGCCCTGGCCTAGGGGAACCCACAGCCCTCCTCCCCCACCCAGACCCCTCCACTGCACGCAAAGTCATCAGAATGTGAGTGTACTCACCCCCTTATGTCTGCTGTGATGCCCTCATGCGCCTATCCAACTCAGGGTAGGCCACCGCCAGGATCCAGAACATCAGGGTGGTCATGGTGCGACGGGCACCCCTCCCACGTTGGGAGGCCATCCCCAGCTGAGCCTCCGCCGTCTTCTTGCTCCAGCGGCGAATGTCCTCCCAATTTTTTACGGCAGTGGGTGCTCCGTCTCTGGTGGACCCCCCGGGTCCGGACGTCCTTGGCGATGGCACGCCAAATATCCTTCTTCTAGTGGGCGCTGACCTACATGACATGTACAGGGGAAGAAGAGAAGTCATTACCAACTGCACCGTCGAAGTGAGTGCCCCCCATCCCTACCCTTGACATGTGGCACATGCATTCACAGTCCCTCATGCTCGCAGAACTCTGCCCCCTTCCTACTGACATCCAGCCCTCTCCACCCAGGCATAGCCCATACACTGTGCTCCCTGTGTACTTACCTGTTGGTCTGGAGGACCAAAGTGTAGCATGTACTCTGGGAGGACCCCGTCCACGAGCTTCTCCAACTCCTGTGCAGTGAAGGCAGGGGCCCTTTCCCCAGACACACCAGCCACTGTCTCTTCCAGACCTAGGTCACAGCAGCACTTGCAGTGTAGGTCCTCTCCTGTCGAAGATCAGGTATTGAGTGATTGCACAGATAGAAAATGGCGGTCACGTCCGTGGCGGTAACGTCCGCGGCTGTGCGTATCATCACCGCCGGTGCACTTCATCATTGGCCCCTGGGACCCATAGGGTCCAATGTTAACCAATGCAGCATTCCGCCGTGGTCTACGACCGCCTACCGCAACGGTGTACAATGCTAGCGCAGTTACCTCAAATCCCATTGTCCCAGTTTAGAGGTCGGGGAATCGTCATTTCAGGGACCCACATGGCTTCATTTACTACTGCGTCACACATACCTAGGCCTACACTCAACACACATACCGGAAGAATTTTGTATTTATTGTCGTGTTCTTTGTAGCTGAGGGTACATACCTGAGAATTTGTTGACTCTGTGGTCGCTGTTGTCCTTCTTAGGCACCATCAGCTGGGACATTTGAGGAGATGGCGGAATCCTCCGGTGTACCGACCGCTGGTGGACCTGTTAACAATAGAGGAGCGACATTTGATCATCACCTACAGGTTTGACCGTGCCACAATCCAGGAACTGTTTACCCAGTTGGAGCCAGACCTGATGTCACCAATCCGCCATCCCACAGGATTCCCCCCTGAAGTGCAGGTGCTATCAGTGCTCCATTTCCTTGCAAGTGGGTCATTTCAAACAACAGTGGACATGGCATCAGGGATGTCCCAGCCTATGTTTTCCAACGTGTTGTCCAGAGTGTTGTCTGCCCTGCTGAAACACGTGAGGAGCTACATCGCTTTCCCTCAGGTAGAGGATTTGGCTACAGCTAAAGGTGACTTCTATGCCCTGGGACATATCCCTAACTTCATAGGCGCTATTGATGGCACCCATGTAGCCCTGGTCCCCCCCGCAGGAGTGAACAGGTGTACAGGAACCGGAAGAGTTATCATTCGATGATTGTACAGATGGTATGTTTGGCAGACCAGTACATCTTGCAGGTAAATGCTATGTTCCCTGGCTCAGTGCATGACGCCTACATCCTGCGGAATAGCAGCATCCTGTATGTGATGGGTCAACTCCAGAGGCACCGGGTGTGGCTATTAGGGGACTCTGGTCACCCCAACCTGTCATGGCTACTGACCCCAGTGAGGAATCCCAGGACCAGGGCAGAGGAACACTACAATGAGGCCCATGGGCAGACTAGGAGGGTGATCGAACGCACCTTCGGCCTCCTGAAGGGCAGGTTCAGGTGCCTCCATATGATAGGTGGATCCCTATTCTACCCACCAAGGAAGGTGTGCCAGATCATCATCGCCTGCTCTATGCTTCACAACTTGGCTTTGCAACGCCAGGTGCCTTTTCTGCAGGAGGATGGTCCAGATGATGGTGTTGTGGCAGCTGTGGAGCCTGTGGACAGTGATTAGGAGGAAGCAGAGGAAGAAGACATTGACAACAGGGAGTCAGTCATCCAGCAATATTTCCAGTGACACAAAGGTGAGAACACATTACTGCCTACTACAAGTACTTTCACACTTCTACCTCTATCCTGTCTGTCAATTTGAAGTAGTATTTGCTAACTGAGTGATACATTTCCATTACGGTTTCACAGGTGTGGTTACCAACGTGTGTCATCTGCTTGCATCCTTCATGGACTTGTGATATGTGACATAGGTATGTTGACATTACATTTTCGAACGGATTTTGTCATTGTCATAGCTAATACACATTTTCAAAATCACAGACTGACTCCAGATTGTTTTGTGGTTCAAGGGTGTTTATTGAAGTGCTAATTATTGGAGGGGGTGGTAAAATGGTCATGGGTGATGGTGGAGGAATGCCCATAGCAGAGTCCAGTCTATTAGTCTCACAGGTGCTTTGCCCATATGGGCATAGGAAGTGGAGCTGGGGCAGTTACAATCTGGACAGGGTAACAAAGTGGGACAGTGGGAGGACAATCAGGGTGGTCTCATTTCCTGGCGGGGGTCTTGCCATCTTGCTCTGTCCTGTTCCTGGATCTCAGGGACCACTTGCGGGTGGTTCTCCGTCTGCAGGGGGTGGGGTGCTGGTGTGGTGGTCCTGTAGCGGGGCGTCCTGTCCACTAGCGCCAGCAGAGGTGGTGGGCAGTTCATCATCCAGGCTAGTGTCAGGGGCCCCTTGGAGTACCACGGTGTCCCTCATGGTCTTTTGTATGTCCTTCAGCACCCCTACGATGGTGCCCAGGGCGGAGCTGATGGTTCTGAGCTCCTCCCTGAAGCCCAAATACTGTTCCTCCTGCAGGCGCTGGGTCTCCTGAAACTTTGCCAGTACCATAACCATCGTCTCCTGGGAGTGGTGGTATGCCCCCATGATGGAGGAGAGGACCTCGTGGAGAGTGGGTTCCCTTGGCCTGTCTGCCCCCTGTCGTGCCCTCCCAGTTCCCCTGTGTTCCTGTGCCTCTGTCCCCTGGACCGTGTGCCCACTACCACTGCCCCCAGGTCCCTGTTGTTGTTGGGGTGGTCGGTTATCCTGGGTTCCCTGTAGTGGTGGACACACAGCTGATTGACGTGTCCTGGGTACAGAGGTATGGGCCCGCTGGGTGGGTGCTGTGCTGGTGTTACCAGAGGGTGGAAGGTCAGTGTTGGGCTGTGCCTGTGCAAGGGGAACCGACTGTCCCGAGGCCCACGATGGTCAGGGCTGGTCATCTGGATCCAGTTGGCCAGAGCTGCTGTCATCACTGTGGGCCTCTTCTGTGGGTGGAGTGGAGATGTCTGGACTCTCCTGTCTGGTGATGTTAGGTAGTGGTCCTGCAGGGGTATAAAATCATGATTATTGCATATGTGTGTGTCATGGTGTGCAATGGGTGGCTGTGCGTGTACCCCAGTGCAATCATTCCTGTGTGGGGGCTTGTGTGATGATGGTTTGGGGGTGTTATGGGTATGTGCAGTGGGCATGCTTTAGTGATGGGTGTCCATGCTTTGTTGTGTCATGCAGGGCATGGTGTTGGGATGGGTGGTTTGTGTTATTAGTACATTAGTGAGGAGTTGGAATGATAGGGGAGGGGGTGAGGGTGGGGGTGTGTGATAGCATGCAGGTAGGGTGGGGGATATGATAGTTAAGATTTGACTTACCAGTGTCCATTCCGCCACCGACTCCTCCGAGGCCCTCTGGATGCATGATGGTCAAGACCTGCTCCTCCCATGTTGTTAGTTGTGGGGCAAGGAGGTGGGGGTCCGCCGCCAGTTCACTGAATCGCAATGTTGTGCCTGGAGACCACTGAACGCACCTTCCCCCGTAGGTCGTTCCACCTCTTCCTGATGTCCTCCCGATTTCTTGGATGCTGTCCCACAGCGTTGACCCTGTCCACGATTCTTCGCCATAGCTCCATCTTCCTGGCTATGGAGGTGTGCTGCACCTTTGATCCAAATAGCTGTGGCTCTACCCGTATGATTTTCTCCGCCATAACCCTCAGCTCCTCCTCGGAAAACCTGGGGTGTCTTTGGCGTGCCATGGAGTGGTGTAGGTGATGTGTGGGGTGGTGTATGTGTTGATGAGTGTGGTGATGTGTAGTGGTGTGGGGTGTTTTGTGTGTGGATGTTGTATGGGTGATGGTGTTGTGTGTCTCTGTGTGGTGGGGTTGTCTATTACTGTGCTCTCTGTCTGTCGCCTTTGTCTATAGTTTTTGGTCATAGGGGATTGTGGGTGATGTGGGTGTGCGTTTTATATTGTATTCATTGTGTGGGAGTGGTGTGTGTATGTGTATCAGGTGTATGTATTTGGAATTGTCCAATGTGGCGGTGTTTTGGAGATGTGTGTGTATTTTGAGCGCGGCGGTGTGTACCGCCAATGGAATACCGCGGTTGAAAGACCACCGCGTGGATTTGTGGGTCGTAATAACATGGGCGTGTTTCTGTTGGCGTGACGGTGGAGGATTTGTTATCGCCAGTTCATCACTGACCTTTGGTGTGGCGGACTTGTGTGGGTGTCTGAATTTTGGCGGATTACGAACAGTGGGTCGTAATAGCTGTGGCGGAATTCCGCAGCCGCGGCAGTGTGTTGGCGGTCTTCTGCACGGCGAAAAGCGGCTTTTACCTCCGATGTTGTATTGACCCCCAAAACTTTGGATGCTTCATTCCCCAGATTAAAAACTAGCACTGCAAGGCACTTCACCGGAAGCCTTGGTTTCCTTTGGTTGGAAAGTGGGCTCAGAAGGTAGGCTGAGGATCCCAGAAGGTAGTAAGAATAACTTCCAAAGAGTCAAAAGAGGTTTACAAGGTAAGGAATACCTAAGGGTGGGACTCTCTCTGCCCTGTAGCCTTGGTATCGCTCTAATGGGAGTGAATACTTGCCCCAAAAAGTCAGATTTCTGGGAGTACTGCCATTCAGTATAGGGTAGAGAGAACCTGGAGAAGAGGAGGAGCCCAACCATATTTGGAGAAATAGAGATACAGGGGCTAATGGTTCTCAGAGGAGAGGGCTCCAAGACTGGAATTTGTGAGGCTACTGCTGACCTAGAGGTGCTGCCTACACTGTTACAGTGACAGGACACAGGGGAACCGGGCCAGTCAGACTCCCTCAAGACACCACCAGTGTGTCACCCTTGTGGTGGCTTTGTGTCCACACTGGAAATCCTATAATGCCAGTCATGCCATTATTCTTAGGCTACAGTCCCTGAGAGGGCACACATGAGAGTGAAAGAAGGGTATCTGCAACCGAAGGTTATGGACCCCCAGTCAAAGGGATCTCAGGAGCACGGAGATGACTCCATGCCAGCTGAAAGCTGGAAGTAAGACCTGCTTCAGGCATCAGATCAAACCTTTCACCTGTTAGTACATGGCTTGAGTTCCTGGCACTGATAGCTGTCAGTGGCTTCTGCTGGTTACTTGTCTTTAGGGCAGCAGTGATCTTCAGTAAAAGACAGATGCCTGACATAAGAGACAAGAAGGGCTAAATCACCTTGTTAGCCATGTTGGTGCAATCCACCAGATGGGTTGCTTCTTTGGGTACGCTTGGGTTAGCTTTATCATATGTGGGTAGTGCTGATGAGAAGGGTTGCCCATGGACCAGGAGAGTGGCTGGGGTTGAACTTTACAGAGTAACAATAATGGCATTGTTAGAAATGGGGTCTTTGGTTGGCAGTCAGGTTATCCCCTGTCCAAGCAAGGACCCTCACTCTAGTCAGGGTGAGGAGAATCACCCTCTGTTAACCCCCACTCACCTCCTTGGTAGCTTGGCATGAGCAGACAGGCTTAACTTCAAAAGCAATGTGTGGAGTATTTGTACCAACACACACAGTAACTCAGTGAAAACACTACAAAATGACACAACACAGGTTTAGGAAAATAGGTAATATTCATCTAAACAAAACAAGACCACAATGACAAAAATCAAACATACACAAGTAAAGTTATGAATTTGTAAAGAATAATGGTCTTAAATCCCTTAGAAAACAGTGAAAGCACTGTTAACATGAAAAAGTACCTGGGTTGCGCCAAAATAACACCGCACGGGTGAGTGTGCATCGGTAGAGGCCAGTGATGCATCGATTTCTCACTCACAGGCGAGATCCAGAAAGGCACGTCGGGTCCAAGCAGGCTTTGCGTTGATTTTCCACGCCCAGCAATGTGTCGAAATCTGCTTGCACGTTGTCAAACAACTGCCCTGCAAGGGGCTAGCGTCATTAACAGCAGCGGCTGTGGGTGTTGCGTGTTGTTTCCCCAGCCAGGTTGGGTTGATCTCCCAACCGAGATGCAGGTGGAGGATCAATTTTAGCCACGATGCTGGCAGTACGTCATTTTTCAGCCGCAAAGCGGGTGGTGTGTCGAAAGTTTCCCCGCACTGAGGTCTTTGCGTGGATTTTTGTCATTTTCCACCAGCTGCTCCTTCAAGGGCCCAGAGACAGGTTAGGGCATCACTTGGCAGGCAGGACTCTCAGCAGAAAGCCCAAGTCGTGGCAGAGAGAAGTCTTTGCTGTCCCTGAGACTTCCACAACAGGAGGCAAGCTCAGTTTCAAGCCCTTGGAGATACTTCACTAGTTGAAAGTCATACAAAAGTCAGTCTTTGTCCTCTCTGAGGTAGAAGCAGCTGCTGCAGACCAACCCAGCAAAGCACAGTCTCAGGCAGAGAGGCAGTACTCCTTTCCAGCTTCTCCAGCTCTTCTCCTTGCAGAGGTTCCTCTTGGTTTCAGAAGTAATCTAATTTCCAGGGGTTTTGGGTTCTCCTCTTATACCCCTTTCTGCCTTTGAAGTAGTCCTACTTGAAAGACAAGTATCAGTTGTTTTCAAAGCCCTGCCTTGCCCAGGCCAGGCCCCAGACACACACCAGGGGGTTGAAGATTGCATTGTGTGAGGGCAGGCACAGCCCTTTCAGGTGTAAGTGACCACTCATCCCCTCAGCCCAGATGGCTCATCTGGATATGCAGGCTACACACCAGCTCCCTTTGTGTCACTGTCTAGAGGAGAGGTACATACAGCCCCAGACAGGGAATCAACAAACAAGCAGAGTCACAGAATGGTTTAAGCAAGAAAATGCCTACTTTCTTAAAGTGGCATTTTCAAAAACACACTCTAAAAACCAACTTCACTAAAAGATGTATTTTTAAATTGTGAGTTCAGAGACCCCAAACTCCACATGTCTAAAGGCTCCCAAAGGTAATCTAAACTTCAATCATATTTAAAGGCAGCCCCCATGTTAACCTATGAGAGAAATAGGCCTTGCAACAGTGAAGACTGAATTTGGCAGTATTTCACTGTCAAGACATATAAAACTCATTAGTATATGTCCTACCATAACCTTACACTGCACCATGCTCATGGGGCTACCCAGGGCCTACCTTAGGGTGTCTTACATGTAAGAAAAGGGAAGGTTTAGGCCTGGCAAGTGGGTATGCTTACCAAGTCGAATTGGCAGTTAAAACTGCACACACAGACACTGCAATGGCGGGTCTGAACCATGTTTACAGAGCTACTAATGTGGGTCGCCCAACCAGTGCTGCAGGCCCACTAGTAGCATTTTATTTAGAGGCCCTGGTCACCTCTAGTGCACTTTACTAGGGACTTACTAGTAAATCAAATATGCCAATCATGGATAAGCCAATGTATACCTATAATCTATACAGGAAAAACTTACACTTTAGCACTGGTCAGCAGTGGTAAAGTGTCCACAACAAACAAAACAGACAAAACAGAGTCCAGCACACAGAAACAACCTGGTAAGTAGAAGCAAAAAGTTAGGGGACACCATGGCAATGATGCCAAGTCTAACAAGTATAATTTGAGGAAAGCCTATTGATGTTGAGAAGGTCCATCTTCCCACAGGAAGTGAACTTGACTGGAGAATGTGAAGCTGGACTTGACCCCTCCAAAGCAGAGGGCATTTCCACATCCTCTCTCCTGAAAACCAAGAAGCACTGTCAAGGGAATAGTTGTTGCTCCTTGCCTTTTTAGCTCTCGGGTCATTTGGAAGAATATGCCCCCTTTTTGTGGTTACTCTCAGTTTTTTTATGTTGCTTGTTTTGTGACCCTGCACACTGGGACACTTCTAAACAGGCTCCATCACATGTGCTGTGACCCATAAACTATGTTGAATTTGGCTACACTCCGACTGGCATATCTAACCTACTTTTTTTTGTCTTTAGTGAATGGAAAACAGTGTAACCAGGGTCTGTAAATTAAATGTGTCTAGTGGACTGCAACTCATATTGTGCACTACTAAAATGACATGGCAAATCACGTCTCCAGGCCTGCCCCTGCAGCCTAGCTATGCAGTTTTGAAACAGCCAATTTGATCTGGCAAAATAAACCTATTGCCAGGCCTAAACATGCCTTTTTAATGCTTACAAGTCATCCCACAAGGTAGGCCCTAAATGCCCATCGTGCATTGTACAAGCTGTTCAAGTGTACGTGTAGTAAGTGTACATATGTTTTATAGTTCCTGGCAGTGAAAAATCTACAAAGTCATTTTTCACTGCGGCAAGGCCTTTTCTTCTATAAAAAATACACTGGGTAAAAACAATAACTTGAGACTAGCTTGAAAAATGATTCAATGTCTCACTGAATCTAGTTGAATCATCAAGTTGGATTTTATCTCACTATTTTGAAAATTATACTTTTCGAAAGTTGTCATTTTTCTTCCTAAGTCAAATGTGCTTTTATGCCAGGGTTCAGAATCCCCTGACTGCTAATGTTTCTCTTGTAGTATGATAGATATTGTTTCAAGATCATGAACAAAGGTCTTCAGATTTTCAGAGATGTTTTTTCTCCATGAGCAGGATGGCCTATGAGGCTATACCTAGCCTCTTCCTGAGCTTCACAGGAAGCCTACTCTGTCACTGAGAGATGTAGTTCATACCTAAGCCTGCCTTCTTTCGTTCTCATGGCCAACCTGTGCCCACACTCAGTGGGAGTGAGAGCTACCTGAGACCTGGTTTGAAGTGACTACAAGGGAGGTGTAGGAACTGGTTGAGGAGAGTTGAACCCTTATCAAAAAGCAACTACAGTTCTTCTCATGGAGAAGTCACAAGCAAACACAAAATTGATCAGTGCCCAACCCTCATGAGGCTTGGCATAGAGCAGTCTGGCTTAACTTAGAGGCAATGTATGAAGTATTTGAACAACACTTCTAACAGTAACACCGTAAAAACACACATCAAGAGGATCCCACAAGAGAGTTGAAAAAATTGAGTCATTTTCAATAAATAAATAAATCAAGATCAATGAAAGCAACACACATCCAATCAGTAGATCAGGAGCTATTAAACTGTTTTAAGGTTTTAGTGAAAAATAGTGGCAACATGTGTAAATTGCCAACTGTGCATTTCTGGTCAGACGGAGACAAAGTCACAACGGAGCACGGGCCAGCTAATGGGACCCGGTTTGGTTCCCTGAACAGAGTACCTTAAATCTGGGTTTGCAGAACGTTGCAAGGGTCTGTGTCGAAGATATGTCTTGCATCTAAAGCAGTGCTTCAGTTCCAAGATACTGCAAGGCTAGGGTGTGAGATGCTGCTGCTTCATTGGCAAAGATCCAGCTGACAAGGGTTTAAAATGGGAAGTCTGGAGTCAATGGTGCTTTGCGCAGTCGGGCGATGCATCGGTTTTGAGCAGATGTGCAGCTGTTATGGGAACTCTGGCATCATCATCAAGGTTGCCATCAACAAAGGATTCAAGGATCTGCACCGAAGATGCATTGTGCAGCAATGGTTCCTGTTTAGAGACAAACTGCGATTTGATGTGAGTATTTGTGGCAATTCTTATCAATGGTCCAGTTCTGCTTGGGCTTACACTGAGTAGCTTTGAAGCTGGATCCACAGAGACTGGCAATGCACCTTAGGCCCCTTCAAAGGGTCCAGTAGTGGGTGCACCACTTGGCCGGGTAGTCTCACTGATGGCAGATTCCAGGTACAAGAGCAAGATTGTTGGAGCCTTCTGTCCCTGAGGTTCATGTCAGGACGCCAGACAACTAGCCCTTGGAATCACTCTGGAGTTCTGGGTTCAAGACATGTATGTGCTGTCCTTTTCATAGAGGCAAGAAGTCAACCACCACCAGGTAACCACTCCAAGGCTGCAGTCCAGCAAGGTAGTAGTCTAGCAGGGTGGCAGTCTAAGCACAGTAGTCCCTCTTCCTGGCACAGTATCCACAAGTCCAGAAGTGTATTCAAGAGTTGGTGTCTAAGGGCCAATATTTATAGCAAGCCATGCCTTTCATGTGGGGAGAAGCTTTTAGAGTGTTCCCATTGTAATCCCCAGGAATCCTGCCCTGGCTCCAGTCAGACAGAGTGCTGAACATTTTCACTCACCCCCAGTCACAGTTCTGTGTTAAATCCAGTGTTTTTTTGCTCAACATGCCACCCCAGTTTGGACCTAGTCATATGGAAATCAGTCTTGGCCCTGTTCCCCATGGTAGCAGTCTAGCCAGAACTGCTACGCCACAACCTACTTGGACTGGTCAACAAGCATCCTGTAAACGGTTTCCCAGTATCATCCCTCATCAGCCAGGCTAGCCTGAATCCAGTGGCACAGTGAGCAAGAAAACCATGTTTGGGCATCACAACATGTCACGACATATAGGCCAGAAATGGAGGGGGAAAATCAGGGTACCACTAAGTAAAACAGCATAAACAGGAATGAACTCAATGAACAACCGACAACAATATTTTCTCCCCTATATACATCACAGGGGCCCTGGGACACACTTAACAGAACAAATATTGTGAGATTATTGCAGCATATACCATCGTTATCGACCCCCACTTCAAGGGATTTGTGAACAGTAAATTTCAACAAATATCAATGGATCTGTCAAGGAGAGTCAACATTAATATCTTGGTCCAACCAGGATCTGGCACATAGAATCTTTGAATTTGAGGGCTTCCTGGAAGAATGGGGCATAACAATCAGTATACCAAGAAAAGAGCGCTACCCGCAAGTGTTGACAAGAGAACCCCAAGCCACAAGCCTGCTGGAAAAACCCTTCGGTACTCTGAGGGGCACCCCGGCAGTAATACCTCCGACAATAGACAAAAAAGTTATAGTACAGTTAACAAAAAAAGATGGATTGCTCCAACCAGAGAGCACTACTACGAACCATCGCACTGGGGGCAGAATGACCGGGGATCGGCACACCACAGCTTTAAACCCAGAAGTTAATATGCATCTTTAATAACTTTGGGTCACTAAGCACTAAGTCAGAGAAAGCAATTAAGGTCATATGTTGGAATGTGGCAGGGATGGCCTCGCCTAACTGCGAGCCCTAATATTGATGATTTTTTTAAAAAATCAGATATTCTATGCTTTCAGGAAACTTGGATGAAAGAATCACAAACTATACCTGGTTTTGCAACTACGTATATTCCCACAAAAAAAGAAAATCTGTTCGGGAGACATATGGGTGGTCTCGCTACATACTTTAAAATAGATCGGGCGGTGAAACTAGTCTCCTGGGAGAAATCAACCAGCGATGTACATGTAATAATCATATATGGTCTTACATGAATCAACAAAGCTACACTCATAGTGATTATAAACCTATATGTCAACCCTAAACGAGAAACTAAACAGAAAAAACTTAAGTCAATTTTGTCTGTACTAAAGGAATATATATACGAGTATCTGGATCATGAACTTCTAATTGCAGGATTCTTCAACACCCGACATCTTGGGCAGGTTTCGAGTCCCCCCGGAGACATCTCTAGATCTGCGCTAGAAACTTTCTTTATAGAACATGAACTGAGATCAACACACATAAAGACTACGAGCCCTGAGTCAACTATTCCCACTTTCAAAAACACTTGTACATTAGACTACATTTTCCTAAGCCAGGCATTATGGCACAGATGCCTAAATCATGAGGTGACTCGAAGAACGGAGAGTGATCACAACCCAGTTACAATAGAAATAGCCCTTGAAGGAGCGTGACTGCCGTCCTATATGACCAGCGGCCAACAACTTGAAACTAATCTATACCCATTGACAAAGAGAATTAAATGGAGCGAAAACAACAAGGCAAAATACAATCTTTGGAAGCAGGATCATTGCCCCCCAATATTTGACGGAGAATCTAGCGACGTCTACTCACAGTGGACACACATGATGAAGAACTTACACACTTCTTTAAGCCGCCAAACACAACAAGGGCTTTCAAATAGTAAAAGCCAAAGGATACGGCCGCCAATCGCAATAAGAGAATACACACAAAACAAACACAAGTGCAGGCAGCTAGAAAGGAGATATAGAAGCAATAAATCCCTGGCAGTAGAAACCCTTAGGAGACAGGCAAGAAACGATCTCAAAAGTAAGGCATTGAAATTGAAGCAGGAGATCGAAGAACGCTAGACCCACTTACAAGCCTTGCTACCCCTAAATAAAAGCAGAGAGTTTTGGACCTACATTGACTCATTATAATATGGAACAGCGAGGAAGCCCAATGCAATCTCAGCTAGTTCATGGGAAACACATGGGGGCTCCCTTTATGTGGACTCTGGTTATATGGAAGCACAGGGCACCAGGGAGCTGCAATTGGAGTACTATGGCCAAGAAAACACTACATTACAGGTCACAGTTAAATCAACCAAAATTATTCTTAGTAACATCAGACAGGATGGTGCCCCAGGCCCAAACGGTTTACCTGGGAGCATATTTAAGAACAACCAAGATTTCTGGGCCATCCCCTTGACTAGGCTTTTTAAATAACTGACTTTGCCATACAGGGATTCCTACAGCCTGGAAAGGGTCAATATCGCACCCAGTTTCCAAAAAAGGAGACCCCACCCTCCTGGGAAACTATAGGCTCATAGCTCTTTTGGATGTGGATGGTAAGGCCTATGCAAGGGTTCTGCTTAGAGAACTGGAACATTGGATCAATGAAAATAATATCATTCTATCGTATCAAACAGGATTCAGGCCAGGCTCATCCACTCTGGACAACATCCTGGCTCTCGCATATTTGGGCCAGAAAAACTTGAAACCAGCTGCCCAACCCCTCTTCATGTGTTTTATTGACTACCGTGCCGCCTTTGATGGCGTAGATCAGCACATACTTGGGAAAAAATTAGCAACCTGGGGGATACCAAGGAACTTACTAGCAGCCATAAGGGGACTCTATTCTGACACCTGGGTGAGAGTTAAGGTCTCAACTACGAATGTGACCAAAAGGATAAATACCAATAAAGGACTAAAACAAGGATGTGTCATTGCTCAAACTTTGTTTAACCTGTACACAGCCCTTCTTGGCAAAGCTTTACTTAGAGGAAACACATTCCCCCCGAAATTGGGAAAGACACTGCTCCCTACAATCCAGTATGTTGACGACATAGTCCTGCTTGCCCTGACTGAATTAGGCTTGAAAAGGAGCATGGCCATTCTGCATGAATACAACAAAACAAATGCCTTGAAGGTTAACACAGCAAAAACAAAGGTATTGGTCTTTGGACGTCAGGCGCGCAAATATCCAAGAATATGGAAGCTCGGTGTATTGTGTATAGACATAGAAGACAAGTACCAGTACCTGGGTGTATGGCTATCTAATACCAGCAAAATAGCACACCCGGTGACTGCTCTTAGCAGTAAGGTGGAGAGATCCACCTATGCTCTAACTAAGCTACATTACCGGCTTCAGGAGCCTACAACCGAACCAATAAGGAAGATCTTAAAAGCAAAACTATTATCCATGATCACATATGGCCACTTGGCATATCCCAGTAGGTTAACAAACTCCCTAGAGAAATGGCAAATGAGAGCTTACAAAAGGATATTTCAAGCTCCCAAATTCACCAGACACGCGGGGATCCGCCTCGAATTTAACACAACTAGTATGGATATAAACTGTAAAAAGGTCATAATTAAGCTATTCTATGATGTTTCTAGGGTCAATGGCTATACCTTGAGGAGCGCGCTGAAAGAAATGTATTTCATTTATTGGATCCCTGAATCTCGATGGCCCATCTGAAAAAGATACTGAATGAACTTGGCACACAAATCTCCAGAGAAAAGGACACTGCCACAATCAGGGAAATCAGGGGGGCAGAGGGCTTGACCGAGTCGTACAGCTCGGCCAACCTCCAGCTGTATATGAAAGCAGCCCTGGGTATTCAAACTTTTCAGGGCATCTTACACATGTAACTATTAACATTATCTGTTTGGGATTTTAGATGCAGTTGGAAGTCGAAGGGGGATCTCGCTACGGAATGCTCTCTTTCTACCTATCACATTGAATCCATCAGGCATTTAATATGCTGTTGCCCGGGTTTGACCCCAGAGAGACTTTGACTATTAAAATCCCTTTTTCTGTAGCATGGCCTACGGACTTGCAAAGAAGCAGTCAAATACATATTCATGCTGAGACCCCTATGGAGCTGGCTCGCTTAGGGAATATTTTTTCCATTATGAGGAAAAACCTATTGTCAGCACAGGCCTACAATGGCTAGGAAAGTAAAAGGTGGCGGCAGCTCCAAAGGTTATGTTACTAACAAGGTGGCTGATGCACCCCCCGAAATGTTGATATCGATTAGGCTTAATGAGGTTAAGTGTCTGTCATATTGATTCCTGCTACGATCCGGATGTCCCTGCATTCTCACTCTTAGGCGGTCATTACAACATTGGCGGTAAAAGCCGCGTACCGCCATGCAGAAGACCGCCAACACACTACCGCGGCCGCGGAAAACCGCCACAGCTATTATGACCCACAGCTCAGAATCCGCCAAAATTCAGACACCCACACAAGTCCGCCACACCAAAGGTCAGTGATAAACTGGCGAAAACAAAACCTCCTCCGTCACGCCAACAGAAATATGCCCACAATATCAAGACACACGAATCCACGCGGCGGTCTTTCAACCGCGGTATTCCATTGGCGGTTCACACCGCCGCGCTCAAAATACACACACTCCTACAAAACACAGCCACATTGGGCAATTCGAAATACACACACCTGATACACATACACACACCACACCCACACACCTAATACTGTATAAAACACACACCCACATCACCCACAAACCCTTATGACAACAAATCACGAACGAAGGCCAGAGAGAGACACCACCATCAACAATACAAGCATCCACAGGCACACCATCACCCACATAACTTCCACGCACCACACACTACACACCACTACATATCAGCACACTTATCACCCCACACATTACTTACACCACCCCATGGCATGGCAATGACACCCCAGGTTCTCGGAGGAGGAGCTGAGGGTCATGGTGGAGGAAATTGTCCGCGTAGAGCCACAGCTATTCGGATCACAGGTGCAGCACACCTCAATTGCAAGGAAGATGGAGCTATAGCGAAGAATAGTGGACAAGGTCAACGCAGTGGGACAGCACCCAAGAAATCGGGAGGACATCAGGAAGAGGTGGAACAGGGGAAGGTGCGTTCCGTGGTCTCAAGACACCACCTGGCGGTTCAGCGGACTGGCGGCGGGACTTGGGGGAGGAGCAGGTCTTGGCGATTCTAAATCCTGAGGGCCTCGCAGGAGTAGGTGGAGGAATGGACTCTGGTAAGTCAAATCTTAACTATTACATCCCCAACCCTACCTGCATGCCAGCACATACCCCCACATTCACCCTCACCCCCATCACTCTAACTCCTCATAAATGTCCCATCATCACAAACCACACATCCTAACCCCAAGCCCTGCATGCAACAACATAGCATGGACACCCATCACTAAAGCATGCCCACTGCGCATACCATACACCCCACTAAACCATCATCAAACAAGGTCCCACACAGGAATGCAAGCACTGGGGTACACGGTCACCCAACCATTGCACACCATGCCACACTCCGATGTGATAACCATCCTTTTATACCCCTGCAGGACCCCTACCCAATGTCACCGGACAGGAGGGTCCACACATGTCCACATCACCAACCGAAGAGGCCCACAGTGATGACAGCACCTCTGTCCAACTGGATCTAGATGACCAGCCCGGCCCATCGGGGACCTCAGGACAGTCGGTTCCCTACACCCAGTCACAGGCCACCGCAGAGATTCCCCCCTCTGGAAACACCAACACAGCACCCACCCAGCGGGCCCATACTTCCGTCCCCAGGACACGTCAATCAGCAGTGTGTCCACCACTACAGGGAACCCAGGCTAACCCACCACCCCAACAACAACAGGGACCTGGGGCAGTGGTAGTGGGCACACGGTCCAGGGGACGGAGGCCCAGGAACACTGGGGAACTGGGAGGGCTGCTGTGCGACAGGGGGCGGACAGGCCCAGGGAACCCACTCTACACGAGGGAACCCATTCTCCACGAGGCCCTCTCCTCCATCATGGGAGCCTACCACCACTCTCAGGAGACGATGGCCAAGTTTCAGGAGACCCAGCACCAGCAGGAGGAACAGTATATGGGCGTTAGGGAGGAACTCAGAACCATCAATTCCACCGTGGCCACATTTGTAGGGGTGCTGAAGGAAGTACTCAACACCAGGATGGACACTGTGGCACTACAAGGGGCCCCTGACACTAGCCTGGACGATGAACTGCCCACCACCTCCGCCGGCGCTAGTGGACAGGAAGCACCGCCACAGGACCAACACACCAGCACCCCACCCCCTGCAGAGGGAGAACCACCTCGCAAACGGTCCCTGAGATCCAGGAACAAGACAGAGAGCGATGCCAAGACCCCCGCCAAGAAATGAGACCACCCTGATTGTCATCCTACTGTCCCACTTTGTCACCCTGTCCATCCTTAAACTGCCCCAGCTCCACTTCCTATGACCATTTGGGCAAAGCACCCGTGAGACTAATAGACTGGACTCTGCCATGGACATTCCTCCGCCATCACCCCTCACCATTTTACAGCCCCCTCCAATAGTGAGCACTTAAATAAACACCCTTAAAGCACAAAACAATCTGGAGTCTGTGATTTCGGAATACTGTATTAGCAATAACTGTGGCAAAAAGCTCTTTCATTTGTAATGTCAACATACTTATGTCACACAGCTCTAGTCCATGAGGAATCAAAGCAGATGTCACACTGTGGGACCCAGATCTGTGAAATCGTAAGGGAAAGTGACAACTCAGTGACCATACACTGGGTGAAAACGACAGACAGTAGAGAGGCAGTAGTGTTTAAGTACATGTAGTAGGCAGGTCTGTATTCCTACCTGTGTTTCACTGGAAATATTGCTGGATCACTGAGTCCCTGTTGTCCATGTCTTCTTCCTCTGCTTCCTCGTCTTCACTGTCCACAGGCTCCACAGCTGCCACACCACCGCCATCTGGACCATCCTTCTGCAGAAAAGACACCTGTCGTTGCAAAGCCAAGTTGTGAAGCATACAGCAGGCCACGATGATCTGGCACACCTTCTTTGGTGAGTAGAATAGGGATCCATCTGTCATATGGAGGCACCTGAACCTGGCCTTCAGGAGGCCGAAGGTCTGCTCGATCACCCTCCTAGTTCACCCATGGGCCTCATTGTGGCGTTCCTCTGCCCTTGTCCTTTGATTCCTCACTGGGGTCAATAGCCATGACAGGTTGGGGTAACCAGAGTCACCTGCAAATGGCGAGGGACAACTGTTAGAAACACACACTAACCTGGAGGGATATCCCCAGACAACGATTCCCACTGACTAGCTTCCAGGTGCTCACCTAATAGCCACACACGGTGCCTCTGGAGTTGACCCATCACATAAGGGATGCTGCTACTCCGCAGGATGTAGGTGTCATGCACTGAGCCAGGGAACATGGCATTCACATGGGAGATGTACTGGTCTGCCAAACATACCATCTGTACATCAATGGAATTGTAACTCTTCCGGTTTCTGTACACCTGTTCACTCCTGTGGGGGGGTACCAAAGCCACATGTGTCCCATCAATGGCACCTATGATGTTGGGGATTTGTCCCAGGGCATAGAAATCACCTTTCACTGGAAAACGATGTAGCTCCGCATGTGTTTCAGCACGGCGGACAACACTCTGGACAACACGTTGGAAAACATAGTCTGGGACATCCCTGATGCTATGTCCACTTTGTTTGAAATGACCCACTTGCAAGGACATGGAGCACTGACAGCACCTGCACTTGAGGGGGGATTCCTGTGGGATGGCGGATAGCTGACATTAGGTCTGGCTCCAACTGGGTACACAGTTCCTGGATTGTGGCACGGTCAAGCCTGTATATGATTATCACATGTCTTTACTCCATTGTCGACAGGTCCACCAACGGTCGGTACACCGGAGGATGTCGCCATCTCCTCACATGTCCCAGAGGACGGTGCCTATGAAGGATAACAGCGAGCACAGAGTCAAACAACTCAGAGGTACGTACCCACAGCTTACACAGAGCACCATTCATAATCGAAAAAGTGGCCTGTATGTGTGTTGAGTCTAGGCTTAGGTATGTGTGACGCAATTGAAAATAAAGGCATGTGGGCCCCTGATATGGCGGCTGTCTGACCTGTAAAGTGGGGCAATGGGATGTGAGGTAACTGCACTGGTGTTGTACACTGTCGCGGTAGGCGGCCAAAGACCGCGGCGCAATGCTACATTGGTTAACATTGGACCCTATGGGTCCCAGGAGCCAATGACAATGTACGCCGGAGGTGACGGTACGCACCGCGGTGGACGTGACCGCCATTTTCTATCTGTTCAACCACTCAACACCTGATCTTCGACAGGAGAGGACCTACACTGCAAGTGCTGCTGTGACCTCGGTTTAGTTTTTGGGGAAAGGGCCCCTGCCTTCACATCGGAGGAGTTGGAGAAACTCGTGGATGGGGTCCTCTCACAGTACACGCTACTTTACGGTCCTCCAGTCAAACAGGTAAGTACACTGGAAACATGCTGTATGGGCTATGTCTGTGTGGAGAGGGGTGGATGTAAGAAGGAAGGGGGAGAGTGCAGCGTGCATGAAATGACGGTGAGTGCATGTGCCACATGGCAAGGGTAGGGATGGGGGCCAATCACTTTGACGGTGCAGTTGGTAATAACTTTTCCTTCCCCCTGTACAAATCATGTAGGTCAGCGCCCACCATAAAAAAATATATTTGGCGTGCCCTCGCCAAGGACGTCCAGACCCTGGGGGTCTACCACAGAGGGAGCACCCACTGCCGGAAAAGATGGGAGGACATTAGCCGCTGGAGCAAGAAGACGGCAGAGGCTCAGCTGGGAATGGCCTCCCAATGTGGGAGGGGTGCCCGTCGCACCATGACCCCCCTGATGTTCAGGATCCTGGCGGTGGCGTACCCGGAGTTGGATGGGCGCTTGAGGGCATCACAGCAGTGGAGGTGCCAGGTGGGGGAGGTGGGCTGTGGGTTTCCCTAGGTTAGGGTGAGTTCCGTAGGCAAGGTCCCTCCGTAAGGCAGGCCATGTGGCACCCCACTGCACTTCTGTCGAGTGGCAAATACACCTAGTCATGCTCCTGTCTCATCCATGTGTGCAGATGTCGTCCATAGCCTAGTAGGCCATTTCAAAGGAATTGAACAGTGGAGCCCATGAGCGCGGCATAGTGCAGGGGGCTTGTGTGTCTGTCGTGTCCGCCAACGGTAGCGGTAATGCATGCACTCAACATGTCTTTCGTCTGTCCCCCCCCCTTTTTGTGGTATCCCTGTTCTTGTGTGCATTAGCATCATCAGGCGAAGGAGCAGTGGCACCGGAGCACGAGGGGGCTGCATTCCACATGGCCATGGATGGCCACACTACAGAATCGGACTTCACCAGTGGGACGGAGGGCGAGGGGAGCTCCACGGTGGGGACAGGAGCTGAGACCAGTCACACGGACTCGTCGTTTGATGGGAGATCCCTTGGTGTGGCGGCAACATCTGTGCCCCCCCATCTACAGGTACAGCCGCCACCCCCCCTTCCAGCACTGCCCTCTCAGCAACCCCTCAGCCTTCGCCCCCGTGCCTGCTCACCCGGGAGGGAGGGCATCACCTTCACTCCAGGCAACTCAGGCCCTGCCCCAGTCACCCCTGCTCCCCTCAGTGAGGAGGCCATTGACATCCTCAGGTCCCTCACTGTTGGGCAGTCTACCATTTTGAATGCCATCAAGGGTGTAGAACGGCAGTTGCAACAAACAAATGCATTCCTGGAGGGCATTCATTCTGGTCAGGCGGCCCTTCAGCAAGATTTTCAGACTCTGGCCTCAGCACTGATGGCAGCCATTTTCCCTGTGTCTAGCCTCCCCCCTCCAACTTCCTCCACCCAGACCCAATCCCCTGTACCCCAGGCTATCACAAGCACACCTACAGACAAACATGCACACATGTCAACACACAAGGGAAGCTCAGGCAAACATAAGCACCACACATCCCACAGGCACTCACGCAAGCATCACACACATGCAGACACACCAACATCCACTGCCTCCACTGTGTCCCCCTCCTCCTCGTCTCCCTCCTCCCCCCCAGTCTCGTCTACACTCACACCTGCTTGCACTACCTCTACAGCCACTACTACCATCACCAGCACACCAACCACCACATCCCGCTCATGTGCAGTCACCACCATCACTACCATTCACACGTCCCCTGTGTCCTCTCCCAGTGTGTCTGTGATGCCCCCTCCCAAGATACACAAACGCAGGCACACACCCACTCAACAGCCGTCCACCTCCTGACAGCCTCCAGCGCATGCACCTTCACCCAAAGTCAGCAAACGAACACCTCCTACAACCACAACCTTTTCCTCCACTCCTAAACCCCCTCCAGCTACCTGTCCCAGTGTCTCCAAAAAATGTTTCCTGTCCAACCTTGACCTCTTTCCCACACCTCCCCCAACTCATCTGTCTCCTAGGTCCCGAGCTAGCACCTCAGCCACAACATCTCAGGGACCAGTGGTGCCTGTAGTCACCGGAATATGGAGTGCACCGGCCACCAGGGCAGCCAGTGTGGCACGGAGCCACAGCACAGACAGTCCCCCACCTGTGAAGCATCAGAAGTTGGCCAGTGCCCGGCGGGAGAGGGGAAAGACTCCAGCCACCAAAGCCGCTTCCAGGGATACAGGTGGGAGTGTGGAGTCAGCTGCGACACCTTCCAAGGTGGGGAAGGGGCAGAAGAAAGTCAGCAAGTCTGGGAAGAGCAGCACGGCCGAGAAGACTGCCATCATCCCCGCTGCCCAGGAGGCCACCGACACCAGCCCAGCTGCCTAGGAGGCCACCGCCAACACCAGCCCAGCTGCCCAGGAGGCCACCGCCAGCACAAGCTCCGCTGGGACAGAGAGGACCGACAGCACAAGCCCGGCTGGGCCATGAAGGACCGCCAGCACAAGCCCCGCTGGGCCATGAAGGACCGCCAGCACAAGCCCCGCTGGGACAGAGAGGACCGCCAGCACAAGCCCCGCTGGTCCATGAAGGACCGCCAGCACAAGCCCCGCTGGGCCATGACGGACCACCAGCAAAAGCCCCACTGGGCCATGAAGGACCGCCAGCAGCTGAGTCACTGCAAAGGAGACCGCCACTCCAAGCACCGCTGAACAGGGCACCGCTGCCTCAAGAACCGCTGAACAGGGCACTGCCGTCTCAAGCACCGCTGAACAGGGCACTGCCGTCTCAAGCACTGCTGAACAGGGCACCGCCGTCTCAAGTACCACTGAACAGGGCACCGCCGTCTCAAGCAACGCTGGTTCATGACCGCCAAGGGCACTGACGCTACTGAGTCCGTCACAGGCAGAAAGAAGCACTCTGGGCACCATGCCCCCTCCAGAACCAGTGGAGAGATCTATCCACTACCTCTGTCCTTAGCAGGATGAAGCACTCTTGGCACCAAGCCCCCTCCAGAACCAGTGGAGAGATCCATCCACTACCTCTGTCCTTAGCAGGATGAAGCACTCTGGGCCCCAAGCCCCCTCCAGAACCAGTGGAGATATCCATCCACTACATCTGTCCTTGGCAGGATAAAGCACTCTGGGCACCAAGCCGCCTCCAGAACCAGTGGAGAGAGACATCCACTAGCTCTGTCCTTAGCAGGATGAAGCACTCTTGGCACCATACCCCCTCCAGAACCAGTGGAGACTGTTATCCACTTGAGAGACTGTGGCTTTGCACTGCCGAGGATTGCACAGTGGGCAACCCACCCACTGTAGAGACTTGAGAGACTGTGGCTTTGCACTCCCCAGGATTGAACAGTGGGCAAACCACCCACTGTAGAGACTTGAGAGACTGTGGCTTTGCACTCCCCAGGATGAAACAGTGGGCAAACCACCCACTGTAGAGACTTGAGAGACTGTGGCTTTGCAATCCCCAAGATTGAACAGTGGGCAACTCACCCACTGTAGAGACTTGAGAGACTGTGGCTTTGCACTCCCCAGGATGGAACAGTGGGCAACCCACCCACTGTAGAGACTTGAGAGACGGCTTTGCACTCCCCAGGATGGAACATTGGGCATGTGGCCCTCTTGTGGATTTGGCATTGTGCACTCAACCGGCTGAGGTGCCCCCCCTTTCCCTCCCCCTGAGGTGCCGGTTTTGTTGCTCTCTGATACCCCTGCAGTGTCCTCTCCGTCATGGTCGGGGATCTTGTGTGGGCCTCGCCCATACCGTGTGGGCCCACTGTTCCACGGACTTAATTGGAGCATTACCTGGACTACTATGCTTGGTATATATTTTGTACATGGTGTATGTATATATTTTTGCCTACTTGATTTTAATATATTACAATGGTTACACTCATTTTCTATTGTATTTGCATTCTTCCGGGGTTTGCGGGTGTAACTGTGATGTATCATGCTGTATTAGTGTCTGTGTTGTAGTGGGTGAGGGTGGAGGTGGGGGTGTTGCGTGCGTGTGTCCCTGTTTTTTCCCTTCCCCGTCCCCTGTGCCATAGGTGCAGTACTCACTGTGATCTTTGCCACCGGCATTCGTGCTCCTGGTAGAGGAGCAGGAAGACAATCGCAGGGAGAATTAGGAGTTCCGGGTCCATGGTTCCTCGTGGGGTGTGTAGAGGTGAGTGTTTTCCCTTCGAAATCCTGTCTCTGCCATGTTTTTATCCACGGTGAATCCGTCCCGGAAAAGGTGGTGGATTGGCCTGTTGTGATACTGTGGGCGGTTCTTTCTCCTCCGCCTGTCTGTTGGCGGTGACCGACGTGATGTTTGTTTGTACCGCCATGGCGGTCGGAGTGTTAAAGTGGCTTTCTTTGTTGGCGGTTTCCGCCACGGTCGTAATTGCAAAACTTTTACCACCGGCCTGTTGGCCGTCTTACCGCCGCTTTAACACCGTCCGCCAGGGTTGGAATGACCACCTTAATGTTTTAAGCATTTTTAGATACCTTCTTTTAACTCTTTGTGTACTTAAATACACTTCCCTTAGGCAAAAGGGTGGTGCTCATGCAACTAACAGTTTGCACCTATATTTCGCAGGTACTCTGCACTTTACATACTTAAGCAGTATTTAGTCACTCAACCCTTTTTAACAAGCATCCTGCTGTGAATTGATAATTTTTGAAAACTAGGAAGTTTAGGCATGCTCTCTGCTTCATTATTGATTTCGCTTAAGAGAGTTTTAGGTAACTGTGCGACGATAGATGATGTGAAGCCCAATAGCTCCTAAAAACACAATTGTAACTGTTTGTCTTGTAGTAATTTATAATAATTTTTTTATGTAACATGTTTTTTGCAAAGGTTTTAATTAATCATGCAAATAAAGTTTCACTACTCAAAACACATTCAATGTTTCCAAAAATAAAGATAGTTTATTTGGGTGAGACAAGGCCAAAAATATCTTAGAGGCAATACTCCTTCTGGCGGTAAGTATTATACACAATATATACACTAAATATCAAAGTAAGGTAAGTAATAAGACATAGGATAGTGCAAACAATAGGAAATGCTATAGAATGCAATGGGAGAAAACAGGTCTGGGGCAACACAAACCGTATACTAAGAAAGTGGAATGTGAATCAGGAATTGCCCCCTAGACAAGTGTAGTGTGTATAGAATCACTGGGAGAGTAAAAACACCACAAAGGTGAGTAAAATACCCCACCCCAGAGCCCAGGAAAGTAGGAGTAAAGTACTGCAAGTTTCTTTAGGACAAACTACAAGTCATGATTAGAGTTATTGCAAAATCCAAGCAAGATTGCAAACAACCAATGGTGGATTCATGGACCTGAAGACTTGCAAAGAGAGGAGACCAAGTCCAGAAGACATTCCAGGAAGGACAGGAGCCCCTGCCAACCTAGGTTCCTGCATGATGCAATGGATGTCCCACGAAGAGATGTTGTATGCAGACGAGTTTCAGTGCTGGATTCGTCAAATAAGCCTTGGTTCAAGCAAAGTTGCATTTTGCTTCAAAGTGGCGCTGCCTATACCCAGGAGGGACCTGGGGACCTCAATTAGGACTGAGGAGGCACAGGGGCCTCCCAACACTGGAGGGAACCCACAGATGACCAGGCAGCACCTACAGAGGTCCCAGTACTCAGGGACAAATAAGGTGCAGATTGCGGTTGGTGCAGCACTACAAAACAAGGTCCCATGTCGCCGGAGGTCAACTCAGCGAGTTGAGCGTTGCAGGATAGAGTGCTGGGGAACTGGGCCATGAAGGATTCTTAGAAATAGTGCACAGAGGCCCCAGGAGGTGAAGATGACGCAGTGCACAGGAGTACTGTCGCTAATGGAGAAGGCAAGCTCTTACCTCCTCCAAATTTGGACAGCAAGACCTTAGGACAGTCTGTGTTGAAGGGGTCCACCACCTGTGTTCCAAGGAGCATTCTCATCATCAGGAGAGGAGTCCCAGGTCCAAGAGAGCTGGTCGTCGGCTTAGAAGGTGCCTACAAGAGCAGGGAAGTGAATCCATCACTTAACAGGAGATTTCTTCGGTCCTTCTGGTGCAGGGTGAAGACAGGGAGTCCCCAGAGTGCACACCATGGAAACTGTTGCAGTTGCTGGCTGAGGCTGAAGTTGCAGAGGAAAAGTAGCCCTTCTGGATACTTTGTGGCTGTTTCAGCAGTTCCTGGAGCAGTCTGAGGTTGACCAGAGGTCAGAGGATGGAGTATTAGTTGCAGAGGGTTCCTGATGGAAACTTGCATGTAGAATCTGAAGAGAAACCCACAGGAGAGACCCTGCTCTGGCACGAAACTGGATTAAGAAAAGGGGAGTGACCACTCCATTGTCCATCACCACCCCAGGGGTGGTGCCCAGAGCTCCTCCAGTGTGTCCCAAAATTCAGCCATCTTATTTTCCAAGGTGTGGGGACACTGTGGAGGGCTCTAAGTGGCCAGTGCCAGCAGGTGACTTCAGAGAACCATCCTGATAGGTCCATACCTGATAAGGTAGCCAATCCCCCTCTCAGGGCTATTTAGGGTCTCTTCTCTGAGTGTTTCCTCAGATTCGGATCGCAAGACTTCAGCAGGAATCCTCTGCATCCTTCACTTCATCTTCTGCCGACGAATCAACCGCTGACTGCTCCAGGAACTCTACAAAACTGCAACAAATAATCAAAAACAACTTCTGTAACATTGTAACTTCAGCTCCTACCAGCAACTGCAACAGTTTCCAGGTCCTGCATCCTCCAAGGACTGCCTTTCTTCAGCCTGCACCAAAAGAACCGAAGGAATCTCCTGTGGAGTGACGAGTCACGTCCCTGCTTCATCAGCCACCTCTCTGTAGCAGTGGCTTGGATCTCTTCTCCAGATGACAGGCAGCTACACAGGTGGTGGACTAAAGTCACTTCGACATTCCCAACGTCCAGCTGTCCAACTATAGTGGAGGTAAGAGCTTGCCTCCCCATGCAAGACAGTACCCCCGTGCACTGCATGACTTGCAGTTGCCATGGCTTGTATGTGACCTTTCAAGAAGTTCTTCATGCACAGCAAAGCTTAGGCCCCCAGCACTCCATCCTGCAACGCACTGCTTCCTGAGTGGTTCTCCGGCAGCGTGGGAATCCTTTGTGTTGTACTGCGTGGGCCCCTATTTGCACCTTCTCTGCCCCGTGCTGTGGGACCCTTGTGTGCACTGTCTGGTCTTCTGAGGGCTCTCTGAGTTGCTGAGAGCCCCCCTCTGTCTCCCTCTCCTGGGTAGAGGCCACCGGGTCCCTCCTGGTCCCGGGCAGTGCCATTTTCCGATAACCGCAAGCTTTGCATGTGCAAAGGCTTGTTGGCGGAATCCAGCGATGCAAACCAGACTGCATTCATCCTTGTGGCGTGGGATATCATCTGCACCAACCAGGAACCCGCATCGGTCTTCTTTGGTGCAGTGCTGACGTTGTCTTCTTACGGGTGGTTCACCTTTTGCACCTTCATCCAGGTAAGTAGGGGCTCCTGTTCTCCCTGGACTCTTCAGTGCTTTTTGGACTTGGTCCCCTTACTCCACAGGTCTTCAGGTCCAGGAATCCATCGTTGGTGTCTTCTTGTTCTTGCATTATCTTCTATCACGTTTTCTAGTGTGTTTTTGGAAACTTGATGTGTTTTACTCTGCTTTCTTGGGCTCTGGGGTGGGGTTTATTACTTACCTTTGGTGTTTTCTTACACTCCCAGTGCCTCTCTACACACTACAGTTGCCTAGGTGGGAAATCAACTTTCGCATTCCACTATTTTAGTATATGATTTGTGCTCCCCCTAGGCCCATTGCTACCTATTGTGATTTGCACTGTTCGCACTGTTTTCTGTTTTTAGTTAATAGTGTATATATTGTGTAATTTACTTACCTCCTAAGGGAGCCTAGTCTCCAAAGTATTTTTAGCATTGTGTCACTAAAATAAAGTGCCTTTATTTTTGTAACACTGAGTATTGTCTTCTCCTAGTTCGGCCTTGGCTGCTCTGTCTACAGCTACCTCTAGACAGCTTGGCTTCTAAACACTGACTACAGTTTACTAGTAAGGGTTAACTGGACCTGGTACAAGATGTAAGTACTTTTGAAACCCACTACTAACCAGGCCAGCCTCCTACAGGGTGCACCGCTGGGTATTTGGCGATGTTGGGGTGTTTGGCTGTGTGTGGTGGTGAGCTATGGTGTTGATTTGTGCAATGTGTGCTGTGTGATATTTGTTTGCAGTGTGTGGGGTATGCTTCATCTCCAGTGTGGCTGTGGCTGCTCATAACTGTTGCAAGGGATTGTTGGTGGGGGGTGTTGAAGGGTGACATGGTCAAGTATGCGTGGTATGCGTGGTGTGTGTATTTGAACTAGCCAATGTGGTGTTGGCTAGTTTCCGCTGTGGATTGTTGTTCCACCATGGTGCAAACCACCAATGTTTTCCATTGTGCATGTTCCGCTGTACTGGAGGTTGCCTCATAATATGACTGTCGGAATTGTGTCAGCGCCACAGGGCCGGCAGTTGTATAGTCACTCTTTCACCATGGGTTGACCTGTTGGTGTTGGTTTTGTGTCTGTATTTCGGCGGTTTGTGGTTTCTGACTCATAACCTGGCAGTGACTATACCGCCACCGCTGCCTGCCATTTTGCATGCCAGTCTTTCGCGAAGACTGCCATACTCGTAATGAGGGCCATAGTCTTTTTTTTATCTCACAGCTGCGATGTGAATTTGCATTAGCAGGATAAAACCGTTCATAAACAAAGCATGTATTGCTGTGTCTTTTACTTACCATCATGTCATTATGCCTTCCCCATAGCATTTAAAATGTTAAAAAAGTTAATAATAGAGCAACATTTCTGCACACCTCTTAAAATAGACTCAGTCTGAAACTGAAAGGTAATAGGATCAGCAAGTTCAGATCACACTTATTCTACCTAGTGTTCCACTTTGCCAAACACCTAAAAACATATGTTGAGATATTCTGCAATCTACAGAAATTCAGAGGGATATGTTTAACATATTGTGAATGCATCTGTGTCTCTTGAGATCAACCAGCATGAGTCACTGGTAGAGTAAACATAATACTCTTGGGATTTGAAGAAACTAATCTATGTTCATAATTTACTCTAAAAAGTCCTAATATTAGACAGACATGGAACAGGTACACAAACTTGACGCCTCCTTCACAAGGTTTTGGCAGAGAACAGTGCCTCAAGTATTCTTGCTGAGCTGTACTGCATTAAAAGAAAATGTCAGGAAAGCACTGTATCAATGAGATATGGTGCATTCCTATCCTTTCCACTTGCAATGGTGCACAATTGGCTTTCATGCACCAATGCAGACACCCTTGCACATTAACAATCACTGGAAGCAAACTCCATTCACTATGTGTGCTGCAGCACACATAGAAAGAGTTATAGATAAAGAGAAATAATGATACATCTGATAGAGACATCTAGCCACATGTTCTTTACTTTAGAAATTACCCCAGCCGCAAGCCTGGATCTCTAATCTTTTTTCCCAAAGCACATCTGCTCATCCGAAGAGGGCGTCACATGACTTCATATCAATTTCGTCCACCAGATGTGACTCAGTGGAGTCCATAAAACCCCCTCACTGACACACTGACTTTTTCCACTCATGCAACGCAGAGTTTTTGGGCTACTTTAACGTTTTTGTTGACGTAACAGTGTGCCTTTTCCTATCCATGTGTTTGGGGTTCAAACCCTATGGGTCCTGTGGATGACAAATGTCACCGACGGACACCAACTCAATTTGAATGTGGTGCTTTGTTGAGCTCCAGGACGCCAAAGAATGTGACTCATGTCATAAACTTCGGCCAAAGGCTCTGCAGGAGCATTATATTGAGCTTCTGGTGGTGAAGCTGTACCAGAATTCCCATTGACCAAGGACTCCTTCTTATAATGAGATCCGTTTGTGGGCCCATTCAAGGAGACGTTCTCATGGACGTCATTCTCCCTTGACTTCATGAGGTATGTCATGACCCAAGCAGTCGAAGTTGCAGAAGTTACCAACTTCACCGCATACTGCCTCCCACTGTTCCTCAGTTGAAGGTTCAAGGCCCAATTCTACCCCGCGTCTCCCTCCCTTTCCATAAGCCAGGGTGACTCTAAACCAGATGCATGAATTTTACATTTCCCTTCATGCTATCTTTGGGAAATCACCTTCTTCTGCAGTGCCTGTGAGTGCCAAGGAAGTGCAAGATGCCTTGACTGTCTCCGCCGCTGGGTTCACCCTCAGCTCCAGTTAGGCCTTCCACTTCAGTTGATGAAGTTGTTATGGTGCTGGTGCACTGCCCTTCAGGGTTTCCACCTTCGACACCTGTATCCGATCACCTGACACCAGTGACTCTACTGGTGGCACTCATCAACGTTGAATTCTTCTCCCAGCCTGAAGTTGAAATCAATGTCAGAGAACCGTTTTCTTGCCACTGGTTGTTGTCGGGTATGGTGCCAATCATGCTGGTTATCCCTTACCTCCCTCAACATTTTGGGGAGTCCCCTCATGTTTATGCTTATGAGGGCCATGGTGGAGAGGCTGGGAAAGAGTTGGAGTGTATAGCACCCATTTCAGATATTCATCTGCATCATATAGAGGATAGCTCAAGGCTGACCTAGCTGAGGACATTGGCTTGAATTCTTCCCCACCCTCTGGCCTACTTTCTCCCCTTGTTCTTTCTATGGAGGCGAGTTTTCTTTTGCTGTCATGCTGAGAAGGGGTACTGTAATTTAGGATTTAACACTTCCTTCAGTGGAATTAACTTTGGATCCTCTAATTGATGTCCTCCATCAAGGCCAAACAGGGGTTCAACCTGTGCTTCCTTACAGTGAAGCCATAAATGAAGTTTTGTGGGGGCTTGGGTAAACCTGATACAGGGGCCCCTGTTGATTGGGCTATATCTTACATGCACCAACCTACTCCTGCTCATCCGGCTTGTCTCCCAAGACATCCTACTCATTGACATTTGGTGGTACAGGCTGCTTTAGCCTCCCATGCAATTGAGTCTCTCCCACATGCCACATCTGATAGAGATTGTGGGAGTTTAGGCGTTTGTGACAGGCATATTTTTTTCCTACACAAGTTCCACTTTACGCTCTATTAATATATGTTGTGTTCTTGGATGTTTCTCACATACATTATGAGACTCATTGACAAGCATTTTGCCTTCTACGCTTCCGGATTATATCAGGAGCACTCTTGCACCTATGATTCAAGATGGCCAACAAGCAGCTAAACTAATCATTATCTGTGGTATGAATACTATTGACTTTGTGGGTCAGGCTATGGCTTCTTCACTTGACCTACATCACCGTGGCTGTTTAATTATCTCTGGACTTTCAGAGGCAGTTCAAGCCACATTGATTGACATGCCTTTTGATGGTGCCCATTTGATTGGTGCACAAGCTGACTCAGCTTTAAGGCGTTTTGTGACAGTAGTTAATATCTCCTGTACTGGCTTGTAGGGGGATATTTGGCTTTACTTATTTTGCAGATGAGCCACGCTTTGGCAGTGTCATGAGGCTTTTTCAATTCTATGTCTGTTCCACCTAATGGTGGTTCCTGCTTTCGGCAGGTGCTCTTTTCCCTTAAATTGTCAAGGATAGATTATTGGAGTGTATATTACCCTGAGACCCTATGAAGGTTTTCATACTTGATTTTTCAAGGTTACTTTTATTATTGATATTACTAGTTGTAGAAGTGATGGCATTCCACTTCAAGTTTGTCAATGCCAATATTTAAGCAGTTTGCTTCATTTGATACTCAACAATACATGATTTAAGGGTGATATCATTTTCTTCACTCTGAAATACAGCCTGAGCTCAAGAGTTGATACTTTCATGCGATGTGCCTTACTCTAGGGGGAGTATTGGGTTTTGTATGCCTGATGGACATTTATATACATAAAAATAATGAAATATAGTATCCCTTATAGGGAACTCCTACTATTAACAGCCAATTGGGAGTATCAATATATTATCTTCTTTCTGTTAAGAGAGTTATTTCACATACTCCTCCTATTAATCATGGTTTTCAAGAAGAAGATATTCTTGGTCTTCTTTGTAGTAATTGGTGAGAACTCATTAACAGAATACTATCCCAATAATGGCATTAAACCACACCAAGGCTGTATACTAAGTCCTTCTTGTACTTTTAAACAAGGTAGGTTTTACCTATATTTTTTGTTAATGTGCGTTTGCCATACATATTTTTGATATTCACTAGTAAAAATCTTTCCACTTTTGCTACATTTGATTCATTATAAACCAGGAATATAACATTCTGTAGACTTTAGAACTTTATTTGTTTGGGTTTTAAGTATTTACTTCCCTAGCCATCACAGGTTGGCATGCATTCTACACCTTTGTGTAGGCATTTGTATAGTGTCAACATGTTCTGTGAACATTATTCTTTCAATTTCTGTCACACTATCATGGTCTCCATTGACGCCTAGGCTCTCAAAAGAGTCCAGTCACTCGTATGTATGGAGTAAATAACATTCTTCACACTGTTAGGGTTGTTCTGACACTTTTCAGTTAGGATTTCTTCTTTTCTTAATGAATTTCCCCTCTGAAGGGGTACTTTTCTTCTCTATGAAGACGTTCGTGTTCATTGTACATAAGTGCAAAAGGTCTTGCCTCATCAAGTCTACTTGCGGTAGAAGACTTTTATTTCCTTATGTAAAGATTGTTGCACTTCTAGGTGACCACTGTTTTCATCATTTGACTGCCTCTGTTTGTTTGTTGTTTGTGCTCACATTTTGTGAAGTGTTGTCCTTAGAGGGAACATACAAAATCAGTTGGATTATTTATCTTACAGAATCTTTGAAAGTTTCTGAGTTAAGTATGGAGACCTTTCTAGATCTTCAGTAGATGGGTCTCTATTCATATAGTTAGATCATGTACTATGCTTGGTCTTTATTAGACTATCAAGTCTTTTTCACATATACTATCTTATTCCACTGTATGATATTCCTAAGCGGAATTCTGCTGCATCAGCATTGTCTGACAAATTACTCAGTGGTTTATATATATATACAACTTTTCTTTTGTCCCTACATAGGCACGTTTATTTATTTTCCTCCTATGTTAGTATATATGTTGGGGTTACCCTAAACGTATTTGTAATATCTCCATTTAATTTTCCTAGGGAAAATACTGCTTAGATGTTAATGGTTGCTATTGTTGTCTTAACTTCTTTTAGAAGTGAGCATTTTCAGACTTTCTCCACAAGAGAAGTACATTCTCTGTGTTTGTGGGATAGATGTGGTTAGAATATACCTTTATAACGCAGAGGGGTATTGCTCAATGGCAAGGCCTGCTGCTTTCTTACAAGACATTGTAGAAGCAGTTCAGGTCTGAATATAAGAGAACATAGATTGATCTTTATTAGGTCATTTGGTAAAATTGTCCTTCTATCATTGGTAGTATTTCCCCATATTATCATTTTCTTAATCCTTCATTACTGTGGTCTTTTCCACAGCTTTTATAAGATGTTCATGCATGGGTTCCAATACCATTAAGGGTGTGAATATTTTTGTATTCATATTCTATGAGCTGACACAGATGGGTCATACTATCATGGATAATTTTATTCCAATGCTTTTTAATGTCTTATGACTTTGTTTATCTGTGGTTACTTCCACAAGTTTCATACCGAAACATATTGTATTGCTCACCTGAATTATTATGACTGTCCAGTCTTTTTATCTCTAGGCTTGTTTTGCTTGAGTGAGGGACTTTTAAGGGTCTAGGACATGAGTGATGTCATTTCCAGGTTTCCCATGTTTTTATGACTTTTTCTAACTGTAGTCCTTTACACAGTTCATTTAACAAAGAGTATGTGATTACTCATATCAATATTTTTATGAATGCACATTCTATTTCTTTTGTTCTAGACCAGTTTTCTTCTGGTTAGAGACTCTCAATGGATGGTATGAAGCTGCAGCTAGATGTCTCTGTGAGATGAACAAGTTACTTACCTTCAGTAATGCATTATCTGGTGGAGACAGGATCTAGCCGCAGATTCCATAATGACCCTCCCATCCTCGCAGCTCTGCAATCTGAGTACTCTTTAGTCATGGAATTTTCTTATGGAAATCTAAACTTTGAAATAAGAATTTGGTAATTATTTGACACAAGGGTGTCTTTTATGCTAGCACACTTTTTCAAAAGGTAGTTTCTATATGTGGCTCCACATTTTGAGCGCAGATAATAGTGTCAGAAGAAATTGATTGGAGTGTCGGCGAGGGGGTTAAAAGGACTCTGCTGAACGATGTTGATATGAAGTTGAGCATTGCCCAATTCCAACACGCACATGTGCTATGGGAAAGAAGTTTCGTGATCCAGGCTTGGGCCTGGGGAATATTCTAAAGTAAGGAATCTGCAGCTAGGTCCTGTCTCTACCAGATAATGCTTTACCGAAGGTAAGTAACTTGTTCTTCCCTTTATTGACCCTTTCTTACTCCTCCCCTGGGGAGACGTAGGCTTTTGACATGTTCCCAGGTTTACAAAATCTTGTTAATCTGGGACTGTGTCACAAACCATCTGTGCTGTGTGGGAACACCCAATGCAAAAATCATGGAACACCTCTTTGACGCAAAGCAAGGCAACGCAGCAACAATGTGTTGCCTTTCTCCTTATCTACAAGGTCATGAAAAGCCACCCAAAGTGGCTTTGTGTGGTCTTGTAGGTGTGGGCATGTGCCACCGGTGCGTCACAAAAAGTGAAACACCGGTGCCATAAGCTAGTTGTAAATAAGACCCTGGGTTTGGTTGGTGGCAATTACCCAGTAACACAAAGTTGTAAGAAGAATATCATGTTACCATAGCATTTATTCTCTTTATTCATTTAAAGTTGAGTTGAGGAAGATGGAGTGCACAAGGCAAGCCTCTGTGCCTTCTGCGCAAGCGATAATGTAAATAAACTGCAATACATTTCTTACTAAAATGGAAGACAGATGTGGTCCATCTAGGATTTCGATTTTGCTAGCTATGTTGCCTAAAGACAATTGAAAGGTTTGTCACGCATAAACATGGGATGCAATGATTTCACCAAATCCCTTTTTTACAAACAAATTTAAAGCTAAAATTAAAAAAAAGGAAAATAGTTGACAGAGAAGCCAAGCTTCTTCATAAGCTAAACAGCTTTTTATCCTTTGTTCACGAACATCATAACTGTCAAATCAATTGTTCTAAGTCTATTGGACTTAAAGGTAACTAAGCAATCTTTGCATCAAGTATTCTGATTGTCCTTGGAACGAATAGACTTAGAGAAAAATAGAAGGTAATGGTAGTGCAACATGCCTATTGTTCAGACATTGATTCTCAAGGTATATAAAGGTATATAAAGGTCAAACAGTCAAGAACAGTGTAGGGCTTATCATGTAACACATGTATTACATGTATTACACAATAAATTATAATTTACATGAAGAGCTATGTCTTTATAAACATAACTGATTGACTACCCTTTTACAGTTAGAGTTTCTTTAAAATGTAAAAGTAAGAGGACACAATTCTAATTCATTTTCCAACCAGGGTACTCTGAGGATTCTACAACAGCTCTCTAGCCTAATGTGTGTTGGCATGCAAGCTACAAAGACTCTGAGCAGAAATGCTACCTGGAGTATCTAAATCACAGGTCTGGTTTGGCAGGAGGGTGTACGTATTTAACAGAAACAATCAAGCACATGGTGCGGTCTTGTTTGCAGTCACTTCCTGCTCAGATCCAGCACACAGTGACCATGCTGGTACAGTACCCAGGCCTACGCACCTAAGCCAAGTTCCATCATAAATTTCCCCTGAAACATTTTCCCTCTCTTCTAATATCCTCCATTTACCCTATACGAATAAAAAGGCAAAGAGCCCTGAATGTCCTCAAGCAACTGATCAAAAAGGGTGTTAGGTTGAAATCCGGGAAGGGACTGGGAGGGAGGGACGTAAGTGTTGGGACGAGAAACAGTGTATTCGGAGTAATGAGAACTACCAGTACCTAATGAATTCATTACCTCCTCAACCCTATTTATTGTCCCAATCCTTACCAAATGAGGGTATACCAAAGCAGAACAAACAACCTGCCCCCCCTAAAAAGCACAGCCACAAACCACTGAAAAATGCATAACAACGTTATTGCAAACCAGAAGTGTGGCAAACAGAAGAGCCAAAGTCCTCATGGAACCCCAGCAGCCAAAGGCAGAGGGAGTTGCCCATGTGGCTGCCTGACAAATGTCCCACATGGAAACACCTTCTGCCATGCCCTTGTGGAACGCCCCTGGATGCCCCCTTCCATAGCAACATTTGAGAAACATAGGCTAGTGAAATCATGGAGCACATCCAATGACTCAAAGTGGGAGTAGAAACTTTAAGACCGTGATGGAAGGCTCAAAAGTTCACAAAAAGGCTCTTCCACAGGCAAAAATCCCATGTGTATGTAAGATAAACAGACACAGCCCGCATCACATCTAAAGTATGCAAAGATTCCTCCTCATGAATAGCAGGTTATGGATAAAAAGAGGACAGCATAATATCTTGGTGCTGGTGGAAAGAAGAAACCATTTTAGACAGAAAGCCTGGACCGAACCACAAAACCAGCCTACAAGAGAACAATTGCAAATAGGGGTGCCTGATAGAAAAAGAGATGATCTCGCCCAAACGCTGAGCCAAGGAGATAGCCACCAAGAAGCATACATTTAAAGAAAGGAATTTCAAACCCACAGCCTCTAGGGACTCAAACGGAGCAGCCTGTAGGGCCCGAAGGACGAGAGGCAGATCCCAAGCAGAAACTACAGAATGAACACAGGGCCACAACAGGGGAAACAGCTGAGAAGGCCAGAACCCAAAGGCATTGTGTGAGAAACTGGGGCTGATTGCAGAGGCCCCATAACTTTTTGCCCCCATTTTCCACTTTATGCTGGTGTTTTCCTGACTCTGATGGTGCCCTGGGTACTGCTAACCAGTCCCAGGGCCTGTGCTCTGTGTAAAATGGATATGCAAATTAGGCTAATTATAATTGGCTAAGTTAACCTACCTATAAGTCCCTAGTATATGGTAGGGCATGTAGGTTTAGGGACCACAGCATAGGTGGTGCACACCTAGGTGCATTGCTGAGGTGCCCAGTGTCATTTTAAAAGCAAGCCTGCCTTGCTGGCTGCTTTTAAATTAAAGTTATATGCAAATTCGACTTTGGAATTAAAGGTACTTCCAAAGTCTTAAACTACCTTATTTTTACATATAAGTCACCCCTAAGGTGTGCCCTATGTGCCCCTAGGGCTGGGTGCCATGCAACTATAAGCAGGGACTTTATAAAAATAGATTTATAAGCCCTGGTGAGGTAAAAACAGCCAAATTCGTTTTTCCCTCATTGAAGTAAATGGCCTTCATAGGCTAGAATGGGCAGACTTTATTTTAAATTTTAAAGTCTCCTTAAATGTTACATACCAAGAATTTGGTATCAAATTGATTGTTGTAATAAATCCCACAACTTCCAGTTGTTGGATTTAATATAACTTGTCCAGGTAAAAAGTTTAGACTTTACCTAAAAAGTTGCCAATTTCAGCTCTGCATTGTTTTTGCTGCTGTGCTCTGATTGGCCAGCCTGCAGCAGCTTCTGCCAGGCTACCTTGATGAGGTGTGAAGTGGCCTGACTTCACACAAAGGAATGTGCTTGGGGGAGAGAATCTCCCCTCAGCAGATGGTGAGGCAGGAAGGGGGAGGGCTGCCAAACTGGTCTTCAAAGGCAGAGAAGGACATTTGCAGCACCCAGCAACACCCCCACATCCTGCAACCCCAGACAGCTAGGTGCCCCCTTGATTAGATTAGGAGAGGGCAGGAGAGGGGTGTGTTTATGATTTTTAGCCACACCAGTGGGTGGGCTCAGCCAGATCTCTCCTCCAAAAATCAGATTCATCCATTTTGGATTTTTAGAGACTGTTGCCTTCTGGGATGGATTTTTGCCACACTTCCCAGGAATTGGTCATCACAGGGGGACGACCCTGTCCCTGATTGGAGAACCAGGGCCCCCCTGCTTTTCACCCAGGAGCAAGGATAAAACTGGCAGACCTGCACCCACGCCTCAGATCCCCTCCAGAATTCAACAAGAAAGGAACTAAAGAAGAAGAAGGACTGCCCTGCTGGACCCCTGGCCTGCACCTGGACCCTGCACTCAGAAGGACTGCCCCAGCTGCACACTTGGGCTTCACCACAAGAAGGACTTTGCCTGGCTTCAACTGGTTCAAGGAGGGACTCCCTGTTTGCTACAGGTGAAAAATTGCTAACCAGAGTCCCCTGCACCAACTCCTGAAGAAAGCGACCAGCTGACCACTGTCCAGTGGCCAAAAAGGAGTTTGCGCCAGGTGCATTCTGGGAGTTGAAGTCCGCACCCCCCCAAGGACCATCACAGAACTTCTGGACCCTTGGGGTGAACTGTGGACCCCAAAAGAACCTTAAAAGAACCTCTGGGTGAAGCCCCAGAAGTTTGGAAAAGATTTGAGAATTTTTGGAAAAAAGCTCCAGAGAGGGACTGACCCGCCGCGGAAATTCTAGCCGGCTTGCCTCAACCGCGACCCGGCCTGACTTCGTGGTTCGTCCCGGTAAAGAAAAACATCCAAAAAAGAGACTAAGTCCGAACGTAAAAAGTTGACCGGGACCTCCCAGCCATCGTATCCGAGAAGGGCTCCATGGACGTCGGATCAAGATCCAGGTTTACCCCGGTCGAAGGATTTTCATCTCGAAAAAACGACTAAGTCCGAAGGTAAAAGTCTCCACCGAGGAAACCCACATCGCGTATCCGGACAAGGGCTCCAAGAGGTCGGATTCAACTGGCAGGTTCGTCCCGGTGAAGAAAAACTTCAAAATAAAGACTAAGTCAGAAGGTAACTTTTTAACCGAGGCCTCCCGCGACCTGTAGCCGAGCAGGGCTCCATCGCGGTCGGCCTGAAACTTTGACTTTGCCCCGGTCCTGGTGCAACCAGATGACCCGATTGGCGCTTTTTGTTTCTAAGCGCTAGAAAAATAGTAATTCTATAAAAATTCATATCTCCGGTTCCCCTGAACCGATTTTAATCGTGTTTGTGTCATTTTAAAGATAAAAATACAAACTATTTTTATAAATTGGTTTTGGATTTTTAAACTGTTTCCTGTGTTTTATTTAATTACTGTTTTGTGATATTTGAATGCTTTACACTTTGTCTCCTAAGTTAAGCCTTGACGCTCGATGCCAAGCTACCAAGGGTAGAGCTGGGATTAATTTACTGAGACCTAACTGTACCTATGTGGAGGTTAGTGGCTTGTTGCTAGGTGTAGGTACCTACCTGCCCTACCAATAACCCATTTTCCAACACATTAATTAAGGCACATCAAAAGGAGAATGAAGTGCCCAAATAGCAGCCCACTGGACCTTTAAAGTAGCTACCGCCAGACTTTTTTTAAACCTGTCCTGTAGGAATTGAAAAACTTCAGAGGCGAGACAGGAAACAGGATCCAACTGCTTAGTCTCATACCACAGAACAAAAGAAGACCATAGGTGAGCATATATCATCTGAGTAGACCCCTTAGTGGAGTGCTGAATGGAAGCAGGCACCAGAGATGACAGACCCAGTAATATCAAACCCTTCCTTTCAAGAGCCAATCCGTTAGACACAGTTTCTAACACGTGGCAAGTGGAAGGAGAGGGGTCCTGAAGGGACATGGATGGAAAGGGAGGAACCACTCCGGTGCCATCAACATCAACAGCAGAAACCACCTCATGAAAGGCCGAAAAGGGGCCACCAGAATGACTAGCTCCCTCCTCAGTCTATCCAAGAGTTTGAGCAGAAGGGGAAATGGAGCAAAGGCATTCAGAAGTACTAGAGGCCATAGAAGAGACAGAGCACCCACCCCTCCAAGACCCCGGTTCCGGGGATCTGGAGAAGAATCACAGGAGGAGGCAATTTTCAGCTGAAGCAAATAGATCCACCAGAGGAGTGCTGAGCCTATGGCAAAGGCGAACGTAAATGGAAGGAGCCGGACAAAATTTGAGGGAAGAAGGGAAAACACTGCTGAGTTTGTTGGCTACAATATTGTCTTTTCCTCGAATATAGACGGCCAACACAGAGAGAGAAGATGGGATTCTGCCCAACACCCTATTTGAAACCCCAGTGAGGCCAAGGACTGGGACCCCATGCCTGACTGACTGTTTACGTAAGACTTTGAGAGAGTGTTGTACCACCTGATCAACCAGAGAGTCCAAGGACTGAAGATGAGTGGAGCAATGAGATAGCAGATGCTGTACTACTGGACCCAGGTGCAGACGAGCCTAAGGGACAACAAAGATGCAGGATGCCTGAAAGAAAAGAAACAACATAAAGGAAGCCCACAAAAATGTTTACTCAAGAGTAACAATTGCATCAAAAGTCAAGACAACATACTATAAGACCTTGAAGACAAAGCCACTCCCGAGCCGTTCCCATCTTCCTCTGATGCAGAGACACAGAAGGCTGCAGAGCACCTGGGCATGGTCTACTGGAAGACTGACTCTGCCTAGGTCTGTCTGGAATTGAACCCAGATGAACAGAAGATCCTGTGACAGAGTCTGATGGGACTTCTCCTAACTGACAAGGAGGCCAAAGCCCTCCAGAGTCTTGCACACCAGTGAAATCTGGGACTGAAGCAGAAGCAGAAGGGGATGATGTAGAAGCCAATCATCCAGATATGGATAAACCAGCACCCCAGGTCCAAGAAGATGAGCCATCAGGGGGGCCATGACCTTGGTGAACACTCTGGGAAGCAGGCCGAAGGGAAGGACCTGGAACTGCCAATGGATCCCTATCACACAGAACCGAAGAAACTTCTGATGGGAAGAATAAATTGGAATGTGAAGATATACATCTCTTGGGTCTAAGGATGAAAGCCATTTGCCTGGATGAATCAGTGGGATAATACATTGTAAAGTGTCCATCTTGAACCTCAGTCTTGCAGAAAGGAGTTCAGACAATTGAGATTGAAGATGAGCTGAACCTTCCAGCTGGCTTCAGGACCAGGAAAACCGGGGGGTAAAATCCCTTCCCCTGTTGCTTCATTGAGCTAGGAATCACAGCATGTTTGTCTATAAGAGCGTCAGTTCCTGAAGAAGAGCCAGAAGGCCACTTTCTCCATTGAGGTTTTCCATGGTACCTGAAGGAGGAAGAAAGCTTTCGAAGTCCATGGAGTTGTCGACTGAAATTACATTTAACACGTAAGCGTCTGAAACATGAATTTGACAAGTCGGAAGAAAAAGCAGCCAGACTACCCCCTGCCAGAAGAGAGGAATAGTCAGGGGTGCTGTCTAGGCTTTAGCTGTTGAGGAAGCTGAGGCTTGGAGAAAGGGCAAGCAGAAAAAGAAGAGGACAGCTTAGTTTTGGAGCCAAAGCACCCAGAAATACCCTGTGAACTTTTTCTAGAAGGGCCTTCTTTGAAGGCTCATCCCAAGGGGGTGAACAAAACAGCTGGGCATGTTTCTGATTTTTGAAAGCTTTATGAAGCATAGGTTCTAAATCATCACCAAACAGGTGGCTGCCAGTGAAGGGCATATCTAACAACGCAGACTTATGAGCAACAACAATCTTCCAATCACAAAGATACACATGGCGGTGCACTGCAACAGAAGAAGCCATGGCTGAAGCAGAGGCCTTCAAGACATCACAAGACACATCTGCCAAAAACCTGGCATGAGTCTCCATATTAGAAAACAAGGAAGAACAATCAACACCTTGCTGGAGTGCCAAAGTCAGTGAATGGAAGTCTTTCACCAAGGATTGAGAGGCATAAAAATTGTAAATGGCCACTCTAAGAGCGAGATTCAGTCCTGAAAAGCACTTCTTAAAAGTGGCCTCCACAAGACGGTCCACAAAATCAGAAATAGGAACTTCCTCAGACAACAAAAGAAGGTCTCCATGCCAAATGAGCAAGAAGGGGATCAATCTTCAGGGAAGAGGGAAACTCAACGTTGTAGGAAGCTGGCCCAGTGTGTGGTGAGCACCTATAGTGTTATCACCATATCACTGTATACCAGGCTCAGGTATCCCCTATTAGTGAGGTGTAGTCAGTGTCTAGGAAGCCAGGTTCTCTAGAGAAAGCTGTGGATCAGTAGCCGAGACTTATCCAGGAGCCATGCAAAGCTTATGCAATACCACACAGCACTTACACAGATGAAAGAACCACACAGTGTTGCAAAATAAAGGTAATTTATTATGGTTAACACAAATACTAAAATACTGTATAGGCAATACCCTATTAGCAGGTGAGTACACACACTATTATATAAACATTAGTAATCAGGAATGTGCATAGAAAGCAATAGAAAAAAGTAAAATACAAGTAAATAATAAAACCCTAGGGGGAGACCAAACCATATACTAAGAAAATGGAATGCGAAAAGCAGGCCCCCACACAAGGAAGTGGAATCTGTATAGGGGAGCTGGAGGAGCTAGGAACCCCAAAAGGTAAGTACCAGAGTGCCCCCCAGGAACCAGGAGAGAAAAGGTAAGAATCTGGTTTTGCCCAAACCCACAGGTAACATTTATAAAAGGGCTGTGCAAGACCGAAGCAAGACTGGAAGAAACGGAAGATGGATCCTGAAAGAAGAAGACCTGCAAATGAAGAGGACCAAGTCCACTTCCAGTTTGAGTGTCAGGTTAGGGCAGGTGCCACTACCTACCCTTCTAGATATGCAGGACCAGGTTGACGGTGGAGTCCAGGAGTCGGCTATGTAGCACAGAAGCAGAAGAAGAGTTCCAAAAGTGATGCAGTCAGTTTCCCATGTTGGGAGAAGAGTTGCAGTCCCTCAGTGGTGTGGAAAAAACACCAACAAGCCTTGCAAAGATCTGGGGGACTCAACCCAAGCAGGGAAGTCCCAGGCGACCCTCAGCAGTGACGAGAGCCAAAAGTCGAGTATGCAGCCCCCCACAGGCAACTCACAGGCAGCAGGCACATGATTCGCAGTGAGGTCCACTCAGCACACCTGAAGTGGAGTCCCACGTCGCTGGAGCAACAGGCAGGAGACTGTGCTTTGCAGCTGAGAGTGCTGGAGGATAGAGCTACATGGAGGTTGAAGATGCCCTGGAAGGAGAGCCAGCAAGCCTTAGTAGCTGTAAGAGTCACTGTGCACAGGAGTACTGTTCTGCAAGGAGAGGCAAAGAATCACCACCTCCCAAGCTGGACAGCTGGTAAAGGGGACTGAGGGGACCACTCCAGACCACAACCTGTATTGCAGGATCCATGCAGAGTTGCATGACACATTGCATCAGCTGCTCCAGTCCAGTTATCCCTTATTAGTGAAACGTAGTAGTGTTCTAGCAGCTTAGGCTGATAGAGGTAGCTATAGCAGAGCAGTTTAGGCTGAACTAGGAGACATGCAAAGCTCCTGCAGTACCACTTATTGTTCCACAAGACAATACTTAGTGTTACCAAAAATAAAGGTAGTCTATTTGGGCGACACAAGGCCAAAAATATCTTGGAGGCAATACTTCTTCTGGAGGTAAGTATTATACACAATATATACACTAGACACCAAAACAAGGTAAATAATTAGACATAGGATAGTGCAAACAATGAGAAATGCTATAGAATGCAACAGTAGAAAATAGGTCGAGGGGCCACACAAATCATGTACTAAGAAAGTAGAATGTGAATCACAAATTCACCCCTAGACAAGTGTAGTGTGTAGAGAATCGCTGGGAGAGTAAGAATACAAGAGAAGTAAGTAAAATACCCCACCCCAGAGCCCAGAAAAGCAGGAGTAAAGTAATGCAAGTTTCCTTAGGACACATTACAAGTCATGATTAGAGTTATTGCAAGAACCAACCAAGACTGCAAACAACAAATGGTGGATTCCTGGACCTAAAGACCTGCAAAGAAAGGAGACCAAGTCCAGAAGTCGAAAGAAGTTCCAGGAAGGACAGGAGTCCCTGCCTACCCAGAAGAGGGTGTAAAAGAAGAGTCCACAGTTGGACAAAGATTGAAGAAATGCACCCAAGTAAAATGTCAGTGTGCTGCTGCACGATGCACTGGATGCACTGGATGTTCGACGAAGAGAAGTTGGATGCAGGTGAGTTTTGGCGCTGGATTCCTCCCACAAGCTTTGGTTCCGCAAAGTTGCGTTTTACGTCAAAGTGGTGCTATCTGGATCCAGGAGGGACCTGGGGGCCTCAACTCTGTGTGATGAGGAAGGGGGGCTTTCAGTACTTTGGAGAGCCCTCAGATCTCCAGATAGCAACCACAGGAGTCCTTGGATACAGGGACAAAGGAGGTACAAAATGTGGTTGTGCAGCACTACAAAGGAGGGTCCCACGCAAGCTGGAGGTCAACTCAGTGAGTTGAGCATCACAGGATACAATGCTGGGGACCTGGGCTAGGCTGTGCACAAAGGAATGTTGCAAATAGTGCACAGAGGCCTCAGAAGGTGAAGTAGACACAGAACACAGGGGTACTGTCGTTCTTGGGGAAGGCAAAGGCTTACCTCCTCCAAATTGGGACAGCAGGACCTCAGGACCATCTGTGTCGATGGTGTCCACCCTCTGTGTTCCAAATAGCACGCTCGTCACAGGAGAGGAGTTTAAGAGAACCGGTCGTCAACTTAGAAAGTGCCTGCTTGAGCAGGGGAGTGACTCCGTCACTCCACAGGAGATTTCTTCAGTCCTTCTGGTGCAGGGTGAAGACAGGGAGTCCCCAGAGCATGCACACGTGGAAACTGTTGCAGTAAATGGCTGGAGCTGAAGATGAGGAGTAAAAGTAGCCATTCTGGATACTTCGTTGCTGCTACAGCCCTTCCTGGAGCAGTCTACGGTTGATCCGAGGTCAGAGGATGAAGTAGTAGTTGCAGAGGCTTCCTGCTGGAAACTTGCAAGTAGAATCTGAAGGGAATCCATGAGAGAGACCCTTAGTAGCCCTGAGAGGGGGATTGGCAATCTTATCAGGTATGGACCTAGCAGGAGAGGTCTCTGACATCACATGCTGGCACTGGCCACTCAGAGGCCTCCAGAGTGTCCCCACACTATGGAAAACAAGATGGCTGAAGTCTGGGGCACACTGGAGGAGCCCTGGACACCAACCCTGTGGTGGTGATGGGCAGGAGAGTGGTCACTCCCCTTTCCTTTGTCCAGTTTTGTGCCTTAGCAGGGACTGGGTGTCCCTGAACCAGTGTAGACTGGCTTATGCAAGGAGGGCACCATCCGTGCCCTTCAAAGAATTTCCAGAGGCTGGGGGAGTCTACCCCTCCCCCGCCTCTAACACCTATTTCGAAAGGGAGGGGGTGTAACACCCTGCTCCCAAAGGAAATGCTTTGTTCTCCCCTCCTGGGAATGAGCTGCTCAGACCCCAGGAGGGCAGAACCCTGCCTGTGAAGTGGCAGCAGTTGTAGGTGCATTGCCAGCATCAGAGCTGGTTTGGCAGTACCCGGGGTCTGTTGTGGATCCTACTGGCTGCATGGAATCGGATACCCAATACCAGATTTGGAATGGGAGGACAATTCCATGATCTTAGACACCTTACATGGCTATATTCAGAGTTACCATTGTGAAGCTACATTTAGGTATTGACCTATATGTAGTGCACGCATGTAATGGCATCTCTGCACTCACAAAGTCCCAGGAATTGGCCCTGAACTAGGTGGGGGCACCTTTGATAGTGCAAGGGTGCCCTCACACTTGGTAACTTTGCATCTAGCCTTCATTAAATGAAGGTTAGACATAAATAGGTGACTTATAAGCTACATAAGTGAAGTAAAAATGGCTGTGAAATAGTGTGTGCACTATTTCACGCAAGCTGCAATGGCAGTCCTGTGAAAGGGTTTGTCTGAGCTCCTTATGGGTGGCAAAAGAAATGCTGCAGCCCATAAGGATCTCCTGGAACCCCCAATGCCCTGGGTACCTAAGTACCATATTGTAGGGACTTATAAGGGGGGGGGGAGTGCAGTGTGCCAATTAATATTGGTGAATGAAGTCACTAGCCTATAGTGACAAATGTAAAAGCAGAGAGAGCATAAGCACTGAGGTTCTGGTTAGCAGAGCCTCAGTGACACAGTTAAGCACTACTGACACCACAAACTATGAACACTGAGGTCCTGGCTAGCAGGATCCCAGTGACACAGTAAAAACACACTAACACACACTCACAAACAGGCTAAAAGTGGGGCCAACCATACTAGAAAGAGGCTACTTTCTCACAGTTCATAAGAGATGGGTCAAGTCCTTGTCCTCAGAAAGGCAGAGATCAGGAGGCAGCAGGGCGGCTCAGCAAAGCAGGGAAGCAGTTCCTCAGAACAGTCAGTCAAGGCAACATGGAAATCCTTACAGCACAGCAGATTTTACTCTAGCAGAGTTCTTCCCAAGTCCAGTAGTGTACTAACTTGGTAGGGATCAAGACCCAGTGCTTTCATCTAAATGGGCCTTTGAAGTGGTGGTGACTTCAAAGAAGGATCTTTGAAGTACACAGAGGTCCTTTTTTCCTAGCCCTGGCTCCAAAGCACCAATAGGGGGTAATCAGCCGTTTGTGTGGGGACAGGCACCTTTAATCAAGTGTAAGTGTAGGTACCCCCCAACCTTTCTGCCCGGAAGGCCCATTAAAAAGTAGATGAATGCAGATGAGTGCTCAGACACACCTAACCTTCAAGTATTTGAGGCTGTCTAGAGGGAATGTACTAAGGGTAGCTGTCATCCACTCAAGAGGTAAATTGGAGACAGGCCGCAAGGCACACAGAGCAGTAAGATCAGAGAAATACTCACTTTCTAGAAAGGAGATTTCGAAAAAAGAAATGTTAAGTTCGACTTTACCATTAGAGGATTTATCATTACCATTCCACTGATATGAAACATGATGTACCTATCCCTTTCTGATCAGGAAATACAGCTTAAAAGTGTATTAACGAATTCCCAATGCTGGTCTTTGTGAGTAGTAACCCTCACAGTAGTGGAAAATGTCTTTTGGACTTTTTCCCTACCAGGACATGTAAAACTTAAAAACACATGCTCTGCCTTTTACGTACATAGTACCCTGCTCTATGGGCTATGAAGAGGCTACCCAAAGGGTGATGTGTAATAAAAAAAAAAAGGCTTGGCAAGGGGTATTAAAGGCCTAGTGAAGTAGAAGTAGAAGTAAAACTGCTAACTGGCTCTGCAGTGGCGGACTGAGACATTTTGAAGAACTATTTGAACGAGTGGCACACTCAGTGCTGCAGGTTCACTGGGAGCATTCAATTTACAGGCTGTGGGACAGTGGATTATTGGTAAGGGCAGTTAAGTACCTACAATTAGCAATAGGCCACAAACATCCACTATGTCCGGTGAGGGTCTCAATAAATTAATCCCAGCTAACCCTTGGTAGCTTGACAACAAGCAGTTAGGCTTAATTTAGGATGCAGGTGTGTAAAACATTTAAAAATCACAAAACAGTAAATAAGTAAAACACAAAATAATAAAAATCCAATATCGATTAACAAAAAAAGTATTATATACTTTTATCTTTAAAATTACGCTAACATGGCAAAAATCCAATAAATGGAACCAGAGGTATGAATTTTTAAAGATTAAGGGCATCATTATGAGTCTGGCGATCTACTGACTGCCAGACTCACCAATGCAGTGGTCCGAGTGCCACATTATAACCACAGTGGTTGTACCTCGGTCGGACCAGTTGTGGTGGTCCTAATCCTTCAGGGCAGTGCTGCCCTGGGGATTACGAACCCTTTCTCTACCAGCGATTTCATGGTGGTAACACTGCCATGAAAAGGCTGGCGGAGACAGGGTGCAGGGGGCTCCATGGGAGCCCCTGCACTGCCCAGGCACTTTGCATAGGCAGTGCAGTGTTCCACCTGGCCAGCATCGTCACAATGTTCACCGTCAGCTTTGGTGCACCCTAAGCACTACAGCATTGCTGCCAGCTCTATTATGAGCCAGAGACAATGCAGTAGGTCGTTTCCTGCTGGGCCAGTGGTTGGAAACTGAGATTCTGCCTCTGACCCAGAAGGAAACTTGTAATGGGCCCAACAGGGAGGCTGCAAGACTGGTGGAAGCCTCCCTGTCAGAACTTCAGCGGACAAGCTTTTCCATCCACTGAATGAGCATAATGAGGACCTAAATGTTTTCTTGTGCATAGAAATCAAAAGCGGCAATCTGGACCTTTGGGTGCACTTGACCGGGGCAATTTCAAAATTTGAGGCCGCCCGCTCTGGAGCCCTGCTCTGTAGCAGTGAGCAGGAGGCCTTGGTTAAAGTTTTACCTTTTGAGTTACTCTTTTTCTTGAAGATCTTCTGTACTGGGACAAAGTCACAAGTCAAATCTCACCTCCCTGGAGCCCTCTTCAGATATACGATTCACAAGACCTTGGTCAAGGATTCTACATTTGGACTTGGAGAATTTTTCGGGATGGAAATCTTTTTCCGGGACCATGTTAGAATTTAAGCTGACCTCCCTGGAGCCCTCTTTGGATCCATTGCGTGGAAGCCTCGGTCAACTGTTTACGTTTTTGGAGCTTTTTCTCTCCAACGTCAGACAACCCTACAAAGCAAGCAGGTTTGAATTCAACATTGTAGGATTGCCTTTCCATGATCCCCCAGTGAAATCCTGGAAGTCTGGGGTTCTGGAGCTTCTCAGTGTAACAAACCTGCAAGTAAGCCTGGGTAGCAGTCTATGTAAGCGGGTTTGACTCACAACGTCGGGTCTATCCACTTATGGAGCTTTTTTCCAAAGTTGCTCCAAACTTCTCCAAACTTCTGGATTTTCTATCAGAAGTTCCTCTAAGGTTCTTTAGGTTCCATAACTCACCCCAAGGTTCCAGAAGCTCTGAGTTGCTCCTGGGGAGTTCAGGCTCCAACTCCCATACTGCACCTGGTTCAAATCCAAAAATTACCACTGGTCAGTGTCATCAGGGCTTGATGCAGAGGACCCTGATCAGCTATAGCATACAGGGAGTCCCTTCTTAAAGCAATAGAAGACAAACAAGTTCCTTTTCTTGGTGAAGCCTATGTGTGCAGCTGGTACAATGCTTCTGAGTGTAGTGTCCATGTGCAGGCCAGGGGTCCAGCAGGGCAGTCCTTCTTCTTCTAGTCTTGTTCCAGTAAGGATTTGAGGTGGGGGCGCAGCTCTGCCAATTTTATCCTTGCTACTGGGGTGGAAATCGGAGGGTGGGCCTCTGTTCAATTACGTGAAGGCTACAATCCTCTTGAGTGACTACTTACTGGGAAGTGTGGCAAAAATCAATCCCAGGGAGCAACATTCCACCAAAATTCAAGATGACAAAAATTCAGTCTTAGAGTTGGGATCAGGCTGAGCCCACCCACTGGTTTGGCTAAGTTTCCATTAACACAACCTTTCCTTAATATAATCAGGGGGTACCTGGTTGTCTTGGTTTGTAGGAAAAGGAGAGGTGCAGTTCCTGTCCCAAAAGTCCTTCCCTCCTTTGAAGATCAGTTTGTCTTCTTTCCACCCCATCTTGTTCTACCATCTTCTGAGGAAGATATCTTTCCAACAGATGCTTCATTTGTTTCAGCCTAAGCCACTTCACACCTCATCAAGGAAGCTTGGCTCAGGCTGCCACAGGCTGACCAATCAGAGAAGGGTACTGCAGGTCTGAAGTTGGTAACTTTTAGCAAGAGTTCTAAAACTCTTTCTAGGTACAGATTTATTAAATTCAACAGTGCAAGGTGTTGGATTTATTATTATACCTTTTAATGTGATACTAAACATGCAATATTTAGCTCTTTCCTATGGAAAATAAGACTTCATTATTTCAAAATAAAGGGCCACATGTACAAAGATACGGTTTCACAATTTTCGAGTGGCAAAACCAGATGTGCAAGAGCGTATTCACGGTCACAAAAACAATTATACATACCATTTGAATTTGGTATTCGGAAGGGATGCCCATGACACACCCCTTTCTAATACTGAATCTCAAAACCCAAACAAGTTACCGAATCGTAGTTTCGGCTTTGTGTACCCCAAAAAGAATTTTTCAAGTCGCAAACAGGCCGATTCTGCGAATCGGCCCATTTGCAACTTGAAAAATGCTTTGTACATCTGGCCCAAAGTCTCACCATGTTAGCCTATGGATCCCGTTCACTACAATAGGAAAAACAAATGTAGGTATTTTCCCACACCAGGGTTTCGAAAAAAATCTTTTATGAAGTCCCTGCTTATAATTATACTGCACCCAACTCTGGACGAACTTAGGGCATACCTTCTAGGTGACATATGTAAAAATAATGTAGCTTAGGACTTTGAAAGTACTTTTAATTCCAAGGTTGAATCAGGGTTAATTTTAACTTAAAAGTAGCCAGCAAGATAGGCCTACCTTTAAAATTACACTGGGCAGCACAGCAGTGCACCTGTGGGAATACTACCTATGCTGGGGTCCCTAGACCTATATGCCCTATCATATAATAGGTAGGCTGGTACAGCCAATTATAATGAGCCTAATTCGAATATTCATTCAAATAAGAGCACAGGCCCTGGGACTGTTTAGCAGAGCCCAGTGCACCATCATAGTCAGAAAAACTTCAGTATAAGTAAAAAGCTGGGGCACAAAGTTAGGGGGCTTCTGCAATCATTCCAGTTTTTCTCACACCGGCCCGGGGTATATGGTATGCCACTTTACAAGGGACCTATAAGTAAATTAAATATGGCAGTTGTTTATACACCAGTGTTATCATTTTTTGCGGAGAATCACATGCACTTTACCACTGTCCAGCAGTGGTAAAGTGTTCAACGTCCTATGGCCAACGAAAAATACAGCAAAAATGTAAGGCAAAACGTCTGAGGAAAGAGCACCCAAGGCTGATAAGTCTAACACATGTCCCTTCCAGCTGAAAGGGGGAGGAGCTCCTGCACCTCCTGGGAATTTTCATCACTGAGGCAGAAAAACCTGGATAGACCATCACCATTGGTGTGGTCTACCCCTGGTCTGTTTTCCACCCTGAAGTCCATACCCTGTAGAGAGATGTGCCACCTCAACAATTTTGGATTTTTATCCTTCAGACAGGTATAGCCTCAACTTCTTCAGGTCCCAAGCCACAGTAAAAGCTTCTCTTTCAATAGCACTAAACCTCTGTTCCCAGGGAAGTAACCTCCTAGAGATGCAGGCTACAGGTTGGTTCAGGCATTCTTCATTGCACTGTGATAAAAATGTCCCTATGCCATGCTCTGAGGCATTCATCTGAAAGATAAACTCCTTGAAGAAGTCAGAGTCCTTGAGCCTAGGGGCTGTGCACATGGCTTGCTTCAGGAAATCAAATGCTTTTTGGCATGCCTCTGTCCACATTTTTGGGCTGCTTTTTAGAAGTCAGCTCAGTGAAAGAGGCAACAATGGTACCATATCCATAATAGTATTAAGTGAGGCCCAAGAAAGCCCTGACCTCAGTCTGGGTTATGAGGGGGTCTCCCAGTCCATGATAGTCTATATCTTTGCTTGAAGGGGCTGCACCTTACCCCTGCCTGCAAGGTTTCTGAAGTACCACAGACTCCAGCCCTATCTGATAATTACAGGCCTTGATAGTCATGCCTGCCTGTTGCAGGGCTGAAGCCCTTCCTAGAGGTAAAAGAGATGGTCCTTCCAGGTGCTACTGAGTGTCATCCAGATAGACAGCTGAGAAGGCCTCCATGCCAGCAGGTACCTGGTTCACCAACCTCTTGAAGGTGGCAGGAACATTTTTGAGACAAAATGGCATAAAACAAAATTGATAATGGCACACTAGAGAGGAAAAGACTGACCTCTCCTTGACACTGTTTGTTGGGGCGATCTACCAGTATCCTGATGTATGATGAAAGGTATTTAGGTACTGGGTAGCCCCTAACTAGTCAATCAGCTCATCAGCCCAGGGCATAGGATGAGTTTTTGTCATGGTCAGAGAATTGTATCCTCTGTAAACCACACAGTACCTCAGTGCAGGTGTTTTTTCCTGTTGAGGCAGGTTTTGGGACCAGAACCACAGGACTGGACACGTGGCTACTAGAGGGTTCTATCACCCCCATCTACAGTATCTTAGAGACTTTACTCTTAATGATGGCCCTCACATTATTTGACACACTGTAAGATTTGTTCTTGACAGGAAGATTTTCCCCTGGGTTCTCATCATAGGTAAGGCGGGTAATCCGAGGATTAAGAGTGAACAGAGAGGCAAAATGTCCCAACACTTGGCCACAGTCACTTTGTTTCTCAGAAGTTAAAGTGGAGGAAATGATTGCTCCTTCCAGAGACCCATCTTTTTCTTTGGTGTCTCAGAGGCAGGGAGAGGATCACTCTCTGCCTCCTCTTCTCCATAAGTCAACAACAGCATGGTGAGCTCAAACCTCTCAAGCGGGGTTTGAGACGATTGCTGTGAAGCACCTGCTGGGGTTGTCTGGGGAACTTAAGGACCACCAGGTAGTGTTCATTAACCTTGCTCTCAGTCACCTCATAAGGCCTAGTCCAACAGTCCTGGAGGTCCCCAGGTTCCACAGGTTCCCTGACCCACATGTTCTGCACAGGATGTAATTCCATAGTGTTAAAATTCTGGTCATGCCACTCATTATAGTCTGGCTGATTTACAATTTGTCAGAAGCTTGCTTCTACAACTTAGCCAGTTGGCTTCCGAAGTGCAATATGTAGCTCGCTACATCCTAGGGAATCTTCCTGGAAGTCTAACAAGGACTGATATGTTTAATTGTCCATTACCTGCTAAGGATAGTGGCAGCTGGGGATAGGGTGAGCCAGTGTTACTCTACCTAGAATAAGAAAGATCGGTGGAAGCGTGTGCGCTGGCACTAGCAGAAAACATTTAAGGTTGTTCAGGTCATTGTCCAGATAAAGCATAGGTAGGCTGACATGGTTGCCTGGGAAGCTGATCTCATCAACCTGCTTGGACTGGAGATTGGCAAACCCCTAAGTATGTATGGATGTTCATTCAGCATTTTGTGGCATAGCTATATCAGTAAAGCCCAAGAAAAATATGGACTGCACATCATTTTTTTTGTATTTCTTTCATATTGCAGTGTGCAAGATATATATCAAGATGTGTGCCTCGGAGTGCCTATATTAAGCAAGCATAAAGCAAGCATAGAACGAATTGCTACATTCCCATATCCTGGCATAAAGGACTGTTCAATGGTTAGTGAGTGGAAGTTCTAAATGAAAATGCATGGAATTACAAGAATTTTCTTAGGAAACATACATGAATGACCAGGAGATGCTATTAAATTGCCAGAGCACCCACCGCTGAAGGCTAAGCAGGAGTTTTATACTCAAACCCCTTCTATGTGAAATCCTCCATGTGTGCTGCCTTGTGTTGCACATGTATACAGATTGATATACCTTATGAACATTTACAAATGCAGAGCTGTGTATTTTTCAGGGCACTGCTAAAACATTACACCTACCGACAAGGCATTAATTCTCGCACAAATCCAGTAAGCCCTTATATGGCTTTTACGATAATTCATACTGTGTATCCCAGTCCTTTTCTTTTGTAACAATACTTATTTGATTCAAGGGTTTTTATCACCCATGTGTCATGGTACAAAGGAGTCTGATATGTTGCTGGCCAGCATTATTAAATACATCACATGCCTGAGTCATGCTTCAGGCATGTGATGGTAGGTACATCTGAACATCATCGTCCAGCCAGCTCAGGCCTGCAAGTGGACTTGATACGTACAATAATCTGCTCATATTTAGATATGTGTGTCTAAGCTGGTGTGTAGATCTGAAATACTGGGATAGCATAGTTTGTAAGATATAAATGTAAGCATATGTGAAAGCACTATTTATAGTGAAATGTTTAAAATAATGTCTTCTAGCTAGACATCGACTATTCTCCGGCACAGAGGTGAACTCCTTCCAGTTCCCCAAAGCCACCAATAAATGTTATGAATACATGTATGCAGCATTTTGATGTCTGTGTGTGATCTTGGTGAAATGTAACATTATGATATGTTGTGAGAGGTAACACTCGCATACTCAATTAGCTGTCAGTATGTAAAACACAACAGAACCTATTCACAGAATCATCTGTAATGAATAAGAAGGAATATCATTGTACATTGTGTATGTAAGCAGGCCTACAGGATGTAAGCATCTTTAAATTGTGGTTATGTTTGCATATCTATAGTCATATGGCTGTGGGCACAGTTATCATCATCTGGTGCAGACTCTGCGTGTTTTCATCACAAACATATTAGCTTGTACAACAAAAGGCAGAAACCTAGACAATCACATTTCAACATATGTCACAGGAAAGTGAAAAGAGTGTTGGTATAAATATTGCAGGGTTCTGTTCCATATGTCCACAATTGCGCATGGCACTGGTGCAGATGATGTATAATATTTATTCACAGACACTGTTAGCAAGCATGAGCAGGTAAGTATCATGGAATCAGAATCACATAATATTAATTATGCATCTTATTTTCCATCAGCATGCAGCAGACTTTGCTTTGACATGCTGTATACTTTTGAGCTTTCAAGATACTTTTCTGTTTGACTGACCATAAGGGTTGCAAGGCATACCTGCTGTGTTACACCTAATGTTTGTTTGTGCTTGCCTCCTTGCCTCCCCACGCCAGACAGTAATCCTGTGTACTGCGTGAACGGCAGCTGCTAGGGCGTCTATGCACTTTTGCAAGACTTCCTTCGTGCACAGCCTAGCCCTTGTCCCCAGCACTCCATCCTGCATTGCCCAACTCGCTGAGTTGGACTCCGAATTTGTGGGACCCCCTTTTGTTGTGCTGAGTCGACTGTTGTGCTCAGATCTTCTGAACACCTGCGGGTGCTACATGCTTCTGCGTGGGCTCTCCGTATTGCTAAGCACCTCCTCTGTGTCCTCCTCCAAGGGGCAACCTCCTGCTCCTTCCTGGGCCCTGGCAGCACCCAAAACCTTCAACCAAAACTCTTGCAGCCAGCAAGGCTTGTTTGCGGTCTTTCTGCATGGAAACAACTCTGCCTCCTCCAGCACGCCGTGGGACATCTTCTGACCAAAGGAGAAGGTCCTGGCACCTTCTGTTGTTGCAGAATCTTTGGCTTCTTCCACCCAGAGGCAGCCCTTTTGCACCTTCATCCGGGGTTTAGTGGGCTCCTGCCCCCCCCCCCCCCGGACACTTGTCTGACTCTTGGACTTGGTCCCCTTCCCTTTCAGGTCCTCAGGTCCAGGAATCCGTCTTCAGTGCTTTGCAGTTAGTTGTTGTGTTTGCAGAATCACCTAACTCAACTTTACTGTCTTTCTGGGGTAGTAGGGTAACTTGACTCCTACTTTTCAGGGTCTTGGGGTGGGGTATCTTGGACTTTTGAGCTTTCAAGATACATTTCTGTTTGACTGACCATAGGGGTTGCAAGGTAAACCTGCTGTGTTACACCTAATTTTTGTTTGTGGGCAATATACCTGTCCCTGTAGCAGTATTAGAAACCTAAAGCAGAATTGTGAAAACATTTATGACAGTGTCAGCAGGGTAGCCACCACAATCTAACCAATTTTGAATATTATAGTTGCTTGAGCAGCTGAGTGAATCTGTCACTCCACAGGAGATGTCTCAGACGTCACCTGCTGGCACTGGCCGCTCAGACTACTCCAGAGTGTCCCCACACTTTGGAAAACAAGATGGCTGAAGCCTGGGACACACTGGAGGAGCTCTGGGCACCACCTCTGGGGTGGTGATGGACAGTTTCACAACAGAGCAGGTACTGGGGGTCCCTGAACCGGTGTAGACTGGCTTATGTAAGGAGGGCACCATCTGTGCCCTTCAAAGCATTTCCAGTGGCTGGGAGACGCTACCCCTCCCCAGCCTGTAAAACCTATTTCCAAAGGGACAGGGTGTAACACCCTCCTCCCAAAGGAAATGCTTTGTTCTGCCTTCCTGGGACTGAGCTGCTCAGACCACAGGAGGGCAGAACCCTGTCTGTGAGGTAGCAGCAGCGGTAGCTGCATTGCAAGCCTCAGAGAGCTGGTTTGGCAGTACTGGGGTTCCATGGTGGAGCCCCCAGGATGCATGGAATTGGCTCCCCAATACCAGATTTGGAATGGGGGTACAATTCCATTATCTTAGACACTTTACATGGCCATATTCAGAGTTACATTTGTGAAGCTACATAAAGGTATTGATCTATATGTATTGCACTCGTGTAATGTGTCCCCACACTCACAAAGTCCTGGGAATAGGCCCTGAACTATGTGGGGGCACCTTTTGTAGTGCAAGGGTGCCTCCACACTTAGTAACTTTGCACCTAGCCTTCATTAAATGAAGGTTAGACATATAGGTGACTTATAAGTTACTTAAGTGCAGTGAAAATGGCTGTGAAATAATGTGTGCACTATTTCACACAGGCTGCACTGGCAGTCCTGTGAAAGGCTTTGCCTGAGCTTCTTATGGGTGGCAAAAGAAATTCTGCAGCCCATAAGGATCCCTGGAACCCCAATGCCCTGGGTACCTAGGTCATATATAGTAGGGACTTATAAGGGGGGTCCAGTGTGGTAAATGAAGTCACTAACTTATAGTGACAAATTTAAAAGCAGCGAGTTCATTTGCACTGACGTTCTGGTTAGCAGAGCCTCAGTGACACAGTTAAGCACTATACACACACACACATTAGGCCATAAACTATGAGCACTGGGGTCCTGAACAGCAGGATCCTAGTGAGACAGGCAAAAACATACTGACATACAGGTAAAATTGGAGGGTAACATGCCAAGAAAGATGGTGCTTTCCTACAGTCAGCATGAGCATTTTTACATTGTTTAATGCAATGACACCAACATTGATAGTGAGCAAAGGATGTCAAAACAGAGTCCGTTTGGGAGATCTATCAGGTCGCATCTAGAGGAGCTGAGAATTTCAGTTTAGAGATACAAATTGCCATTAGGGAAAGTTGACCACTTCCATAGTCTGCAAGTGTATAAGATTAACAGATGCACAAACCAAATGGGACAGTACTAGGTAACAAAGGAGGTGCCATGATGATAGACAGAGGACAACTGGGGATCTGTCTAGGGGGCACAGACAAATGTTACCTGGCAGTTCTCTGATGGAAACTGAAAAAGTGCACATCATCCTTCTCTGATGGGTGTTGTTCTTCACCTGCAGTTGGTGATGTTTGTGTGAGATGCATCTGAGGCACACTCACATCAGAGACCGAAGATGTGGCTGCCCGGTCCCCGGCAACATTTGTCTGTACCGTTAATTAGGGGTAGTTGCTTGTACTTACCCATATTAAGGGGACAAGCAACCAAGGTCAATGGCACCATCAGAGACTAAAACAGCCTCTGTGGCCTCCCTAACAAGACCAACCCCAACTACACTGCCAATAGTGAGCCCAGCTACACATTTGGATTGGCTATTTGTAGTAGACTTCCCGCCACCACTGCTATTACTAGGGACACTAGAATTTGCAGTTGGGGTTGGTGTTTTTCTTTGGACAAGTGACATCACTTGCCCAATGGCCTTTTACTTTACATAAATAACACCAAGGCTTTTTTTGATTGTGAGAAGAGGATTTGGACCCAGAGGTTTTTTGTGGGCCTGATGAAGACTCAGAATGTTTTTTTTGTCTTTGGCCCCGCCCTTGTCAGAAGACTTACCATAGTTCTTCTTGCCATCCTTGTCACCCCCTGTATGAACTTTTCTGTTCACTCTTGTTCTGATCAATTTGTCTGCCTTCTTTCCCAATTCTTGGGGAGAGGTCAGATCTGAGTCTACCAAGTACTGGTGCAACAAATCAGACACACAATTGTTCAAAATATGCTCTCTCAGGATTAGATTATACAGGCTTTCATAGTCAGTTACCTTGCTGCCATGTAACCAACCCCCCCAAGGCCTTCACTGGACAGTCTACAAAGTGTGTCCAGTCTTGAGATGACTCTTTTCTGGTGTCTCTGAACTTAATCCTGTATTGTTCATTGGTTAAGCCAAATCCATCCAAAAGTGCATCCTTCAAAACGTTGTAGTTGTTAGCATCACTTTCTCTGACAGTAAGGAGCCTATCCCTACCCTTACCAGTGAAAGATAGCCACAAGATAGCAGCCCACTGCCTTTGAGGGACCAACTGTACCATACAGGCCCTCTCAGGTGTAGCAAACCACTTGTTCATGTCATCCCCCTTCTTGTAAGAGGGGACTATCTTATACAGGTTTCTGGAATCTTGCTCTCTAACAGGATTGCTATCAAAAACACTGCTGCTGCCACCATGGGGAACTAACTCCAACCTCTTCCTTTCCCTTTCCACATCCAGAGATTCTCTGTCTAAGGCCAGCTGCTGCTGTTTAAGCTTCAGCCTGGCCTCTTCCAACCTCAGCTTTCTGAGTTCCCTTTCCATTAAGTTATTCTCAGGGTGGGAGGCTTGGGAATTGTGAGACACAGAAGAAATGTGGGAATTGGCAGAGAGAGACCTGTCCCTAACTGACTGGACTCTAGTAACCTGGCCTTTCGAAATGAACGGTGCCCCATTAATGTGTGACCCCCTTCCACCATCTATGCCCTTCAAAGCATTTCCAGAGGCCAGGAGAGGCTACTTCTCCCAGGCCCTTCACACCTATTTCCAAAGAGAGAGGGTGTAACACCCTCTCTCAGAGGAAATCCTTTGTTCTGCCTTCCTGGGATTGGGCTGCATTTTTACCAATTAGAATTGGTAAAAATGGTCACTAGCCTGCAGTGAAAATTTTAAAGGCAGAGGAGAGAGCTGAAGCAATGAGGTTCTGATTAGCAGAGCCTCAGTGACACAGTTAGGCACTACACAGGGAACACACATTCAGGCCACAAACTATGAGCACTGGGGTCCTGGCTAGCAGGATCCCAGTGAAACAGGCAAAAACAAACTGACACACAAGTAAAAATGGGGGTAACATGCCAGGCAAGATGGTACTTTCCTACAAGCGGCCTGCACAAAACCAATCCTGTCAACAGCACAGCCTAGTGCAAGGGTGCCTGTTTTGGAGCTAGGTTGTTAAAACAGGACCAGCGCAGGGGGATAGGACAGAAATGTAGCGTATTGCATAAATATGGTGCACTTCTCCCTTTGGAGTGGGGCAGCACAGCAAGGTGACTTGTTGCGCTGCCCTATGCCAAACCCCTGTAAATTTGTCTCTAAATGTTTGTAAATGTGATACAAACTAATGGGCATATTTAAGAAAAGTGGTGCTGCAAACACTGCATTGCCATTTTTCTTGTTCCCCTTAGCACCCGCCTAACGCCACCATGTGTGCATTGTCTTTAAAATACGGCACACCATGGGGGAAGTTAGGGGACTAGCATTAGAATTTTTTACACTGGTCCAGCGCTTTGCAGAATCGGCATAAAAAATGTTGACGCTAATCCTGCAAAGCACCCAGAGGCCCATTGTAACCAATGGAAGCCTCCTTTTAACACCTACTCTGAGCAGGCAATAAAAGTGTAGAAAAAAAATGACTCAAATAAATCTCTTAGATTTCTTTGTGCCATTTTTTTGCCCCTCCCCCCAATGAGGGAACGCCCCCTTTGTATAAATTATGCCTGACGCAAGCATAATGTAGAGCAAAGAGTTATAAAGTGGCGCAATGCATGCTTTGCACCATTTTGTAAATATGGCATGGTGTTTTTGGCCTTCTAACACCACAATAGCGTAAAAAATGACGCTTATGTGGTGTTAAAATGGCACTAGGGGCTCTTAAGTATGCCCTAAATTGGATGTTGTGTAAGGATTGCTATCCTCCTGTTCACTGATCTTAGACTGTGGTCATTTATCAAGCATATCATGACATTTGTGAAAATTGTTTAAACCATTTCTAGATTCCCATGCCCATTTACTGCTGGGGGGTTGTGTTTTGCTCACATCTTCATAAGTATTTCACTTTTTGCAATTATTTATCAAATATAAACAATAAAGTGGATTTTTAGCCAGGGCTTTAGTTTTATCACATTAGGTACTGTGTTGAATATTGTGCCATCTGTGAATTTTAACATTTGATTCTCATTTTTCTCAAAGTAAATGTGTATGTTTTTAAATATTATTAAAGGATTGTGCATTTCTAAAAACTAATAAACATGTGTGACTATTAGCATCTATATTAAGGCTGTGGTTCCTTAACAAACTGAACAACGATTGGCTTATCTTGGTTGTCCGTGCCTCTGGCTGAGCAGGAAAAAAGCATAGCAAAACTGTACTGAGCAAAACTGCATTTAGTTTGTCATAATCTTTGGTAATTGTATGCATTTTACATTACACTTGTCATGCAACATGCCCAAGATTATGCCATTCTTCCACAATGCATAACTAAGAATTGCGTTCTGGTAAAAATACTACTGACGAAGCACTGAACAATGCATATGAACAGAAAACAAATGGTTATTGTTTGCTTCAAAACCAATTTGGAGCAATTTTATTTTTCTGTCTGTTGGAGGCAGCATGCTTGGTTGGTTGAGGCAAGGCCCTAGCTAGGCAGAACCTACTATTCCAGAGTGGGAGACTACACTCCCTGTATAAACTGTGCTCACCCTTGGGTAGCTTGGCACTGAGCAGTCAGGCTTATCACAGGGGCAATGTATAAAGCATTGGCGCAGCACATTAATGCAACAAATGTACTGTGTCACAAAAACGAATTTACACAAGGTTGATGTAAATGAAGTTTATATTCAGCACACAACATGAACACCACATATCTCTAGGCACGGATAAAACCAATGTCACACATAATACACTTTGGCAAGAATCAGTGCAGTGTTGTTAATCAAAGGCACTCCAACTCACTCACCCAGCACTGACACCTGGTGCTTCGGATATCAGGCAGGTTCGTATGGCATGCACTCACACACACATGCACATACAGCACCCTATTGCAGTGCACTGATATCTAGCAAGTCAATACAATAAGGTACTTGCAGACCCTGTGGTTCAAACCCTCTTCTACCCTTCAGCCAATTTTGACTATCCCTCACCCCGCGGACTCAAGTTAAAGGAAACCTTTTCTTTCCCCTGACACTAAGCTGATCCTGGCCAGAGTAACACATGTTTACGGTCCCAAGAAAAAAGGTGGGAGAATAGACAAAAGGCGGTTTCAGACGGCAGTCGGCAAATGGAGGTATGGCTACCCCTCAGGAAGTTCAATCAAAGATCGCCCCACTGTGCCGTTCGGCACTTGCTACTTTTGTGAGGTACAAGGTGGGGTCATCACATCTTGGGACCTGCTTCCAATCACTCTCAGAAGTTTTCTGTAACCCACTCACCTGCTCTCACCACCCAGGACCATTCTGTCAATAAAACCTGGAAACAAGGAGCTGTAAGTGCCAGGAGATGAGATGGCAGTTGCTTGGCTGCACTGAGGGCAGCAAAAGGAGCAATTGATGAGTGAGAGATGAAGCAGGGGAGCCTTTCGCAAAGAGGAGGCACCCTGTAGGACACACGTTGAACAAAGTCACACCCAGGCAATCCGGGCACTCTGGGACACAAATTCACTCCCCCACCTCCCTGGAAATGTGGCACAACGTCTGGTACACAAAGGGTTCTGTCACACGAGACAATTCCGGTCACAGACACAGATGCAAGTTCAGTGGTGCCAGATGAGATAGAATGAAGTACTGCTACAGGTATGCCGTCACGTCGAAGGATCTCAACCTGTAATTCGGAGAATGTATGCAATGAGCATGCAGTCGTTGTGTCACACGAGAGAAATGCAGTACAATCAACAAAGCAGGAAATGAGGGTCCCGCAGCCAGTGAATTCACTCACCACCAACAAGATGCTTATGCATGCCCAGGTCTTAGGATGCAGAGCCACACTTCTGGAATGTGGGCAGTTCCTTAAGGTCTCTGCAACAGGCAATCCAGTCTCCAAGCACAACACTTGGTTCCACGCTCACACCAACACCACCAGGTGGGACCCAGCAGATGATGTGGGAACTCTAGAGGGCACTACAGGAAGGTGTGGGTCCCTCGCGGACGGTCTTTGATGTCCCTGACACCTCCACCAGTGAACAAGGGGCAAGCCAACAATCCCCTGGAGAGCACACTTTGGGGTGCCACACAGCAGCAGGTCACTATTCAGGAAGGGTGCATGGTCCCTTCCAAGAGCAGCAATCACTAGTCAAGCACAACAGATTCTTTTGGCAGTGTATACCACGCTGTCCAGTATCTCTGGTCCTGCGTCCCCACAAGCGTATCTCTAGTTTGCTGCAGTTTGACACCAGTGGTTATGCTGTAATATGCCTTTGAAGTCCACTGATGGCTCCCCTAAATTTCAGTTGTGTCCATCATGGGCCATGGAAAGCAGATATTGATCTTTAGTGGAGTCATATTATGGCATTGAGGGGCTTTATGTCAAAACTTCTCCCACCAATCTATCCAGCTAGGCCTTCAAATGGGAGAGAACTGTCATTCCAGTTGTGTGCCCAAGGTTTATAGCTGTCACCTGAGAATGCACAGATGTGCTCACTTAGCTTCCAGAGTGGAACATAGTTTAATTTGAAAGGCACTCAAAAGTGTTTTAGAGCATAGAAATGCCCACTTCCTAGAAGTGTTTTATTAAAGTTAATTTTGACAAATACACCTTTACCCTAGGAAGTGGTGTGTCAGAATGAATTCAATGATCGGAAACTGACCCTCTGCAATTTACTATTGCAGGTAGGATTAATTCAAAACTTCCCCTATGTTAACCTATAAGCAGAACAACTCTCATATGTAGTGAAAACACACATGGGTATTCTTCACTCCCTTGGCACATGTGCCCTTTTGAACACACAAGTCTGCATTGGCAGGATGGACACATGTTTAAGAACGCCGTAGGTGCAAATGTGCACACACAGATAAGCACTACTTCTTAACATATGTGAGGAAGGCACGTGCACTTTCACACTTTACTTATAGTGAGAAAGTGTCCAGAGCACTAAGGCCACTAAGAGAGAACCAGCAAAACCTGCAGGTAAAAGCAAAAGAGTCTGGGGAAACACTACCTCATCTTGCCAGGTCTAACATGTGCCCCTCATTGAAAGTGTTTGGGGGGTCTGCTAAGCTTCTAGGTGGTCCTCCTCACTAAGGGGGAAAAAACAAGAAAAACCATGTGTGTTGGAGTGCTTTACCCCTAGCTGATGGTCCACGTGAAAGCGTCTCCCCTATAAAGGAATGGACGACCTTAACAGCTTTGGTTTCTCGCCACTTATCTACATCAACCACCTGACGGGTATCTGGTCCTTTTGAATCAAGAAGTGAGTGCCAAACAAATATAGCCTCAACTTCTTCAAGGCCACTGCAAATGCTTCTCTTTTTGTAGCACTTCACCTCTGTTCCCTTAGGGAGTAACCTCTGGAGGATAAAGGCTACTATCTGGTCTAAGCCCTCCTAATTCATCTAAGATAATACCACCCCTGATTCCATATTCAGAGGCGTCCAATGAATTCTTGTGAGTAGTCAAGGGCCCGGAGCACAGAAGAACAGGTGGCTAGTCAACAAGCCATTGGGGAGCACACTTCCAGTTGCCACACAGCAGCAGACAGTGAGCGAGGCCCAATCATTTTTCAGTAAGGGTGTGTGGTCCCTTCCACTGTCACAACAGGTTCTTCTAGCAGCGTGCACACGCAGTCCAGTATCTCCAGTCCTACATTTCCACAATTGTATCCTTAGTTTGCTGCAGTGTGTCACATGTAGTTATACTGTAGTGTGCCTTTGAAGTCAGGGGAGGTTCAGCGAGATCCCCTTTGAACCACAGATGTCTTGTGTTGGAAGGTGGTTTATTAGTAAGGGTAAGTACACACTTACTACTAGAAATAAGCCTACCAACCAAATGTTAGGTCCAATCAAGGTCTCAAAACATTAGCCTCTGGCTCAACCCCTAGTAGCTTGACAATGAGCATGCATGCTTAAATTAGGAGACAGGTTTGTAAAGCATTTAAATAACCCAATACAGTAAATAAGTAAAATACAACACATAATTTAAATCTAATTTATAAAAATAAGAAATATTGTTATCTTTAAAATGACACCAAATCAAAAACAAACTCCACTATATAGAACTGGAGATATGAATTTGTTAAGATTTAATCAAGAAATGTGCTTTCTAGTGCCTAACAGTCAATAGCACCAATCATGGACATCTGGCTCTGTTAGACCAGGACCTAGTCACAATTTGAGGCCAACTGTGATGAGTTCTCTGGGAAGACAAAGGGCCTGATTACAACTTTGGAGGAGGTGTTAATCTGTCCCAAAAGTGACGGTAAAGTGACGGATATACCACCAGACATATTACGAGTCCATTATATCCTATGGAACTCGTAATATGGCTGGTGGTATATCCGTTACATTTGGGACGGATTATCACCTCCTCCAAAGTTGCAATCAGGCCCCAAGTCTTACCTCCTCCAAACTGCATCGACCGGACCTCAGGACAGTCTATGTTGATGATGTCCACCCTCTGCATCCTTAGGAGCAAGTTCGTCGCTGTGAGAGGAGTCCAAGGATACCGGTCGTCGTCTTAGAAGGTGCCTGCTGGAGCAGGGGAGTGACTCTGTCACCCCACGGAGAGTTCTTCGGTCCTTCTGGTGAAGGATAAAGACAGGGACTCCTCAGAGCATGCACACCGTGGAAACTGTTGCAGTTGCTGACTTGGAGTTGAGGTTGCTGAAGTAAATTAACTCTTGTGGATACTTTGTTGCATGTACAGCGGTTCTTGGAGCAGGCTGCAGTTGATCCGATGTCAGAGCATCATGAAGTTGTTGCAGAGGAGTCCTGAAGGAAACTTGCAAGCAGAATCTGAAGAGAACCCACAGTAGAGACCCTAAATAGCTCTAAGAGGGGGATTGGCTACCTTATCAGGTATGGACCTTTCAGGAGGGGTCTCTGATGTCAACTGCTGGCACTGGCCACTCAGAGGCCTCCAGAGTGCCACCACACCTTGTAAAGCAAGATGGCTGAAGTCTGGGACACACTGGAGTAGCTTTGGGCACCACCCCTAGGATGGTGCTGGACTGGGGAGTGGTCACTTCTCTTTCCTTTCTCCAGTTTCACACCAGAGAAGAGGACAAAGGGTCACTGAACCAGTGTAGATTGGCTTATGCAAAGAGGGCACCATCTTTGTCCTTCAAAGCATTTCCAGAGGCTGGGGAGGCTACCCCTCCCCAGCCTGTAACACCTATTTCAAAAGGGAGACGGTGTAACACCCTGCTCTCAGAGGAAATGCTTTATTCTGCCTTCCTGGGACTAGGCTTCCCAGACCCCAGGAGGGCAGAACTCTGTCTGTGAGGTGGCAGCAGCTGTAGCTGCAGTGCAAGCCTCAGAGAGCTGGTTTGGCAGTACTGTGGAGCCCCCAGGATGCAAGGAATTGGCTCCCCAATACAGGAGTTGTAATGGGGGACAATTCCATGATCTTAGACATGTTGCATGGCCATATTTGGAGTTACCGTTGTGAAGCTACATATCAGTATTGACCTATATGTAGTGCATGTGTGTAATGGTGTCCCTGCACTCACAAAGTCTGGGGAAATGGCCCTGAACTATGTGGGGGCACCTTTGCTAGTGCAAGGGTGCCCTCACACTTAGTAAAATTACACCTAACCTTCAGCAAGTGAAGGTTAGACATATAGGTGACTTATAAGTTACTTAAGTGCAGTGAAAATGGCTGAGAAATAACGTGTGCGTTATTTCACGAAGGCTGCAATGGCAGGTCTGTGCAAGGGTTTGTCTGAGCTCCCTATGGGTGGCAAAAGAAAAGCTGCAACCCATAAGGTTCTCCTGGACCCACAATGCCCTGAGTACCTAGGTACCATATACTAGGGACTTATAAGGGGTGTCCAGTGTGCCAATTGAAATTGGTAAATGAAGTCACTAGCCTACAGTGACAAATTTAAAAGCAGAGAGAACATAAGCACAAAGGTTCTGGTTAGCAGATCCTCAGTGACACAGTTAAGCACTACACAGACTCAAACATTAGGTCATAAACTATGAGCACTGGGGTCCTGACCAGCAGGACCCCAGTGAGACAGGCAAAAACATACTGACATACAGATAAAAATGGGGGTAACATGCCAAGGAAGATGGTACTTTCCTACACTCCTTTATCTGTGAGCATCAGAATGGCCAAGTGTGCTCTGTCTTGGTGTGGTTCCAGCCTATTGACTTGCAGGACCCTGTGATGTTTCATCAGGGTGTTAAAGTCTACCAAATAGGTAACTTCACTCTTCCTCTCTAGGATTGGATAGAGCCCAGTCCATTTGTCCTGGAGGGCCCTCGGAGCCACAGGCTTCAACACCCACACCAATTATCCAGGTTTGTACTCAGACATTGTAGCCTTCTGGTCATGCCATAACTTCATGGGCTATTGGTTGGTGCTAAACCTGACAGCCTAAGGGTGGTAATCTCCCATCGTTTTGCCTGTCTTCTCTATGTCCTTGGCACAGTTTTTGCTGCTTTTAGAACTCTGCACACTTTACCACAGCTGACCATTGCTAAAGTTCACGGAAGACTGTACCCCCATGCACCACATGTTTAGCAGTTACCAAGGGTTGTTGGCATCCTTCCACTAAGTTGTTCATGCACCGTGCAGCTCTGGCCCGTAGTACTCCTTCCTGTGATGCACAGCCTCTTACATTTTTCTCCGGAGGCGTGGGACCCCTTAATGTCATGCTGCATGGGCCTACTTATGCACCCTCTTTGTCCCTGTGCTTTGGGACTCCTGTGTGCACTGCCTGTCTTCTGAAGGCTCTCTGAGTTGCTCAGTCTACATTTCACTAATAAGGGACCTGGTATAAGGTGTAAGTGCCTTAGGTACCCACTACAAACCAGGCCGGCCTCCTACATAGGTGGGGTTATCTTGAGTGCGTAAATGGCAGTGAAAGAGTGCATGCACCTTTTCACACAGGCTGCATTGGCAGTCATGTAGAAGCTTTCGCATGGTCTCCCTTTGGTGACAAAAGGTATGCTGCAGTCCATAGGGATCCCCTGGAACCCTAATGCCCTGGATACCTAAGTACCATATACTAAGGACTTTAAGGGGGCACCAGTAGGACAAATTTGGGTCAAATATTGGGTTATCAGTGTACAACAACCATTATGTAAGGGCGAGAGCATAACTACTGGGTTCCTGATTATCAGGATCCCAGTAGACACAGTCAAATACTCTGACAAACAGACCAAAAGTGGTGGTAACCAAGATAGAAAGAGGCTACTTTCCTACAACTACATGTGCCCAGGGCCTGTAAATTACATGGTACCAGTGGGACTGCAGCACTGATTGTGACACCCGCATAAGTAGCCCATTAACCATGCCTAAGGCCTACCATTGCAAGACTTGTGTGTGCAGTTTCACTGCCACTTTTATTTGGCCTTTAAAACTACTTGCCAAACCTTAAACTCCCCTTTTTCTACATATAAGTCACCTCTAAGATAGCCCTAGGTAACCCATAGGGCAAAGTGCAATGTAAGTAAAAGGCAGGCCATGTATGTATGTGTTTTAAATGTCCTGGTAGTGTAAAACTCACAAGTTCATTTTTCACTACCGTGAGGCCTGCTTCTCTCATAGACTAGCAATACAACTTCCCTGATATATGTTTAAGTGGAAGATTCTGGAAGGAGTAGTCCTGTCATGTTTAGTATGGCCTGACTGGCAGTAGAAAATCCTGTATACTGGTGAAGTGAAATTTAATATTACTATTTTAGAGATGCCACTTTAAGAAGGTGGGCATTTCTTTGCACTTACTGCCATCTGTGCCTTACAACCTACCTCGAGCCCACGTCTGGTCTGTGCTGGTTGACAGCTCCCCTTGTCCTTTCCACCCAGACAGCCATAAACACAGGACACTCAGTCTGCATTCATCTGATAGTGGATGGGTCTTGCAAAACCGAATCTGAGGACACACCCAGAGGAGAGACCCTAAATAGCCCTGAGATGGGGATTGGTCACCTAATCAGGTAAGCACCTATCAGGAGGAGTCTCTGACATCACCTGCTGGCACTGGCCACTCAGATACTCCCAAAGTTTCCCAACACCTTGGAATCCAAGATGGCTAACACCAGGGACACTCTGGAGGAGCTCTGGGCAGCACCCCTAGGGTGGTGATGGACAGGGGAGTGGTCACTCTCTTTTCCTTTGTCCAGTTTCGCCCCAGAGCCCTGAACCAGTGTAGACTGGATCATGCAAGAAGGGCACTGTTTGTGCCTTTCAAACCACTTCCAGAGACTCTGGGAGGATACCCCTCCCATGCCTGTAACATCTATTTCCAAAGGGAGGGGGTGTAACACCCCTCTCCTAAAGGGAATGCATTGTTCTGCCTTCCTGGGATTGAGCTGATCAAGCCCAGGAGGGCAGAAGCCTGCCTGTGAAGTGGCAGCAGTTGGGGCTGCAGTGGAAACCTCGGAGAGCTGGTTTGGCAGTACTGGGGGTCCATGGTGGAGTCCCCAGGGTGCATGGAATTGCCCCCCTAATACCAGATTGAGATTGGGGGTTCAGTTTCTCAAACAGGGACACCTCACATGGCCATATTCGGGGTTACCATTGTGAAGCTACATATATGCATTGACCTATATGTAATGCACACGTAGAATGGCGTCCCCGCACTCACAAAGTCAGGGAACAGGACGCATCACTGCCACGACTCTGTGACGCGTCTTTGTTTCTTCTTGGGATTTAACTTTTACAAATTCATATGTTGGCTTGTATACATTGAATGTTTGATATTTTGACCTCATTTTATTCAGATAAATATTGTCTAATTTCCTAAATCTGTGTGGTGTATTTTTTGTGATGTTTTCACTGTGTTACTGTATGAGAATACTTTGCACATTGTCTCCTAAGTGAAGCCTGCTTGCTCTGTGCCAAGCTACAAGAAGGTGAGTGTAGGAAAGTACCATCTTGCCTGGCATGTTACCCCCACTTTACTTGTGTGTCAGTTTCTTTTTGCCTGTGTCACTGGGATCCTGCTAGCCAGGACCCCAGTGATCATAGTTTGTGGCCTATATGTGTTCCCTGTGTGGTGCCTAACTGTATCATTGAGGCTCTGCTAAATAGAACCTCAGTGTTTAAGCTCTCTCCGCTTGAAAAATTGTCACTGCAGGCTAGGGACCATTTTTACCAATTCTGATTGGCAATCTGGAACACCCTTATAATTCCCTAGTATGTGGTACCTAGGTACCCAGGGTTTTGGGGTTCTAGGAGATCCCTATGGGCTTCAGCATTTCTTTTGCTACACATGGGAGCTCAGACCAATATTAAACAGGACTGCTACTGCAGCCTGAGTGAAATAACGTCCACGTTATTTCACAGACATTTTACACTGCACTTAAGTATCTTAAAAGTCACCTATATGTCTAACTCTCACCTAGTGAACGTTAGGTGCAAAGTTACTAAGTGTGAGGGCACCCTGGCACTAGCCAAGTTCCCCCCACATATTTCAGGGCAATTTCCCCGGACTTTGCGAGTGCGGAGACGCCATTACACAAGTGCACTACAAATAGGTCAATACCTATATGTAGCTTCACAATGGTAACTCCGAATATGGCCATGTAACATGTCGAAGATCATGGAAGTGTCCCCCCATGCCAAATCTGGTATTGGGGTTCCAATCCCATGCATCCCCGGGGCTCCAGCATGGACCCCGGGTACTGCCAAAATAGCTCACTGGGGTTTTCACTGCAGCTACCGCTGCTGCCAACCCAGAGACAGGCTTCTACCCTCCTGGGGTCTGGGCAGCCCAGTCCCAGGAAGGCAGAACAAAGGATTTCCTCTGAGAGAGGGTGTTACACCCTCTCCCTTAGGAAATAGGTGTTAAGGGCTGGGGAGGAGTAGCCTCCCCCAGCCTCTGGAAATGCTTTGAAGGGCACAGATGGTGTCCTCCTTGCATAAGCCAGTCTACACCGGTTCAGGGATCCCCCAGCCCCTGCTCTGGTGTGAAACTGGACAAAGGAAAGGGGAGTGACCACTCCCCTGTCCATCACCACCCTAGGGGTGGTGCCCAGAGCTCCTCCATTGTGTCCCAGACCTCTGCCACCTTGAATGCAGAGGTGTGAGGGCACAATGGAGGCCTCTGTGTGTCTCTACTGTGGGTTTCTTTTCACATAACGAATGCAAGAGCTCACCAGAGTTCCTCTGCATCTCTCTCTTCAACTTCTGCCAAGGATTGCTAACTGCTCCAGGACGCCTGCAAAACCGCAACAAAGTAGCAAGACGACTACCAGCAACACTGTAGCGCTTAATCCTGCCGGCTTTCTTAACTGTTTCCTGGTGGTGCATGCTCTGAGGGCTGTCTGCCATCACCCTGCACTGGAAGCCAAGAATAAATCTCCTGTGGGTCGACAGAATATTTCCCCTGCTAACACAGGCACCAAACATCTGCATCACCCGTCCTCTGGGTCCCCTCTCATCTTGACGAGCCTGGTCCCTGGAACACAGGAGCTGGATCCAAGTGACCCAGACAGTCCAGAGGTCATTCTGTCCTAATTTGGTAGAGGGAAGTCCTTGCCTCCCCATGCCAGACAGTAATCCTGTGTACTGTGTGAACTGCAGCTGCTTGGGCTTCTGTGCACTTTTGCAAGGAATCCTTCATGCACAGTATAGCCCAGGTCCCTAGCACTCCATCCTGCATTGCTCAACTCGCTGAGTTGACCTCCGACTTTGTGGGACTGCCAGGCTCAGATTTCTTGAATGCCTGTTCAAGTGCTTCTGCGCGTGCTGCCTGCTTCTGCGTGGGCTCTCTGTGCTACTGAGTGCCCCCTCTGTCTCCTCCTCCAAGGGGCAACCTCCTCGTCCTTCCTGGGCCCAGGCAGCACCCATTTTTTTTAACCACAACTCTTGCAGCTAGCAAGGCTTGTATGCGTTTTTTCTGCGTGGAAACAACTCTGCGTCCTCCAGCACGCCGTAGGACATCTTCTGTGCAAAAGAGAAGTTCCTGGCCTCTTCCATTGTTGCAGAATCTTCAGCTTCTTCCACCCAGAGGCAGCCCTTTTGCACCTTCATCTGGGGTTTAGTGGGCTACTGCTCCCCAGACACTTACATGACTCTTGGAATGGGTCCCTTCCTTTATGGGTCGTCAGGTTCATGAATCCGTCTTCAGTGCTTTGCAGTCAGTTGTTGTCCTTGCAGAATCTCCTATCATGACTTTAGTGTGTTTCTGGGGAAGTAGGGTAACTTAACTCCTAATTTCCAGGGTCTTGGGTTGGGGTATCTTGGACACCCTTAGTGTTTTCTTACACACCAAGCGACCCTCTACACACTACACTAGGTCTGGGGTCCATTCATGGTTTGCATTCCACTTTTGAAGTATATGGTTTGTGTTGCCCCTAGGCCTATTGCATCCTATTGTATTCTACAGTGTCTGCTCTACTTTTCAAACTGTTTACTTACCTGATTTTGGTTTGTGTGTATATTTTGTGTATTTTACTTACCTCTTAAGGGAGTATATCCTCTGAGATATTTTTGGCATATTGTCACTATAATAAAGTACCTTTATTTTTAGTAACTCTGAGTATTGTGTTTCTTATGATAGTGCTATATGATATGTATTGTATAGTAGGAGCTTTGCATGTTTCCTAGTTCAGCCTAAGCTGCTCTGCTATAGCTACCTCTATCAGCCTAAGCTGCTAGAACACTACTAATCTACTAATAAGGGATAACAGGACCTGGCACAGTGTGTAAGTACCATCAGGTACCCACTATAACACAGGCCAGCCTCCTACAGTGAGCACAGGATAATTTGGATTGTGTTGTAACTTACCCTGACTACAATTGTGGTCCTTATTTGGGCAAGGGGGTATAGGTCTGCCAACTAGAGACCACATTTCTAACAGCTGGCCTCCAGGTTCCTGCTTGCTTTGTACATGTACTATGAGATGCAATATCTCAGGCCTAGCACATAGCCCAGCACATTGTCCTTGGCTCACAATAGGCCTTTTACATTGTGCTCAAACAGCAATTCAAAGGGACCAAAACCAGCCACGTTTTCTGTTACCCGACTGTAGGCTAACAGCAGCCATCATAGGAGAACATCTCATCTCTTCTTGAGTTTGTCAGACAAACCATTGCAAAATTTCCTCAGAGTCTTATAGAACCTTTCCACCAAACCTTTAGTCTGGGGATGTTATGGAGTGGTGAAGTTGTAGATGACACCACGTTCTTCCCACATCACCTTCAAATAGCTGGACATTAAATTTGTGTCCCTATCTGAAACAACCTCTTTTAAAAAAACAACTCTGGTGAACATACCAAGTGGGCCCTAGCTACCACAGGAGAAGTGACTGTTTTGAGGGGAATTGCTTCATGGCACCTTATGGCATGGTCTACTACAACCAAGATATACCTGTTCCCTGATGTAGTTGGTGGGTCTAGGGGACCAACAATGTCTACTCGACCATCTTAAAAGGAATACCAACCACTGCCAGTGGTATCAAGGGAGCCTTTGGTTTGCTCCCTGTCCTGCCACTGGCCTGACAGGTTGCACACGAGCTACATAACTCCCTCACTTTGTCAGACATGTTGGGCCAATAGAATTGCTGAACCAGCCAGTGGCAAGTCTTATTCTGACCAAAATGACCTGCCAAGGGGATAACATGACTTAGAGGTGAGGAGGAATTATCTGTACATTTGGGGGCCATCTTTGGTCTCAGTGTATGGAACTCCATTTTCCCAGTAGACTCTGTGGGACCCACTGACATCACCCTTCCCTTGCCTAGAGGCAGCCTGTCTCAGGCTCCCAAGTGTGGGATATTCTCTTTGTTCTTAACAAAACTCCTCTCTGGTGGGTCCACCATCTCCTGTCAATTCTGCCAAGTTGGACAGATCATCCAGAGGTGGTACTCCACCATCAGTGGTCAGATCCTCCCCCTGAGGTATGGATCTGTTGTTCTGTAAAATGGCTCACCAGACCCAGTGCCCTTTCCTTGTTATTGGGTGCTTGGTCCATTATTCTAGAGTCTAAGTGTCCAGCCATTTCCTACTGAGCAACTAGTGACCTTGTCAGAGCACATACTCACTCAGGGAGATCCGGCATCTTTGCATAGACCATTCTGTCCATCCCTGACCAATCAGAACCTTCAAGATCATTTCCCACTGGGCAGTTGTTAGACCTGGAATACTTGGCATAGTCTCCCCTGTTTTCTTGCCTCTGCTTCCCATGTTTTGACTGTGTGCAGGACATGGTGTTTGCTGGTGTTGTTACTCTGGGCACTTTATCACAGCTGTCTAGTGCTAAAGTGAAAGTGCTCCCTTTGTAAATTGTATGTGTAATTGGCTTTTCCATGATAAGCATATTTGATTTACTAATATGGCCCTAGTTAATTGCACTAGAGGTGCATAGGGCCTGTAAATCAAATGCTACTAGTGAGCCTGCAGCACTGATTTTTCCACCCACATGCGTAGCTCTGTAAACATGGCTCTGACCTGCCAATGCAGTGTATGTGTGTGCAGTTGTAAACTGCCAGTTCGACCTGGCAAGTATACCCACTTTCTAGGCTCACACCTTCCCTTTTTGTACATGTAAGGAACCCCTAAGGTAGGCCGTAGGTAGCCCCATTTGCGAGGTGCGTGTATGATAAAGGTAGTACATGTAGTGATGTATTTTTATATGTCCTGACAGAGAAATACTGCCAAATTCAGTTTTTACTGTTGCAAGGCCTATCTCTCCCATAGGTTAACATGGTAACTGCCTTTACCAGTTTCCTTTTGGAAGCAGAAAGAGATATGGAGTTTGGGGTCTCTGAACTCACAACTTAAAAATACATCATGTGGTATAGCTGGTTTTTAAATTGTCATTTTGTAAATGCACTTTTGGAAAGTGGGCATTTTCTTGCTTGAACAATTTTGGGACTTTGCCGGCTTGTGTTTTCCCTGCCTGGGCTAGACTGACAGTTGGGCTATTTTTTAATTCCCACTAAACAGTGACACAAAGGGAGCTGGGGTGTAGCCTTCATACCTGATGGGTCATCTGGGCTACAGTGGAGGGATGAGCTAGCACCTGAATGGGCCATGCCTGCCCTCACACAATGCAGTCTCCAATGCCCTTGTGTGTGTCTGGGGCCAAGCCTGGGCAAGGCAAGATCTTGGGAACAACAGAGACTTTCCTCTGAAGTTTGCCTTCTTCAAAGGCAAAAAGGGTTATAAGTAGTGGACCCTAAACCCCAGATTTTCAAAATTACTTCTGGACTCACGAGTAACCTCTGACATGGGGAAGAACTGTAGAGCTGGAGGAGAAGTAGTGCCCCTTTGCCTGTGACTGTGTTTTGCTGGGTTGGTCTGCAGTTGCTGCTTCTGCCTGAAAGAGGGAAAAGACTGGACTTTTTGGTATCTTCCTGCTTGTGAAGTGTCTCCACGGGCCTGGACAGAGCTTGCCTCCTGTTCTGAAGTCTCAGGGCCATCAAAGACTTCCTCTGCCAGCACCTGGACTCTCTGTTGAGACTCGTACCCTGCCAAGTGAGCCTAATCCAGTTCCTAGGCACCTGGAAGAAGAAGGTGGTGAAAAACCAAGAAGAACCACTTCTGACGGCCCCGGACTGACTCCGCTGCCTGATCCTGTGACGCCACGTGCAACTGAAGCCATGGTCCTCGCTGGAGAGTGATGAGCCCACAGGTCCAATGTCACCAAAGCCTGGCTGAAATCCATAATTCCATGGGTCCCAAAGTGCTGTGTCACAAATGTGCGTGACACCCGACTTTGCCCCACCATGCCGTGACCTCCAGATATCGACCCCGCTGGAAGTACGTGGATCCAATGCTTTCCACTGGCAGCACCTCACCTCCACAGCTCCGCAGCAGGGACCCGACACCTCGCACCAATGCCTCCACTCCTTCGCTCTGCAGCACCAGAATTAATGCCACACCTAATCCAATGACACCTTTATTCCGGACTCCGTGCACCAGCTTGTATCGTCCTCTCACAAGGTACTGTACCTAGGGGGTACGTGTGACTCTGTGACCGGCGCCATTAGCGTTGGATTGTTGGGAAGGCCTCCGTTATGATGCCATGATATCAACAATTTGAAGCATTTGTGTTTCTAAGCTCTCTATCGAAGCTGTTTAATAGTTCATATCTTTACTTGTATGTTGGATTTTTGTCAATTTCATCTTGTTTGATTTCAATAACTATTGTCTATTTCTCTAAACTGGTGTGGTGACCATTTTGTATTGTTCTCCCTGTATTACCTGTTTGTGTTGGTACAAATACTTTACACATTGCCTTTGAGATAAGCCTGACTTCTTGTGCCAAGCTTAAGTGAGTATTTCCCTTGCCCTGACTACAGTGAGGATTCCTGCTTGGACAGAGAGCAAACTGACTACCAACCAGAAATCCATTTCTAACAGCAGTCCACTGGGAGTGCAGGAGACACAGCTACCTCTTTAGGGCCTTCCATACCTCCCTATTCCAAACTCACCATTGCCCTGGAATGGTGTTTGGTTCTGCTGTCTTCATAGGATACCTGGTTGTCCACATTGGGTATGATCTGCTCTGGGGAAACCAACTCCTCTGTGACCATAGTCACCCTGGGTCCTGTATCTCTCAGAGCCACAACTTCAGCTACATTGATTTTAGGCCTCTGGCTGTACCTCTCTTTACAGGGAGGTAAGGGGCCCAGTGTTGGAATTCCCACCCTACCCAGGGACACTAAGGTTGCCTCTGTTAACTCCTTCCCCATCTCTGGGACAATCGCTACCCCTCCACTAGAAATCTCTGTGGACTGCCTACCAGTGGGTGACTTATTTGTGCAGACAGCATCTCCCCTCCCTTGTCCTTGGTAGGATCAAAGTTCTTCCCTAGATACCTCTTCTTCAAAAAAGTTGCATGATTTGCGGTCCCTCCCACCTGTGCAAGTTTTTGTGGGCCTTGCGTGGACTGTTTGCGATTTTGACCTTCTTACGCCTGGGCTTTTCACCGGGAGGGGACCTGTCCTCCTTTCTTTTGGTCACCTCACTGGTTTTGATTAGAAACACTGGTTCTCATGCAATCATCAGCTGTCTCCCCAAGTTCCCTGGGACCACTGGATACTGTCCACTAGATACTGATGTAACTTCTCTTGTGTACAATGAATAAGCATGTGCTCTTTAAGATTCCAATAATACACCCCCTCATAAATACTCACTTGGTTACTTTTAATTCATCCCTCTAGTGCCTTCACTGAAACATCTACAAAGTACACCCAGAACTTTGTGCTCACCTTCTAGGTGTCCCTGAACTTCACCATGTACTGTTATGGGGTCAGACCAAATTTCTTGACAAAACACTGCTTCATGTGGGAGTAAGATTTTGCCTCATACTGCTGTAGAGTCAGAAGCCTATCCTTTACAGCTACTGGGATCCGTTCCAACAAGAGTGAACCCCAATACTTAGAGTGGACCTCTCTCATCTCAAGGTCCCTTTTAAACACAGTCAACCATTTGCCAACATCATCCTTTAAGCGTACATGGGAATTATTCCCTTGGCGATCCTGGAATGAAACCTACCCCCCTTGGGCATCTCAGCACCTTATTCACTTTTGCTTCCACTATTTCTACTCTCTTCTTCCCTTGTCCACTTCTTCTTCTGCAGCTTTATATTTTATTTCTCTATATTTAGGGATTCCAACTGAGCCTGGAAATGTTTCTTTTCAAGGGACAGTTTTGGTCCCCGTGTGGGGGAGCCTTCCCTCTCTCCCATTGCTGGGAGTGCACATCTAGTACTGGAAGTGATGGCCAGGGTGTCATCTCCCTCCTCCTCCAGGTTGTTGGAGGGGTTTGTGTCCTCCTCCCCTTTTTCTTTGGAGCTGCCTTTACCCAGGCCTTAAGGGACCTAATTAACTGTGCCTTCCTGATCTTGTTGCTATTAGGTAGATCCCTGAACCTACGCTGAACCCTAAGTTCAGGCACTTTGAGTTTATTCACTTTAGCCAGATCCAGCTCCATTGCATCCCTAGTTTGGGGTCACAAAATGTTACAATCAGAAATAGAACAAAAAATCAAAAGAATGGATTAATAATCAGTTTGGTCCACATTTCCAAAATTCAAAATCAAAAGTTTTGTTCTAAGTCAATTTAGAAGAGTTATACTGATCCTAACTTACTTTACTGTGTGGTATAATTCAAACATAAATGCACATCCAACTGCTGCCACCAAATGTTGGAAGGTGGGTTATGAGTAGGGGTAGGTAATCACCTACCACTAGCAATAAGTCCACCAACCCAATGTTAGGTGTCATCAAGGTCTCAAAACGTCAGCCCCTGGCTCCTCGTCTGGTAGCTTGGCAAGGGGAAGGCGGGCTTAACTTAAAAGCCACATATGTAAATTATTTAAATACACTATTACAGTACATAAGTAAGAAACAATACACAATTCAATTCTCACACCACTTTATAAAAATAGGAAATATGTTTATGTTTAAAATGACAGAAACATTACAAAAATCCAATGTAGGGAACTGGAGCTGTACTTCTTTAAAGATTAAATTAAAAATATGTTTTCAAGGGCTTAAAAGCCATTAGCGCCTCCTGGGGACCTTTAGTCATGGTAGACCAAGACCAAGTCACAATATGAGGCTGACCGCATTGGTGCCCTGCTCGGGTACTCTGAGCTGGAGGCAGCTGTCAAAACATTTCCTTGCTTTTTCTCTCATAGTCAGGCGATGCTCCTCTTCAGGCCAAGATCCTATGCATTATCATTGGCTTGAGCTTCTGTGAAGCCCCTGTCAAATATTGGAAGTGTCATGGGGAAAAGCTCTAGAGCTTCAGTTGGAGAAATCTGAAATTCAAGCCTGCTCCTGTTTTGTCGGCAGCTTGACTTTCGTTGATGGGTCGTTCACCTTACAGAGCTTTTGCACAAAAGCTCTCCAAACTTCTGGATATCCTTTCAAAAGTTATACTTTGGGTCTCAAAGTGACAAAAATACAATTCCAAGTGTCTAGTAGCATTGAGATGGTCCTTTGAAGTTTGGGACTTCAATTCCTACAGTGCTTCTGGACAAATCATTAAAGGTCCACTGGATGCACTCCAGGCTGAGACTTTTGTGACAGTTGGTGCAGGCAAGTTCTGTTAACCTGTTGCTTTACAGGGAGTCTACTTCGTAGTCCATTTTGAAGTAAGGCAAAGTCCTTTCAGGAATTCTGATGCTATTGTCCCTTACCCTGCACCAAGGTGCGCCATATTTTAAATATGGCACACACATGGTGGCTGTAGGTGGGCGCTAAGGGGTGCAAGGAAAATGGTGCTGCACTGGGTGCAGTGGCCACTTCTCTTAAATCAGCCCCTAAGTACTTTCAATGTATTAGTCTGTGAGAAAACTGGGCTGATTTTAGAAGCCCCCTAACCTTTTTGCCCCTATTTTTCACTTTGTGCAGGTGTTTCTTGACTCTGGTGGTGCCCTGGGTACTGCTAACCAGTCCCATGCCCTGTGCTCTGTGTAAAATGAGTATGCAAATTAGGCTAATTATAATTGGCTGTGTTAACCTACCTATAAGTCCCTAGTATATGGTAAGGCATGTAGGTTTAGGGGCACCAGCATAGGTTGTGCACCCCTAGGTGTACTGCTGAGGTGCCCTGGGTCATTTTAAGGGCAGGCCTGCCTTGCTGGTGCTTTTAAATTAATGTTTCATGCAAATTTGACTTTGGAATTAAAAGTACTTCCAAAGTCTTAAACTACCTTGTTTGTACGTATGTAACCCCCTAGGGCAGAGGTCTCCAAACTTTTCAATGCTGCGTCCCCCCTAGTTGAAAAATAAAAATCATTGGGCCCCCCTCAGGATTTTTCACAATTATTGTGATAAACATGGCAATGCATAAATATGTCTAAACCTATTTAAACATTGCAGTTAAGTACTGTTACCTTTTTAAAACTGCAATAACATGCTTCTGCTTAAAACAAAGGCCTGTTATCTGTATAATATTTATTTTGGCCAGAGTCTGGGGCCCCCCCTGGGATCACTTCAGGCCCCCCTAGGGGGGCCCGCCCCCCAGTTTGAAGGCCTCTGCCCTAGGGTGTACCTCAGGTGCCCCCAGGGTTGGGTGTAGTGTAACTATAATAAGCAGGGACCTTATAAACTATGTTTTATAAGCCCAGTTGAGGAAAAATAGCCAAATTCATGTTTCCCTCATTGTAGTGAATAAGCTCCATAGGCTAAAATGGGGAACTTTAATGTAATTAATAAAGTCTCCAAAAGAGCTAGATATGGCAAGTTAGGTCTCAAACTGATTGTTAAAATAAATGCAAGAACTTGCCATTGTTGGATTTCATATAACTTGTTTAAGGAAAGAGTTTTAGAACTCTTCCTAAACATTACCAGTTTCAGCTCTGTAGTTCCTTTCTCTGGTTGGCCAGCCTCTGGCAGCCTGGCCAGGCTACTTTGATGAGGTGTGGAGTGGCCTGGGCTGAACACAAAGGAAGTGCTTGAGGGAAGAGATCTGCCTCAGCAGATGTTAAAACAGGATGGGGGAGAGCAGGCAAACTGGTCTTCAAAGAAGGAAAGGACAATTGGAGCAGTTCATGACCTCCCCATTTCTTGCAAACCCAGACAACGAGGTGTCCTTTTGATTAGATTAGAAGAGGGCAGGAGAGGGGTGTGTTAAGGATTTTTAGCCACACCAGTGGGTGAGCTCAGCCAGATGTAACCTTCAAAATTCAGTTTCTGCCATTTTGGATTTTATAGGAATATTGTTCCCTGGGATACTAGTGGCCTGCCTGTGATTGGACAGTTGCCCCCCCTTGCTTTTCACCCCAGGAGCAAGGATACATTTTGCAGAGCTGCACCCACACCTCATATCTCTAAAAGGAACAAGACAATGAAGAAGAAGGACTCTCCTGCTGGACCCCTGACCTGCACCTGTACATTACACTCTGTAGAACTGCACCAGCTGCATACTTGGACTTCACCACTAATCAGACTTTGCCTGTCTTTCACTGCTTCAAGAAGGGACTCCCTGGAAGCTACAGGTACAAGGGAGCTGTCCAGAGTCCCCTGAATCAAGTCCTGCAAGAAGATCCCAGCTGACCAGAATCAAGTGGCCATTTGAGGATTCTGAAAAGGTGCATTCTGGGAATTGTAGTCCCAACTCCCAAGGAGCAGCTCAGAGCTTCTGGAACCTTGGATAAAGCTGTGGACACTTCAAGAACCCAAAAAAGATCTCTGGAAGACAATCCAGAAGTTTGGAGACATTTGGAGCAACTGTTGTAAAGAGCTCCATAAGGTGAAGGGGTGCATTGTTGGAGTTGGAGTCCCAGACCGTAAGAGGCATACCAGAGCCTCTGAACCCTTGGCTGGTGATGTGGACCACTTTCCTGTATCAAGGAGAACTTGTGAAAGTAAGTGTAATAGTGTTATATTGTGGGTGGTTGGAACTCTGAACTTTGTCCCTTTTGTAACTCTTTGAACTCTATTTCCTTCTAAACACTAGAATTACTTTTGATCTTTAAAAATTCATATCTCCGGTTCCCTACATTGGATTTTTATCGTTTTGGTATCATTTCAAAGATATAAATATAGGCCCTCATTCTGACATTGGCGGTAAGTACCACTTACTGCCATGCTGACTGCTGCCAACATACCGCTACCCATGTTATGACACCCACATAGTAATCCGTCACTATACAGCCACACACACAAGTTCGCCAGCCCAAAGGTCGGTGATAAACTGGTGGTAGCAAAACCCACACTGTTACGCCAACAGAACTACACCCACAACATTATGACCCATGAATCAAAGGGGCGGACATTAATTGGCAGTAAATCATTGTCACTACATACCGCCGTGCTCAAAATACACACACACTAACAAAAGAACACTACATTGGACAATTTGAATAACACACACCTGACAAACATACACACACCACACGCATACACCCACACCACTATAAAACACACACCCACAACCCTTTATGACTAAAACAATTGCCACAAGAGAGATAGCAAGACCACAGACAAGACCACAGCCACACACCACCATCACCTATGCACCATCCAGGCACCTTACATCACACACCCCAACACATCACCCCACACACCCTCACCCACACCACTCACACTACACCTATGGCACCACAATGACACCCAAGGTCCTCAGAGGAGGACCTAAGGGTCATGGTGGAGGAAATCGTCCGGTAGAGCCACAGCTGTTAGGATCACAGGTGCATCAGACATCCATTGCAAGGAAGATGGAGCTATGGCAGAGAATCCTGAACAGGTTTAACGCCGTGGGACAGTACCGTAGAACAAGGGATGACATCAGGAAGAGGTGGAATGACCTACGGGGAAGGTGCGTTCCACAGCAGCAAGATACCAACTCGTTGTACAGAGGACTGGCAGTGGACCCCCACCTCCTCCCCCACAACAACATGGGAGGAGCAAGTCTTGGAAATCATTCATCCTGAGGGCCTGGCAGGAGTAGGAGGAGGACTGGACTCTGGTAACTCAACTCTCTATTACTATCACCCCCCCACCTGCATGCCATCACATACCCTCACTCCCATTACTCCACCACCTCACACACACCCCACCATCACAACCCACCCCTCCAAATACCAAGCCCTGCATGTAACACCAATGCATGGACACCCATCACAGACTTGCATGGACACCCATCACTAAAGCATGCACACTAGAGAGAATCACCTAGCCCACCAAATAAACACTCACACAAGGCAAAGCTGCCAGGGCAATAACAACCATAGAGGGCAACACACCCATGCACAAGATGTCACACGCAGAAACAATAACACTGCATTTACATCCCCACAGGTCCACCACCCAACATCACCAGAGACGAGGTGCCAGCAACATCCAGTCCCCCCCAGAAGAGGCCCACAGTGATGACAGCAGTTCTGGACGCCTGGATCTGGATGACCAACCTGGCCCACCAGGGACCTCCGGACAGCTGGTTACCCAGGCACAGTCCCATAGCACCACAGAGCCTCTCCCCTCAGGAATTACCACAACAATACCCACCCAGCGGGCCCATACCTCTGTCCCCAGGACACAACAATCAGCAGTGTGTCCACCACTATAGGGACCCGAGGCCACCCCTAAAACACAGGGGCCTGGCGTCAGTGGCAGTAGGCATCCAGTTTAGGGGACAGAGGCACAGGACAACAGGGAAGCTGGGAGGACTGCTGTGCAACAGGGGGAGGACAGGCCCAGGAAACCGACTCTCTAGGAGACACTCACAAAGATCCTGGGAGCATACCACTATTCCTAGGAGACGATGGGCCAGATACTGGACAAGTTGCAGGAGACTTAGAGGCTGCAGGAGGGACAGTACCTGGGGATCAGGGAGGAAATGAAGGATAGAAATACCACCCTGGTCACCATTGCAGGGGTGCTAGAAGACATGGCCAACACCATGAGGGAGGCAGTGGCACACCAGCGGGCCCCTGACTCTAGCCAAACCACTGAATAGCCTTCCACCTCTGCTGCCATTAGTGGACAGGAGGCCCGCCACAGGACCAACAGGCCACCAGCACCCCTCCCTCTGCAGAAGGAGAACCACCTCGCAAACGGTCCCTGCGATCCAGGCAGAAGCCAGAGAACATTGCCAAGCCCCCTGTCGGGGAATAGGAGTCATATGATTGTCACCCTTGTGTCCCACACTGTCACCCTGTCCACCTGGCACTGCTATTGCTCCACTTCCTATGCCCCCTTGTACAATGCACCTGTGATCCACATAGACGGGACTCTATCCTGGACATTCCTCCACCATCACCCCAGCCCATTGCACATCACCCTCTACTTATTGGCACTTCAATAAACACCATTTGAATAAATACAAGTATGGAGTCTGTCAAATGATTGAACTATGTATTCGTTTAACAAGCTTTAAACACTGCAATATAACTGTACAGTAATGTATACATAGGAATGACCTGTAGTTGGCTGCAGTCAACACACCGGGAGCAGTAGTGGGGCACAAATATCTGAAAATAGAGATGCCAAAGGGTACAGTAAGTGGCCACAGAAGTGGGAAAATCAGCTTGCCGGTGACAATGTTAAACACAAAACTGTCAATGCAAAGTGAAGTTACAGTGTCTTACCTGTGTGTCATTGGAAGTATTGTTGTATTATTGCACTTTTGTACCCTCATCCTCATCCTCTGCCTCCTCATCTTCACTGTCCACAGGGTCTACTGCTGCCACATGCCAATCTCCAGTAGAATGGGCACCTGGCGACATAAGGAAAGGTTGTGCAACATACAGCATGCCACGATGAACTGGCAGACCTTTTTGGATGAGGAGTATAGGGATCCACCTGTCAGATGGAGGTAACAAAACCTGGCCTTCAGGAGGCTGAATGTCCTTTCTATGATTCTTCTTGTTCGCCCATGTGCCTCATTGTAACGTTCCTCTGCCCTTGACATGGGATTCCTCACAGGGGTCAGTAGCCATGAGAGGTTGGGGTACCCAGAGTCACCTGAAAATTTCGAGGGACAACTGTTAGCAACACACTAACCCTTAGGGCCCACACCATACACCATACACCAACACTAACTGGGTGGTAACCAGGGCTCGCCTATTAGCCACACACAGTGCCTCTGGAGCTGAGCCATCACATATGGGATGCTGCTATTCCACAGGATAAGGGTATCATGCACAGACCCAGGATACTTTGCATTGACATGGTAGACGTACTGGTCCGCCAGGCACATTATGGGGGTCATTGGTTGGCGGGAGCACCGCCAACAGGCTGGCGGTGCCCCTGCAGGGCATTCTGACCGTGGCGGTTTGGCCGCGGTCAGAAGTGGAAAACCGGCGGTCTCCCGCCGGTTTTCCGCTATGGCGGTATGGGGTGTCGTGGGGCCCCTGGCATGGGCACTGCAGGGGCCCCCGTAAAGGGCCCCCCTTTGAATTTCACTGTCTGCATTGCAGACAGTGAAATTTGCGACGGGTGCAACTGCACCCGTTGCACCTTCCCACTCCGCCGGCTCCATTCAGAGCCGGCGTCCTCGTGGGAATGTTGTTTTCCACCGGGCTAGCGGGCGGCCTTTTGGCGGTCGCCCGCCAGCCCAGTGGAAAACCCAGAATCACCGCAGCGGTCTGACGACCGCGGTGCGGTGTTCTGGCGGGGGTACTTTGGCGGCACCCCCTATGTGCACATTCATGGAGTGAAAGCTCTTTCGATTTCTGAACACCTGTTTATTTCACTTGGGGGGGGGAAGCAAATGCAATCTGTGTACCCTCAATAGCCCCAATAATGTTGGGGATATGTCCCATTGCATAGAGATCAGCTTTCACTGTGGCCAAATCCTCCACCAGGGGGAAAAGGATGTAGCTGTGCATGTGTTTAATAAGGGCAGACAACACTGTGGTCAGCACTATTGAGAACATTGACTGAGACATTCCTGCTGCCAAGCCCACTGTCACTTGGAAGGAGCCAGTTGCCAGGAAATGGAGCACAGATATGACTTGCACAAGAGGGGGGATCCCCGTGGGCTGACTGATAGCAGAGATTAGGCCAGGCTCCAATTGGTCCCACAGCCCTGTGATTGTGGCCCTGTCCAGTCTATAGGTGAGGATAAAGTGCCTGTCCTCCATTGTTGCCAAGTCCACCAGGGGCCTGTACACGGGGGGATGTCTCCATCTCCTATTCATCCACAGAGGTTGCAATCTAGGGGACAAAACGTCTGCAGCTGGTCAGTATTCCATATTTATAAACACTACAATGCATTGCATGTTGTGACTGTAACAGTATATTGTTAGATAGACCCAAATGGTGCCTATGTGTACTGTGACGCAGTTAGGTGCCATGGCCTGCTCCCCCCCAACCGAAATGGCGTTCGCCTATCCTGTATGCAGGTACATGTGGAAATTAGGTAATTTTGCTGACGTTGTGCGCTGTTGCAGGAGGTGGTTGAGAACCGCAGTGCAATTCCTCATTGGATACCATTGTGCCCTATGGGTTACAATGGGCAATGGTGATGTACACCGATGGTGACGGTATGCCGCGGACGTGACTGCCATGTTCTATCTGTTCACTCACTTGCTACCTGAACTTCAATAGGAGAGGACCTACACTTCAAGTGCTGCTGTGACCTGTGTCTGGAACTGACCATGTCTCATGTCACTAGGGAAAGGGCCTTCACCGCTGCTTAGCTGGAGAGACTGGTGATGGGGTCCTACCCCAGTATCGAATGATGTATGGTCCTCCAGACCAACAGGTGAGTACACTGTGAGCATGATGCATGGGGCATGAATGCATAAAGTGCAGTGTGTGTGGGACTCGTGTGGGGGGTTTGGTGGAAGGGCCCTGGGCAGCATGCTGCATGTATGGTGGGCAATGTCTGTGTGGAAGGGGATGTGAGGGCTATGGTGAGCATGAGTGTAACAGGCAGACCAGTCTGACTGATACCTTTTCATATGTGTATTTCTCTGCAGGTCAGCGCCCATCAAAAAAACGGTATATGGCGTGCCATCGCCAAGGAGGTGCGGACTCTGGGGGTCTACGGCAGGCAGAGGACCCACTGTCACTGACGGTGGAAGGACCTGAGATGCTGAACACGGAAGACAGAGGAGGCCCAGCTGGGGATGGCCTCACAACGAGGAAGGGGTGCCCCGCCGATCCCTGACCCCCCTCATGGCCTCCATACTGGCGGTGGCATATCCGAAGCTGGATGGGCACTTTTGGGCATCACAGCAGCCACAGGTGGGTGAGTACAGTGCCCCAATATACTACTTGCGCGTGGTGGGGTGACTTCAGGGTGAGTGATGTGGGCCTGTGGGTGACCCTACAGCAGGTCGGACATTGCAGGGTAGGTCCCATGTTGGGCAGGGTCTGATGTAAACCTCCTCCAACCAAGGTAGGAGGGGTCTGTGGGTCTCAGGTATGCTGCAATTGGCATTGGCGTTAGGTGTCCCTGTCCATGGGCTGGTGACTAGTATTGTGACTGTTAGTGCCTTGCCTAGTGCGTAGGGCTGTTCCCTGTGTGCGTGTGCCGTGTACCCCAGCGGTGGTGTTGTTGCCGCCATTGACCAAGGGTATCCTTTGTCTCTCCCCCACTTTTTGTTTTGTCACTCTGTCCTTCTGTGCATGAGCACCATCTGGCACAGGAGCAGGGGCACTGGGGACAGGGAGAGCTGCATGCCACAGGGCCCAGGAGGCCGAATCCACCGACGGTGAGGGCACCATTGGGACGGAGGGTGAGGGGAGCACCACAGCGCAGACTGGAGGGGAAAGTTCTGACAGTGATACCTCCTTCAATGGAAGCTCCCTGGTGGTGGCAGACACCTCTGTGCCCACTCCAACTACATGTACAGTCGCCATGCCCCATACCAGCAATGCACTCCCAGCAGCCCCTCAGCGTGTTTCCCGTGCCTGCTCACTCAGTAGGTGGGCATCTCCTTCGCCCCAGGCACCACAGGCCCTGCCCCAGTTAACCCTGCTCCTCTGAGTGAGGAGGCTATTGACCTCCTGCAATCCATCTCAGTTGGGCAGTCATCCATTGTGAATGCCATCCAGGGGCTGGCAGCCCATTTGCAACAAACAAATGCATTCCTGGAGGGCATTCACTCTGGCATGGTGGCCCAACAGAGATCAATCCAGGCTCTGGCCTCCTCCCTCATGGCAGCCTTTGTCCCTGTTTCTAGCCTCCCCCCTCCCACTTCCCCTACCTAATCCCATTCCCCTCAACCCCAACCTATCCAAAGCACACAGGCAGACAAGCATGCACACAAGACAACACACAGGAGTGGTTCAGACAAACACAAGCACCACACATCATCCCACAGGCACTCACACAAATCCCATCAAGATGCAGACATACCAACATTCACTGCCTCCACTGTGTCCCCCTCCTCCTCCTAGTCCACCTCCCTCCCAGTTGCATCTACACTCACACCTGCATGCACTACATCCTCATCTACTCCCATCAGCATCACGTCTATCACTACACGCCCCTCACTGGCAGTCACCACCCCCACATCCATGCACACGTCCCCTGTGTCCTCTCCCACTGTGTCTGTGCCCCTCCTCCCAAAGTTCACAAACGCAAGCACTCAGACACCCAACAGCCATCCACCTCACAACAGCATCCAGCCCATGTTCCTGCACCCAAAATCAGCAGACAGACACATCCTACAACCACATCCTCTTCCTCCACTCCCAAACCTTCACCCTCTTCCCACCCCAATGTCCCTGAGAAGCTTTTCCTCTCCACTGTTGAACTCTTCCCTACCACTCCCCCCGTCCTTCACGTCAGGCCAGGGTGATCAGAACCCAGGCAAGCACCTCAGCTACCCAGTCCACGGGCACAGTAGTGGCGACAGCTACTGCAGGTGGTAGAGGATCCCAGGCACCGGGCAGCATCACTGAAAGGGTGCCTGCACCAGCAGTGTCTAGGAAGGGCAAGGAGGCACCACCAACTGCGACAGGGAAGGGCAAGGAGGCACCACCAGCTGCAACAGAGAAGGGCAAGGAGAAGTCCCTGGCTGCTGACAGGAAGTGAAAAGGGCCTGTATCAGCAGGCAGGAAGGACAGGAGTCCTGGTGCTGGGACTCATTCAGAGCCCCCCCCCCAACCAACCATGGTGATTCAGCCATTTGAGGCTGCTGGGGAAGGGCTGGAGCCTCCCCCCACCACTGCCAGCACCGCCACCAGCACCACCGCCACCAGCAGCAGCCCCAGTGGGCAGCTGTCCAATGCTGCAGGGAAACGGCTGGAGCCTCCCCCACCACTGCCAGCACTGCCACCAGCACCACTGCCAGCAGCAGCAGCGCCAATAGGAAGCCATCCGAGGCTGCAGGGGATGGGCTGGAGCTTCCCCCCACCACTGCCAGCCTCTACACCAGCACCACCACTACCACCACTGAGCAGCCGTCACCGCTGACAGATAGTGTGCAGTCCTGCACCCATGGGCTGTTGTGCATCCTTGCCCCTGCAAATCTTGTGGGTCTGATATCCAGGTGAAAGACTGTGACCTTGCACTTCCCAAGATCTACATCACAGGGCACAATGCCACCTCCAGAACCAGTAGAGGAAGCCATCCACTCCCCCTATCCTTCCCATGATGAAGCACACTGGGCACAATACCCCCTTCAGAACCAGTGGAAGAAGCCATCCACTAGAGAGACTGTGGCCTTGCACTCCCCAGGACCAGACAGAGGGCAAACCACCCACTAGAGAGACTGTGGTTTGGACTCCCCAGGACCAAGCAGTGGGCAAACCACCCACTAGAGAAACTGTGGCCTTGTACTCCCCAGGACCCTTGCACTCCCCAAGACCAAGCAGTGGGAAAACCACCCACTTGGGAGACTGTGGCCTTGCACTCCAGAGGACAGCGCGCAGGGCATGTTGCCCCTTCCAGGACCAGTGGTGTTGTACCATCTTCCGGCTGAGGTGCCCCCTCATTCCCCATCCCCCTGAGGTGCCTGTGTATTTCCGACCGGATGTCCCTGCAGTGTTCTCTTCGTGTTGTTGCAGGAGTGAGGTTGGGCTTTGGCCTATGTGATGTGACCCTGTGGCCCATGGACATTGAGGACTGGGCAGTGTCCCTCCATTTGTAAATATGTATATACGTTTGTATTTTGATGCACTTAATCATGTTATTTTATCGTATTACACTCACTTTCTTCAAATCTTTTTGTCCTTGCATTATTCCTGAGGGGTACGGGAGGAATATGTAATGTTAGTGCATCTGGGTCTGTGTATGGTGGAGGTGTTGCGTGTTGGGTGTGTGTTACTCTCTTTTTCCTCCCCCCTCCCTTGTGTGCTAGGCGGCAGTACTCACCATAGTCATCTTCGCCGGCATTGCTGTTCATTAGACGAGCATCGGAAATATGTGCAGCTCGGGTTCCATGGTGTCGTGGATGTTCCCTGAGTCTCCACAGGTGAGTCCTTTGACTTCTGAGATCTGTTTCCACCATGCTTTTGATGTCGTTGGTACCGCCCCGGAAAAGGTGGCGGATAGGCCTTTCATAATAGTGTGGGCGGTGCATTGTCTTCCGTCTGGCTGTTGGCGGTTACTGCCGTGGTGCTTGTTGGTTTCACCCTGGCGGTCGGTGTGTTAAAGTGGCTCTCTGTCTGAGTGGTTTCCGCCGTGGTCATAATTCAATTTTGGTTACCGCCAGCCTATTGGCAGTATTACTGCCGCTTTATCACCGACCGCCAGGGGTGTAATGAGGGCCATAATCTATTTTTATAAATTGTTGTTGGATTTTTATTGTGTTTTTTGTTTTACTTATTTACAGTTTTGTGATTTTTAAATGCTTTACACACTTGTCTCCTAAATTAAGCCTTGTCGCGTGCTGCCAAGCTACCAAGGGTTGGGCCGGGAATAATTTATTGAGACAAGATTGGACCTAGTGGGTGTTAGTGCCCTATTGCAAAGTGTAGGTACTTACCTGCACTTCCCAATAGTCCACTTTCCAACTTCGTCTAATACTTTTTTCAATAATGACTGCCCCTGATGTTCTTGGATGCTGTTTGAGGAGACTATCCGGAGATGACAATCAATAGGTTAGTCCAGTCATGTATTTTGACGCAGTGAGTCGTCCGTACGCCCTGCTTGACCTGAAGGAGAAATGTTCCATCCATAAGCAAATATCGAACAGGACTAATTCTGAAATCACATTTGGGCCTCTATTTCTCTCAGCAGAAAAATCTGGAATCATTGTTTTTGCTGCGACAGCACTCTGCGTTTACTTTTGTTTGGCTACGATGTCTAAATCAATACTGTCACAAAAAATCCCCTATAAAATACTGTAATGTAAACACATTCCTTTTTTTTCTTTTACCCTGTTTACGTAATGTGCACAGAACAGTATACCTCTGCAGGAAATAATGGGAATATCACTCTCGCGCTTCCTCATTATGCACAACAGTGTTTAACAGCTTTCCTTTAAACGTTTTTGTGAAGATAATAGCAGGCAGCTGGGAAATTACATGCGAATGTTTCAGTGATTGGTACACACTAGAGCTCGGCAGGGATTTTTACAGCAAAGCAATTTACAGTGTGCACGTCCAATAGTGCAGTACGAAAGAAGTTAAAATCCTGCGATACATATTCGAAAGGAAATATCTTCAATAGTAACAAAACCGTTCAAAAATATTTTGCTGGCTCATAACTTGCAATGCTCGTGTACCGTGAACATTTGCATTCGTTAAATACCCATCTGTGTTAACAAATAAAGATAGCATTGGTTTTAGGGAACTTAAAGAGAAAAATTGAAGAGAATTAACTTTTAATGTTTACTACAGATTATTATTTTCTTCAGAATGACAGCCTAAACAAGGATCCGTTCCTGCGGGGAAACAAGCATTACATTTGAGTACATTTTAAGAAAGGATAACAATTACAGTGCCATCTGCTGCCTGAGTCCTTACTGTATATTCAGCATTCTAGGAAGTGCCTTGTCTAAATGCTCTACTGGAAAATCGTTCCTATAAGTTTGAATATTTAACAACAAATTACTCCACTAATGACCATTGCATCCTCATGTGAAGGGTTGTGGTGGTCTCTGGTATAATCTTGGATAGACTATTGGGAATGTAAAAGGAATCATTAACGTTCTGGGTTGTGAAATATATATATATATATATATATATGTATCAAAAACGAAGTTGTCCTCATGTGAAAGCGCACTCCCAACAGGTTATATAAATGGGAAGAAAAAGCAAAGCCAGCAACTCACAGTGAATTCTTTAAGCAGTTTCATTATTCCAGGCCTTAAGTTATAAAATCAGCTCTGGACACTGTTTCAAGGTCAATCCTTTCTTCAGCAGAGAAAAATATAAAAGTGTTTCACCCTGGTAGGTGCAGCCAGTGCTGGATGTGTTCCAGGCATTTCTTTCTTACTGAAAAGACCGGCATGGCTTCAGCTTGTCTAATTACAGGCACCTGATTAGTCTCTTTAAATACTGGTGCGCCCCAGTGGGCCTCTCAAGTGAGCAGTGCATGCTGGTTGTGGTGGTCCTGCAATTTTTTCATTTTGCCCCAAGTGGGTTGCTGGAGCCAAACGAAATAATGAACCCAAGTGCAAAACCTTTGTAGGCGAATCCAAAGTAAAATTGTCAGATTTGCTGTGAATAACCCAACCGGATTGCTCTTATGTGACAATCCATTTTTAGTCACACAGACCTGCTTCGATGTGCAGTGGTGCTGCCTTCCCGGCTGGACAGGCCGGTTAATTATCAAAAACGAAGTTGTCCTCATGTGAAAGCGCACTCCCAACAGGTTATATAAACGGGAAGAAAAAGCAAAGCCAGCAACTCACAGTGAATTCTTTAAGCAGTTTCATTATTCCAGGCCTTAAGTTATAAAATCATCTCTGGACACGTGTTTCAAGGTCAATCCTTTCTTCAGCAGAGAAAAATATAAAAGTGTTTCACCCTGGTAGGTGCAGCCGGTGCTGGATGTGTTCCAGGCATTTCTTTCTTACTGAAAAGACCGGCATGGCTTCAGCTTGTCTAATTACAGGCACCTGATTAGTCTCTTTAAATACTGGTCCGCCCCAGTGGGCCTCTCAAGGGAGCAGTGCATGCTGGTTGTGGTGGTCCTGCAATTTTTTAATTTTGCCCCAAGTGGGTTGCTGGAGCCAAACAAAATAATGAACCCAAGTGCAAAAACTTTGTAGGCGAATCCAAAGTAAAATTGTCAGATTTGCTGTGAATAACCCAACCTGATTGCTCTTATGTGACAATCCATTTTTAGTCACACAGACCTGCTTCGATGTGCAGTGGTGCTGCCTTCCCGGCTGGACAGGCCGGTTAATTATCAAAAACGAAGTTGTCCTCATGTGAAAGCGCACTCCCAATAGGTTATATAAACAGGAAGAAAAAGCAAAGCCAGCAACTCACAGTGAATTCTTTAAGCAGTTTCATTATTCCAGGCCTTAAGTTATAAAATCATCTCTGGACACGTGTTTCAAGGTCAATCCTTTCTTCAGCAGAGAAAAATATAAAAGTATTTCACCCTCGTAGGTGCAGCCAGTGCTGGATGTGTTCCAGGCATTTCTTTCTTACTGAAAAGACCGGCATGGCTTCAGCTTGTCTAATTACAGGCACCTGATTAGTCTCTTTAAATACTGGTCCGCCCCAGTGGGCCTCTCAAGTGAGCAGTGCATGCTGGTTGTGGTGGTCCTGCAATTTTTTCATTTTGCCCCAAGTGGGTTGCTGGAGCCAAACGAAATAATTAGCCCAAGTGCAAAACCTTTGTAGGCGAATCCAAAGTAAAATTGTCAGATTTGCTGTGAATAACCCAACCTGATTGCTCTTATGTGACAATCCATTTTTAGTCACACAGACCTGCTTCGATGTGCAGTGGTGCTGCCTTCCCGGCTGGACAGGCCGGTTAATTATCAAAAACGAAGTTGTCGTCATGTGAAAGATCCTTTCAGATCAGCAGCTACCACTCAAACACTATATGAGGGTAGCCCCAATGTTAGCCTATGAAAGAGCAGGCCTCACAGCAGTGCAAAAATGAATTTAGGAGTTTTGCACTACCAGGACATGTAAACTACACAGGTACATGTCCTGCCCTTTGCTTACACAGCCCCCTGCCCTATGGATTACCCAGGGCCTACCTTAGGGGTGACTTATATGTAGCAAAAGGGGAGTTTTAGGATTGGCAAGTACTTTTAGATGCCAAGTGGAATTGGCAACTGAAACTGCACACACAGGCCATGCAATGTCAGACCTGAGACATGGTTAAGGGGCTACTTCAGTGGGTGGCACAATCAGTGCTGCAGGCCCACATGTAGCATTTAATCTACAGGCCCTGGGCACATATAGTTCACTTTACCAGGGACTTATAAGTAAATTAAATAATTCAATAGGGTATGATCCAATGTTATCATGTTTAACAGGAGAGCGCATATGCACTTTAGTACTGGTTAGGAGTGGTAAAGTGGGCAGAGTCTTAAAACCAGCAAAAACAGTATCCAGAAAGTGGAGGGAGGCAAGCAAAAAGTTAGGGGTGCTCACCCTAAGGCTGTCAGGTCCAACTTATATATATATATATATATATATATATATATATATATATATATATATATATATATGTATATATATATATATATATATATATATGTATATATATATATATATATACATATATATATATATATATATGAAAATATATATATTACCTTTTGGTGGCTTCCAGTAGGTAGTTATAGTAGTATTTAGAGATAGTTATAGTTAGGACCTAGTGTTTTTTACTTGCCTAACTCTTTGGCACAATTTGATGAATCTTCACATGAAATTTTAAAAAAAAGTGCTCACCAGAATTTTGTTGTGCTTGGAAGGTTTTGGGGTGATCCGTCAAGTGGGGCAGAGAGAGTAAAAAAAACTGCATTTCCCATTTTCATTCCAATAGAGATTGTTAGAAGGTGGATTACTGGTAAGGGCCTATAATCGGATAAGGGGAACCGGAGATATATTTTTAAAGGATTAGACTGGCATAATAACATTAGTGGTAAAAACTGTCTACCGCCACAGTGACAGCTGGCAGAATACCCTCACCACGGCTACCATCCTTCTGCCATATTATGAGCACCGCCTGACTTCTGCAATAATAAGGGCGGAAATTTGGCAGTGATCATAATAGAGGAGGGTGGTAATCTGGTGCTGCTACCACCAGCACTGCCAGGCCAGTAGACCTCCGCCAGCCATATTAAGTCCAGTAATACGGCCTGGGGGTGTTCTGCTGACGGGGTGCTCCTGCAGTAGCAGTGCCCATTTCCGTTCCCCGCTGGAAGACCTCCTCGACCAAGGTAAGTCGGGCTTCAGACAGGGGAGGAGGATGGGAGGGTGGGACGTTTTGTGAGTGTGTGCATGAATTTGTGAGAAAGTGTGTGAATGCGTGTATGAATGGTGAAGTGAGTGTGTGTCTGCATGTCAGTGTGATTGTTGTAGAGTGTGTGTGAGCATGTCTGGAAGTATGCCTGTATGAATGTGTGTATGCCAGTGTGAGTGATTGGGTGTATGGGTGGTGCGTGACTGCGGGTGTGTGCATGTATTGGGGGTCATGGGGGGTGTATGACAATCAGAGGGGTTTTGGGGGAGTTTGGATCGAAGGGGTGTGGGAGGTGTCAGGTTAGGACTAGTGGGTGGGGAGCTGCCTACCAGTGACAGGGAAGGAATTCTCTGTCACTGGTAGGGCCTACCGCCATGTTTTTTGTGTGTTGCTAACGCCACGAAAACCACACTGGTAGACAGGCTCAAAATGCCACCAGCGGTACTTTGCCGGCCGCTGGGCTGGAGATATACATGTCCGGCCCACCGGCTCATACCGCCATGGCGGTATGAGTGGAGAAGTGGCGGGTTGGGTGCAGCCAACCCACCAATCTCATAATGTGGTGATATGTACCGCCAGCCTGTTGGAGGTATTGCCACCACATAACCACTCACGGCCAGGCTCATAATGACCCCCTTAGTGTTTATTAGTGCATATGAACTAATAGCACCAATCTGGTCATCTTGTCGCACCTCAGCTGGGGCACAGTCAAAGTTTACGGTTGACTGCGATGGAGCCCTGCTCAGCTACATCAAGCAGGAGGCCTCGGTCAAAAGTGTACTTTTGGACTTAGCCATTTCTTGAAGATTTTCTTCAGCGGGACAAAGTCACCAGTCTGATCCAACCTCCCTGGAGCTCTCCCTTAGATACACATTGCAGGAGACCTCAGTGAAGATTTCGATGTTCGGACTTACATGATTTTTCGAGAAGAAAATCCTTAGACCGGGCCAAACCTGAATCTTGATCTGACATCCCTGGACCCCTCTTTGGATACGCTGCGTAGGAGGTCCCAGTCAACTTCCTACGTTCGGACGTTGTTAGAAATGGGGTCTTTGGTTGACAGTCAGATTACCTCCTGTCCAAGCAAGGACACTCACTCTAGTTAGGGTAAAGGAGAATCACCCTCATTTAACCCCAACTCACCTCCTTGGTAGTTTGGCATGAGCAGGTAGGCTTAACTTCAGAAGCAAGGTGTAAAGTATTTGTATCAACACACTAACTCAGTGACACTACAAAATAACACAACAAATTTATTGAAAAATAGATAATATTTATACAAACAAAAAAGACCAAAATGACAAAATTTCACCATACTCAAGTCAAGTTATGAAGTTAAAAAGAGAAAAGAGTCTTAAATCCTTTAGAAAACAGTGTGAACAATGTGAGCACACATAAGTACCTGGGTAGCATTGAAATAAAGCCACATGGGCGACCGTGCATTGGAGAAGGCCAGCGATGAGTCGATTTCTTAATTGTAAGAAAGACCGTGTGTCGTTCCTCTTCCAGTTGGGTCGGCATGTGTTGTTTCTTCCCTCCCGCAAGAGAGCGATGCGTCAATCCAGATGGGCACCTCTGGTCCAGGCAGGCTTGGCATTGATTTTCCGTGCCCAGCAATGTTGCGCTGAAATCCAGTTGCACGGTGTCAAGAAACCACACTGTATGCTGGCTTGCATCATTAACAGCAGCCGCTGAGGGTGTTGCACATGTTTTCTCTAGCCGCGTTGCATCGATCTCCAAGCCGCAATGCAGGTGGAGCACCGATTTTAGCCGAGAGGCCGGCGGAGTGTCGTTTCTCAGTTGCTAGGCGGGTGGTGCGTTGAAGGTTTCCCCGCATGGTGATCTTTGCGTGGATTTCTGTCCTTTTTCACAAGCTGCACCTTTCAAGGGCACAGAGACAGATTAGGGCACCACTTGACAGGCAGGATTCTCAGCAGAAAGTGCAGGCAGAGAGAAGTATTTGTTGTCCCACAGACTTCAACAACAGGATGCAAGCTCAGTTCACGCCCTTTGCGATTCTTCACCAGTGGGAAGTCACACAAAAGTCAGCCTTTGTCCTCTCTCAGGTAAAATCAGCTACTGCAGGCCAACCCAACAAAGCACATTCATGGGCAAAGGGGTAATACTCCTCCTCCAGCGTCTACAGCTCTTCTACTTGGCAAAGGTTCCTCTTGGTTCCAGAAGTAATCTGATCTTCAGAGGTTTAGGGTGTTCTTCTTACACCCTGTTCTGTCTTTGAAGTAGGCCTACTTCAAAGAGAAGTCTCTGTTGTTTTCAAGATCTTGCCTTGCCCAAGCCAGGCCCCAGACACACATCAGGGGGTTTGGAGACTGCATTGTGTGAGGGCTGGCACAGCCATTTCAGGTGTAAGTGACCACTTCTCCCCTCCCCTAAGCCCAGATGGCCCATCAGGATATGCAGGCTACACCCTGGCTCCCTTTGTGTCACTGTCTAGAGGAGAGGTGCAAACAGCCCAACTGTCAAACTGACCCAGACAGGAAATCCACAAACAAGCAGAGTCACAGAATGGTTTAAGCAATATAACACCTACTTTCTAAAAGTGCCATTTTCAAACACACAGTCTAAAAACCAACTACACTAAAAGATGTATTTTTAAATTGTGAGTTCAGAGACCCCAAACCCCACATGTCTATCTGCTCCCAAATGGAATCTGTGCTTTTATAATATTTAATGGCAGCCCCCCATGTTCACCGGTGAGAGAAATAGACCTTGCAACAGTGAAACCTGAATTTGGCAGTATTTCACTGTCAGGACATGTAAAACACATAAGTACATGTTCCACCTTTAACATACATTGCACCTTGCCCATGGGTCTACCTAGGGCCTACCTTAGAGATGCCTTATATATATAAAAAGGGAAGGTTTAGGCCTGGCAAGTGGGTACACTTGCCAAGTCGAATTGGAAGTTTAAAACTGCACTCACAGACTCTGCAGTGGCAGGTCTGAACCATGTTTACAGGTCTACTAATTTGGGTGGCACAACCGGCTTTGCAGGCCCACTAGTAGCATTTTATTTACAGGCCCTGGCCATCTCTACTGCACTTTACCAGGGACTTACTTGTAAATCAAATATGCCAATCATGGATAAGCCATTGTACACATAAAACACATACAGGGAACACTTACACTTCAGCACTGGTCAGCATTGGGAATAGAGTCCAGAGCATACAAAACAGTAAAAACAGAGTCCAGCACACAGAAACAAACTGGGAAGTAGAGGCAAAAAGTTAGGGGAGACCATGCCAATGATGCCAAGTTTAACAGATGTAATAAATTTTTTGGAGATTTTCTTCAGCGGGACCAACCTACGGAGCTTTTCCCAAAAAGTTTACCAATTATCTCTATTGTTCTGGATCTTCTTCCAGAAGGTCTTTGGAGGTCCTTTAGGAGTCCACAGTTCAACTCAAGTTTCCAGAAGCTCTGAGTTGCTCCTTGAGGATGCCGACCCCAACTCCTAGAATGCACCTGGCTCAAACTCCAAAATGGCCACTGGAGAGTGGTCAGCTGGTCAGTTTCTTCAGGATTTGGTGCAGGGAACTCTAGTTAGCTATTTTTCACCAGCAAACAGGGAGTCCCTTCTTGAACCAGATGAAGCTAGGCAAAGTCCTTCTTGTGGTGAAGCCCAAGTGTGCAGCTGGTGCAGTCCTTCAGAGTTTCCCGTCCAGGTGCAGGTCAGGGCTCCAGCAGGTTAGGCCTTCTTCTTCTGATGTTTTTCCTTGCAGGGATCTGAGGTATGGGTGTAACTCTGCCATATTTATCCTTGCTCCTGGGTGAAAAACAGGGAGGGTCATGGGTATCCAATCAAAGACAGGCTCCTTCCCCTTTGATGACCACTTCCTGGGAATTGTGGCAAAAAATAATTCCCAAGGAGCAACATTTCTCAAACATCCAACATAGCTGAAAGTGATTTTCGGAGGTTAGGTCTGGCTGAGCCCACCCACTGATGTGGATAAGAATCCTGTACATAGCCCTCCCCTGACCTCTCCTTATGTAATCAAGATAGCACCTAATTGTCTGGGGTTGCAGGATGTGAGGGAGGTGGTGGACTGCCCCAAATGTCCTTTCCTGCCTTTGAAGACCAATTTGGCTGCCCTCCCCCTTCCTGCTTCCCCATCTCCTTAGGCAGATTCTCCCCCAGGCACAACCTTTGTGTTCAGCCCAGGCAACTTCACACCTCATCACCAGGCTGCCAGAGGCTGACCAATCGGAGAAGGGCACTACAGAGCTGAAGTTGGCAACTTTAGGTAGAGTTTTTACCTGAACTACTCATATTAAATCCAACAATTGTAAGTTGTGGGTTTATTATAACTATTACTTTGATACAAAACTCAAGGTATCTGACAGCTAAGGGCACTTTATTAATTAAAATAAAGTCTCCCCATTTTACTACAGTGAGGGAAAACAAATTTGGCTATTTTACCTCACCAGGGCTGATAAAACAATGCTTATAAGGTCCCTGTTTATAGTTACATGACACCAAACCCTAGGGTCACAAAGGGCACACCTTAGGGGTGACATATATATAAAAATAAGGTAGTTGAAGACTTTGGAAGTACTTTTAATTCCAAAGTCGAATTTGCATATAACTTTAGTTTAAAAGCAGCCAGCAAGGCAGGCCTCCGTTTACAATGAAACTTGGCACTTCAGCACTGCTGCGGTCCCTAAACCTACATGTCCTTCCATCTACTAGGGACTTATAGGTAGATTGATACTTCCAAATTGAATTAGCCTAATTTGCATTGACTTTACACAGAGCACTGTCCCCGGCACTGGTGAGCTGTAGCCAGGGCAGAGCTAAGATCAGTAACCACCAGTATCTGTAAAAAAAAGTTTGGGGGTGACCAGGGCAAAAAGGACGAGTTTCCTACAGAGATTTAGTTTATAGACAACTACAGCCCACACTCCTGGATGGAATTACACAAAAATTGCCAGGAAAGTAATTCTTCTCCAGAAAGAGTGTTTTTTGTTATTTGGGGGTAAATCTGTTTAGTGGTATTGTAGATAATAAATAAAATCCAAATTTGTATACCTAGGGTCTAAACAAACTTGTGAATACTGCCGATCTTGTGCAGGGATCTGATAGCTGCTAATACTTCAACCAGGAAGTGGTAGCAGCAGTTTGGAGGCTCAGCTACAGCTGAAGGGGACCCCTTCTCCATTGTGAATGGAAGCAAAAATATTTTTTCAGAGTAGGTAGTGATCCCAAGGAAAAAGGGCTGCATTTCAGAAAAATATCAGCTTGAAAAGCAGTCTCAGACATGGGGGTCTGCTGTCCTCAGCAGGCCACCATCCCTGTGAGAGCTGCCATTCCCAATGGGGTTGCAAATTGTGACCTACCTCATGGATATTGATGAGGTATGTCATTTGCAACCCCATTGTGAATTGTAAACAATGTAAAACACACTGTTATAATTCCCAGTTTGCAATTTCCTAATAGTGAATCGCTAATGTTCGCTATTAGGAAATCACAATCCAAACCTACATCAATCTTGCCCATAACTCATGGCCCACAGTAACTGTAACTTGCACCCTCACTCTGCATCGCTAATTACCCCAGATACTCATGAAAACTATTGTACCATCAATAAAAATATTAATACAAGATTAGAAGTCAAATTATTGAAGAAGAAACTGTGCATTGCTATTGCGTGAGTAATAATTACCTTAGGTCACGAGTTATATTTACTTGAAAAAACTCTGACTACAACTGCTGAATTTCTCTGGTAGTATATTTTGCTAAACTTTGGAGGGCTGTCTCTAGGGTCCACACAAGGTGTATCGTCACTCGGAGCTTCTGAAACCTTGAGGTGAGTGGTGAACACATAAAGACCCTTAGAAGTACTTATGTCAAACTCTCAACTTAAAAACTGTGGGGCATGTGAAGTCTTTAAATGAGCAATCACATTAAGGTGAATAGAAAATTCTCCATATCTGCAGTGTGTTGACATACTTCAAGGCCACAAACCCCATAGGGCGATGTCACTATTGTTATATGATGCCATCAGTGTTGTCATCAATTATGTCATTTGAGACATCATTAGTGATGCCATCAATTACATAATTTAACATGTTATTAGTGATAAAATTCGCATCAGAAGCATTGCATGATGGAGTTACAAGTTATAGTTAGCTCAGTAAACTAAAATTTGTAAACGTCAGTGTTTTTTTTAGTTTTAAAAATTAGACTTTGCCTAATTTCAATTCTTAACTGTGACGTCACTTTAATCTTTTACTTTCAGTCTAGTTTTTTTTTTTTTTTTAATATAAGGTAAAACTGTATTACCAATCCTAACTAATATGTACTTGGCTTCTAAAGCTAGGAACAACCTAGCACAACACAGCAGAGACTGCTCCTATGTTCTTGACTTCCATACCCGAATGATGTCATTTGTGATGTCATAAATTATGTCAAATTACCTCATAAAACATGTCATGAGTAATGTGGTATGTGAAGTCATAAGCATTGCATGGCAAAGGCACAAGTTATAGTTAGCTCTGCTAACTGGTAAATTTCAGTTTTTATTTTATTTCAAAACAGTAATGTTGTCACAGACACATTCTCTCTCGCTCTTTCTCTCTACCCCCTTATTTCATTTTTTAGAACTCCAGGACGGGGGACTAAGTCCAAGAAACCTTGAATGATTGCCAGCAACATTTCTCTCATGTTGCTTGCAGCCAGTCAGATGCTCCCTCTTGCAGGAGCGGACTCTTCTGGGAGGGAGATGGCCCAAGGGAAATAACGCTCTCTGGGCTAATCAGAACACTGCATTTTTAAACTGGCACTCCTGCAAGAGTCTCACAAGACTCTCGCGATCCCAACCATCTAGATATACAATTATTTTTGCCCCTAAACTTATCATAAATAGCTGAATAGATTTACATCAAATTACAAAAAGCACAATCTGAGATGATGTTTATTAGAGTTTATTACTTATGCCCATTGACTTGGTAAAACCTTTAGTCTCTTCTTACACTCTACTCAGCACATCCATCGGGAGGACAGTCCCTTTCCCCTCACTAGGATCCGGAGGCCTCCAGACAACCCACACTCCCCCCCAACAGAAATACAAAGACCGACAAACTTTAAGTCGTTGGCAGTGGTTTATTTAAACATTAAAAACATCTTATAACTTTAAAGCAAACTAGCTATACCAAGTGTAATGGGTATCCGTTTCCCAAACATTTATCATATTTACATTTATCATATTTACATGTTATGAGAGTTAGTGACCATAAATCAATTCTGACAGGATCCCTTCCTGTCCTGAACCACAATTGGACCACACAGGTAACCCATATTTCACCTGTATCCATAGGAGGGGCGGTTACCCTGACTACACCATACCTTGTCCTCATGCTTTGGGTTCCGCCCCCCCCTCCAAACAACAATCAGACTCGGGGGGTAACGTGGCGGCCAAGAGCTGGAGCCCCATGTTCCCCCCCAGCGATCTGAGCTCCCTTACCCCTTGATCTGGTGTATACATCCGTTGGTTGGCTCAGAACTTCTTCAGGATCCTGTCCCAGGTGTCCTCCCGGGGGCCCCACCTTGGGGACACCCATGTTGCTTCTAGTCACATTTATATCTCAATTTCTTTTGAAACCACACATTACAACCTAACAAAAGGAGAGGGTGGGTGGGTCAATCGCGGGCTCCCGCACACATCCGGCCGCCGCAACAGGTAAAGAAGGACTAACCTTATTGGGGGGGCTTTTAAATAGCCGCCCACCGGATTGCGGCGGCCAGATCCCGCCAGAGGCCAACGCGGACCCAACATCTGGCCCCCTGCAGTATTTCCGCCTGATGCCTCGCGAGGCTGGGGCGGAAGTCCGGCCGGCCCTGCGCACCTCCGGTGCGTCCAAGGCGAGTGCTGGGCCTCGGAGGCTCCGACCCCTAATGGGCCGCACCCCCCCACTTTGGGGTGGGCGCTTTTCCATACTACCCATATCCGTCATCTGAGTGAGAGGTGTCAGTAGGGAAATCAGTCTCTCTCAACAATCCCTAGTATGTACACTCATTATCTGAAAGAGGTCTCAGAGGAGAGATAGGTCCCCCTCCAAACACTACGATGGTCACCTGTCATCTAAGAGAGAGGTTTGAATGCACATCATCTGATAGAGAGGTCTCAAATGAAAGGCCAGTGCGATCAAACACCTTACCACACACATCATCTGAGAGTCAGGTTTTTGCAGAAAGGTCAGTCTCCAGAGAGGCTAGTCCATGTACTAACCCTAATTCACAAAACTGTAATCAAAGAGAGAGGTCTCAGTGGAGAGGCCAGTCTCTCTCCACACAGCCTACTGTCACATCCATCATCTGAGAGAGAGGTCTGACAAAAGAAGCCAGTCTATACACAGCCTAATACATACACCTATGATCTGTGAGAGTGAAGCATTTACACTTCCTACTTTGCACAGCCATTATCTGAGACAGAGGCCTGACAGGAGAGGCTAGCCCAGGTATACACCCTATTATGCACAACTGTAATCCAAGAGAGGTCTCAGCTGAAAGGCCAGATGCTCTTGACACATCCTAATATGCATACAGGTCACCTGAGACACAGGTCTGACAGAAGAGGCCGTTCCATGTACATGGCATTACACCCACCTGTCATCTGATAGAGAGGTCGGATAGGGGAGGGCAGTCCATGTCCACACCCTAATACGCACAGTTGTCATCTGGGAGAGAGGTCTGACAGGAAATGGTAATCCCTCTCTACTCACTAATACACCTGTCATCTGAAGAGATGTCTCAGCAGAGAGGCCAGGCTCCGCACATCATACTACACACATCCATCATCTGAGACAGAGGTCTGGAAGTAGAGGGTAGTACCTGTACATTGTCTCAGAAGAAAAAATGATCTTGCAGAAGCAGCCGAGTAATGTTTTTTTTTTTTTTTTTAAAGCAGGGTTGTTATACCCCTGTGCACTTAGAACCTGTGCAGGCACAGTATTCCCTGGAACAAAACATGTTGAAGCCTCTAGAGAGGTGTCTAGCTCTGCAGCATGAGCCAAACCTGCGTGTGCAAGCCTTTCCAGATGCATAGAATTTAGATGTCTCCACATCTCTGTCCTGTGTTTTTAATTTTTGCTCCCACAGCTAAACTTTGCTGCAAGGTCTACAGGTGACATACTTCACTGAAACCTTCTTGGCACCTGGCTTCATTTAAAAAATTGCCACATCAAGGATTTCCTTGTGTGGCTGAGGTGGCTCAGCTGGTGCAGAAGCTCCTGGCTGTTCATCTGAATAAGTTAAAGACATCTTTCTGTTCTAAGCCAAATGGGAAAGGAAATCAAGCTAAATATGTGTACTCTCACAAGAGTCCAATAGTGAAATAAATTAAAAAGGAAGGAATCTTCTTCTTAATAAAGCTACCCATGTGAACCAATCAGAATCCTTCCTTAGGGTATACTTCTTCTCTGGAGCTTTTTGTGAGTGTCTCACAGGAGTCTTGCGGGCCATAAAAAACATTTGTTTATATCATCTATAGAACACTGCACAATTATTTTTCTACCTTAAACATGTCTAATGTATTTTTTTGTTGTAAATGAGACTAAAACCCAGTGATTAACTTAATTCTAAATATGCAATCTCACAAGTGGGTCACCAGAGACATACATGAAGTAAGGCCACTTCAGAGTCCACGCAGGGAATTGTGTGTCCGGCTCCAGCTAGCTTCCCATGAGAGCCACACTTTAAATAAAAATATATAAAGAAACATAAACCACCTTTTCTTCACTACATGATCACACATTAGTAATAAAAAGTAACTGAAAACATGATAAGTAACCATATAGAATCGATGACAATAAAATTCAGAACTTTGGGCCAGATGTAGCAAACGTTTGCGACTCGCAAACGGGCCGAATCGCAATTTGCCACAGTGCAAAATCGGAAATGGGATGCAAAAAGCCCATTTCCGACTCGCAAAAAGCGATGGAACCCGTTTGCGAGTCGCATCCGGTGCGACCCCATTTTGCGACCCGCAAATTGCAAGTCGCAATTTGGGAGTCGCAACCCATATGCAATTGCAACTCGCAAATAGCGACTAGTCGCAAAAAGCCCAGTTTGCATGTCCCATTTACCACTAACTCAGAGCAGGTGGTAACCATTACCAAAGTATAAAAGGGGACCCAGAAGGCATCTGGGTTACTCAAGATGGCGGAGATATACCTGATAGCAGTGAGGAGGAGAGTCTACGCAGCCCAGCAGAGGAGGAGGAGGGGCCCCAGACAGGAGAAGATATATAGAACCAGGCAGACTCTTTTTCAGCAAACTGAATAGGAGATCTATGACAAATACCGCCTTAGCAGCGCAGCCATTCTAGAATTAATAGATTTACTGAAACCACAGCTAGAACACAAGACTCTGCGTGGCTGCGCCATCCCTACGCATGTGCAAGTACTATGCGCACTGCACCTCTTGGCCTCAGGGAGCTATCAGGGGGTCATTGCTGTGGCAGGTGGGGTATCCCAAAGTGCAGTGTCAAGGTTCCTCAGGGCATTCCTAGATGCCTTAGTCACGCACATGTCTCACTTCATATACTTACCAAGGAATGAGGCAGAAATTAACAGCACCAAGCTGGACTTTTACCGCATTGCCCACTTTCCCCATGTCATAGGGTGTGTAGATGGGACACACATTCAAATATGCCCCCCTGCTAATCTGGAACATATTTTCCGCAACAGAAAGTGTACCCACTCACTCAACATACAGGTTGTTTGTGATGCCCATTATGTCATCATGGACATCGTAGCTAAGTTTCCAGGCAGTACACATGACTCATACATTTTTAGGCATAGTGGGATACATCAACGCCTGGAACATGGGGAATTTGGAGACGGTTACCTCCTAGGTAGAGCCACAGACACTTGCAGACATACACACAGGTCACTGTGCACGACTATCTGGACTTCCTAACAGTGTATTTTTGTGCCCAACAGGTGACAGTGCATATGCTCTCAGGCCTTGGATGATGACTCCGTTTTTAACACCCAGAACTGAATCTGAGAGGCAATACAATAGTGCGCATAAGAGGACCAGGAACCTGATCGAGCGCACCTTCGGACTCCTGAAGGCAAGATTCAGATGCCTCCACCGCAGTGGAGGCGCCCTCCAATACACCCCCATTACCGCTTTCAAAATTGTGGTCGCATGCGCCATCCTCCACAACATAGCCACCCGACGTGGGCTACCTCTCACCCCTGCAGACCCAGATCCTGATGATGAAGAGCAAGAACAACCACATCGCCATCATGGGGATAGGAGTATCGCTAATCAAGGCAGACTGAGACGGGACCACATTGCAACGCAATATTTTGGACGGTACGTGTCAACTCCCACCATACTCACCTATTAACCAAAAACTCCATTTGTTAAGTGGAACAAAAATAACTGTTTTATTAATGTCATGAAGAAAATATATACAAGTTGAAATTGTCCATGGGCAGGAAAATGCCAACCAGTCATGTGGCACATTAACGCCATGTGCCACATGAATCTGTCCTGGCTGTTATCTATGATCTCCTGCCCCTCCTGACAGCCTGGCTGGTCCCTGCTGCGTCCATGGTGCTCTGCCTACCACTCCTGAGCACCCTACTGTCAGTGGCAGAGACACTGCTCACTGTTGAGCCCTCCTCACTGTCTTGGGGTGTTTCCCCGGTGGCCCTCGACATCTCCCGTGTCTCCATAAGTTCAACTATGTGGGTGAGACGTCCCAGGCCCCTGGCAACATCCCCAGCAAAATGGCCCATCTCTATTTGCAGGCCAACTTTCCTCCTCGACAGGCCTGTTGTATTGATGGCTAGCCTGCCGATCGATGTGGCCATCCTGTCCAGTCTTAGCATTATCTGGCGATCTCTGCGCCGCCCAGCCTCTGCCTGGCCCAGCAGTCCGGCCGCCAGTTCCCTGATGGCAAGGGCAATGTCCCCAGTGTTCTGGCACATCAGGTCCATGCGTCTGCTGAGGTGCTGCATGCTTGCATGGTTGTTTCTAACAAAGCGGTGCAACACACCACTAATCCTGCCCAATATTCTGTTCTGCAGGCGCTGACCCCGCAGCAGATGTGCCTCACTGCTGGTTGGAGGAAGTATCCCGGATCCAGATGGTCTTGCCCTGCGCCGCCTGCGCAGCGGTGGCTGCCCTGTGCTCACACCTGTATCCTCCCTGCCTGTTGCTGGGGCAGCTCCTGGCGTGATTGTTGCAGCAGGCGTTACCACTGCAGGAATGCTGCTGATTGTGCAGGTGGGGGTGCTGGCGGGTCCTGGGGTGTCCTCCTGGGCCTGGGTGCTTGGGGTGTTGGGGGTGTCTTGCTGGAGACCTGTGGGACATGGGGAACACACTGTCAGTGTCTAGTATCTATTGCACAATTCCTAATAAACATTTGACTATGAACTGCCTCTTTGACTACATTTCCCATAATGCATCATTCTGGCTTTTTCTACCCTGAAATGGAGCTAATTTGGTTGTGCATGCACCTGTGTACATGGTGGGTGGGGTATGACATTGATAGGGGTACAGGCTTATCACATGGTACTCACCGGTTGATGTGCTGGGCTCTGAGGTGTCCAGGTCCCCAAATCCACACACTGCCTCCTGCTCAAATGTTTCCTCAACCCTTTCTTCCAGGGGTGTGGGTGGTGGCACAGATGATGGTCCCCCTCCAGTGCCTCTCATCTCCCGGAGCCTTTCTGCCACCCTCTCCTTGGTCCGGGAGCGGAGGTCATACCACCTCTTCTTAATGTCCTCAATTGTCCTGTGGCTCACACCCAGGGAATTATTTTTTTCTTGCATGTCCTGCCAGAGTTTCTTTTTGGTTGCCTCAGGAACAGTGACGGCTGCTCTCCCAAAGAGCTCATCATGGTGCTGACAGCATTCCTCAGTCAGCACCTCCAGCTCCCTCTCAGAAAATTTGATTTTTCTTTTTCGTGGGGTTCCCTCCATGGCTGCTGCTGCTTGTTCAGTGTGAAGACTGGCAGTTATAAAAGGGTGTAGTCCTGCCTCCTCCCAGGTGTATTTGTTAACTTCCTGACTGTGATGTCATCATCATGTGCCAGGAAGTGTTTCCAGAGTGTTCTGGTATGCTTTCTGGAGTGTTCTGCTGCACCTGCAAGCAATTTTTATGGTAATCGCAATTTGCGACACCTGCTCGCTAATTGCGAGTTCGTTTTTTGCACACTCGCAAACAGCGACTTCGCAAACTGCGGACTCGCACACAGCGTTGCGAGTCCGGCTGCGAGTCGCAAAATCGGATCGTTTTTTTTTCTGGCATTCCAATTTGCGAGTCGCAATTTTTATTTTTGCTACATCTGTCCCTTTACTATCTCGCAATTCTCTAGGGAGAATATTGATATGTGAAAAAAAAATCCTAGTGACATATCCTGTTTTCCGAGTTACAATAACTGAGCAAATAAACTATTTCTATTAAATATTTATTTGTTTAATATTTACTCAATCAATCAATTATGATTTGTGAAGTGCGGCTAATCATTGACAGCATATTGCACTTGCATGTCCCTGAAAAAGCAGTGAAAATGAGGAAAAAGCAAGGAGAAGGCACACAAAAACTGGGGAAAAAGCAAGAAGAAAGAGGTGCAAACGATGGAAATGCAAGTGAAATGTACCCAAAAAAACAAGGTGGAAAGCAGCTAGAAAGCAATTAGAATGAGAAAGTGCAAGAAAAAGACACTCGTAAAATCGGGAGAAAATAAGGAGAGAACAGTGTGAACAAGAGAAAAGCAAGAAGAAGGAACACATACAAATGGGTGAAAAAGGAAGGAGAAAGGTGTGAATACAAGGGAAAAATAAAGAGTGGGCACAAAAAAAAAAAAAAAACAAGGAGCAAAGAAAGAGAATGAGGGAAAATCAAGAAGAATGCACTCAAAATCTGGGGAAAAGGAAAGTAGAAGACAGGAGCAAGAGCGATGCAGCAGCATTGGGAGAGCTGGGCCTGAGAACTGTTCAATGGTGTGTGCTTTGGCCTCCAATAAGTAGGTTCGGAAAGGAGGAAGGGGTGCTAGGATGCAGTAGGCAGGCTAGGAGGGAGGTGGGAAATAACAGGCAGTAGCAGAAATGAGGAACAACGCAAGGAGAAAGCAAAGAAAATGAGGGGAAAAGCAAGGCAAAGGCACACAAAATTGAGAGAAACAGCAAGAAGAAAGCAGTACAAATGAGGGAGAAGCAAGGAGAAGGCATACAGAAACAGGGGAAAAGCAAGAAGAAAGCAGTGAAAACTGGGGAAAAGCAAGGAGAAGACACACCAAGAAGGGGGGAAAAGCAACAAACAAGCAGTGAGAAAGAGGAAAAGTAATGAGAATGCACCCGAAAAATGGGTGAAAAAGCAAGGAGAAGACAGGATCGGGGGTGATGCAGTAACATGGGAAAAGCTAGGCCTGGGACCTGTTCAATGGGGTTGCACATAATGGCTTCCATGAATTAGGTCTGTCCTGGGAGGAGGGAGAAGTACTGGGAGGCTGTGGGTGGGGCTAAGTGTAGGCTGGAAATAATGGGCTGCAGGCCATGAGAGAAAAAACAAGGAGAAAGCAAAGAAAACAAGGGAAAAGCAAGAAAAGGCACTCAAAAAATGGGTGAAAAAGCAAGGAAAAGACAGGAGCAAGAGCAATGCATCAGTACAAGATTTTGCAAACTGTTAACCACATCCACATTTATTATATTAAAAAAATGACTGAACACAACATAAAATATACTGTCATTCTATCATACCTGCACTAACAAAAATACAAAATTACTTAAAAAAAAGCCTAGAAACTCACTGCCAAAAGGTTAAACTAACATTATATTTAGATGTAATATTGTTGTTTTAGTATTTTCTCATTTAAAAAAAACCCTTGAAAACTCACTGGAAAAACAAAGGGTAATTTAACCCTATACTTAGATGGATTTCTCAGTGATAACATTAACATTTTGATCTTAAATAAACAGGTATTCAGCAGGCATAGTTAGTATCACTGACTGTAACATGCACCCTCTACAATCACTATTTGACTTCACATATGATCTCACTCATGACATCCTATGAAATCACTTATGACAAAAACAAATTGGTTAATGCACCTAATTATAACGTTACTTTAACCTTTGTTTTTTTTAGTGACTATATATCTATCTACGTATCTATATCCATATCTATAGCTATATATGTATATTTATCTATCTATATCTATATATTGATATAAATATGTTACCTCCTGGCGGTCGCCAGTAACTATAGTTAGGATCTAGATTCAATAGGAAGAACATTTATTTTTTGCCAAGTACTTTGGCACCGTGTAATGAATCTTCATGAAATTTTAAAACGTATACTAGAGTGGTTTCTTCTGCTGTCTTGGAAGTTTCAGGTTGATCTGTGAAGCTGGGGCCAAGAAAAAAGGTAGACCCCAATATACATTTTCCCATTCATTTTTCCATTGGGTCTTAAAACATGGCTACATCCAAAACCACGGATAGGAATTACACCACACTAGGCAAGAATCAAGATCTTGGTGCACAGATTGTACTTTTTGTGATTTGGTATAAATCTGTTCAATAGGTTCTGAGATACAAAAGGTTAAAAATATTGATAACTTTGGATGTGGATCCTCCGCAGATCCAACTGTCCTAGTGTCGATATCTGATTGGCTGCCAATGATTCATATAGGAAGTGTTGGCAGCCATTATGGGACTTGTTCTACGTAAAAGTATTTAAAAAAATAAAACGGGAAAGGTTAGGGATAGTCTGAGCCTCTAGCCTTTGTCCACAGGTCCCCCTGGACCCTGACATGGCTAAAAAGTATTTTATTAAATAGAAATATGAGCCAAAAAAATACACAGATCTGTGGATTCTTCAGAGATATTTTTTAGCAAGTTCTCCCACCCTTCTCTTTTATTTTGCTTTGGGTGGTCCAGTTCCCAGGGGCATTGGGACTGTTAAAAGGAAGAGGGTGCATGGACCCTCTTCTTAGGGCTCATGATAGCCCAGGGGACCACCACCTGCCCAGGGTTAGGATACAAAAATATGCAGCAGGCAGCACTGTCCCCTGTGCCCTGGTGGCCACGACCTCCTCAGGGCAAGATACATTTCTTCCCTGGGGCTAAGTTAATATTTTATGAGGATGGACACCCACCCCCCACATCCTGAGGAGCAACACCTCTCCAAGGCAAAATGCTTAGAAAATAGTAGGGGGTCCCCACCATGCTTTGAACTCCCCAGACCCAGGGTACTACCACCTCCTAGGGTCCTAAATTAAAGTGAAGCAGAGGGTCTGTCATGTAACCCAGCCACAAGACCACCACCTCCCAGGGCTAAATTCTAACAGTGTAGGGAGACTCTTGTGGCACCATAGTTGGCCCTGGAGACCCCCACACTCCCAGGCACTCTCCTGCTACCTCACGGGTTACCCACCCACTGGAGGAAGCTGTTTGCTTTTGCTTGGTGGGCGCTGACTAGGGATGGTAGTGGAGTTCTTTCCTTATTCGTGCTCACCAACATTAAGTTGGTAAATGAAGGAAATCTAACGCAGACCACCTCCCAGCGAGATTTCTCAACCCAGGCGATCACAGATTGTTGCTAACACTTGTGTTGAGAAACCTTCAGTTCTCATTGAGGAAGGTGCTGCTCGAGTAGAAAATGTACTCAAGTGGCAGAAAAGAAGCAGCACCCTTTTACGCTGCATGTGGCGCTGTTTGTGCTGATTTTTTAGCACGGGACAAAACATGGTGCTAAAAACCTCTGTCAACAGCATGGCCTAATGCTCTGCACTGCTTGCAGAACTTCACATAGCGCAGCAGAGTTTTTTGGTCACTTTGCACAGTTCCGTATAGCAGAACTCCACAAACTCTGCCCAGACATAGAGCTGAGAGAGCAGAAGCAAAATGAAACATAACTCCACTTAGTACAAACGCTGGAGCTGTCAAACAGCTCCCGCTTGCAGAAAGTGGAGTTTTCACCTGATTCCCTGCACGCCAATATACGTGCAAGGAAACAGATGAAAACTTTGCTCCCTGATTGCGGGAGCAATGCTAACTCCCACAGGAGTCTGAAGTGGGCTGAGACTGCAGGGGTCTTAAAACTCCCTTCAAGGCCCCCAAAAAATGTTAAAAAAAATTAATAAAACATAATTTTCAAAGTGGAACTGCATATTTAGGTTAAAAAATTATAACCAAATTCAAAAGGCTACCGAAAAAAACTTTCTTAAAATCCACTATGTCACAGGACATATTATCAGATAGTCAGTGATCCATCATTTGTCATACAAAACAAATTCACACACATTACAACTGGAATAGAGGCCAAACTGCTGGAACTACACCAAATGTAGTAGAAGGGTAGCTCTTGATCCAGAAAATTCTAATTTGTGTATAGGGATGGGGATCCTCCGCAAATCCATCTATGATCCTCCTCAGATTGGCTAATTCATGTGCCAACAGCAATGGGGTAATTGGCTGGCGGCAACCTGAGGGAGAAGTTGCGGCTATCATTTTGTTAATTGGGACTCATTTCCCAGCGATGCCTATAAAGATAAACACACACTCACACACCGACCTCACACATCCCCCTTACAGACCCACACAGCCACTCACACACCCAATCACACACACCCTGCTTGCAGGGATGTTATAGTTAATACATAGCAATTAAAAAAAAAAGAAATTCACTGAAAAAACAAAGGTTACACAGACTGTATAGTTAGGAATTCACTTGTACAAATCCTTTGAAATTCAGCAGTTATAGTTATTTCAATTAACTTTAACCCATGGCCTAAGGTAGCTATTTCTAAAGTCACTGCCATGCACAGCTTGTTTTCAATAATTTGACTTCTAGTGTTTCATTGACATTTTTATTGATGTTATGAAAGTTATCATGTGTGCTGTAATATCTTGGATAATTAGCAGTGCATGGCGATGGTGTAATTCATAGTTAACTTAGTCCACAAGTTATAGTTATTTGAAATTACTATAACTATAACTGCTGAATTTCAATGGTTTTGTACGATCAAAATGTGAGCCTAACTATAACATCCCAGATACCTTTGTTTTTCTCATTGAAAAAAAAAAAAATATATATATATTTCAATCTTACAAAACCATAGAAATGTACCTGTTACAGTTTTCTCAAGCAACTATAACTCATGCCCTATGGTAACTGTAACTTGTGCCCCCGCCACGCACAGTTTTTTCATCAAAACTGTCACTGCAAATATTACATTGATATTATCAAATATGTTATCAAAGAAGTCATGAGTGCTGTAATTTGTGGGGTAATTAGCCGTGCATGGCGAGGGTGCCATTTAAAGTTACCATTAGGGCAAGAGTTCCAGTTACTTGAGATAACTCTAATTATAACAGGTGAATTTCTATGTTGAGACTCAAGTTTGCAACTCGCAAATCGAATGTACAAGGCAGTCACAAATTGCAATTAGTTGCAAATAGGCCATTTTGCACACACAGATTAGCACTGATTCCAAACAGGTGGTAATCAGAACCAAAGTATAAAAGCAGACCCAGAAGGCATCTGGGTGTTTCAAAATGGCTGCACTCTACGTGATAGCATGGAGGAGGTGAGTCAAGGCTGCCCAGCAGAGGAGGAGGAAGTGGAGACAGAAGAGGATATAGAGAACTAGGCAGACCATATTTCAACAGACTGAGGAGGAAATATATGAGAAATATAGACTGAGCAGCACAGTCATCTTAGAGATCACTGAACTGATGAAACCTCAGCTAGAACGTCCAACCCTGCGTAGCTGCTCTATTCCCACACGTGCAAGTGCTGTCCTCACTGCACCTCTTGGCCTCGGGTAGCTATCAGGGGTGATTAATCTTGCTGGTGGGGTATCCCAAAGTGCCCTGTCACGATTCTTTAGACAATTTTTAGATGTCATACTCGCACTCATGTCCAGATACATTTACCTTCCCCGGTGTGCGGAGGAAATACATAACACCAAATTGGACTTCTACAGAATTGCAAACTTTCCCCAGGTAATAGGGTGTGTGGATCGGAAACATATACCCATATGTCCTCCTGAAAATCTGGAATATGTGTTCTGAAATAGGAAATGTACTCACTCACTCATCATGCAGGTGGTATGTGATAACCATAATGTCATAACTGATATAGTGGCAACATTTTCAGGGAGCACATATGATGAATACATAATCAGGCACGGTGGGATACACTGATGCCTAGAACGTGGGGAGTTTGATGATTGATATTCATTAGGTACAGTGTACTACCCAGCAATGTCAGAAACACATGTCAATGCATAACCATGTTAAGCCATTCTCATATCTGCTGTTTTGTGACACAGGAGACAGTGCATATGCTTTGAGGCCATGGATACTCACCCCATACCTAACACCTGGCGAATTAGAATGAGAGGCCCTACAACATTGGACATTGGCACACCAGAACCATCATTGAGAGGACCTTTGCATTGTTGAAGTCATGTTTTAGATGCCTGCACAACAGTTGAGATGCACTCCAGTATGCCCCAGAGACTGCATGCAAGATTGTGGGGACTTGTGCCAACTTACACATCATAGCAACCAGACGTGGGCTACATCTCACCCTAGATGACACAGATTCTGAGGATGAGGAGCAGGAGCCACCACAATGACAGCCTGGGGATGGTAGCATCGCAATGGAGGGTAGACGGAGTCAGGATCACGTAGCAACTCAATACTTTGGCAGGTAAGTGCCAACTGTAACAGCACTCACAAATGAAAGACACACATAGCCAGGTTGTGCAAAGCAAAAATATCCTTTAATGTCAGGAGTGCATAATGTAAATGGTGGTGTATAGCCAGCAGTAAATAAGTCTGATATAACAAAACCAAACACATTCCACTCATGAGCCTTAGGCTAAACCCAGGGAGACAACATCACACCCTCCTACGAGTACGACCACCATGGCCTGTGCCTGGTTGGTCCACAGATGTCTGCCGGGCACTGCTACTACGCAGGATGCTGGCATCTGAGGAAGAAACGCTGCTTACACTTGATATGTCCTCACTGTCCTGAGGGGTGTCACCAGTACCTCTTGCTGCCTGAGAGGTATGAATGAGGTCAACAGCAGCAGTAATGCGCCCTGGTCCTCTTGCCACACCTCCAGCAAAATGCCCTAGTTCAACCTGGAGCGTGACAGTGCGCCTTGACAGGCAGGTAGTTGTGGTGGCTAGGAGGCCAAGGGACTGACTGAATCTTTCCAAACGTGCAGCTGTGTTGCGCTCTTTGCGCTTTGCATGGGCCCGATCCGCCACCATTTCCCTTCATAGGTCATTGATGGCAGTGGTGAGATTGATCATATTGGCGTTCATGGTGGATAATTGTTTTTTGACATTTCCAAATCCCTGTGTGAGGGTATGTTGCATTCGGTGCAGGTTCCGGTTCATCATCCACATGTGTTTGTTTTGCAGGCGGTGACTGCTGAGTAGGGATGTCTCCAGTCCAAGGAATTGTTGTATTGTGACAACCTCCTCACGTGCATCATGTGTCAGACAATGCTTTCTACACCCATTCCCTGTTGTTTGCAGTGGCAGACTCTCATCCAGCTGTGGCCCCGGTGTCAGGTTTACTGCTTCATTGTCAACATCTGTCTCCTCTGTTGTCTCATGTGCATGGGGAACAATTGGTGTGGTGCTGCACTCCCCTGCGGAAATTCTGACTGCCTAGTCTGCTGTCATTGTGGCATTGTCATCTCCCTCAACACTAGGGTCATCAGTGGATACTTGAGCGAGACCTGTGGGACACAGGGGATACACGGTCAGTGTCTCCCAGATGTGTGGCTTATCAAAATAAATATTCCTCAAAACTTGGACTACTGTACTACATTACCCATAATGCACTGAAATTGAAGTGGGCATATCGGACTGAACAATTTGGATGATGCATGCTTTTGTGAACTGTGGTTGTATGCATGGTGCCTTGAATAGTGTAAATAAGTGAGATTTTCTACTTACTTTTGGAGGTTCCAGGTGCTGAATTCTCCAGGTCCCCAATTCCAACAACAGACTCTGGCTCCAGAGTGGTCTCCACCATGCTCTCTATTGCTGTGGGTAGTGGTACTGTGGATGGTCCCCACCTGTTCCATCCGCCTCCTTCAACTGCTCTGCAAACCTTTCCTTGCTTCTTGACCTGAGGTCATACCATCTTTTGCGGACCTCCTCAATAGAGCGGTGACTGACTCCATTGGCATTTATCTTGCTTTGTATGTCCAGCCATATATTATTTTTTTGTGTATCAGGGACACTCATTACTGCCTTTCCAAACAGGACTTCATAGTGTAGGCAGCACTCCTCAGTGAGGCCCTTTAACTCTTTGTCAGAGGATTTAAGCTTTCTCTTCCTCCCTGCAGTGTTTGCCTTCTTAGTTTGGCTTGCCATGGCTGCAGTTTCTCCTCTCAGGTGGGTGGGCCTCTCCTGTCTGTCCTGGCTGCACTCCTCCCACTTCCATGGGTGGTACTTCCTGGTTCTGACGTCATCATCCAGCACCAGAAAGTTACATTTCTCTTTTCTTTTGCACCCGTTCGCTAATTGCGACTTAGTCGCAATTTGGGATTCGTTTACACCCCCTTGTGCAATTTAGGAAATCGCAATTTGCGATTTTGCAAATTGCGATGTGACTCAGCACCGAATCGCAAAGTTGATTCGCAATTTTTTTCCTATATTCCATTTTGCAAGGCTGAAATTGCGGTTCTCATGGAGTCGCTATTTCCGACTCACAAATATTTTGTGTCCATGTCTGAGACCTTAACCTCTAGGCCAGAGTTGATAACTTATAATGGAGATTCCAGACTTAGCCATTACATTTAACCCCTCTCTCTCTTACATTCCATTATGGGATGGAAGAGATTGAGAGAGAGTGACAAGACCACAGGGGAAGCCTCAAGGCGCTTGCAGTCCTAGCCGGCTCCCCACATCCTGCGGGAGCTAGCATTGCTCCCATAAGCAAGGAGCTGCTTAAAAAACAAAACAGCTCTCTGCTTGTGGGAGCAATATTTTAATCTGTTTCCCTGTATGCATATTTGCATGCAGGAAAACAGTGAAAATGTCTCTCTGTGTAGGTGAGAGCTGCTTGAAATCTCACACTTGCAGAAAGTGAAGTGTTTGCTGTGACCTGGCCGGAGCAGTCTAAGCTCCCCCTAAGTCAGAGCAAACAGCTAAGTCCTGGGGTGAGCACTGCAGGACATAGAAGGAGGCGGCCCTGGCGGGTGGTGGTCCCCAGGGCCATCATTGGGTCCATGTAGAGGGGCTGCCCTGTCCCATCCAATGTAAAATAGCCCCAGGGAGGTAGTGGTCCCTGGGGCTGCGGGGAGACTGCATGGCCCCAAGTATTATATTTCTTCAAAGCTCAGGGATATGCTGGTCCCCAGGCCTGTGGGGGGGGTGCCCTGTGCCCTCCCTCTTTGTATTCCATCAAACATGAGGAGGTGGCACTCTCTGGGGCTGCAGAAATTCATGCAGACCTTTTATTGTATTTCATCAAATTCCCATGGAGGTGGCGGTCCTCAGGGGTCGGGTTGGCCTTGCGGCCACCTGCATTATTTTTCATGAAAGCCCCAGGGATCCTCAATATTCATTAAAAATAAGCCCTGGGGGGTGGTCAAAATGCCTTAGGATGGGGGCCCCGTGTGCCCCTCCTTTATTTCACAGTGCCCTCATAGGAGTTGACCCACCGGAGAGATTCATATAAACAATTGGCGTCGCAAAGGCACAAGTTACAGTTACCTTAGAACGCAGGTTATAGTTACTTGAAAGTACTCTAACTCCTGAATTTCTATGGTTTTGCATGAGTAAATTCAGATCCTAACAATAACATCCCTATTACCTAGGGGCAGTCACTGCTAGTCAGTTATAGTTAGGACCTACTTAAAAAAAAAAAAAAATAGCGCTTTTTGTTTTGCTAATAACTTTGCCACTGTTTTACGAATCTTCATGAAATTCCACAGGGAAATTCAACGCTTACTTCAGCGTCTGTCTGAAAAGTTTCAGGGTGATCCATCAAGTGGGACCTGAGAAAAAGGGGGGCCCCAAAACTCGTTTTCCACATTCATTTTTCCCTAGGGATTCTGAACAGCTGAACCAAAATAGGCAAAAAGGTAGCTCTTTGTCCAGAAAGTGCCTTTTTGTTATTTTGTTTAACTCCATTAGGTAGTTTTTGAGAAATTACAGAAAATTGAAATTTAAATATAAAGGGATGTGAAGCCGCCACAAACACTCCCTGTGGGAAAACTGGGCTGATTGCAGAAGAAGTCCCCTAACTTTTTTCCCCATTTTTCACTTTTTGCTGGTATTTTCCTGACTCTGATAATGCCTTGGGTACTGCTAACCAGTCCCAGGGCCAGTGCCATTTGAGGATTCTGACCAGGTGGATTCCGGGAATTGTAGTCCCAACTCCCAAGGAGCAACTCAGAGCTTCTCGAACCTTGGATCAAGTTGTGGATTCTTCAAGGACACAAAAAGGACCTCTGGAAGAAGATCCAGAAGTTTGGAGACGTTTGAAGCAACTCCATAAGTTGAAGAGGTGACTTTTGGGAGTTGTAGCCCCAGACCCCAAGAGGAACACCAGAGCCTCTGAACCCTTGGCTGTTGCTGTGGACCACTTTCCTGAATCAAACACTTCTAAAAGTAAGTGTGACAGTGTTACCTCGTTGGTGGCCTGAACTCTGGACTTTGTTCCTTTCCAGTGACCTACTGTATAATACCAAAACTTTCAAGTTCACAAGTGCAACTACAATACCCTAATAAACATGAAGCAAATGCTCCAATGAGGGACTCACAACTTGTGAACCTTGGGGTAATTGAATCCTCTGTCTTTCTTATGAATAATCCTCTTTTTCCTGTCATGAATCCTAATCACTCCTGCTGCATAGTCTTAGACTATAGACATTTTAAATGGTTGCACACACACCTTTGTAATTCAAAACTCACACAGCATGCCACTTCTGAATAACAAAGGGGGTCATTATGACCCTGGCAGTCTTCTGACCACCAGGGTAAAGGTGGCGGCCGTACCGCAAACAGGCTGGCGGAGAAGACCACCACATTATGAGTGTGGTGGGTTGGCCTCTGCCAACCCACTGCATCTCCACTCATACCACTATGGCAGTTGGAACCACTGGGCCAGAAATGATCATCTCTGACCCAGTTGTCCACGAAAGACCATGGCGGAAAGGCTCCCGGTGACAGGGAATTTCTTCCCTGTCACAGGTAGACGACTCCCGCACCCCCCAGCAAGTACTAAGCCCTCCCCCCTCTACATAGTGCCCCCTCCCCCGTCCAAACACAGCACCCCTGCATATATGCACACGCACACAGACACCCACCCTGCATAGACCATTCACCTGCACTTACAAAAATGCATTCACTCACATGCATCCATACTCACATTCACCTCAGCACTCATACATGCATTTCACGACACGTACTCACACCCATCCAAACATGCATTTACTACAACACTCACACACACATACACACATGCATGCACATTTACATGTATACATACACTCACTCAGGCATGCATACAACCGCACATGCACACATTCATGCACATACACAGACACCACACACTCACACATGCACACACACCACCCCACCACTCTCCGACCCCCCCCCCGTTGTGCGATCAACTTACCTGGTCTGGTTAGGAGGTCATCCGGCAGGGACTTGGTAGGGGTGCTTCCCCTGCCGGCAGTGCCCCGCCAGCTCCACGGCTGGTGGAGTCATACTAGGGGGCAAGGGCTGGTGGTGGTACCGCCACAGCACTTCCGATCGCCAGTACGACTACTGCAGGATTTCCACCCAAAATACAGAACAACCTTGGACATTTCCTATAGTTTTTTTTTCCTGTCAAAATATAGCACCTGAAAGCAGACTTATTGGTGTTCTCCCCGTAGGCTCACAGTGGCGGTTTTGTTGACTCCCTCTGGGGTATTAGAACAGTCCTGGACTGTACACTACCTGAGTAACATCTATTTGACATGAGATTTACTCAGAAGCCTTGTCCTCTGTTGACAACATCTATCTGATGGGTGATGACTTCAACAGACACTGACAGTGAGTAGATCTCTTGGGATTTGCCTAATACAGCTCCAAAATTAGTTAAAAAAAAAAAAAATGATTTTCTTATTATCCTGTTTCTGGGATACAAATTGTCCAATGAAGGCAAAGGTCTTGCCCTGCATTTCCTAGATAGGTGTGCTCTATTACAACCACCAAACACAGTAAAGAAACTACAGTCACAGTTAAGCTTCGTAAATTTTGGTAGACCATACACACCAGACTAAACACAGTGAATTAAACCGCTATGTGAATTAGTTCATCCAGTACACATTGAACATCTGAACACACACAAATACTCAGGTCATTACAGGTCATTTCAGACTGATATGCTAGAATCTAGACTTTTACATACTTCTATGAGCACAACAAATATAGTGATACACATCAGTTCAGGTACCACTGGTTACACCTATTTCACCTTCAACGCAGAGGGCTCAGTGCTTATTGCATATAAATCACATCTCTATTCAACTGCTGAAATGTGTATTGCATCCACCGCAAAAAGATTGACTGCAGTTCAGATGGCTGTCATAAAGAGAAGACCATTGGTTCAGGGGAAACTCTGTATTGTTGTAACTCCCGTCCCAGCCCTAGTGGATCTTACCAAGGTGAGCATTCCGAACACAAAAGCCTCACATCAAAGGTGGATACAGTGGGACCCCTCCTTGACAGCTACTGAATATATTGTGTCTTTGAACCAACCTTGCAGACTGAAAAATTTCTTCAATAAGAACAAAAATACTCTGTGCCAAGTGACATTTTGCCTCTTGAACAGTATGATTATATAATCTATACTGATGGTTCAGCACAACTTGAGATAGACACAAAGCAATAAGCTGACCGGCTTGTACACCAGTATGTGATGTCATGGAAAATTGTGAATTTCAGCTAATAAAAATGTTAATGCACTCCATAGGGGACTGCACAGGCCAGCTGATTTAATTAAAAGCACTGATTCTGGCATCCAGATGTACACTCCAGATCCCGATAATCCTGGCACCGTGGTGGCAGACACACCTTTTGACATTACTGGACATTTTGCTATCTTACAGGAATTAGAAGGCGTTGGTTACAAGCACTCAAATGAAATTACCAAATGTTCTGCCACTGATGAAGTGAAGGAGCACCCAGCAATTGTGGCTGGATTCCAAAGGTTGGGGAACTAGTCTTTGAGAAGATTGTCAGCAAGAAAAAATCAGACCATCATACCAAGCACTGGTATAGGTCTTAGGGAGTCAGGGTATATGAACTGCGAATTACCCCCTCCTGCTGGTTGCAAAAGTAATCGTTTTTTCTCAATACATAAGATAAAACTACACCATGTGACCCTTCCTACACAGTAGGCCACAAGGGCTCCTGGGTGGTTACCTGCCTCTTCTCACTACTCTGTACCAACCCTCTACAAGAATTCAATAGCACAAGATCTGCTTCTGCCCTACTGGGGAATACCAATGCTGAATTTCTATTGGCTCCTGTTAATACAGCTGCTACATGGCAAGCTCCAGCTGTGAGTTTCCAGTTGTCAACTGCTGTTCCCAATAATGAAACTGTGTATTACCAACCACCTTTGAAAGAGATCACCAGTTTTCCTTCACTATGTAAGGTTCTTGTTTTTGCACATACTGCCTCTGGATACTATATTGATATTCATGTTTTTTCTTTTCAAATTCTTCACACACTTCTGTGCATGGAGTACATGTTTTTCTGGCCTGGCTAAAAAAGATTTTCCTGATTTTTTTTTGGTTCTACATTTGGATTGATTTTTCACTATTTTTTGGATTGGGTTTGTCACAGTCTTCTTCTTGATTTTAACTGGATACTACCTTCTAGAACACACTACTGTTGAACTGGTAGCTGATGTGTTGAAGCCTCATTCTTCCTCGTATAGGGTCAATGAAACCTGTCCCTGGAGAACATTTCTGCATTTCCGGTTTCCAATGGAACTGTATGGCATAAGGTCCCATTTTATATTTTCAGTCCTTACCGAAACTCTACAAATACCATAAGTTTTAAATATATTAATGGACTTTTATATTACCCCTGGTGCTATTTCTGATGGATGGGGTGTGACAGCAGTGAGAAGTATGCTGCCAGAATTGGAAAACTATTCTGTATTTGAAACTGAAGACTTGCATTTGAATTTTGCTAGTAATGGTGAAATGTTTTGGTAGTATCATTATGCACATCATTATATATGCAGAGCTAGTTCTCCCCATGCAGTTTTCAGTTATACACAATGGGAACATTGCCTCACGCCACCAATAGACAGTTCCAAAACATGCATGAGAAAGTTTGCCTATTTTTCAGGACATAAACACTTGACACAATGTTCTGTTATTGTTCTACTTACCCACTCCCCGGTAAAAAAGAACCCACTGACAACAATTACTTTGATTTATTCTGAATTTTTTATATCTGAATTAAACCTATCAGGTTATGTATATCAGAAAATAATATTGACTTTAAGTCAATTTGGGGAACACATAATTGGCAAGTACACAGTACAGCTGCTTTGTTTAGAGCCTGTTTAGCACCACAACAAATGATTTTCCTGAACAAACTAGTTTGACAAACAACTTGCCTGGGTTGGCTAAAAGTAAAGATATGACTATGGGGGTCATTCTGACCCTGGCGGTAAAAACCGCCAGGGCCAACGCCCGCGGGCGCACTGCCAACAGGCTGGCGGTGCTCCCTTGGGCATTCTGACCGCGGCGGTACAGCCGTGGTCAGAAACGGAAAACCGGCGGTGTACCGCCGGTTTTCCGCTGCCCTGGGGAATCCTCCATGGCGGCGCAGCTTGCTGCGCCGCCATGGGGATTCCGACCCCCATACCGCCATCCTGTTCCTGGCGGTTTTGGCTGCCAGGAACAGGATGGCGGTATGGGGTGTCGTGGGGCCCCTGGGGGCCCCTGCAGTGCCCATGCCAATGGCATGGGCACTGCAGGGGCCCCCGTAAGAGGGTCCCACCATGATTTTCAGTGTCTGCCATGCAGACACTGAAAATCGCGACGGGTGCAACTGCACCCGTCGCACCCCTTCCACTCCGCCGGCTCCATTCGGAGCCGGCATCCTCATGGAAGGGTGTCTCCCGCTGGGCTGGCGGGCGGCCTTCTGGCGGTCTCCCGCCAGCCCAGCGGGAAACCCAGAATACCCGCGGCGGTCTTTTGACCGCGCAGCGGTATTCTGGCAGTCCCAGCCAGGCCGGCGGCTTACGCCGCCGGCCGGGGTCAAAATGACCCCCTATGTCTTGCATTCACTCTATTGTACATTTTGAAAAATGAAACTATTTGAAAACTAATGCAGAATATCAATTACATTACATGATGCATAATGGAACAAATAATTATTCACTTTCCAGTTCAGATGGGTGGTTAGTGTGGTCAATCGCTACTACTGGCTGTCATACGTGTTTTTTTAAATCCACTTTGGGTTTTAAAGCAAGCAGATCAGACTCCTGATAATTGCAGTCACAACATTCAGGGGTAATGACCACTCATTGTGTAGGGAAATTGTGCCAACAATGGTTACAATATTCCCCATTAGCTGCAGTGAAAGAATATTTTGAAGCAAACACCACATCAGAAACTCTTCTTATAAATTATATATAAATTAGGTTTTTTACATTTTGAAGCAAAACGTTGCTGAACAATTGCAACAGATTTATAGGGAAAATGTAATTAAAAGCTTTAGCTGTTGTGGACAATGGTATGACTACTCTGTCAATTCAAATTTACTCTTTGAATAATAATATGTCATCTTCATTCCACATTATACAAAATGATGTGTCTTTATTACAGCATGGACAGAACCAACTGATATCAACTGTGTAAATGAGTTGCACACTACAGGTTTTAAAATCAGACCATGTACCATGATAATACGTGAACACAACAGAGTGGGGTTTGCCCTTTAATTTAACACGTATACAGAGGGTTATGGCAACAAAAAAAATGCTACACCTTGCTGAACATCCAGCTTTAAAAGAAATTACCCTTTTCTGTAGCTGAAATGCTAACACCTGTAAGGCTAATCTATGGCTCTATGTCATTACCAATCTACATTCCAGGTCAAATCCTTTTTAAAACATTATGAGGTAGGTAGATATGAAGCTGTGATGGATAATTGTTTTCAGGACTCCTGAGTTCTGCCTTCAAATTACAAGTTTGTGCGTGGGGAAACAGAATTCTTCCTTAAAAGAAACAAATGTGAAACTTCATTTGGCCACTTATTACTTTGTACAGAGTTCACACTCTATGGCATGCGTAATGTGGCTATGGTGAACTTAGGGGCAGATTTAAAGTCACTAGTGCCACTGGAGTGTCACTTTTTGTGACGCTCTGATGGCGCTAAGCACTGCTACATATGTGCAAGGATGTGTAATACCACTTTTTGTGGCGTTACGCCTACTTGTAAATATGGGCCCCTCCAATGCAGTTTTTAGCGTCAGAGGGGCGTGCAATGGATGTTGCAGTGGGCGTTCTACCAGAACACCTATTGCTTTTCGTAAATCTGTGGCAGTGCCAAAAACTAACGCCACCCCAGAGGGGGCATTAGTGTGGCAAAATGAGGAAGAACGCTTTATTCCTTCTTGTTTTTTTGCTTTTTCTATATGTGTGGCATTCTGCAGCACACATAGGAGAAGCAAAATGCCATGGATAGTTGTTTATGTGCAGGAAGGTGTCCCTTCCTGCACATAAACAATCATTTCAAAATGACTCTTTGATATGTCTATGTGTGCTGGATTTTGTCAAATCACCATTGTAGTTTGTTTAGTTGCAGGAAGGCACACCATCTTGCACATTAAACAATCTATCCCCTCAATGCAGACACTCTTGCACTATGGTTAAAGGATGCCCGCGCTGGTGCAGGCAGCTTAATTCAGTGCTGGCAGAGGGGGAAATGCAGGGGTGCATCGTATTCCTGTAAATACGGCATATCCCTGAGTTTCAAAAGTGGCGCAGCTCTGCGTTGCTATATTGGTGCAGCACAGCGCTGTACAACTTTGGCATAACTCAGGGCCTTAGTATGCTATCTGAAAGATGCACCAGTCTCCTTGACTCACCCAGTGTTCCATTTACTCTTGAATGGGAATTATTTGATTCTGAATGGTCAAGGTTGTGGAATTAAACCAGGTGTCCCATATGTGGTGATGGTCACAAGGGTTGTACCCTGTTGTAACCTGCTCTAACAATGTGCTATTTCTGCCAACGCAGTAACGTATGGTCTTTCATCTTCATTTTTAGTGTGAATTTCGATATGCTGAGCCAAATGAAAGCCTCATTGTTTCAGAAGGGCGTCTCTTTAACAAGAGAGACCTTTGATCTCCAAGTTGCAAGGTCTTCTGCTGCAGTTAAATCAATTTGGGTACCAAATTGTCCCAGCATTTTGGTGAACTTATTCACCAGATATTTAATGCATCAAATATTTTGGGAGTGGTACACTTTTTTAAAGTGACTGGGTCTGGGATTTGTGAGCTTAGTCCGGACTGTATATGGAGTGATCCTGCCCTTTCTGCACTCTTTGGTTTCCAGTGTTTTCGGAGGGATACTGATTGTACTTTTCCTAGTCATCTCTATTTTGTTTTTGTTTTTTTCTGCTCTACAATGGTTGTTCCACCTCGGTGAGGCCAAATAGTGATGAATAGTGATGAATCTGCCACACATTCTGCTATCATGAATGTATGATACAGTACCTCAGAGTGTCTCTAATCCAGGAATTGAACAAGAATTGGTCTATGTCATTCTGCCCTTTTGGGAGTGAACTGGGCTTGACTCTGGCTACGCAAGTAGTTGAATCTCTGGACTTTAACCAGTACATGAGTTTTTTAAGGCCCTACCTTTTGTGTTGTCCTATGAGGCTTCGTTAGGTGCATTTTATGAGCCTTATTTTCAGGTTAATATGGACATTTGAGCTCCAGGATTGCTGAAAACTGGCTCTAACATTGTGGATGCACAGTTAGCTGTCTTGCCTTCAGCATCTTGTGAGTTGGCTGGATCCAACCATTTATGTTCTTTGTAACATGCTATGCAGGCTTTGGGTGATATGTCTTGTGCATTTGAGGGTTCCTTTCATTTACTTTGGACATGGAAATATGTCCGAAATACGTCCCCTTTTTCTTTTTAATTACATTGTTTTATTAGTTTTATTGGCTTTTTATAGGCATATTTTTGAGACATGTGGCTTTCATTTGCTTTTATTTTTTTAATGCTTTTTACATTTTACATGTATAATGTTTTACATAGATTGTATCTTACTTTTTTATATTATTATTTTAGCTTAGGCATGTCTCTCATGTAAAAGAAGGAGGTGCAATAAAGCATGCTTTGGCCTGCTTAGGCCTTTTTTTAACTCACATTTTTCACTTAGGATTTCTTTTCTGTCAGTAACCTTTTACAAGTCTTTTTGTTTATTTGATAATGTACTAAAAAATCACTGTACATGTTGCTTGTTCCTAGTAAGCATTGATGTAAGGATTGAGGCCATCAAGGCTGTACACTCCAAGGCTGAGCACACAGAGCATGATGGTCCATGGAGACAGCTCCACATATCACAGTAATAAGCTTGCACTTCTGACAGTGTGACAGGGATGGGGTTTGCATCATAAAAACTGCCTCTGTACCATATGTGTTAGAGGAGTACTTCTGCTGACCCTATCCTGAAACATGGTACACAGTGCCCAAGATGCAGCTTGGCTGACTTTGGTGCTGATCCTGAATCCAACCTCTGCCCTCCACAGGGTCAATAGCCTACACCATATTAGACCGGTTTCCTGGTATCTAACCTCAGTATATAGGGTCTGGTGTTCTCAAAGGGTTCTCCCTCTGTGCTTTCAGCACTATAGGAGTGTACCAACAGAATTTAAAAAAAATGGGTACATTGTTTTTATTTTTTATCATCTTTATAATTTGGTTACCAAGCTTTGTCTTGCTTGCCAATAATCAAAGGTCATAGCTTTTATGCAAGAATAAGATTGTTGCAATAAATGGTATAAACAACATTTTCACCTCTTGCTTAAGTCTAATTTTGGGTACTCTATGTGACAACAAAAGAGACGATCGGTTTCCATGATTTCCTTGGGAACCTGAGTAATCATGTTCGAGGTTGCAAAACCCATCTGGTCTCCTGGTGTATTTAAGTGTTCAGACAAGGCACTGTGACATAGATTGGAATTGTATCAACATTTCCCAATGCCATGTGTGGACTACATACCTATACCTTGACATATATGTTCATCAGATACATAGTCCTACTTAAATAAAATATTATGTTATTACCATTCTCAGCCCTTAGAAGGGTAGGGATACCTTGACTCTCCTAGCCCTTGTTTTATTTAAATTTTTTAAAAATTCAAATGGGTAGGTGGTGTGCATCAGCACCTCTCCATGAGCAAACATTTTGCCTTGGGGGCACCATCATCCAGTGACCAATGCAATGGTTCTGTTTACCTAATTATCATTGGTGAGTGTGTGTGTGTGATTCCCCCCTCCCGAGCCTCTGTGTATGTGTGTGTGTGTATTTCTGGGACCTGACACAAGTATGGTGTCACAGGGACCCCTTCCGCTGGGCCATGAAAGTGTCATCTTTCATTCCTGCCAATGTATAACACAGATAGAGAATATTGAATTGATCCTGCCTGACAATACCCAAAAGAAAGATTTCTCCCACTGGACAAAGGCACATAAAGCTATGGCTGGTTTCCATGTGAGCACCTGAGGATGGGTTTTGGCTGGGGATACAGCAGGTTGCATGGGGCCTTGGGCATCACCCACAGCCCTCAAATGAATCCCAAATTCTGTGGGACCGGCATGGGACCAGAGCACGCACAAAAAAAAATAATAATAATTGTGGCTGGCTCCCACAGCACCCCAGGATGGGTGCTGGTGGGGAACAGACTAGGCAGTGGGGACTTTGGACCTCACAGACTGGGCCCCCATAACATTCTTTTTTAAATGTGTAATTCAAGGCCATGCATGAAAGACAGGTGAGCGGCTTTACCACTTATTAAATATTCACTTTTCTAGAGAGAAAAGCACAATATTGCTCTCTTTTTGCTTCGTTTCTTAATTTTTTTCTTTCTTGCAGTGCCCAAGGATTGGCAAGGGCACCACCAACAAGTAATGTAAATGTAGAAATGGGCTGCTGGGAGCAAAGCAGGCCCCAGGAAGTCTCACACTAAGATTCCCTGGGGTATTAAATATATATGATTCTAGGAGAGCTTGGCATCATTTTCAAAACACACTGAGCTGGAGCTGTAGGTTCTTCAGCTGGAGTGTGGGACCACCTTGTGATTAGTCATGCATTATGTGGCCTGAAGAGTAATCAAAGACAGATATAAACACATGTTTAGGTTTTTTGTGATTAACAGTCCTTTAATAGTGTTATCAATTATGTTATTGAATATTATCATGTATAAGGTTTCTTTATTTAGTGATGTCATTTGAATGTCATGATGTGTAAGGATTTTAGTTAGCACCTAGTTTCCATATAGAAAGTGTTTTTTTACTATATCTTTGGCATCTTCATGACATTTTCAAAAAAATATGATGCTCACTTCAGCTACTGTCTGGAAAGTTTTGGAGTGATATGTTGTGCGAGGGCGGAGAAAAAGGGGGGTCCCAAAATGTTTTTTCTCCAAGTTAATTTCCATAGGGATTTTGAACAACAGGAGCGGCTGAACCTCTGAACAGAATTACACTTAATTTGACCAAAAACTAGCTCTTGGTCTAGAAAGAGCCCTTTTTGCTATTTGGTGTAAATCTTTTCAATAGTTTTTGAATATTAAAGAAAAAACAAATTTGTATGTATAGGGATACAAAGACTCCCTGACCCCACCCACTTTCGTACTGTGAACTGATTGGCTGTCAACACGTCAACAGGGAAGTGTTGGCAGCCATCATGGGATTCGGCTTCAGTCGAGCCCCAGAAAAGAATAATACAAAATAGGAAAAGGGCCCAGGGTATGGACACCCTGATCCCTTATCTCTAGTGCTGGGGTCCCACCCCTAAGGAAAAAACTATGTTAAAAAAAACACACAAATTTGCAAAGGGTTGTGAGGCTGCAGTAAAAAAAAACAAAAAAAACATTTGGTCTCCTGCGCTTGTTTTAAGAAAGCCCCTGGGCGTGCCAGGTCCAGGGGCAAAGTTGAAAATAAAGAAGGGGGTGTACAGAGCCTCCCTTCTTGGCTTATTATTCTCAAGAGACCACCACCTTCCCGAGGCTTAAATTAATAGTACACAGGGGGTCATGCAGCCCTCCATGAACCAGGGACTACCACCTCCCCTGGCAAAATTGGTTAATTTACTAGGGGGGGTGCAGGCTCTCTCCATGCACAGTTTTCCGATCAATAATTTTATTGCAAATGTTACATTGATATTATCAATGATGTCATAGAAGATGTCATGTGGTATGTAATATCAGGGGTAATTAGCAGTACGTGGAGAGGGCGCAAGTGATAGTTACCTTAGGGCACGAGTCATATTTACTTGAAAAATCTCTTGCTATAAAAGTTGACTTTATATTGTTTTTTGCACATAAAATCTGAACCTAACTATAATGTCCCCATAACCTTTGTTCTTTTTAGTAAATTTCTAGTTTTGTTTTTAACATTAGGTAAAATGGCCATTGTAATGCATGGTGCGAGGGAGAGTTGGATGCAGGGCCTGGCCTGGCATTGTGCTGCCCTCACTCAAGCTTTTTCTGTCACTTCCCTTCTAGCCTGCTCTGAACAGTTACCCTGCTGCCACATCCACCTCCTCTCTGCCCTCTGTTGTCCGAGTCCATGCGCCAGCCCCCTACCTCCTGCCCTGCATGGTTCAATGTACTGCCATTACCCTTCATTTAACTATAAGTTGCTTCCCACTTCTCCTGCCCTCCATTGCCCAATTCCATGCCCCATCATTGCCATCCCGTTTAGCCTCTTTGCCTAGCTTCCTGCACCTTCCATCTTTCCCCTTGCCCTCCGATGTCTGTGTGCTTGCACCTGCTCCTTCCCTTTTGCCTGCCATGTTTCATTGACCAGCCACTGCCGCTGCTATCAGCTGAGTGTTCTGTTGAGCTGCCACTGTCCCTCCCACCTGCCTAGCATGGTCAGATGACTGTCCCTTCCACCTCCACTCTGCCAATATTCCCTCCCTCCTGTCCTCCATGGTCCATTTTGCTGCCACTCCTGTCTGCCCTCCATGTTCTGCTGTGCTGTAACTCTTCTTCCTGCCTGCCTGCATGGTCTGTTGTGAAGGCCCTTCCCCTGCCCTCTCATGTCTGTTGCCAGCCTCTGCTCATCCCTTCCAATCTCCATGGTTCTTTGGTCATGCCCCTTCCCTTCTGCCCACCATGGCTGTTGTGCTGCCACTAACCCTCCTGCTTGCTATGCATGGCCTTCAGTGCTGCCACAGCCCCTCCCACCTGCCCTGTGGAATCAGATTGCTGTCCCTTACCCCCTCCCACGTTCCCTCCATTGTCTGTGTGTATGCCATTATAGTCTCACTGTTGCCCTTCACGGTGTGCTGTGCTTCCACTGCCCATACCGCCTGACTGCCATGGTCAGCTTGATGCTCCAGCTCTGCCCCCTGCATTACTTTTTGTCATTACAAATGAAAAATATAATTTAGATATTTTATTGTTGGAAAGAAAAATGATTACTATTTGTTAGAGGACTGCATCCTTCTGAAGCAGCCCCCCAACGTACAGTAAAATGCATTGACAGGAACCGCTGTGACGACGGTTTCTGCCAATGCCTTAATAAATTACCACCTGCTAGGTAGTCATTTATAAATTTGGGGGATGGTGTAGTCTCAACCTGGAGGACATAAAGACCTCTATCAGGCCAATGATGTCTTCTCCATTCACAAATAATTAAATCATTTCCTCAGTCTCAAGGTTAAACCCCTGGCCAGGCGAACCTGGTTAGTGAAACTGACACACATGGTCAGCCTCAATTCACACTTATGCCCCAGGCAATTGCAACCAGTTGATTGCAGTTGCCACTTAACACTACTGAGCAGTCATGGTTAGGTCAGATTTTCCATGGAAAGAAAATGTTTTTGTTTTGCTAATAATGTTTGTGTCACTTGATGAATCTTCACAAAACGGTCCCAAAAATAGCTTTATTCACCTCAGCTCCATCCCGAAAAGCAGAGGGCCAGAAAAACTGTGGTCCTAAATATGCTTTCACAATTAAATTTCTCATAAGAATTTTAGACAGCCTAACAGGGAAAATAGCTGAAAAGAATCACACTTAATTTGTCAGAGGGCTACATCTTTAGTAAGAAAACATGTTTTTGGTAATCCATTAAGGGTTTCTTGAGAAATTAAAGTTCAGAATCAGTAATGTGTTGACTATTGGTCCCTTGAGAATCACCCGGGAGACCTGTGGGACAATAAACTGAAAAAAGTAGAGCGTTCTGATTGGCCGTGAGGGCTTGTTCCTTTTCAGCAACTTTGGCCCCATGGGACTGAGCTCTCTGACTGGCTGGCCACAACATTGAGAAAAGTGTTATAACATCTGTTAAAGAACAAATGAACTTGGTCCTCATGTCACAAAACAGTAAAAATAAATAAGGTATAAGGGGCAGGACAGGGGTACTCCTTCTTACATCCTGGCCCTTAAGTGGACATCCTGGAGTGACTGCCCTGTGGTCACATTATAAAAATAAAAAATATTTTGGGAGCTGTTTCAGCGGTACTCATGTGGGACCCTGCAAGGCTGCCCTTGAGGTCCTGTGAGACTCTGGTGGCACACAGCATGGCACTCCCTTGTGAACATGTGGGAGTATCATGGGACCAAAAGAAAAATCAAAACAAATTTGTGATCTCAGAATTTTGCAATCCTGACATCGGGTGGCCTTTATGAGGGCCCTATGGGGTCCAGCTTTTACACCAGTATATGATAGCTCTCCTTCCAACACTTTGCATTCCTAGCTCACATCACATTCCAGCCCAGGCTTCCGTACTACCTTTCTGGTACATCATGTTTGAGTAGTCCTTTTGCTTTTTAAACCCTTGTCCCATCATGTCCTGATGGTGTTGTTGTATTCTCTCTCTTCCAGATCCCATGGCCATTCTGACATTTTTACCTGCCTTCTGAACTTTTCACTTTCTTAGCTCCCTCCCGTACTCCATTCCTGGCTTACTTGTGTCCTGACTTCTGTTTGCTGGTTGCCCTGTTGTCCCAGGTCTTTAAAACCCAAGTCCCAGTTGTGTCTTCCTTCATTCCTTCCTTCATGTGCTTCTTCCCAGACCCTCATGTTATTTCAGCCTTGTGAGCCAAGAGTTCAGAAGCTCACAAATGACCTTACAACTGAGTCTGCCCTTTTTTAACCTTCTACCAGGCTTGCCTTTTTATTTCTGTTTCTTTTATTTGTGTCTGTTGCCTTTCTCTTTTTTATCCTACCTCCTTGTTTGTGTGTTTTCCTTGTTCCTTTTTATGATGGCACACCCCAACCTCTTTTGTATATGCAGTTTATTTTCTTGTATTCTATGTTCCTGTTCTGACTGCATATTTCTGCCCTGCCCTAGTTTGTGTGCAGATTTCCAGCATTTATAGCTTTACATATTGCAGTCCTGTCCCTGACCTTTATTTTAGTCCAGCTTTGTCTAGTTTTGCTGAAGTTAACTTGGAATATTGCTAGCCTTATTTCAAAACTTTACTGATAATGTGGCTTGAGTTAATTAAATAGTTTCATGTCATTTTGTTTCTACTAAACTTGAAAATGTGTCCATCTATATTTAAATGAATCTACCTTCTTTACATCAGCAATCCCTTCCAAATCCGGTACAGTGGAGGGTGATTTGATAATATGGGTTGCTATCTCACTGAAATGCAATGTCAGGTGTCTTCCAATCAAGTCATCAAGTGTAGAAACCTAAGATGTGGCCAAAGTTTTAATACTTATATTTATATTTTATAATAACAATTTTGATTACAAGAATATGGATAACGTATCACCATTGTTTATTATATACTTTCCTTTAAAATTGACCCAATGTGAATTAATAATCAGGTGTACTTTTTGGAGTTTGTGATGCCAGGATTGGTGGTCATTTTCTCCTAGTTATACCTCATTTGAGGAGTTTTACAGTTGGTAGCTGTTAGATTTGGACAAGGCTGGAAAATATTGGTTGTGGGAGAAGCAATTTCAGGAGATTGATGAACAGAACTTTTTCTGAGGACACTATATTGATGATATTCTCATAACTTAGCAGAGGACTCACAAACTACACTACAGAAATATATTAACTGAACACCAAAAGATGGGGCATATCAATCACTTTCACAATCTCTAAACATGTTGACTGCCTGGACTTCACAATCTACACTGAAGATAATTACATCAATAGTAAGATTCACTGAAAAGAGACCACCTCCTTTCAATTTTGCATGCCAATATTTGTCATCTAGGAATACCATACACAATACCCCTAGAGTCATGTTTCTGTGGACTAAATTAAATGCAATAAGGACACTATCTATCAGGAAAAAATATAGAACTACTAGCTGGCAGACGTCAAAGTGGTTTCTAATATGGAATGATCCACGCTGATTTAGGAAATAAAAACAATGCCTACATGACAAAAGAACCAATTTGTTTCATCACCAAATGCAACAATGGCCATCACTACATCTGGAAAATACTACAAAAGCATTGGTATGTACTCAGTTATAACACATCTATCCGTATTTACTTCATGAAAGCATGCAATCTAAAGCAACTGATCATAATTCAAGGATCAATACAAACAACATGCAACATTCTTGGACAATCCAAAAGGCTTTATTTCATGCTATACTTATTCAAACGGCTGACTCAGAAAGAACAAAACTAAAGAAATAACGTGCTGTAGTGGATAGAAACATTTAATACTGTCATGATTTTTATTGCTGAAATATAGACTCTGCACAGTGAGGCATTGTAATTCCCAGCCCAGTATTTGTGCTTTGACTCTTAACACATGTAGAAGTTGACTAATCCCTAATTAGCTTCTTTATCTTCCTTACATGGCCATGCTGTATGGTGTAGAAAATACATCAATGCCATAAAAAGCTAAAACATCACCTGTATACTGCAGGACTTATAGTGCGATCCACTAGTGTGACATAGGAAAACATGGTTTCAGACCTATCATTACAGACTGACAGCAGCTGTGTAAAATCTGCAATACAATCTGTTAAAATAAACCATTTAGCAAATACAAATCTCCCTTTTAAATATCAGTAAGTCATCCTATTCAAACTTTCTAGTCCCAAGGTAGGATGCATAGTATTTAAAAGCGGGGCATTCAGAAAATTAATGTTAGCATGTTTCCTCAGTGACAAGGTCCTAAAAGATACTTTCACTGTGGCAGGCCCAGTTGTCATATGTAGAACCCCAGAATGCAGATTAGACTACCAATACTCTTAATTCAGGAAAGGGAGCAGCTAAAATACTAATTAAACCACTTTTTAACAGTTAATAAAAAATCTAGTTCAATGGTGAAATGTATTTTTAATAAGTATTAAGGAAACACCCTTTATATACCTGAGTTCTCATGTGGCTAATTTGTATTAGTTCTACAACTACTCCCAGCCAGTGATCAACCTTGAATGAGGTATGAAAGAGGTATGAAATTCCACCCAGCAGCAAGCAATAGGTGGTCATGGATGGGCAGAGATAAAATAGAATGTCAAGATAATTTTTGTGATCACCTGGTTGCTGAAGAATCCTTTGTTTCCTACGAAATTTCCGTCTATCAGTTTGCTATAGGTACAGTGCCTGCTTCAAACTGGATTTTAGTGCAAGAGGACACTAGGATAACCATAGTAATTCACCAATTACCCATCATCAGAGCACACATTTAGAGGGGCAAAAAACCTTAGACATGTTGAATTTGCCTTGACCCATTACATTTTTGGGCTTGTTTGCACTAAGGCAAACAGGAGCAACAAGTAGGTGAGGGCCTGGGAATCTGTATTCAATTGATCTGAGAGGAACTAGGAGTGGCTTAGGGTATCCCCCAGTTGCAGGGTGGCGAATCACACAAAGCTGGACCCTCACCTAGCCTTTCTCAGAACATTTCTGGGCTTGTGAAAGGAATAGACCCGCTGCACTTGGCATCTGTGATGTATGGCAAGGACCTGAGGAGGTTGGACCCCATCACCTCGCAAAATCCAAGAACAGAAATATTTTCAAGGACCATGAGGCTAATTCCCTGGGTTGTTTCAGGAGCTAAAGAGGACTTTCCTGTGAAGAAATTCAGCTGACTAGTAGCAGCTAGACCTGGACTGGACTTTGCTGGTGTCCACTGCCTGCCACCGGAGCATCACTTTTTTTGATGGTTCGGTGGTGGAGTTTGCTGACCCATATTTACAAGATCACGCAAAGCCACCTTGTGTGGCTTTTCATGCCTTGTAACTAAGGCCCCCTTTCACACATTACTCTAGTGAAAGGGGCATTCTATGGGTGTTTCTGCGGGTGTTCCTAAGCAACATCCAAGGATTTTGATGCATTTCCAGAAGGGTGAAGGGTAGCACAGCCAACAATTTTGAAGGGCTGTTCAACCTGATTGTCAGAGAGCACCTGCTTTGTTGTTGTTTTTTCAGGGCTACACCAACACCTGTAAGAGTGTGACCTCTCTTACCCGAGGGAGCTTGCAAAGGAGGCAGACCTCTAGGTCAGTACCAGAGGTTATGAAAAGGCATTTGAGGGTGTTCCTGAAGGGAGAGGTCTAAGTATTTCCCAACCAGGTAAGTTGGGAAAGGCTTGCAGTGTCCCAAGTAGGTCCCACTGTAGTGGAATGCATAAGGGATCCCATGTCTCGTCTCGGAGGAGAGGGAATTGAGGTGGGCTGAGTCCCAGGGTGCCCGAGATCCAGGCCCAGAGCCTGGAGGATTCCATGAGTGAATGTCAGGAGGGCAGCCTAGCCTGTACCATAGGGCCATCTTCTGGGAGGGACCCCATAATGTCAGGAGTATGTGGGCCAGCGACTGATGTTACCATTCCATCAGTCCTGGAGTCTGGTCATCTCACTCCATACTGGAGGAGGTGGGAGACCAGACAGAAGCTTGAGATGGATTTGTGCCCCCCCCAATGGAGAACAGGGAGGGTCAGAGTTCAACTCTGAAGTAAGAGCCCCCAGGAATGAACCTGGTGATACAATTCCTGGGCTGGGGGGATCCAGGCTCTACCAGGTAGGCAGAGGTCAGGAGACCAGTGCCAGCCAGACTGTAACACAGACTTTAGGGAAAGAGTTTCCCTTGTGTGGGGTTGGTGTGCTCCGCAGGAAGACCAGGCTTGTCAGGCAGTCACTCCTCACGCCTGTCACTTTTAAATGCCAAGTCGAAGTGACAGTAAAATTGCATACTCAGGCCTTGCAATGGCAGGCCTGAGACATGGTTAAGCAGCTACTTATGTGGGTGGCACAACCACTGGTAGCAATCAATTTACAGGCTCTGGGCACATGTAGTTCACTTTACTAGGGACTTACAATTAAATACAATTTGCCAATTGGAAATGAGCCAATGTTACCATGTTTCAGGGAGATAATATGCACTTTAGCACTGATTAACAGTGGTACAGTGCACAGTGTCCTAAAAGCAGCAAAAACAGTGTCAGAAAGGAGGAGAGAGGCAGGCAAAAAGTTGGGGGATGACCACCCTAAAGCTGTCAGGTCTAACATGAGTAATGTTTTGATAACTGCTTGTGTAGCAGGGTATCCTGGCATGTTGTGTTTTGTCTTATTATGTTGTGCACAATACAGTTTATTTTTATATAACTTGTGTTTCTTTTTTGCTGTAAGTAGTGTGTCACGTGTGTTGTGTGTGTTATGCAACCGCTTTACACATTGTCTCGGGGATAGGCCTGGTTGCTCGTGCCAAGCTACCAAGTAACTCCCTTGCCCTGACTAGAGTGGGTGGGAGCATACCCTCAGCAACCAGAAACCCCATTTCTAACATGAAGGGAAAAGGTTCAATTTAAAGAAGGTAGACTTCATTTGTGACATGTAATTGCAATTCTGTGAAGCGCTTGCAATATACATTGTCTGAACCTTATCTTAATTTTTATAATTTTCTTTTTTAAACATATTTTTATTGGTATTTTGACACAAACACATAAAACCAAATATAAACCACTTGGGACCAACAGTGCAGTTGTAGTACATACCCTAATTATAGGGGTTACCCACATTATGTGTCAGCGGTTGTTAGTGAGTTGGCACCTTCAGGAGGATGCTTCCCGCCCCAACCCTACCACCCCTCCACCACCCACCTGCATCCGTTCACCCCATTGTTCCCCGTTTTTAAAGTACTGTAGCTTCCGTGTGCCTGGCATGAACCTAAGATACTTACACCTTATACCAGGTCCAGTTATCCCTTATTAGTGAAATGTAGACAGTGTCTAGAAGCCAGGCTCTCTAGGGGTAGTGTGGATGAGCAGCCAAGTTCTAACTAGGAGGCATGCAAAACTCATGCAATACTACTGTAGTCAAATGAACAAAAATACTCAGTGTTATAAAAATAAAGGTACTTTACTTTGGAGACACAAATCCCAAAAATACCATACAGACTATACTCCCTTAGCAGGTAAGAAATATACAAATGATATACACTATTTGCAGAAAAAGCTGTAAAAACAGTTAGAAAACCGTGTGTTGTGTAGCCATTTTAGTTATAGTGTTATACACATTATTTTAACAAACTAGGCCTGCCACTGTGCACTGTAACCTAAACATATTTTATTCAGCTTTGTTTTTAATATATTAACAATAGCCACATTTGCGGTCTCGTTTTATTTTCTCTATCTAGCTGTTCTTTGCCTAGGTCAGCACTTAATTCTTAAACAAAATATTTCTTTCACTCCTTGCTTTTTTCAAGGCTGTAGTGAGATAGGTTGTCAGCAAAAGTAGTACGCTTTGCATCCAATGTTCACAGAAACATAGTTACTCTTATGTGGGGATCCTTTCTTGGAACATCAGCTGTTTTATTATAAAAACACTACTTTGACCCATGTACATTAGAGAGAGATTGCAGCCAGATGACCATGACTGTATGCTGATTGCTGAGTATTTTGCTGCAGCTGCTTATATAGACTACAGGCCTCTTGCTCGGGTACGATGGATGATGTCTTGCCAGGGGAACCTGAAGGGCAGAACTAGAGCTTAACATGCTGTGCTCTAACATAGCCTAAATAGGAACTATTCTTCAAAACCGTAGTGAAAACATGGTAGTGTTATTTTTGTGTTTTACTCTCCTTGTCACAATTTTAATCCTGTAATGCTTTATCATCCTAGTTATTGCAATACATGCTTAATTATCTAAGATGCAGTTGCTTCAATAAAACCTTATTGAACCCTACTCTGCCTCTGATTGTCTTTGCAAACTTGAGACTAATGTAACTGAGAGAAAGAGAGAAGATCTGAGTGACCACGATTTCCCTGAGGAGTCATTTGTGTCATGCACCGGGTTGCCCAATCATATCTGCACTTGGGTGGAGATGAGACACTGCTAATTAGCCAGAACAAAACCTAGATTAGGCCAACAGGCGCCACATGGTGCGGTATATGACTCAGTCCCCCGCAGAATATGTGATTCTGCCACCCAAATCCAGTAATCTTATAAGGATAATGAGAACCTACATGACATGGCGCCGCCAATGTTTGGTCAGGCTCTAATTTTCAGGTCCTCCTGAGTATCTCTGTCTCACTATTTGCAAGAACACCTCAGTAGTATTTACAGATATGTCCGTGGTATTGAAGATTTTCCTTCCCAGCTAAATAGGAAGTAAACTAACTGCTTCTGGATACCTTGCAGACATCAATGGCACCTTTTTGGACTCATTTGCCTCTTCTAAACCTGAACTGCCAAAAACAAGTAAGTTGATAAATTGGCTTAAAACCAGTTACCTTATTTTTCCATGGAACTATCTGTGGCTTTCCTTGACTATATTAGATTTCCTCCTTTGGATTGGCTTTGTTATTACTTTCTTTCTACTGATACATAGTCATTACCTTCCTGAAAGATCAATAGTTGATCTGGTGGCTGAGGTCCTAAAACCCCATTTTTCTTGTCACAAGGTCGGCAGAGACTTGTCTTTTGTGAACATTTCTGCTATACCATTTCCAGATGGAATTGTTTGCAATAAAGTCAGATTGGATATATACGGCCGGACGGGGTCATTCAAATACCATACGCATTTAAACTTTCTATGAATGATGTAATAATACCCAGAGTTGTTTCTGATGACTGAGATGTGAAAACTGTTGATTCTATGATGAATGAGTTGCAGTATTTTACGATATTTGAAAGTTAGGATGTGTATCAATCCAAAGAGTATTATAGTGACATGTTTTGCTATAATTATTATGGACACCATTTCATTCACAGACCAAGTACCCCAAAGACTATTTATAATAACACACAATGGGAACATTGTCCAACTCCTCCACAAGGGAGTTCTAAAACATATTCTGGAAAATGCACATATTTTTCTGGGCACAATGTTAAAAATGCTGAGTCATATTATTTAAAATTGGCATTTAGAGAAAATATACATATTGTTGACATACACAAAATTCATTTATTTAGACTCCTTTGTTTCCCGGTTGGCTATAGAAGGCTAAGAATATTCGTTACAGTTGATTGACTTAAAAAGTGTTGGGAAACAAAAAATTGGCAAATAAGGGGAAGCTGTGTTTAGAGCATGCTTGATAACTGTTCAAATAATATTTTTAAATGAAACTGTAGGACAGACAAGTTGTTTAGGCTTGGCAAAAATTAAGGATTTGAATGCATTCAGTATTCCTGCCTCAGGAAAATGTTACAAATAGCAAAGGTATATAAATGCAACAGAAGATCAGCTCGACGAATGGGTCCAAAATGGTATGTTTAATGCTTCATTTTAACATCCTGGCGGGTGGGTATTGTGGCTAATAGATGCCAATGAGTGACATAACTGTCTTGTAAATTTCATGGGGGATTTAGAACAAGTAGGCCTGACCCTGTCTATGTGTCATCTGAACATGCAGGTATAAAAACAACATAGAGTGTAGGGAAACTATGTCAGCAAAGGTTGAGGAGTTCCTCCCTAGATGTTCTTATAGAACACATCAGTCTCCTGTCCAATAACATTGACTAACAGCATTTCCTTTTAGGCCCCAGAAGACAACGCAGAAAGCGCTTCTCATCTGCAGTCTATAATGACATTTGCAAGCTTTCCCAACAAGAAGCTGCTGCCCGGTTAAGGAAAATAGATCAGGAAAACCTACAGAAGGCATTAGCTGTTGTAGATAATGGGATTAATACCCTGCCTGACCGAAAATACACCTTAAACAACATTGTTTCTTCTGCAATAAACATAATACAAAGTGGCATGTCATCTTTACACCATGGACAGAATCAGCTAAGATCCATTACGCAGTTAGGTTAGACAATACAAACACTGAAGGCAGGTCGCGTTCCCTGCAACACGTTAGTGTAAGGGATATATTGTCTACATTTAATTGAAGGTGACAACATCTAATGGCTGAAAAAGAAGTGACTTATGTCAGGTTAAATATTGATAAATTAGAGAAGTTGCCTTTTACTATGGCTTAAATACCATCTGCTGAGTGGTTAATACACTGGATCATTAATCTGCCTATTTCAACACTTCAATTCCTGTCTTGCTTAAAACACATTCCAGTGGGCCTATATGAAAGGCTAGAAGATAGTTACATCCATGAGGTGTGGGAGCTACCCTTCTTGTACAAATGTCTCAGTGGCATGACAGAGGTCTTTCTTAGCGGTAGTGCATGCAAGACTTCTGTCAGCCTTTCGATGGGTTGTAAACAGCTGTCCTTGCACGGCGCATGTAAAGATTCAACATCAAACTTGGTTTGTTATCTGAAGGGAGTCCCAGTCCCCTTGATTAGACTTGCACTCCAGGTGCTCTCAAATTACATCTATGTCCTCCTCAATAGTGAGAGCTATTGTGGGATGCGAGCTAGAATTGTTAATGTAATTTCAGTCTCTAATATTGTTACATGCTGCGGGAACGTACTTTTCCCTCGTACAAGACAGAGGGAAGTAGCTGAGATCCTGCCCCATATCACTACTTCAAATGTGAATTTGGGGACTTTATCGCAAACAATCCCATAAGGAATCAGTATCGCGGAAATATTCATGAAAGACAAGTCTATGCGGGCCTTATGAGAAAAAAATTGTGTTTTAGGACCTCATCCACCAGTTCAACTGTTGATCTTTCAGGAAGACAGTGACCATGTATTAATAGAAAGAATGTCATGACAAAGCCAGTCCAAAGGAAGAAAGCCAACATAGTCAAAGAAAGACAGTGACACGTTCATTTATGTCAAAAGTTGTTTCTGCCGTCTCCACACCAGGACCTTCAAGATCTGGAACATGCATTTGAGTTCCAAACAGGCACCCATATGAATTACAACCCCCCAGGAAACTTCTAGACATAGCATTAAGTGCTCTCTGGACATACAGGTGATTAAGCCAACTACGACCTATACTTAATACTCTGGTGGTAAAGGACTGCTTTAAATCACAGTTTCATCGCTCCACAACACTATTTCCCTCCGGATGCAATAGAGACGAGTAACGGAGTTGGACCCCTAATGAAGCCATGGCGTCCCTGATTACTCTTGAGACAAATGCAGGGCCCTGGTCCCAGTTGAAAGCCGCAAGTGCAAATGTGCCCATAAAGACATGCAAATCTTTAATAACAGTCTGAGCGTCAGCTGAACATTTTGGCCACATGCATAGAAATCTGGAATAAGAGTCAACAGCTACTAAAATGTATTTGTGTGCATTATCCAGTGTTAGGGGACCACAATGGTCCATGTGCACACATTGTAATCGTTTGTTGGAAATTTGGATGGGTGTCTGCGGTGGGCGTTTGACGGTGGAATCCTTAATTTGTTGTCAGATGTCACAACAAAGGAAATACTGCTTGGTCTGGTTGTATGGACCTGGCGACCAATAACATGCTTGCAATAATGATATTGTAGCCGCCACATCAGCATTGGCAGATGCAACCCCCTCATGCGCTGCTTTAATCAACTCTGGTCTTATGTCGTTATTACTCGAACTTCCACGTCTGGTATTTATATTTCATCAAGTAAGCCAGCCTCCCATTCGGTAGGAATATTTTGCAGGAAATGCTTTTGGATAGGGCGTGCCTTCAGCCATAGCTTTCACAGCAGCCAATAAGTAATTTTGCGGTTTCGTTCCTGAACGAGTTACTGCAGCAACAGCAGCCGCTGCTACTGCTGATTTGGCTGCTTCATCAGTCAGTGTATTTCCAGCAATGTGTATTCCTACAGGCTGGTGTCCAAGTGTATATACAACATGAACATTTGCTAGCGTTTCCTTCAGATCTGCTACTTTTCCCCAAAGAAGTATGTGATGGTGTTGGCTTTAGAATATTTGAAACCATTCTAGTGCCAGTAATGCAAGTATTCATTGAAGGACTGGAAAGAGTCAAATGAATCACAGACATTCAGTGTTAGCTGTGCAATATCCGTGTGTTCCAGTGCCATCACCAGAGCCTGTGAATGCATGCTGGAGACAACATTTATTATCCTCCATGTAGCCACTTATGACTGCGCAAGCAGTGGAGTATTGATGTTTTTGTGCCTATTGCATGTTGTGCTGATCCATCGGTGTACCTGACTCTTTTACATTGATCAATATTGATCAAATTGTGTTTGCCGGAACTGGGTATTCCAGTTCATATTGCAAAAATTCTTGAGTTTGTAATTTTGGAAAATGTAATAAACATCAGTGGCTGTCAAAGACGTTGCCCATTGAATCCAACTTGGATGTTATGCTTTAGCGTTTGGAACACTGGCTTTGGTAACAGCCTCCAGGGCTGGAGTTGGAGATATGACAATAATACATTTCCCCTGGGCAAGTCGTCTTTCTATAATGACAGCCATCTGAACAGAAGTGAGAATTTTCTCAGTTGTAGCAAAGTGTTGTTCTGCTGCTGAATACAAAAGTGAAATATATGCTATTAGGACTGATTCACCCTCATTGAAAGTTGCATAGGTGAAACCAATGGCACCAGCATTTACTATGATGACCAGATGTTTTTTGTTGTCCCTTGTGTGTAAGTGTTGTGCTGAAAGCATGTCTGTTTTCAAAGCTTTGAGAATGTGTGTGTGTTCAACTGTCCCAAATTTACTGGAAAAGTCAGGATGTATTAGGTCGAATAAAGGTTTTATGCGTGATGCATGATTGGAATGTAAGTTCTGCCAAAATTTAGGAAACCCATTAGGGACTGGAGTTTTTTAATTGTATTTGGAGGTTGTAACTGTGCGCATTTCTCCAAGAATTGTGGCGCTAGGCTCTTTACTTCACTTGATAGCTCGTATCCCAAAAACAGGACGCAAGGGAAAGCTATTTTTTTTTTTTTTATTGAAATTATAGCCAAATTTGGGAAATCCTACAACAATGTGGGCTTCCCGTCTTAGATGTTTCAGTAATTCATCATCCGTGAGATAGATATTATCTACATAGTACAATGCTTCAGGGTCAATGTCGTGCAATATTGAAGTCAAGTGATCCGCGAACAGACCTGGACTGTTCTTGTACCCCTGGGGTAAACAACAGAATTTTTTCTGGGAACCTAGTGCACTGAAACTTGTGAAGTCTCTACTCTCAGGTGCTATATTTTGGCAGAAGAAACCACTTGAAATATCCAGTATTGTTTTGTATTTTTTGTGCACTATGTTATTCAGGAGTGCTGTGCTGTGTGAGTTTTGTATAGCATATGGGCGTGTATGACGGTTTAAGTGTCTGTAGTCTAAGACTATTCTGTACGAATGGTCCGGTTTAGCTACCGGGAATACACGGGGTTTGGTTACACCCTGGTACTCTAGTTGTGTGAGGATTTTCCTCACGGGTGCTTTAGCATCATGTTTTATTGGATACTGGGCTTGTGGTATATTTTTAATAGGGATACATGATAGGTGGACTCTTTATCCCATCCTATGTGGTTGCAATATAACGAGGTTGCCTGTGCCAGTTCCCAATGGCTTACGATTTTCGCGAGCTCATCGGGAACAAGGGACGAGAAAGAAGGTTTGATGACATCTTCCCCATATGGGGCAAGTACGGACAAATTCAGGTGGCCAATCTCTTTCGGCCAGTAGAATATCACATATATTTATGACGCAGTCCCTAAATATTATGTTGATTGTGCTTTCAATGTCTCCTTCTAACTGTAATGTTACTTTGTACACTCTATCAGCCATGGAGACACGCATGTCTGCAGTTTCAACTTGTAAGAAATCATCAGCTGCTTTCACCTCCAGATGCTCTAGAAGATTCCTGCAAACTATTGTGACCTCTGCCGCGTTAATAGCACTAATGCCCACTTCTTATTCTTCAATAGAGCCCTCCTATTGAGTGGCATGACAAACTGCAACTGCTGCCACTTTTTTCTTTCTGAATTGGGGGTTTTGTTGGGGAAGTTTCTCTTCTTTTTTAACTGAAACTTCTGTTGAGCGTTGTGATTCCTGTCTCGGTTTCATGTACTCAGTTCTTCGCTTTGACTGCCCATCTCTCTCACTGCATTTTTCCCATGATTCCTGAAAGGTACAAGATTGGTGTGCATCAGTATGTTGATATCTGTCAGGCGTTTTTATATTACCTCTATTTTTTAGATTATGTCTATTCTGTGGGGTCTCCATAGGCGGAAATTCTCCCCTTTCTTTTTTAGGTGTTTGTTGTTTTTTATCCCAGAGTTTCATAGTACCCTCAGGAGCTTGCTTGGTAAGATCTTTATTATATTTACCTTGTAGCTGTGGTTTCGGGGGTCTGGCTCCCAGACTATCTTGACCAATGCTTGAGTAGGCCTCCGTGATTATCTTTGGCAGCTCACTTCCTTAATCCTGTGGAGGAACATCCTGGAGCCGCATTCGCACTGCTAGTGCAACTGCTTCCCCTTTAAGGTTAATTAATATATTCGAGGCTAATGTGGCAAACTTGCCCATTAGTTGCATCCCCAGGTCTAGGGCTGGGACAGCCCTGTATTCATCTTGGTAAATTGGCAAGTGTTGGTATACCGTGTGCGGTAGTGTAGAGTGTGGCAAATACCGTTCCCCAAGTGTTGCAGTTATCTATTGTGGGAACCATACCAAATGGCAAGCATATAATTACTATTCTATGTTTATCCTGAGGTCCTGTATGTAGAAATACTGCTTTCAGTGCATTTATTTTTTGAGCTAACCAAAACAGAATTTCTTCTCGTTTGGCGGGTACTTTACCCATAATTGAATGTACAGTCGCCGGATTAATGCTTTGTTTTACTGCATGTGGTTGCGCCGGAGCAGCACATGCTGGGTTTGCATTTAATGTTTGCATTTTACAAACTATACTAACTGTCTGTATATTGCCGTCAGATCAGCATATAAGTGATGGACTTCAGCTGTCGTTAGGTTCGCTGAAGCAGGGTGAAGTGTATATGTGGCCAATAAAGGCCAGGTAGGACCATCATTACTTAGAGGATCTGATCTAACATGTAAAATTGTATGGGGTGGGGCACCATCAAGCCAATTATTATGTTCTTGATATGATAGAGGTACTTCTAGATGTGCATATGCTCTGTATTGTGCATGTATTTATTCAGATGTATAGTGATGAAATGTATTTGTGTTCCCATCAGCTGCTGGAAATGTGACCCAAGAATGAAAAATGTCTGTTCTATAGGCTTGATGAGCCTCAACAACAAATTTAAATGGACCCCCCTGGGCCGTTAGGCCATGTGCCTATGGATGTGCAATAAGGGGTGGTTGCATATTAACTGCAATTGCTACCTGTTGTGGATTCGCCATAACGAATAGAACATTTTGTTCAGAAATAAGCACACCAAATGGGGATTATCCTTTTAATGGTTAAGCTTGAACAACCAACAGAATTAGTTGGGTACTCTCTACATAGCTGAAGTGGAAAATCCTCAATACCACAGACGTCTTCGTTATAGTACTGAGGGTTCTTTGTATGTAGTGAGACAGTGATACTCAGGAGGACCCGGAAATTAGAGCCTGACCAAACGTTGGCTGTGCCATGTTGTGTAGGCTCGCATTATTCTGATGAGACTACTGGATTTGGGTGGCAGAATCACTTGCACTGTGGGGGACTGAGTCTGAACCCACTACAGGTGACACCTGTCGCCTAATCCGGGTTTTGCTCCGGCTAACTAGCAGTGCCTCATCTCCACCCAAGAGCAGGGATGATTGAGCAGCCGAGCACATGACACAATTGATTCCTCAGAGAAATTGTGGTCACTCAGATCGCATCCGTTTCTCTCATTTGTATTAGTCTCACACATGCAAGGACAATCAGAGACAATATATATTTCAATAAGGTTTTAGTGAAGCAACTGCATCTGAGATAATAAAGCATGTAATGCAATAACAAGGACGATGAAGCACGACAGGATTAAAATTGTGACAAGGAGAGTAAAGCATAACAAAATGCTGCCATATTGTCACTAGAATCATTAAAATAATTCCTACCTAGGCTATGTTACAGCACAGCATGTTGAGCTCTAGTTCTGCCCTCCGTGTTCCCCTGGGAAGACATCATCCCTCATATCTGAACAAGAGGCCTGTAGTCTACATAAGCAGCAGTAGCAAAGCACTCTGCAATCAGCATACAGACATGGTCATCTGCTTGGAATCTCCCTCTAATGTACATGAGTCAAAGTAGTGTTTTTGTAATAAAATAGCTGATGTGCCAAGAAAGGATCCCTACGTAAGAGTGTGTATCTTTCTATTAACACTAGAGACAAAGCGTACCACTTTCGCTGGCAACCTATCTTCCTACAGCCTTGAGAAAAGCACAGAGTGAAAGAAATGTCTTGTTTACGAATGCAGTGCTGACCTAGCTCAAATAACAGCTAGATAGAGAGAAATAAAACAAGACTGCAAATGTGGCTATTATTAAAATAATAAACAAAGTTGAATAAAATATATCTAGGTTAAAATGCACAGCGGCAGGCCTAGTTTTCTAAAATAATGTGAATGAAGCTATAAATAAAATGGCTACCCAACAGATGAATGCAGTTTGGTTTGTGTGGCTGGATTCCCCCAACAAGCCTATGCACACGCAAAACTCGCGGTTATCAGAAAATGGCGCTGCCCGGGACCAGGAGGGACCTGGTGGATTCTACTCTGGAGGGGGGAGTCAGAAGGGGCTCTCAGCAACTCAGAGAGCCCTCAGAAAGCAAGACAGCATGCACAGGAGTCCCACAGCACAAGGACAAAGAAGGTGCAAAAGGAGGCCCATGCAGCAGTACACAAAGGGATCCCATGCCGCCTAAGACCAACTCAGGAAGCTGTGCTTCACAGGAAAGAGTGCTAAGGGGCAGAGCTGCATGGTGCACAGAGAACTTTGTGGAAGGATGCTAACAATCCTTGGCAATTGCAAAACACAAGGTGCACAAGGATACTGTCTTGCGTGGGGAGGCAAGCTCTTACCCCCACCAAAGTTGGACAGTTCGACGTCAGAACCGTTGGGACCATTTCAGTCCACCACCCGTGTTGCTGAATGCATGCACTTTGTCAGGAGAGGGGACTCACACCACTGGTCATCGCTGCAGAGGGGTGCCTGCTGAAGCAGGAGAGTAACTCCTTCACTCCAAGGGAGATTCCTTTGTTCTTCTGGTGCAGGCTGAAGACAGGCAGTCCTCGGAGGATGCACAACCTGGAAACAGTTGCAGTTGCTGGTAGGAGCTGAAGATACAATGTTGCAGAGGTGATCATTGCTTCTTTGTTGTAGTTTCTTGAGCTCCTGGAGGGTCCAGATGCAGTTTATTTTGTAAGAAGGTGAAGCAAAGAATGCAGAGGATTCCTGCTGGAGAACCACCCAAGAGAGAGACCCTAAATAGACCTGAAAGGGGGATTGGTCAGCTAAACAGGTAAGCAGCTATCAGGGGAGGGCTCTGACTTCACCAGCTGGCAGATGCTCCCAGAGTGCCCTGCCAACTTGGAATCCAAGATGCCAAAACCCAGGGACCCTCTGGAGGAGCTCTGAACACCACCCCGGGGGTGGTGATGGGTAAGGGAGTGGTCACTCCCCTTTCCTTAGTCCAGTTTCACACCAGAGCAGGGATTAGGGGTCCGTTAAGCAGTGTAGACTGGATTATGCAAGGAGGGCACCATCTGTGCCCTTCAAAGCATTTCCAGAGGCTTGGGGAGGCTACCCCTCCCAAGCCTGTAACATCGATTTCCAAAGGGAGAGGGTGTAGCATCCCTCTCCCAAAGGCAATCCTTTGTTCTGCCCTCCTGGGCCAGAGCTGCTCAAGCAACAGGAGGGCAGAAACATGTTTGAGAGGTGGCAGTAGCTTCGGCTGCCTGGAAAAAATAAGAAGGCTGGAATGGCAATATTGGGGGTTCTCTAAGGAGCCCTGAGAGTGCATGGAATCACACAACCAATGCTTGACAAAGCATTGGGCTATGATTCCAACATGTTTGATACCAAACATGCCTATGTTCTGAGTTACCATTATGTAGCTGGACATAGGTAGTGACCTATATCCAGCACATGTGTAAAAGTCTGGGAAAATGGCACTAGAGGTCGTGAAAGGCACCTCTGCTAATGCAGGGGTGCCCTCAGGCATGGGTACTCTGCACCCTGCCCTCAGGGCTGAAGGGCCTGCAATAGGGGTGACGTATAAGGGACCTGGGGCCAGATGTAGGTATGTATGAAATTGCGAGTTGCAATTTGCGAGTCCTTCCGACTCGCAAATTGCAACTCGCAATTTGCTATGCAGAACGGTGTCTCAGACACCATCTGCGACTCGCTATGGGGTCGCAAGACCCACCTCATTAATATTAATGAGGTGGGTCGCAATTTGAGACCCTATATAGAGTCAGGGCACTCACGGGGATGGTGGCCTGCTGGGAACAGCAGACCACCATGTCCGTGACTGCTTTTAAATAAAGCATTTTTTTTTTTTCAAAGTGCAACCCGTTTTCTTAAGGGAAAACGAGCTGTACTTTGAAAACAAAAACGAAACCTTTAGTTTCGGTATTTTTCAGGGCAGGTAGTGGTCCATTGGACCACTGCCTGCTCTGAAAAATTATTTCTAATGCCAGACACAAAGGGGAAGGGGTCCCATGGGGACCCCTTCCCGTTTGCGACTGGGTTACCATCCATTTCAAGTGGATGGTAACTGCGAGTCCATTTGCAAATGGAAATGCATCGCATTGCGAGTCGCAAATAGGAAGGGAACACCCCTTCCTATTTGCGAGTCGGAAATGCATTTTGCAAGCCGGTTCCGACTCGCAAAATGCATTTCTAGATTGCAAAGTGGCTTTAGCGACTCACAAACGGCGATTTTCGCCGTTTGCAACTCGCTAATACTTTGCTACATCTGGCCCCTGGTGCAGTGTAAGTGGCAGTGAAAGGGTGCATAAATGGTCCCCTGGAACCCCAATGCTCTGGGTCCTTGGGTACCTGGGCACCACATACTAGGGACTTATAAGGGGGCACCAATATGCCAATTTTGGGTGGAATACTGGGTTACCAGTATGCAGTGACAAAACTTAGAGGAGAGAGAGCATAACTAATGGGGTCCTGATTAGCAGGATCCCAGTAGACACAGTCATACACTCTGACAAACAGGCCAAAAGTGTGGATAACCATGCTAGAAAGAGGTTACCTTTCTACACAACCTTCCTTCCCCCCCAAATGAAAGACAATAAGGCTAACCTTTGCCAGTTGAGACTTTAATGTCTAAATGGTGATAAGTAGAGAGTGGCTCTGCAATAGAGTGGGTATTCCCTTTATCATCCACTATGTGGTCTCTTCCCTGTGGGGAGGTGAACCACCCTGTTTGGTTACTTTTAGTTAGAGAACAGTGAAACTGTGCCCTCTGAGATTCCCTAGGTTTAAGATTATTAAAACATTTTAAAGTGGGGCAGTATGACTGTACTTGGGACCCTATGTCAGGACAGGGTTGCTGTGCTAAGGATTGTAATGCCAGACAGAGATGCTGTCTTAGCAAGGCTAGAGCAGGGCAAAACGTTTGTCCCCATGGCTCTAAGAGAGAATAGGGTTGCTGTCCCTCTTGGGGTACAGCAGGACAGGGTTGCTGTCCTATAGTTTTATAGGTAGTACAGGGGTGCTCCACTAAAGTTTCTTTGGTTGGGCTGGAGGGTTTCTCCAAATCTACTAATACAGGGCAGGGATGCTTTTCTGTGTTAATTTTCCCACAGAGAGGCACTTTTACCTCTGGGAATCCAGATGTGATAGCTGTTGACGTCTTGGGTACAGGTTCCACCCTAAGAGGGGTGTCTCCCACCACAGGAATGGTGTCCTTTGTGGTAAGGTGGGCAGGGGATACTTTGATACCATTTTTACCTGTGGGGTCAGGAGGATCCTGAAGCTTCAGGGCTCCTTCTCTTCTTTGCTTTTTAATCGCATCTGAGATCAAAGGAAGCAATTCCTTGGGTATACCCAGCATGGATGCATGGGTCATAAACTCTACCACAGGCCAAACTGATCCCTTGCGGTCATTTCCTAGGAGACAGTCTATCAGTAAGCTAGGTGACACCGCAGCCTGCTTAGGGCCAGTAACTCCACCCCAACTAAGTTGCACTACAGCGAAGGGGAGAGACTGAGTGGAGGTATTGACGTCAGTAACTTCGTACTTCTGTCCAAGGAGGTGTTATGCAGCTGACACTAGGTTTTCAGTCACTAAAGTGATACTGGCACCTCTGTCCCACCATTTATGTGAATTGACTGCTTGTACGTATCCATGTTAAGGGGACAAGCAGCCATGGTTGCAGTGCCAATGCCACCAGGTGAGACAGAAACTGACTTGAGGGTTTCTACACCTACCCCCATTTCTATGATGGACCCAAAAGTGAACCCAACCACACCTTTACTTTGACTATTGCCAGTAGGCCCACAACTATTACTATTACTACTACTAGGTACCCTAGAAGTGGGTGTAATAGTGGTAGGCTCAGGGGATTTACCTGGACAGGATTTGTCCCCTGGTCTATGGCCTTTACCTCAGCACACATAGCACCTAGGCTTTTTAGTGTGTGCAGAAGAGGAAAAAGAGGAAAAGGTTTTATTCCCACCCCCATAGGAGTTTGTGGACCTGATGAGGAGTCCTTACTTTTGTGTTTGTCCCCATCCTTGTCCTGACATTTGTCACCTTCTTTCTTCTTGTCCTTGCCCCCCACTGTATCAGCTTTCCTGCTCACCCTTGTTCTGACCCATTTGACTTCTTTCTTTCCCATTTTTTGGGTAGAGGTCAGATCTGAATCTACCAAGTATAGGTGTAACAAATCAGGTATACAGTTATTCAAAATATGCTCTCTCACAATCAGATTGTATAAGTCATCATAGTCTGACACTTTGTTGCCATGTAACCATTATTCTAAAACATTAACAGAACAGTCCACCCATGTCTATCCAATTCTATGAGGACTCTTTTCTGGTTTCTCTGAACGTAGTTCTGTATTGTTCAATGGTTAAGCCAAATCCACCCAAGAGTGCAGTTTTCAGAATACTATAGTTGCCTGAGTCTTCTTCTCTGACAGTGAGATGTCTATCCTTTCCTTTGCCAGAAAAGGACAACCACAGAAGGCACCCTCTGAACTTTGCTAGCCCTCTCAAGTGCAGCAAACCACTTGTAAATATCATCCCCCACCTTGTATGGGGGAACAGTTTTGTGCAGATTTCAAGAGTCAGTGGTGTCCTCACTAACTCCATAATTCCTGAAACTGCTGCTGCCACCATGGAAACTAACCCCAGATCTTGCCTTTCCCTTCCCACAGCCAATACCTCCCTATCTAGGGCTAGCTGTTGCTGCTGCAGCCTCAGCCTGGCCTCCTCCAGTCTCATTTTCCAGAGCTCCCTATCTTTGGAGTCATAACATGGAGTTGAACCATGGGATACTTCAGAAACTGAGGTGGTATGGGCATGGGCAGAGATAGATATTTTCCTAGCTTCTGTAACCCAGGTGACCTGACCTCTAGGTGTGAAGGGAGTCCTACCTGAGTGACTACCCCTCCCACTGTCAGCTACACTAGTAGATCTGCTAGGTGGAAGATCTTTGGATGAGCCCTCCCCTGAATCTGAAGGATGATTCCCTGACTCTAAGGGTGTAGAATCTTCTTCCTCCTCCTGGCTACCAGCATGTTCCTGGTCATCCTGAAGAAGGAGGCTCAGAAAAAAATTCTTATTGGAGTCCTTCCCTACATCTGGTTTTCTGTCTGAGCAAAGCCCCTTCAATTCCTTGAAGGTCATGCCCTCATAAGGAGTACCCATGTCCTCAGAGCTAGGCCCAGCAGTAGACATGATGTAAGTGTGTGTTAGTGTAGTGTAAGGAAAACCTACCTAACCTCTAGTCTCTTGAAAAGTAAAGTAAGAGACTAGAAGCCTTTACTACGTATATATGTATAGCTCTAGGTATTGAATATTCTTTCCTGTGGAAAGCACCAGTGACAAAGTGAAAAGACAATTGCAATTTCTTTCATGTGTGTGAGGACTCTGTGACTACAGTGGTATTGCATGAGCCTTGCATGTGTCCTAGTCAGGCCTTGGCTACTTATCCACACTATCCCTAGAGAGCCTGGCGTCTAGACGCTGTCTACATTTCATTAATAAGGGATAAGTGGACCTGGTATAAGCTGTATGTACCTTAGGTACCCACTACAAACCAGGCTAGCCTCCTACAATCAATGGGTGCCCCAATTTCCCTTTCCCTCGCTAGCCTCAGTGTGTCTAGTGGGAGCATTGTATTTTCCTTAGCACGCTGTATAAAGTGGATATGGCCCTCACTCCACCGATGATGGTGCATATAGCCTGGCATCCCGCATATGTGGGTGGTTCTGCTGCCCCATTTTTCCAGTGTCACTGCATTATGGTTATTAGTGACCATTGTAGTAGAAGCAACCCAGGGGGAAGCCTGAAATTACGCAGAAGGGTGTAGAAAGATAATAGCTCCCCATCTCGTACAGATCCCCATTGATTTAACATTGTACTCCATCAGCTGCGATACACCTGCAATGGCCTGGCCTCCCGGGAGTGTGGAGAGTCCGGAGATGGGCATTCCAGGTGGGTAGGGCAAGGCGGTCCTTGTGCATTGTAAGCTGCGTAATCAACAGTTTCACATTATTTGTATTTCCGGCGGGCTTGCAGGGTGTCGCCCTCTAGGGTTTAGCAGGAGCCGAAGCAGTCTATTATCAGACGTTTCTGTTTGTTGCCCCTCTCCATGAAGTGGAGTTCCTATATGCATCCATTGTGCAAGCCTTTGTAGCTGGCTCGTCAAAAAATAAAGTACCATATCAGGCGCTTTAAACCCTCCCTCGTCAGTGGGACACATGAGTTTAGCTAGGGCCACTCTGCGTCTGCCTGGGCCCCAGATTAGTCAATCAATATTGAGTTAGTCTACCAGAATAGGGAGGTAGAAAGAAATATTGGCAGAGTGGCAAAGTAATATGTTAGTCTAGGTAGGACCACCATTTTAATCAGGGCAACCCGGCCGCCACCGATAATGGAAGCTATTTACAAAACAGTGCATCTGATTTAAATTTCTGAATCACTCATCCCACATTACCCTTTAGTAGGTCATCAGGCTTGTGGTATATTTGGACTCTGAGATTGCGACAAGTGGATGCCACCCACAAGAGTCCCTGTGTGTCCTCTACTGGGGGAGTGACCTTCACAGTGGAAAGATATGAGATTTCTGCCAGCTAATGCTCAGTCCTGAGAGGTCTCTGAATTTCTCAAGCAGCTCTATCACACCCTTCAATTCTTGGTCAGCACCATGTAGGAAGAGAACCATATCATCCATATATAGCGTGATCCTGTGTGTTCATCCCTCGATGCTCAGCCCCCTATAGTAGCCGCCCGTCCTCACAACTTGTGCCAGATGCTCTATCGCTATGACAAATACTAGGGGTGATAGGGGACAACCCTGTCTGGTTCCCCTGCCCACTGAATATGGCTCTGATAATGTGCGACCTGTCCGGACACGGGCCGATGGGTTCATATTTAGCAATTTCATCCACCTGAAAAATCCTTGCCGTAATCCCATCTTTTCCATCACGTGGTATAAGTAGTCCAAGCGAAGACTATTGAAGGCTTTCTCTATATCAACCGATATTATCACTGATTTCTTTGATTCTGGGGATTGATGTTGAAGGACAGAAATTAAGTGCCTGATTTTGATGGCTGTGTTAAGACAAGGAATTAATCCGGTCTGCTCCAGATGAATCAGCCTGGTTATATATGGTAGAAGGTGTGTGGCTAGGATCTTACTTAAATTTTATAATCCATGTTCATCATGGATAGTGGACGGTAGGATCGCACATCCTCAGCAGGGTGCCTGGTTTTAGAAGTGGTATGACTATGGCTTTGTATGTTGCGGGGGAGAGTTCCCAGCTTCAGCGCCTTCAAATAAAGTGCGCTAAGTCAAAATGTTAGTGAATCATTACATGCGCTATAAAATTCTTCTGGTAGCCCATCTGCCCCTGTCACCTTTCCCCTAGCCATTGCTTTTAAGGCGGCACTAATATCTAGGGGGGAAATATCACCTCCTATGGCCCGGTGTTCCGCTTCGACTAGCTGTGAAAGTTGTAGTTCATGCAGGCATCATAGTTGTCTGGGAGATGTGTCTGCAGCCGGAAGGGAATATAACAAGGTATAGTATTCAGTAAATCTGGCATTTATCTCCTCTTGCCAGAATAGTGGGACACCATTTGCATCCTCAATCTCCATCACTAGTTTGTTTTGATGGGAAGGGATCGACAGCCATGGTGGAAGAGCTTCCGGTCTGTTCCCTTCTGCATGCATCCGAGGTATATATGTTTTATGATAAAAACATCTTAGTCTTTCGACTGCTACCGCAATCTTTTCCCTAGCCTCCACAAGTAATGGCAACAGCTCCGGACCTCCTGGTCTCTCCCTTTCTAGTGGTCAAAGTCTATCTGTGTTGTCCTCAATTTCTTTCTCAAGTGTCCTCTTAACTGCCACTACGCTGGCCATGTATATACCCCTGATCACCATCTTAAAGGCCTTCCATTTCACTGCACGAGAGGTCACGGTTGCCTCATTGTCCACAAAATGGGTCTGGATGGTCTCTCCAATTGATTGCCAGAAGGCCCCATCTTTCAATGTTTCCACCCTGAGTCGCCAGTCCAGTATTCTAGGGCACCTCTATGCCACGCCATTGTGAGCAGTAATGGATTGTGGTCTGAAATTGTGGCAGAGGTATTCCGTGGCATGGGCAGTGCTGTTGACTTCTGGGGATGCTGAAAAAGTATCCAATTTGACATGGAGGTCATGTAGTCTCAAATATAATGAGTAATCCCGTTCCATGGGATGGAGATGTCTCCATGAACTATGAGGCTCCAATGTTGTTGCTAATCCATGAATTCTTTGGTTGATCGGTGTTCAGGGGAGCATGGCAGTGGGGGGGTGATCCGCCGAGCTCTGTCTTAGAAACAATTGAAGTCCACTCCTATAATAGTTCCTTGTCTTAACTGAAGCACTTTTGTGCTTGAAAAAAGGATCTCTGATCATGGTTAGGTGTGTAGACCACCTCTATTTGGCGTGTCTCTTCCCTCTAGTCTTTCAGAAACCAATATGTAGAAGCCCTCCAGGTCTATTGTTTCATTTGTTTTTTTAAAAGGGGACCCCTGGCCGAATCCATATTAGGATCCCTCTGGCAAATGCTGAGTATGTGGTAGTATACACCTGTCCACGCCATCTCTTGGCGATTGCCTTGGCCTCTGGACCTATGAGGTGTGTTTCCTGGATAACTGCTATATGTATACCTTGTTGTTAAGTTGGGAGTAGACTTTGTAATGTTTAGCCATACTGTTAAATCCCCGGATGTTCCACGTCAGGAAATTGTAAGTTGGGAGGACGCCATGTGTTATTCTTGACGGAGAAGTGTATGTCCCTCCACCTTTGTGATCTGGCTCTGGAAGTTTCAGGTGCGTCACTTATGCACATGCACATGTACAGTAATGTTTGAGCAGATGCAACTCTATTGTTCAAACGTGTAACTAACGAAACAGGTAACCAAATATCCCATCTCCCCTTCCCCAGGACCGGTATCACAATCATCCCCATCCAAAATTTCCTATAACATTTATAACAGTCAGATAGGGTGATCTGTACAAGGAACTCTGGAGCAGACTCCACTGAGCATGCCCCATGCCATCCGACTCATCAGGATAGTTCTATGTTCCCCAGCCGTTGTGACGATTTACCTCGTGCAGCCCCAGAGCTGACTGTGCCACCCAAGAGGCACGGTTATCATCCTATTTTTCCCATGGTTGATGTCAGTATAGGGCCCTTTACTCAAGTGTGCAAGGATGACTCTTGTGGATCAACAGCTTTTCCTGTATTATTGGACAGTTCTCTGGCTCTGGAGATGGATTAACCAGCCTATGTGACTCAGAGCTTGTCACCTTTATATTATCTTGTCTGATGTGCCAGGTGTTACTTTTGGTGGTGGGTCAGTTGTGTCCTGGGAGGAGATAGAGGCACTTTCAAACAAAGTGTCCGGTCTGACAAAAAATCTGTGGGATGAGATGTGCCAGGCCCCTCTCTGTTAAGGGACACCACTATCTCTACTGCCTCTTGCATCTCCATTAATGCCTGTGAGTGTGGAGGTGTCACTGCAGCTGTTTTTCATCTATGTTTCCTCCTGCGACCCTCGTGTGGACCTTGATTGGCTCTCAGTTCCTTCACCATGGCAGGGAAGTTTGAGTCCTGCCATTCCCATACCTGTTGGATGGAGGTGAAAAAGAGTACATTATTGTTGTCATTGATCTGGAGCTTGGCCGGGAACAGCATAGCATACTGAACTCCCAAGTCTCTGAGATTTTTTTTGGCCTCAACAAATGATGCTCTTTGCCTCTTAATGTATCTTGTGAAGTCTGGAAAGATCATTGTGCGGTGGCCCTCTATTTTTATCTTGCCCCTCAATCTGGTCTGGGTGGGGACGTGATCTCGGTCTTTGAAGTGGAGCAGCTTAGAGACAACCGGCCGGGGTCTTGTGCCCTACGGCGGGGGCCACGATGGCACCCAACGGGCTTGCTTGATTGCGAAGCAGGGGGAGAGTCCTCCAAGGGTGACTTTGTTGCATATCCGTTGTTCCAGGAATGCAGTCATATTTGTTGCTTTTACCTCTGTTTTTTCTGTTAGACCCACTAGTCGTAAATTGCTTCTTTGTGCTCTGTTTTCTGCATCTTCTGCTTATTTCTCCAGCGTTTTTTATTTATCTTCCATTTTGGCCATGTTAGTACTCAGTTGATGGCAATCTGGGGTAAGTTCTTCCAGGGACCTTTCATTAGCAGTGACTCTGTCCGAGAGCCAATGATGATTGTCCCGCCGGAGGCTTAGGTCGGTGGTGATTGTGTCAATTTTCTGTTCAAGGGCCTCCCTGAATGCCACCATGGCCTGGAGTATACTGTCTATGTTTGTTTCTGAAGGTGTGTACCGGTTCAGAGCTGCCGGTCCAGTGCTTCTACACTTGTCATGCCAGCCCAGTGCAGCACCTCGGTCCGTTCCCTTCCTCTTTTTTATTTTGTCCATATTGAGCAAGGTTTGGAAATTACTGTGTCAATTTGTATGCGGGGTCCATTTAGGAGGAGACTTCGATGATTTGTTTTCTGCACTTCCTGCCAGTTGCACTTGATATGTGGCACTGTAGGAGTGTGGTGTCGAATTTAGCCCCCGTAATGGCTCCTCCCCACCTGTGTTTGCCCTTTAAGCTGCGACTCAGGTTTAGGTCTCACCTCCTTGGTGTCTCTGCTGCTTGGTGTCCATTTGCTCAATGTGTGTTTTCCAGGGGGGGCATCCAGCAGTTTGTGTACTTCTTAGGGGTTCAACTTGGGATCTGCCCCACCTCGTTCTTGTCCCAAACGCCCCAGGGGCCTACCTTCTGTTCACTCTTCTCCCGTCTCTTCTAAAGTCCTGGCTCGTTCCACGAGAACATGAAGTGCTGCCGCGACTCACCACTGGCCTGGCCTAGATGTGGCTGTGCTCCCAAGGCCGGTACTGTGCCTGCTCTGCCCGTCCCCACTCACCAGGAGTTCAGCACTGTTCGTTCCACTGGTGCCTGATAGCCGGCAAGCAGCACTGCCGGGCAGCTCGCCCACTTCAGCCACTCTGGTTCTCCCGCTCCGTCCCTCTTACTGCTCGGTCCTCTCTGTCCACTCCCAGCAGCTCCCTTGTTTATCCGATGCAGGCCCTTGTCTCCAGGCCCCCGATCAGGCTCTCCAATCCACTCCGCCCTCATGTTCACTGGAACATGGTCTGTCGTTCCGTACAATGCTGTTGAGTCGTCATCTCACCCGGCACTCACTTTCATATTCTCCATGTACCACCATTTTGGGTGATGGCCTCAGGATCTGCTCAGTCAGCGCAGGTCCGACGAGGAAGTTCCAGTCAGGTAATCAGTTCCAATGAGACCCACAGTGCAACTGCTCTGGGTACCGGGGCTGGGAGGATTTTAGCCCAGCAAGGGAATCAGGATTCTGGTGGATGTCCACAGGCTACTGGGACCCTACTTCGTGTTACTCCATGGACCCTAGGCAATCCCCACCCCCAATTTATATAATGCTGTATTTTATAGGTAACTCATAGAGACATACCTCAAATTATTATATTTTTTATTTTTAAGCAAAAATATAGTTCTCTTCAGATGGTACTTGTTTCAAACAGGGTTGTAAGAAATTTGGGAGTTAGTTAAATGGGTATTGATTCCTGTCCAAGCAACAATCAGGGTGAAAAACAAAAGCCGCTGAATTCACCTGTCCTTAATCTTGGATGGCTGGGCACAAAAAGCAGACAGGCTTAACTTAGAGCCTATGTGTAAAGTATGTATGCAGCACACAAACAGTAATAAAGTGACAACCAAAGAAATATCCCACACTAATTTAAAACAATAGAGTAAAATGTAATAAAATGACACCAACATGACAAGCATCCAATGACTAGAACTGGAGTTATTCATTTTTACAATTGTTATTAAAAACTCACACCTAAAAGAGCAATGCACAAACCACGGACATCTACTCAGATGAGACCAGGTAAAAGTAAAAAAATATGTCCTTGTATCACTTGTCGGACATGAGAAGTGGATTGGGCCTGATCATCACTCACCTTTGGACTTGAAGTTCACCTGGGTAATGCTGCAGGTATTGTCCTGTGAGGGAGCCACTGGACACAGTCATGCTGAAGATTTCTAAATTTGGACTCAGTCCTTGTTTTTAAATAGCAAATAGGCAAATAGCTATACCCTGCTTGTGATCGACCACTGAACAGGATTTATTGCTGCAGAGAAGAATAAATTGGGAGTTGCTGTGAAGTCAAGTGGACTGGTGATGCAACTTTGGCAAAGAGACAAGCAGGTTAGTCGTGGTCTTTCCTTCTGTACTGAGAACAGTTTTAGACAAAAATAGGTACCTTTAGCACCACCACTGGGTGTCCAAGACAGGGAGGGTCCAGATCAGGTTTCAAGATGGTGAGAGCCTGCTATGTCTCTGTGGTGCTAACAAGGACAGCAAACTAGCCCTTGGAGTCTCTCTGGTTCTCTTGGGATCAGATGAAGAAGCAGGGCTCAAACAGCAGGGCAGACAACTGAGGGTTCAAGGCAGGCTGCAGGCAGCAGAGCAGCCCTTTCCGGTACAGCAAAGCAGTCTTGGTGAATACACAGCAGGCCATAACAGCAAGCAGTTATCTGAGGATCCTTCTGCGGGTTCAGAAAGTGAGTGGGTATCTGAGGGTTCCCTTTTTAAACATGTTGCCTTCTTTGATGTGGGTGCAATTTCCTCTGCCATGGCTCCATACTGGCTGCATAAGCAATGCTGGAGTGACAAGTCATTTGTGTGAAGGCGGAGCACAGCTTATTCAGTTGCAAGTGCAGCTGTGCCCATCTCTGCCATCCTCATTCTTCCAATAGATGGCCCATTCAGGCACACCTAATCGCTCTATTGAATGGCTTCCTGAGAGTCAAAAAACAAAGTCCAATTGCCAACTACACTCAGGGCCTGATTATGACCCTGGCAGACGGCGGAGGCCGTCCGCCAAGGTACCGCCGCTGAATGACCGCACCGCGGTCAAAAGACCGCGGCGGCCATTTAGACATTTCCTCTGGGCCGGCGGGCGCTCTCCAAAAGAGCACCCGCCGGCCCAGAGGAAATGCCGCTGCAACGAGGACGCCGGCTCAGAATTGAGCCGGCGGAGTTGCAGGGGTGCGACGGGTGCAGTTGCACCCGTCGCGTATTTCAGTGTCTGCTTAGCAGACACTGAAATACTTTGCGGGCCCTCTTACGGGGGCCCCTGCCGTGCCCATGCCACTGGCATGGGCACGGCAGGGGCCCCCAGGGGCCCCGCGGCACCCCCTACCGCCATCCTGTTCCTGGCGGGCGAACCGCCAGGAACAGGATGGCGGTAGGGGGTGTCAGAATCCCCCATGGCGGCGCAGCAAGCTGCGCCGCCATGGGGGATTCTAAGGGCAGCGGTAAACCGGCGGGAGACCGCCGGTTTGCCTCTTCTGACCGCGGCCGAACCGCCGCGGTCAGAATGCCCTGCGGGGCACCGCCGGCCTGTCGGCGGTGCTCCCGCCGACCCTGGCCCCGGCGGTCTTGTACCGCTGGGGTCAGAATCACCCCCTCAGTCATGTGACCCAGTAGCGGGTGCAAGCACCAAATAATCTAGGGCTGGAAAAAAGCAACTTTCTAAAGTAGGCATTTTTTAAATTGTAACTTCAAATCTGACTATACCTTTAAAGAAAAATTTTAATTGCAATTTCTCAGATACCAAACATGAAAGGCTCATGAAATGCTCAACTGGTCCAAATCAAAAGCTATCAATTATTAAATGTAATAAGGCAACCCAATGTTATCCTATCAGACAGGTAGGCCTCACAGTAGTGAAAACAAATTTAGGAGTTTTTTCTATGAGGATATGTAAAACGTAAACATGCATGTCCAGTCTTTTTATTAAAATGCACCCTGCCCTATTGGATACCTAGGGCCCATTTTAGAGGTGATGTACATGCAATAAATGTGGATAAATGTGTGTTTAAGCCTTGGCAAAGGATTTATTTTTCCAAGTCAAAATGGCAGGTTACAACTGAATTGAGGCTGCAATGGCAGGCCTAGGCAATGTTTTGAGGGGCTACTTAAGTGGGAGGCACAATAAGTGCTGCAGAGCTGCAAGTAGGATTTAATATGCAGGCCATGGGTACATGCTATATAGTATACCTCTTTACTAGGGACTATGAAATTAAATATACCAAACAGGCATAAGCCAGTTTTACCATGTCTAAGGAAAAAGGACAAGCACTTCAAGACTGTTGGCATTGGTAAAGTGCACAGAGTCACAGAGCTAACAAAAACAAATTCAGCAAAATAGTGGAGGGCAAAGGAAAAATATTTGGGGGTGACCCTGCAGAAAGAGCCAGGTCCAACAAGGTTTAATATTTTCTTCCTTTGTTCATTGCATCCGTTTATCAAAGTTACAATGCTTTAGTTATGATTTTTTGGTCACTCGCTGGCTCAATGGCTGTATTTATTCTGCCTTCAAAATTTGATGTATTTATTCTGTAGAAAGACAGGCGCATGAAAGGATGATGTGGCCTTTACGATGGATCAGTAGTGGTACACATTTTCTTCTTCTTCACAAAAAAGGCTTTGCCACATGCAGCTACAATATGCAAACCTCAAATCATCAACTTTTTTGTACAATTCAACTTTGGGCCACAGTCACAAAATTACTTGTGCAAAGGGGGTTGCTTTACCAGAATAGGTAATTCAAAAAAGATGAATTTACACTTAAAAAGCGTCTGCACTTGTTTCTTACATATATGTAGTATTACCCCAACATACAAATATAAACATTCCTCAGAGGGCATGCAAGTTATGGAAAGTTTGAGAACCCCTACAACCCTATTACTTGCATGTATTCACTAACCTTTACAGGATCTATTCTGCCCTGGAAATGGGTGCAGACTTACTGCTTTCAAATGCAAGCAAAAATCTATTTCTTAGTTGTATATGCCACGGGAGAATACCCCAAAATTGGTGGTATGTAAATAAGCTGGTTGCTTCACAGTAAAAACAATTTCAACTTGGAATAAAAACTATAGTTGGTCTCAATTTTCACATGTACAGTTGCCCCCTGTGTATAGTCATACATGCATTCTTATACATTAAACATACATTAGGTATAGATTTTCCTCAGTTTTAATGGGTAGAACATCAAGATTTTATTAAAGATATGGAGGCTCATAATATGCACTATCCCTTTATTGCCCTCATACACAGCAGCAACAGATGAAACCAGAATCTAATAGAACTTAAAACATTCTGAAACTCTTAAACATGCGTATAACACTAGAACCTGCAGGCATCTTCCTTCTTGTCGCCGAAAATCCTCAAAGTCCAATCCAACCTCTAATGACAAAGTTAGTCTTTCTAATGTTGCTCGTTCATAATCGCCGTCCTCAACATCAACAAACCTTTTCCTTTAGACTTTGCCTAACTTTGTCATGGAAAACAACATTGAAACAAATCAACTACCCATTAAAACTGCGGAAAATCTGCATTTTATGTTAAGGCACAGAGGTCAATATCATGCATGTTCAAAACTCATTCATAAAATTCTCTACAACATTCTACACAGGTTTAAAATTAAATCTTTTACAAGTTGAATCATTTGACCAATCTGCTGTCTTCATAACACTACTAAAACTAATCCCTGTCATAAAAGCTATACTCTCCATTGCCCCCCTGGATGAATGCACTCCAAACAGATTCACATCTATTCCTGCCTTCTTCATTACCTTCTTAATCCATCGAGCCAATGTAGGTGTAGATACTGCACCATAAGGTTATCTAAAATATATCAACAACTGAGTACCCTTTGAGTAAAATCATGAGGTCTCACCTGCATAGTTCTTTCTGTCCTGAGCCTCCATAGATGGATGCAAAATGTTCTAGACATTGGGGGTTATTCTAACTTTGGAGGAGGTGTTAATCCGTCCCAAAAGTGACGGAAAAGTGACGGATTTACCACCAGCCGTATTACGAGTCCATTATATCCTATGGAACTCGTAATACGGCTGGTGGTATATCCGTCACTTTACCGTCACTTTTGGGACGGATTAACACTCCTCCAAAGTTAGAATAACCCCCATTGTCTTTGTTCATTTTCCTACTACAAAGCATACATCCAGACTGATAACTTTTTGAATTCACTTCCAAAACCCTTATCTCTGAAACTCTCCTGAATGAAAATGAAAAAAGCGTTATAGCCATTTTTCAAGATAACTACGTCAATAAAACATCACCAACGTCACATCCCACACTGAACAATATTTAGCTTTTGGAGGAATCTCCAGGTGAAAACTCTTAACAATCCTCCTCACCAATCAATGCTGGCCTTCTGGTATCCCATCTACCAACTCATGATCTGTTGAAATTGCTGACCTGCTTATGTTAACTGAACTGAATAAAAAAACCTTCCTTAAAACCTGCAGCCAAGTAATTTGTTACCCCCCACTATAGGTCCAAACCACTTGTAGTACACCAACCATACAATCTTCTCCAAACTATCTTGTAACAACAACAGATCAACAACAACACTTTAAATTCTGAAAAAATACAACCGCTGCCTCTTGATCTAGAACTGGTCTATAGCTGTAAAATCTTGGAAGCTGAGTATTAAAGCTGCCTGCAAACAATTCCACTTGTAATGGACTCCATCTCCCGCACACACTCAAAAATACTTCCCTCTTCAATTTCTAATTGCTGAAATCCTTACAATTCCTTAAACCCAATACTGTCTCTATATTGTTCTTCCCTGGCATGTAATGTGCTTTAACCATTATATTATTTTCCAAACAATAATTCCAAAACGTCTTTGTCATTTTCACCAACACTTTCGATCAATGTACTTGTTAACATACCTCTTTGCTGAAACATTGTCCATTTCTATCAACATGCAGCACTTCGCCTGTTCCTTCACAAGACTCTTTATTATGAATGATCCTGCTAACAGCTCTGTGCAATTGATTTGCATTCTACTCTTACATCCTGGCCAAAGTCCTCCTGTCATCACTGAACCACATCTGGCTCCCCAACCCTGAAGATTTACATCTGGTCCAATCACCATCTCTAGGATTTCTCTAAAACTCACCCTGCCATTCCAAGCTTCCATATTCCTCAACCACCAAGTCACTTCCTGTACTGCTTCCTGGCTAAACATGATTTTCTAAAAATACTTCACCCCTAAATGCAAAAGATGTCCCTTCAATCCTGAAGTGCTCTGTAAAGCAGGGGAGCTGGAAAATCACCTGCATTGATGCCAACAGTAAACCTGAAACCTAGCCAGCTGTTGTAAACTGATCCACTGTTACTTCTCTCCAGTTCTCTGCAAATCTTTTGTACTTTCTCCATAGACAAGTTTAACACTGCCTTCAAGGTCTGTATCAAAAAACCTAAGACATTCATCTCCTGTCTGGGTCTTAAAAAGGACTTATCCCTATATATAACAAAACACAAATCCTCTAAAATCATTGACTCTGCAATAATCAATACATCATCCAGATACACAATTAGACATATTCCCCTCAACCTCAACTAAGCCATTACCAGTCCCATAACCTTCACAAAAACCACTGAGCTGAGGTCATCCCAAATGGAAGACTCTTAACCCTCCATCTCTTCCCTTTCCAACAGAACTGTAGATAATTTCTGTGCTCCATACAAACTGGAAATGTTAAGTAAACATCTCTCAAATCCATCCTTGGCATCAATCCCCTTTTCTTAAAAGGTCTCTCAGCATATGGCCACCTACCATCTTGAAATGATTGTAACATACCCAATCATTTAACCCTGGTCTCAATCTTTTGTCTTCCTTCGCTACTAGAAAGATGTTTTGCTCACAAAACATCCTAATCAAATCTTAGCTCATTCTATGGCATTTTCCCTTTGCAATTCTTCCACTTCTTGAGTAACTAGCTCTTCCTGTTCCTTTGAAAATCTTAAAGTTCTTGGTAATCTGTCCTGCACTGGAGACCTTATAAGATCTATCTGGTATAATCTTGTACCATCCTCAACACCCATAGGTCTTTTGTAATCTTCATACATCACAACACAAACTGGGCTAGTCTGCCACAAAGTCACACATGGCTGTACATAGGGTCTTGTTTTAAAAACACCTGTCTCTCTTATTCTGCTTTCACTTATGCAGCCTTTTGATCTTGTGGATAAAATCCACCGTGCCCAGTCTTATAACCTTAGCTGTAGTGTATAATGCATCATTAAAATGTCCCATAAGTAATTCCTTGTCCACGGCCAAGGAATTGACACCGCATTATCCTGGCCCTCCAAGAATCATCCAGATACACAATTAGACATATTCCACTCAACCTCAACTAAGCCATTACCAGTCCCATAACCTTCACAAAAACCACTGAGCTGAGGTCAGCCCAAATGGAAGACTCTTAACCCTCCATCTCTTACCTTTCCAACAGAACTGTAGATAATTTCTGTGCTCCATACAAACTGGAAATGTTAAGTAAACATCTCTCAAATCCAGCCTTTGCATCAATCCCATTTTCTTAATCTTAAAGGTCTTGTTAATCTGTCCTTCACTGGAGACCTTATAAAATCTATCTGGTATAATCTTGTACCATCCTCAACACCCATAGGTCTTTTGTAATCTTCATACATCACAACACAAACTGGGCTAGTCTGTCACCAAGTCACACATGGCTATACATAGGGTCTTGTTTTAAAAACACCTGTCTCTCTTATTCTGCTTTCACTTATGCAGCCTCTTGATCTTGTGGATAAAATCCATCGTGCTCAGTCTTATAACCTTGGCTGTAGTGTATAATGCATCATGTAAATGACCCATAAGTGATTCCTTGTCCACGGCCAAGGAATTGACCCCACATTATCATGGCCCTCTCAAAAACCCTTCTTATGTCATTTTGTACTTTGTGTAAAGAATTAAGGGGGTTATTACAACTTTGGAGGAGGTGTTAATCCGTCCCAAAAGTGATGGTAAAGTGACGGATATACCACCAGCCGTATTACGAGTCCATTATATCCTATGGAACTCGTAATACGGCTGGTGGTATATCCGTCACTTTTAGGACGGATTAACACCTCCTCCAAAGTTGTAATAACCCCCTAAATGTTCCCATATATCTGGGCATGTCTCTCACAAATTCCTCTACAAAAAGCTTTCTATTCCAAATTCTTTACTGGCCAGCACTGCCAACTTTGGATCAATTTTCATGGGTTTACTTTTTCTTTGCTCCATGCACACAGCAGCATTAGCTTTGCCCAATAGACAAATAGTTATTTGGACCCACTGACACATTTCACCTACATCTACGCCTGCATTAATAATGTGAGCATCCTCACACTTATCAAACACTTTAGTCAATGGGCCCAAATAGTCCAAACGTCTGTCTTGGGACCATTCAAGACCGTTATCTAACCCTTTCCTAGTGTCTCGGCCTGATTAATAAAAAAAATAAAATCATCTTTTTTGAGTCCAACTCTGGCGTATACGCTCTTTAAAATCCACTATATGTCTAGGACACGCCAATCTTAAGTGTGTCCGTACCTCCTTTGGTTTCTCATGCCATATCCACTAGAATATATACTGAGCCACCTGCTCAACTAGCGTCCACTGTGGTGACAAAGGATGCTGCATTAAAAAGGGATCAAAAATCTCCTTCTCTAGAGAATCAATAAATCAGGTACCTCCAACCTTATCCTCCTTTTTTCTATCTTACACTTTTTAATTTTTCACAATCATTCCCTGATTCATCCAGATCTGAAAAACAACTCAGCTCCTCATCACCATTGCTTGATGAACCATCACATGCCATTGGATTGTGACTCCTTCCTTTGGCCTTCATAGCCTTTCCTAAATCTGGTGCCGTACGCCCAGAACCATTCTCAAATTTATCATCATGCACCTCCATGTGGTTCCTCCTTTGCATTATTTGTTTGTACAACCCCATTCAATCGCCCTGCTCAGGCTCCACCTCCTCCACTGACCAATACTTGTCATCCTTAGTCACCTTTCTGGAATCTCATCTATTAATTATGCCCTTTCCTACACAATCCTCTATTTTTTTATCCAACTTTTCAGTTACATCACCAAATATATCCTCAGCATAACCCATCACTTTTATATCCAAAGATTGCTCCACCATTTACTCCATTGTGCTGATTAACATATATATTCTCACAAATGGTCAATTCTAAAATGTTAAACTCTTCCTCACACTTGGGAATGCCTCTACAGCTGATGTCAATTTTCCTCAACTGTCACCTGCCAAAACGTTATTTCCCAAAATATGGTTGTGGTCTGGTTAAAACTGATTTGACTCAATAAGCTTTTCACTAACTTAATAAAATGGCTGCTGCATGCACAAAGGTACGGCAGCCTGCATTGCCCAAAACCCTCTTCTAGTAATCGGTGAGATGCGCACCCTATGCCTTGACTCTCACTCTTCTCTGCAGAGCACTCTGGTCACATGAGTGGCTGAAAAGCTCTACCTAGAGCTCTACCTGGACTTCGAAAGCCATGCAGCAGCTCGCTCTCTTGCATGACACTAAGTGCATGAAGACTTCTTATTGAAAGCCTCAGCATGAGATGACCTCTGTTCGAAGGTGAACAAATTTAAAGCTGCTAAAGGCTTCAAAGTCTGTGTGCAGCTGCCTGTGCATGCCTAACTTGACTTTTAACTTAATTTTAAAATATCTTGTCAAAAAACACCACATGAAGAACTTTGGGCCAGATCTGAACTGGTCCTGTAATTTTATTCCTCTCTTTAACGTCTTCATGACTAGCCACTACAATGTAACTCATAACGTACAAAACAAATATTTCAATCTAACCACACTAGAAAAATACCTAATATTATTAATGTTTTACTCTTCCAAAAGCAACATTCCAAATAATATAATTGCTCAAACCACTAACTCTTTTAAACAACTGAACAACTGGTATTGGTTCACATTTCCATACACTCATCCCATATAGAAATACGTTCTAAAGAATGTATATAAAACTTAACTCATAATTTGACTATTCTCATATAATCAACAATAACTCATATGAATGCATTTATCTGTGTATGAGCAGCAATAAAGAAGAAAGATGTCTGCAAGAACTGGAATTGTATGCATGTTCAAACGTTCCAGAATGTTTTAAGTTCTATTGGATTCTGGTTTCATCTTTTGCTGCTGTGCATGAGGACAATAAAGGTGTAGTGCATAATATTGGCCTCTGTGCCTTGACATGAAATCGGAAATGCTCAAAATGTTTCTGTGAGTACTTTTGGAAAGGTTTGTTAATTCATTCATGGAATATCTGAATCTGTTCCTAGGTGGAGGTGCAAATGTTAAGATGAAGATTTAAGAGATTTCTTCAGAATGTTGTCACAGTTGTTTAAAGTGTGTTTTCCAGGGCTAGACTGGAACGCTTTTGTTACTAGGCAGCGGTTTTGTAGCAGTGTAGCAGTTTTAAAAGCACTGCAGAGTTTCTTCTATACCCAGCATTTTTCAGGCAACGATAAGAGTGCCAAGATAAGTCTGGTGATGAATTTACCTTCTGGAGAAAGATCAAAGATTTGCCTACTGCCAATTTTCTTCAATCCAAGGTAATGCAGAGGGTTAACATGCCTACTGCAAGAACATATACTATGCAGATAGCAGAGAAATATTTTAAGTGCCTAGCTTAGTGAGATAACACTTTTGTCATAGAATCCTTTTGTTATTATAGAGTTCATAAGTTACAGTCATAACATAGCACAGTGAGCTATGAACCGCCATCAAAGTGCTGCATGCATACTGCATGGTACAGGTTAGAAAGGTATGTTTTTCCCCAGTCTTTGGTTATCCTAATTTTGCTAGAAAGGGTTTGTTGGGGTAGAAATAAGTTGTTATTAGTAAGGTCATCCCTAACCACTGTGTCACATTCTGAATGCAGAGTTTATGCTTCTCCACATCAAGCACTTCTAAAAAATGCCTACCAACATGGATGGCATGTGAATTCTACAACTTATAGTCTCTTTTGTCTTAAATCAGTCAATCAAAAAGGAATTTGTAAAGCGCACTACTCACCTGTGAAGGTCTCAAGGCTCTGAGGACCAGAGGGGAGAGAATGGGGGGGTGCTGCTACTGCTCGAACAGCCAGGTGTTAAGAAGTTTCCTGAAGGTAAGGAGGTGGATAAGAAGAGTGTTCCACGTTTTGGCGTCGAGGTGTGAGAATGATCTACCACTAGTTGTAGTTATGCGGATGTGTGGGACGGTTGCGAGGGAGAGATTGGTGTAGCGGAGATGCCGGGTCGGGGTGTAGAAGTAGAGTCGTCTGTTGAGGTATTCTGGTTCGGTGTTATGCAGTGCTTTATGAGCGTGGGTGAGGAGATTGAAGGTGATTCTCTTGTTGACTGGGATCCAGTGCAGGTTTTTCAGGTGGTCTGTGATGTGGCAGTGGCGGGGGATGTCCAGGATGAGGCGTGCGGAGGCGTTCAGGATGCGTTGCAGGTTCTTAAATAAAATGCTCTAAATACTGATGTACACACGTATGATTCATTGTATCTGTATATGTGTGTGATGTACAGTGCCCCAATGTCCAATGCTTCTAAGAGAGGTGTAATGAAACAAATTAAATACATGTTAGATAGGGGCTAGGGAGAGATGAGAGGCACTGTCACAGTGCCTAATTTGTAAATAAAAATGTGCCGGTGCCCAAAGCTCTCCTCTAAAACATGAAGCTGCTGCAATTAAATAAGCGAACACGGAATACTGAGGCAGCATAATCCTGAACCCATCTTGGGCCTCTTCAATCCATTTAAAGCCACTCACTGCCCCTTTAGTGCACTATTGCAGCTTTCTCCCATTGTGATGCTTTTTGGTTTTTCTCTTCCTCCGTCTTTCCCATTTGTGTCTTTTGTTTGCAGAAAATGCTTGAGGCACTAAAATAAGCACCGACCCTCAAAAATAAATGCCAGTGCTCCACACCGGAAAGAACATGCACAAATTAATCACTGCACTGTCAGAGGATGATGGTGAGGGAATCATTGATGAGGTCCAATAAAGATTGCCTATCCTGGTGCCCTGTAAGGTCATCATATACTATGCTTTAAAACTAATGCAATTGAATATGACATGAAAAATATGTTGTAGAATGCACATTTTTTGCCATTTTTTTCCAATTATTTTTTGGAGGGAGGCACCGCCTAAACCCCATTGTAGTGGTCAGGCTTACTAACTATGTACCCTATTGGGAGTGGTCTGAAAAAACTTGCAAGGGCTACTTTGGGATCCCAATACGGCCCCGATGATGTCTATTTAGAAATCACCCATTTGTGACTTATCAATTACGTTGTGTTCTCGATTTCCTGTTGGAGTTATCCAATAACTTGCGGTAGGTTAGCTTATGACATTGTGCTCACACCAGTGTATTAAAAGAAGGTTTGTTTCCCACGTGGTTCTGTGGGTAACGCATTTGCATTTTATAAAGGTATCCTTTTGTTCGGTAGGAATTTCGCCTATGGTATACTTCAAAATATAGTGAACAGCAAACAAGCAGCTGCAGCGCATTTAACATTTTATAGCAGCAGTGTGAGAGTGAACAGCCAGCGCTGTATTATTATCGATTGTGTGAATTAAATGATATAAAGCAACCTTAACTTAAAACAGACCATTATAAAGCATGTGAATGAGAGAGTCAACTAATTCCGCCAGGATTACGTAAAATGATAAATATCAGCTTTTGACATGGCATGCATTTACTTTCACTAATGCGCTGAAATGTAACATGAGACATAATGCTTTCCAGGTGAGCTATTAATCTAAGTGCGAACGTCATTGCCTCTCCACATTTCTATTACTGTTAATATTTTCCTTATTTCGAAATCATTTACTTACATCAACTATTTTGCACACAGCATATAGCCAATATGCCGAATTATAGCAGGGGATTCGATCCTACATACATTATGTGAAAATAATTTATGAGTGTGACAGAAAGAAACGTTTAGTTGGTTTATTAGGCCAATCTAAGAAAGAACTGTGCGGTTCGAGGCAGAATTGTAACGGCTCAGGAGGTGGATGGAATAAATACGGCTTAGCCTTCACCATGGTGACACTGAAGTGCTGCTGCTAAGCAACTGCTTCCCCTGTCTGTGCAACTACCTCGAGTTCTCCATGCTGATTTTCATGGAGGAAATGTTTCATAGCGTGGCAAGGCAAAAAGCCTTCTTGTCATCTTTGAATCCCAGCTGTCAACGACACACCATATCACGGTTCCGACTAATGGTAGCTACTGCCAGTTCTCACAGCCCAAACACTCTTTCACCTATGAAGAAACGAAAATGAACTTGCGAAAGTGGAAAAGTTTCTCAGTAGCTGGTTGAGTATAAGCACTGCCTTTTACAGTATCTGTATTTGCACTTTTACAGCATCTGGATTCGTTCGTAAAAGAGAGCGTCTACTTTTAAAGTCTTTGCCCCAGATTTTCAGAGATTTTGCGGCGTGTTTGATTCACTTTTTTGACGCAAAACAAAAATCTTTGTGGTATTGGCGCTGCTTTGCCACACAAAAATAGGACCAAAACTCAGCGGATTGTGCTGGCGTCTATTACTTTATATCAGGTAGGTATTCTATGGTGGAGGATGGGCGTTTCTGAACATCCACCCATGGAATTTGATATGAGCCCTAGAAAGACTTGTAAACATGGCTTTGCACCACAATGCTGCATGTGTCTTAGGCTAGCGAGGAGTAATATCTTTATTTCTCCACATTATCATTCTGTAGGATGCATCTAAAGAGCAAATAGACTAAAAAGGATATTCTTTTCTGCAGGAAGGTGCCCTGTCGTGCACAAAAAGTGTACTTAACGTAGCTTAGACACCCAAGGGTGCCTGTTTTGGCGTTAGTCAGTCATAAGTGCACCAGGGCATGGAGAGAGCAGAAATGCACAATTTCTTATATGAAATGGCAGAGTTCTTGTATCCATGTTCATGTAACACAGTACAGAAACTTCACTTGCTGAGCTGTGTTTCAATCCTGAAAGTATGCCACTAAAATCCATCCCCAATCTGGGACTAGTTTTGGGTGCCAATTTCACACTGGGTAAGTGCTAAGTGTACAGGATTTGGTATTTACGAAGTGTGAGGAATTGGGTTATTTGTAGAATGGGGGTGACCCCTGAAAAAGCAATACCCATCAATATGAACTACACAAGTCACTAAATTTACCTTTGCTTAACCCTCTTTCAGCGTGGCACAAAAGCAGTCAGGATTAACTTTGAGACACTGTATAAAGTATTAATGCAGCAAACAAACAGCAATAAAGTGAAAACACAATAGAAGAAAAATCAAACACCAATTTGGAAAAATAGAGTACATTTTAATAGTTTGATACCAAGATGACAAAAATCCAATCAGCAGAACTTGAGTTCAGAATTTTCCAAGTTTAAGGTAAAAAATAGAGTCCAAAATATCAAAGTTCCAGCTGCGGACATTGAGGCCCTCATTGTGACATTGGCGGTAAACCCCACTTACCCCCACGCTGACGGCTGTCAATTTACCACTTTGGCGGTGGATATCCATGCACCATATTATGACACACACACACCAATCTGTCAGTATTCAGCCACATACACAAATCCGCCAGACCAAAGGTCAGTGATAAACTGGCAGTATCAAAACCCACACCGTTACTCCAACAGAACAACGCCCACCACATTATGAACCATGAATCACCACGGCGGACATTCAACGGTGGTAAACCATTGGTGGTACATACCACCACGCTCACAATGAACACCTACATACAAAACAACACCACATTGGACAATTCAATCAACACACACCTGACACCCATACACACACCACACCCACATACCCAACACACACCCATATTACCCACAACCCTTCGCGATTACAAACCATTGCCAGCAGAGAGACACCAAGACCACTGACACAACTAGAGCCACACACAGGGCAAATCCAACCATACAGGGGAAACCACAGATGTACAATATATCAGACACAGAAATCATAACACAACATTTACATGTACCGCAGCCAATGTCAGTGGAGAGGAGGTGCCGGCACTATCCAGTCCCCCAACTGAAGAGGTCCACAGTGATGACAGCAATCGTGGTCTTCAGAATCTGTATCACCTACCTGGCCCATCAGGGACCACTGTACAACCGATTACCAAGGCTCAGTCACACACCACCAAAGACCCTACCCCATATGAAAGCACCACCACAGCACCCACCCAGCATACCCATACCTCTGTCCCCAGGACACATCAATCAGCAGTGTGTCCACCTCTACAGGGACCCCACGGCACACCTCGCAGACAAGACAATCAGGGACCTGGGGTCAGTGTCAGTGGGCAAATGGTTCAGGTGACAGAGGCACAGGCCAACAGGGACATTGGGAGGACTGCTGTGCACCGGGGGGAGGACAGGACCAGGGAACCGACTCTCCAGGGGGCACTCGCGGAGATCCTGGGAGCCTATCAACATTTCCAGGACACGATGGGGCAGATCCTGGCCAATGTGCAGGAGAACAGGTGGCTACAGGAGGGAATTTACCAGGGGATCAGGGAGGACTTGCAGGCCATTAACAACACCCTGATCTCCATTGGAAGGGTGCTGGCAGAATTGCCAACATTATAAGGGCGGCAGTCTCACACCAGCGGGCCCCTACCACTAGCCAGGCATCTGAACAGCCTTCCACGTCCACTGCCAGTAGTGGCTAGGAGGCCCTGCCACAGGACTCATAGGCCACCAGCATCCCTCCCCCTGCAGAAGGTGAACCACCCCGTAAACGTTGCCTGTGATCCAGACAGCAGCCAGAGACAATTGACAAGACCCCCACCAGGAAATGAGACTCTCCTGATTCTCACCCTTGTGTCCCACCCTGTCACCCTGTCCACCTTGAACTGCCATTGCTCCCCTTCCTATGTCCCCTTGGACAATGCACCTGTGCTACAGACTGGAATAATACCCTGGACTTTCCTCCATCATCACTCCGTCCCATTACACTAACCCCTCTATATATTAGCACTTTAATAAACACCCTTTAAAAAAACATTTGGAGTATGTCATGTGTATCACATATGTATTCATTGAAACAGGTACAAACATTGCAAATCAACTGTACATAGAATGAGCATGGATTAATGACCTGTAGCTGGCTGTACTGATCACACCAGGAGTATATATGTCAGGTCACCAACATCTGCAAAGTGAATTGCCAGAGGGAACAGTAAGTGGCCCTAGAAGTGGAAAATATCATCATGCCATTGCCACACAAATTAAAACCAAAGTAATTGAAATGTAAAGTAACACTGTCCTACCTGCTTATCATTGGAAGTATTGTTGGATCAAATATGTTCTGTTGTCCTCATCCTCATCCTCTGACTCTTCATCCACACTGTCCACAGGGTCTGCTGCTGGCACATGGGCATCTCCAGCCTCCTCATCCTGCAGGAATGGAACATGGTGTCCGAGGGCCAGGTTAGGCAACATGCAGCATGCCACCACTATCTGGCAGACCTTCTTTGGTGAGAAGCACAGGGATCCACCTGTTAGATGGAGGCACCGAAACCTGGCCTTCAGGAGCCCAAAGGTCCTTTCAATTATCCTTCTGGTTTACCCATGTGCCTCATTATAATGTTCTTTTGCCCTTGTCATGGCATTCCTCACAGGGGTCAGTAGACATGATAGGTTTGGGTAACCAGTCACCTGAAATATTGAGGGACAGCATTTAGCCACGCACTATCCAATATGGCCCACACCATACCCATACACCAGCATCTACTGGGTGGGAACCAGGGCTCACCTATTAGTCGCACCCTGTGCCTCTGAAGTTGGGACATCACATTTGGGATGCTGCTATTCCTTAGGACAAAGGCATCATGCACCAACCCAGGATACTTAGCATTGACGTGGGAGATGTACTAGTCTGCCAAGCACACCATCTGAACATTCATGGAGTGGAAAATCTTACGATTCCTGAATACCTGTTCATTCTGCCGTGGGGGGATGGATGCAATATGTGTAACATCAATAGCCCCAATTATGTTGGGGATATGGCCCATTGCAAAAAACTCAGCCTTCACTGTGGTCAAATCCTCATACTGAAACAATCCATAGAGGCCTTTTCCTCTTTCTATGTGTGCTGCATGCTGCAGCACCCATGCACATGGAAAGAGTAAAAAAAGAGGAGAAATAAAAAATATTTCTTTTTTTTATGTCTGCCCAAGGGAGGCATAAGGTTTTGGTGCATCTCCATGTTTTCATGCTCTTGTAAATCTGGAGATGTGTCAAAATCCATGGGTGTTGTATGGGGAAGCACATGCAATGCCAATGAAACATCTCCCTGGTGTAGAGTAAGGCAAACCAGTGACTTGCTCTGCCTTGCATCCATATGAGGCCATTCAAAGCCACACAGAGTGGCTTTGTGTACCCTCATAGATATGATTGTGTAGCCTGTGCCACTAGAGCATTACAAAAGGCCACTATCCAGCTATGCACAGGGCTCTAAATATCTCCCTTAGTCTCCAGTGGGATAAGGTAGGAGGCTGTAGCTAATGAGAATTCCATAATGCCAGATATACCTTGGGCGAAGAATCACTGAGCAGGATTTGCTGCTGCGGAGAAGAAAGTAGCTAGAGCTACCATGAGGTCAGGCTGAACAGTGTTGCACCTTGGGCAGATTCAGGAGCAGGTTGGTCCCAGTCTCCTTGATGGCAGTGCAATTTTTAGACAAAAACATTTCTAAGTCCCAAGTTTTGTATTTTTGATATCTGGGTGACCTGCAGCACCATCACCAAGGATTCCGACTAGAGGTGCACCACTTGGGGGAATTAGGACTCGCTCAAACTGGGTCCAGGTGCAGATTGAAGATGATTGGATTGTCTGTCCCTGCGGGTCAGATCAGGAGGTCAGGCCATTACCCCTTGGAGTCACTCTGGAAGTCCTGGGTTCAAGTGCTGAAACAAGGGCAAGCACCATGTAGGCCTCTGAGGATTCAAGGTAGGTTCCAGGCAGCAAAATGGTCCTTCAGGTAAAACAAAATAGCCTTGTGGAGTACACAGCAAACCACAACAGAAGGTAGTTCTCTGAGAGTCCTTCGGCCGGTCTTGAAATCAAGCTGAAGGGTAGGTTTGAGGGTCATTTTTTATACCTGGCTAATTTGGAAGTTTCCAGATTTCCAGATTTAATGACTGTGCTCCAAGTTGGCTCCATGAACAATGCAGGACGGACAAGTGTTTTGTGTGAATGCACAACACAGCCTACACAGTTGCAAGTAGGGCTGTGCCTAGCTTCACCTCCCATCCTGCCAGTTAATGGCCAATCCAGACACATTTACTCCCTCTATTGTGTGGCAGTCTGGGTGGAATTAATAAAGTCAAACTGCCAACTACACCCAGTCATGCGACCCTTGAACAGCCTAAATAAGGCACGAAACTGCTGACTTTCTAAACATGGCATTTTGTAAATTTTAATTAAAAATCTGACTTTACCGTTAAAGAAATTTTTCAATTACAATTCTCCGACATCAAACTTGAAGTGCATCTGTTCCTAATTAAAGGTTAGCATTTATTAACCTCTTGCATGTGTCAGACGGCAGGCAGCTGTCCAATACTGTGGTGGGCATGCGCATTAGATGGCTATCCTAGCACCCGTCGATGGGGTAAGCACCTCCCTCCCCATGGTCCACACCCCCACACTGCCACACCAGGGATGGCAGTGGATGTGGTTCTGCTGCCACCCGAACCCCCCTGTGATCTGATGTTGTCAGCATGCATTCCGCATTCTGGCATCATCAGAGCATGTTGGCGGCACTTGAAGCCATCTACTTCAAGCACTGATCAGGGAAGGAGGTAAGCTATTCCTCCTGGGAGAGGTGGGGGATTTCTAAGAGGCACTGGCAGGAAATAAACGGGTTTTTCCTTTCCCTCAGTGTCTCTTTGAAATGTAGTCCTGCTGCACGATTGCACATGGTGTCACAATCGTGCAGCAGAAATACACATCAGACCACGAGGGATTTTTGTGTTTTGTGCATGTGTGTGTTTTGGATAAGTGGGAAGCAGTCCCTGGGGCAAGGGTTGCTCCCTTTAGGGGGCACATATTTTGGCCCTTGGGGGAAGATTGGTCGTTTTTTTAGGTGCATCTGCCCCCAGTGATTGAAGAAACCACTAGACACCAAGGAATTTTAAATTATGACAATTTTCGGGCAAGGTTTGCTCCCTTTAAGAAGCATATATTTTGGCCATTTCTGCCTCCCTTGGGGGAAGATTGGCCTCTTTTATTAGCCTCATCTTCCCCAATGGGCGGTAGAAACGACTAGACAACAAGGATTTAACATTTTGGCAATTTTGGGGAGCAGTCCCTTTGGCAAAGCTGCTCCCCAAGAGGGGGAGAAACACTAGACACCAGAGATTTTAAATGTTGGTGATTTTGGGGAATGGCCCCTTGGGCAAGGGTTACTCTCCTTTAAGGGGTGAATGTTTTGGCCATATTTATAGCCACATTTGCTTGGTGTGTGTGGACCGGCGCATTATATGTATTTTTCATAATGTTTATTTCTCCTTTTCATTCTAGGGCAAACTTTTTGATTTCTTTGCTGTGACTCCTGCTTGAGGTTTTGGCAGTAGTAGATTTATAGTCTGTGTATTGCCTTGTGTTTGGTAAGAAAAACGTTCTTATACCGTTTACTTCGATGAGTACCACTACCATGCATGAATGAGGTTTTTTGTAAATGGTTTTATAATAGCAGCTTATTTAGCATAGTTTTATGGTGTGTGAAATTCACCTTGGATTTGTGCACTATGGGCCTGATTTATGAAAAGTTAGCATCACCTTTGCATTATTTTTTCATGCAAAGGCGTTGCAAGCTTACAAAATATAATTATATTTTGCAAGTTTATGCCACTTTTGCATAAAAAAATGATGCAAAGGCAGTGTTAACGTTTCATAAATCAGACCCTATGTGTATTGTGTTGTCTTATGTGTAATTTTATTTTGTTTTTCTTTTTTTAGTGAGATATTGTTGGTGATTGATATGCCTGTGCAGAGTAGGTACTGGTGAGTCTAGCTGTATCTGGCAAGTGAGTGGCATAGGTTTTGAGGATATAGGTCTTTGTAATAAAGCCACACTTTGTGTATTACTTATTTTACACAGTGTTGCTTGTTGTAGACCTATTTGTTAAGTTACTTTTATTAGTAAGGATTATGGCTAACCGCAAGATGACCGATCAGCAGGTTGTTGGCATGCTTTTTTAACATTCCTGTCACCATGATTTTGAGACTGACTCTGCATCTGAGACAGAGGAGGAAGTGCATGATTCATTGAATTTTCTGTCCAAGAGGATCCATGCGATAATGAAGCCGCTTTCAGAGCAGATGAACTGCCTGATTTAGAGGACACTGATGTGCTGATAGTTCAGCAAGAAGCATGAGGATTGCAGCCTGGGGCTGAAAGGCATCCCATTGGAAAAGCTGACCTCTGGGTTGCCTTAAATATGGTGCATCCGGTGAGGCCTGCTGTAAGAAAGTGCCATCTTGCCTGGCATGTTACCCCCATTTGTACTGTATGTATGTTTGTTTTTGCATATGTGTCACTGGAATCCTGCTAGTCAGGACCCCAGTGCTCATAAAGTATGCCCTGTATGTGTTCCCTGTGTGATGCCTAACTGTATCACTGAGGCTCTGCTAACCAGAACCTCAGTGTTTATGCTCTCTCTGCTTTTAAAATTGTCACTGCAGTCTAGTGACTAATTTTACCAATTCTGATTGGCACACTGGAATTCCCTTGTATATGGTACCTAGGTACCCAGGGTATTGGGGTTCCAGGAGATTCCTATGGGCTGCAGCATTTCTTTTGCCACCCATAGGGAACTCAGACAATTCTTACACAGGACTGCCACTGCAGCCTGAGTGAAATAACGTCCATGTTATTTCACAGCCATTTTACACTTCACTTATAAGTCACCTATATGCCTAACCCTCACCTGGTGAAGGTTAGGTGCAAAGTTACTTAGTGTGTGGGCACTCTGTCACTAGCCAAGGTGCCCCCACATTGTTCAGGGCAAATTCCCCAGACTTTCTGAGTTTGGGGACACCATTGCATGCGTGTACTACATATAGGTCAAAACCTCTATGTAGCGTCACAATGGTAACTCCGAACATGGCCATGTAGCATGTCTAGGATCATGGAATTGTCACCCCAATACCATTCTGGTATTGGGGGGACAATTCCATGCATCCCCGGGTCTCCAGCACAGAGCCCGGGTACTGCCAATCTAACTTTCTGGGGTATCCACTGCAGCTACTGCTGCTGCCAACCCCTCAGACAGGTTTCTGCCCCCCTGGGGCCTGCGCAGCCTGGTCCCAGGAAGGCAGAACAAAGGATTTCCTCTGAGAGAGGGTGCTACACCCTCTCCCTTTGGAAATAGGTGTGAAGGGATGGGGAGGAGTGGCCTTCCCCAGCCTCTGTAAATGCTTTGATGGCACAGATAGTGCCCTCTCTGCATAAGCCAGTCTACACTGGTTCAGGGATCCCCCAGCCCTGCTCTGGCACGAAACTGGACAAAGAAAAGAGGAGTGACCACTCCCCTGACCAGCACCTCCCAGGGGAGGTGCCCAGAGCTCCTCCAGTGTGTCCCAGACCGCTGCCATCTTGGATACAGAGGTATGGGGGCACAATGGACAGCTCTGAGTGGCCAGTGTCAGCAGGTGACATCAGAGACCCCTCCTGATGGGTGCTTACCTTTCTCAGTAACCAATCCTCCTCTGTGGGCTATTTAGGGTCTCTCTTGTGGGTATCTCACCAGATAACGAATGCAAGAGCTCACCAGAGTTCCACTGCACTTCCCTCTTTGACTTCTGCCAAGGATCAACCGCTGACTACTCCAGGACATCTGCATAACTGCAACAAAGTAGCAAGAAGACTACCAGCAACATTGTAGCGCCTCATCCTGCCGGCTTTCTCAACTGTTTCCTGGTGGTGCATGCTCTGAGGGCAGTCTGCCTTCACCCTGCACTGGAAGCCAAGAAGAAATCTCCCGTGGGTTGATGGAATCTTCACCCTGCTAATGCAGGCACCAAACATCTGCATCACCGGTCATCTGGGTCCCCTCTCATCCTGACAAGCTTGGTCCCTGGAACACAGGAGCTGGGTCCAAGTGTCTCCCACAGTCCATTGGCTCTCCTGTCCAAATTTGGTGGAGGTAAGTCCTTGCCTCCCCACGCCAGACAGTAATCCTGTGTACTGCATGAACTGCAGCTGCTCGGGCTTCTGTGCACTTTTGCAAGACTTCCTTCATGCACAGCCTAGCCCAGGTACCCAGCACTCTGTCCTGCATTGGCAAACACGCTGGGTTGGACTCCGACATCGTGGGACCCTCCTTTGTGACTCTGAGTCGACTGCTGTCCTCAGATCTTCTATGTGCCTGTTCAGGTGCTTGTGCGGGTGCTGCCTGCTTCTGTGTGGGCTCTCCTTATTGCTGAGTGCCCCCTCTGTCTCCTCCTCCAAGGGGCGACCTCCTGGTCCTTTCTGGGCCGTAGCAGCACCCAAAACCTTTAACTGTGACTCTTGCAGCTAGCAAAGCTTGTTTGCGGTCTTTCTGCGTGGGAACAACTCTGCGTCCTCCAGCACACTGTGGTACATATTCTGACCAAAGGAGAAGTTCCTGGCACCTTCTGTTGTTGCAGAATCTTTGGCTTCTTCTACTCTGAGGCAGCCCTTTTGCACCTTCATCTGGGGTTTAGTAGGCTCCTGCCCCCCCCGGACACTTGTGTGACTCTTGGACCTGGTCCCCTTCCTTTACAGGTCCTCAGGTCCAGGAATCCATCTTCAGTGCTTTGCAGTCAGTTGTTGTCCTTGCAGAATCCCCTATCTCGACTTTACTGTCTTTCTGGGGTAGTAGGGTAACTTTACTCCACTTTTCACGGTCTTGAGGTGGGGTATCTTGGACACTCTTAATGTTTTCTTACACTCCCCTCGACCCTCTACACACTACACTATGCCCGGGGTCCATTCGTGGCTCGCATTCCACTTTTGGATATATGGTTTGTGTTGCCCCTAGGCCTATTTCTCCCTATTGCATTCTATTGTGATTTTACATTGTTTGCACTACTTTTCTGACTGCTACTTACCTGATTTTGGTTTGTGTGCATATAATTTGTGTATATTACTTACCTCCAAAGGTAGTGTATCCTCTGAGATACTTTTGGCATATTGTCACTAAAATAAAGTACCTTTATTTTTTGTAATTCAGAGTATTGTTTTTTCTTGTCATTTAGTACTATATGATAAGTGGTATGGTAGGAGCTTTGCATGTCTCCTAGTTCAGCCTAAGCTGCTCTGCTATAGCTACCTCTATCAGCCTAAGCTGCTAGAACATCTCTATTCTACTAATAAGGGATAACTGTACCTGGCACAAGGTGTAAGTACTGCAAGGTACCCACTATAAGCCAGGTCAGCCTCCTATACCTGCCTTTACTGGTGTCACAGGGTGTAGAGTGTGAATAGTGGAACTTTTTTGTCTATAAATTGCTTTCAGTTGTTTATGGGCAATATAGTTTTGGGTGAGATTGTTGCGCAGACTTATTTTTTATGCTGAACAGCATTTGAGGGACATCAGAGCCAGATTTAAGCTCAGCTCTTGTGCTACCCGTTCGACTCCCACAAATCTGGAAGAGTTGAAAAAGTTATTGGGTTTAACTTTTTTGATGGGCTTGATAAGGTGACAGTCGTTTTAAGATTTGCCCTGTCCTTGATCACTTAATAGACTGATTTTCAGCGATCTATATTTGAGGGAACTAAATAGCTGTGGAAGAGTCTATGGTCCTGTTAAAGGGGCGTTTGGTTTTCAGGGAGTACATTCCTATTAAGAGGGCACGTCTGAGAGTAGTGCAGGATATGTCTATAATTTCCTGGTCTGCACTAGTAGGGATTGATTGTTGATCCCCCTGGTTGTCTATCCACTTTTGGAGTTGGTGAGAAAATTGTGCGGGAAATTGGTAGAGGACTTTTTAATAAAGGTCACCATTTGTATCTAGATAACTTCAACACTGGTGTGTATTCGTGCAGAGATTTATTGAAGAATTGACTCTCTTGCTTGTTATACAGTCTGCTCTTACCATAAAAGTTATTTTAAGGAGCTTGTTTGTAAAAAGCATGAGAGTGGAAAGTGCAGTGCCTTATGTAGTAATATACTGCTAGCTCTAAAATATGCTGACTGCCATCCATGATGAAAGTGCTTCACCTGTGGCTTTTTGGGGTCAGGTTGCTAAAGAGCAAAAACCTATGTGCATTTTAGACTACAATAAGCAACTGGATGGTGTAAATAGAGTAGATCAGAGGTTGGAACCTTACACTGCTGTTCAGAAGACTTATATTTGGTATAAGAAGTTGGCTATCCATCTTATCCATATAGCAACCTTTAATGCTTTTGTTGTGTTCAAGGATTGTTGTCCAGAGCCAGAGATGACTTTTGTTCAGTTTCAGGAGTCTACTATAAGCAGCCTTTTTGTAGTGGAAGAGGCCACTGTTCCTAGGGTTGGAGTGGTGGAAGATGTGGCTAGATTGAACAATATATTACCACAAAAGAGGACAGAAAAATACCTGGTGTAAAAACCAGGACGGTTCAACACCTATGTGTAGAAAAACAGCCCTCACCCACAATTTGTGGCATGCTTCATCATAGGGACCTGCTAACACACCCGAGAAATATATCCCCTTCGGAGTGGAGCAGTAAGGGTGGGGAAACATAAAGCACATCAGACAAGTCCAACAATAATGACACAGGGACCACGGACGAACAACAGAAACAACATGAAACTGTCTCAGGCTAATCACTCTTCCTATTTTATTCTAGTGTAACCTGGACAGGATTACAATATCTCATCAGTGGTGTGCTCAGGAATTAATTACCTATACACCCCAATATCTGAGGAGGGTCAACATGTTTCGGCCATTTTGGGTTGCCAACAAAGGTCATACATCCTTCTTCAGGACCTTCGCCCTGTCCCGTTATTTATATGTGCCCCTACCTGTCATTTAGTCAGGAGACTCAATTATTTGTGTTTCTGAGATAGTTTCTCATTAGTCAACACACTCAGTTATCTGTAAAGGATAGAGAAAACAAGCAAGATACCGAAAGATCAATCAGGTAGGGTATCTAGCTTTATTTGGGTATTCCCAAATCATCACCTTTATGTGTGGGTCAAAAATTATTTCCAAGATGTGCGGTTGGTCCCCTAATTTCCATGTTAATATTGGTGGTCTAAATATAAATTTATCAGATCCACCCGTGTATTCAGTGTGCTGTCATTTTGGTATTTGTTCTTTTACATCTGATGTTACTCCTGTGCTCCATGATCCTAATTTTCACCTTCTGAGTAGTCATTCCTACATAAAGAAGCTTACATGGACACCATATCACATACTATTCGACATTCTCCGTATTGCAGTTGGTATGTTTCATCTGAAGCCAGGGTTTTCCTAGACCTACGTCGACTGTCTTTGTGTTTCTCATGAGATGGCATACACGACCCACATTTTGTGTGTCCTCTAACTGGTAAGATGTTTCCTCTTGTAAGATGTTTCCTCTTATCAGGGGATTATTTACAATTTTTTATAATGGCCGAGTGTGAACCAAAATATTTCGTAGGTTTGCACTCTTCTTAAAAGAAAACGTAGGCCTCTCTATGTTTAGACCATCACTGTTTAGGTTTTGCCAATTCTTATTTATGATGCTTTTTACTCAGTTGGAAACTGTATTGAAGGTAGTAAAACAGATGGGTCATTGATTCGGTGTTCTACTTCTTTCCTCTAGGAGGATGTCCCTGTTGCAGTTTCTGGCTCTCTTTTGGGCCTGTTGGATTATTTTCAATGGATAATCTTGTTGTATCAATTTCTGTGTTAGAATCTCTGATTCTCTGATTCTCTGATTCTCTCTTAAAGTCTCTTATCCCTGAACAGTTCCTCCGAATCCCGAGGAATTGTCCGTAAGGTAGATTTTCTCGTAATGCCTTTGTATGAAAACTTTTAAAGGACAGTAAACTATTCATGTCTGTAGGTTCATGATAAATCTTAGTAATAAGTCGGCCGTCCTCAGGTACAATTTCCAAATCAAGGAATGGTTGCGTTTCTTTAGTGATTGTGAACAGTAAAAGTGGATCCCGTTCATTAAGCCACTGAAAAATCCGTCAATCGAAAATTATTCTGAAAAATATACTTTTGTTCAAAATCTGACACGTATAAACATGCCAAACTTGGTGCAAAAGTACTACCTATTGATGTACCATGGGTCTGTAAGTATAGTGTACCTTCATATTCAAAAAATTTTTTTGTGTGGGCTAGACGTGCTAAGTCGAGGATAAATGCCCTCGGTGTGTTATATTGCCAATTCTGTTGGTACAAGATCTCCTCAATCACCCTTAATGTCTCTATCTGGGGAATGTTGGTATATAGAGATTCTATATCTAGCCCCACCAGAAAATCTTGTTGTTCGTTAAAGTCCCGATTTTTTATCAAGTTTAACACATCTTGTGTGTCTTTTACATAAGAGGGTCTCTTCCATACTATTGGTTTTAAAAAGAAGTCACAAAGTTGTGACAAAGGTTCAAGTACCGATCCGATCCCTGATACTATTGGACGGGCCGGGGGTGTCTACTAGGTTTATGAACCTTGGGCAAAATGTAAAAATAGGGAGTAACTGGTCTCTTGTTAAATAGGAAGCTGCCTTCCTTCTCTGTTAACCACCCATTGTTAATTGCTTCCTCAATCAAAATCTTAATTTCCTTTTGGATATCCGGAGTTGGATCGGATTTCAAAATCTTATAATTACGATTGTCAGAGAGGAGTCGGATACATTCTTGATGATATATTTCCCTATCAAGGATTACAATGGCTTCTCCTTTATTAGATGGTTTTATGATAATGGCTGGATTTGAATATTAATTCTTCCAGATCCTTTTGTTCCAATCTGGAGAGATTCATGAAGGAATGTTTTTTCTTCTTTACCCAGTTCCTCTATCTCTTTTATCACTGCCCGCTCAAAAACCATGACCTCTTGGGGTAATTGAGCTAGGTTAGGAGTAAAGTAGACTTTGGCCGGAAGCCAGTGTTTCCCGGTCACTGGGAAGTCTCCTCACTCCCATCAAAGAACATTTTTCGACAGATACATCTAAAAAATTCTGCTAGTTCCTGTCTCATTTTTAAATTGTCCAGTTTGTTTATAGGGACATACCCCAATCCTCTATTGAGAACTTGTTCCTGTTCTTCTGTAAGGGTGACTTTGGATAAATTCATAATTAGATCTATTCCTTGCTGGTTCCGGGCAGGAATTCCCGGGACATGCTCTTGTCACTCGCTGATTTATGTCGTCCCATTGTACTCTTGGACCTGTTTTTTGTTTGTTTCGTCCTCTTGTCCTGCCTCATCCTAAAAAAGGAGGGTTACCTTGCTAAAATTGATAAGGTGGATAGCTATGTGCCAGTGAATAAAAGGGTGGCCAGCCAAAACCCTGGCCCGGTCCAGGGGGTTGTTGTTGTTGGGGCAGGAAGTTTCCATGGGTATATGTATATTCCTTCTGCGTGAACCTCCCCTTACCCCTCCCCCTTCGTTTAGATCTGAAACCCCAATCACTATCCTTGTTCCCTAAACTAGAGTGGTCATCTTCTTTTTCATTTTGTTTGGAACCCATTTTATTCTCTGTTAGAAATGGGGTTTCTGGTTGGCTAGGGTATGCACCTCAGCCAGGCAGAACTTACCCACTCTAGTCAGGGCAAGGGAGTTACACGTCCAAGATAACCCCTGCTCACCCCCTTGGTAGCTTGGCACGAGCAGTCAGGCTTAACCCGGAGGCAATGCGTAAAGCGTTTGCACAACACACACATACATGTGACGCAATATCCCCACCACAAAGGAAACACAACACCAGATTATATGAAAATATACTGTATTGTACACAACGTAATTATTAGACCAACATCACATAACAGTACTATCCTGCTACCTTAGCAGTTGTCAGAACGTTACACATTAGTTACTCTGCAAACTAGCAGTAGTCACACATAACACACAGGTTACTCAGTATTCTGCAACATAAGCAGTAGTCAGGAAACACGTTATCACATTAGCACACTTGTCATAAGAATATCATAAAACGCCCATAATAGGAACATTAGAAAATCTATGGCAAGTTAAGCAAACATATTAGCAAGTCATGCCCATAAAAGGAACATGTGCACACATATGTCAACACATCAAAGAACAGGTAGGCAATATAACAGAATGAATAAAGTCTGTAGAAAGAACTTTAAATTATCAGCATATTGGTCCATTTAACAGTACCTGTAAATGATGAAAAGGCACCTCCAGTGCCTAAAACGAATAATGGGGCCCCCTGCGCTCCTTTGCGCAAAAAACGGGGGCCTCCAAAACATTGCAGATAGAGAGGGGCGGCACGCACCCTCTCTGACTCCTTATCGGGCCCCTTCTGGGACCCGTGATCACCGGGGGCCCCCCGGGCCTCCACCGGCCCTCCTGTGGGGGGCCCAGGTCACCCAAAGCTCAAAGAGGGGAGGGGGGCGCCTCGCACCCCCTCCTTGTAAAAAGGCGGGCCCCTCCGGGGGTCCCGCTACCGTCGGGGGTCTCCCTGGGCCTCCGTGGCCCTTTCCTGAAGGGAGACCCCTAAATCAGGGACTTCTGGCCCGCGAGGGGGCCAACCAGAGAGCCAGGGGCCAGGGCGAGCCTCCGGTGAGGCTGCGCCCGGCCCGGCAGCACAGAGGAGTCCTCCGGGACTCCGACGCGCGAGGGAGAGGCGTCCTCCTCTCCCTCGCCGGTCAGAATGACGTTGCGGCCCAGGATGGGCCGGCTGGTGCCCCGGGGGCGCCCTGAGAAGGGCGCGTCCCCCGGGAGCACGCGAGGAGCAGGCTTGCTCCGATTTCTTAAAAAATGATCCTCCCTGTGCCCCGGGGGCACAGAGCTGAGCGCCCTCCTCGCGCTCAGCAACGAAGAAAGAACCCGGCTGCGGCGGTGATATTTAATCAGCGAAGAAGCGCTTCACAAAGCGCTAGGGCACAGTTTAAAGCCCGGGCTGCGGCGGTGATTTCTTTTAGTAGAAACGCGCTCCAGGAAGCGCGAGGGCACAATTAAAAGCCCGGGCTGCGGCGGTGATTTCCTTTTTAGTCAAAGAAAAGCGCTTTCAAAGCGCAAGGGCACATCAGCAGCCTCAGCAATTTAAAAGAATGCCTTGTTCCTGGTGGACGCATTCTGTGCAAAGGTCTAAAGGATCGTTACAGGGGTCAGGGGCCACAGCACCCTGCCCCTGGGAACAACTCAACAAGAAGGAGCACAGGGCTGGTGGGCCCAGCTACAGGCCAGCACAAGGGGTGCAGTTGGTGGCAGTTCCTCCTAGTGACCAGGCAGGTCACAGGTCAGCACAGCAGCAGCAGTCCATGGCGGTTTCCTGGTGAGTCCATTCATCAGCGTTCTGTGTCCAGTTTCAAGTTCCAAGAATGTTCAAATTGTGGTGAAAATTCCCCTGTACTTATAGTCAGTTCTTACAGTGTTTTACAGTGGTAGGGAGAGGAGGTTCCAGCCAGTTACAACTGGTTCTGGGAGTGCCCCCTCTCTCCTTTCAGCACAGGCTCCAAACATCAGTGGGGGGTTAACGACCCTATTGTGTGAGGCCAGGACACAGCCTTTACAAATGTAGGTGTGCCCCGCCTCTCCCTTCTCTCAGCCCAGGAAGACTATTCAGTATGTAGATGCACCTCAGTGACACCTCCACCCTCCCTGTGTACAGGCTGTCTGAAAAGTATGCACAAAGCCCCAACTGTCACTCTGCCCAGACGTGGATTGGAGTCAAGCTGCAAAACACCAGAATCATAAGCACAGATAAATGCGCACTTTCTAGAAGTGGCATTTCTGTGATAGTAATAAAAAATACACCCACACCAGTAAGCAGTATTTATTATCACCATCACAACCATACCAAACACGCCTACGCTAGCCCTCATAAATCAGACAATACCCCTACACATAAGGCAGGGCATTTCTAATGCAATCCTATGAGAAGGCAGCACTCACAGCAGTGAGACACCAAGTTAGGCTGTTTGTCACTACCAGGACAGGCCATGCAATATGGCACATGTCCTGCCTTTCTACATACATGGCACCCTGCCCACAGGGCGTACTTTAGGGGTGACTTACATGTAGTAAAAGGGGAGTCCTGGGCCTGGCAAGTAAATTTAGATGCCAGGTCCCTGTGGCAGAAAACTGCGCACACAGGCCCTGCGCTAGCAGGCCTGAGACAGGTCTGAAAGTCTACTTCAGTGGGTGGCGCAAGCAGCGCTGCAGGCCCACTAGTAGTATTTAATTTACAGGCCCTGGGTATAGAGATACCACTGTACAAGGGACTTATAGGTAAATTAAATATGCCAATTAGGTATAAGCCAATCATACCAACTTTAGATGGGAGAGCACCTGCACTTTAGCACTGGTCAGCAGTGATAAAGTGCTCAGAGTCCTAGAGCCAACAGCGAGAGGTCAGAAAAACCAGGAGGAAGGAGGCAAAAAGACTAGGGATGACCATGCGTATGGCCAAAAGTCCAACACAACCCCCTACCAGCCAAAATCCAGGGGAGAACAATCAATACCTTGATGTACTTTCCTGATTGGGGCGATAGAACAAGGACCCAGGCCCACAACAGCAGGGGCATGTTCCAGTTCTACGCCTTCCTGACTCCACTGGGATCTCTCTGTCAATGCGTCCCAGGCAGCCTAGACCAACCCACGGGGATTCTCTAGCTGCCAATGGCCAGAACCAGGCCCCAGGCCATCTAGGAGCCTCTGGTCTCTGAAACCATAATGAGTGGGGGGCGGTAGCCCCAGGCGCAAAGCAACCTGTCTCCACTCCATTTCCGATCGGTTCAGGGGCTCTACCCTGCCACTGATCCACCAACCTAGGGTCCGCACCCATAGGTTCTACAGGGGCTAGAGGCGAGGCTCTCCTCCCTCTACCCCTCCTTCTAGGATCCCGCCCTCCTCTCCTAGGAGGGGTATCACCAGAATCCACACTTGCCAGGGTGCTGGGTACAGCAGCCCTGCACAACTTTCTCGCCAGCCCAGGATCACTACCTGGCGACTGACCACCCAACCCAGGGACGACACCCTTGGGTTGCACCGGGGTCCGGGGCGGGCTTCCCCCTCCCTGAACCCCACTTCCAGAGTCCTGCGTCTCCCCACCTCGGGAGAAGCCACCAGAAGTTTCACACAGGGGGGTGAGCGCACTAACCGCCCCCCCAACCAGGTCAGAGTTTACCCCCTGAACCTGTCTATCTAGTCCAGGGACGACACCCTTAGACTGGACCATTGCCCAGCGAACCAGGACTTCCTTGGGAGCACACCTACCCCCTACCAGATCAGAGCTTACCCCCTGAATCTGGCAATCCAACCCAGAGTCACTACCCTGCGGTTGAACCACTGCCCGGCGCACCAGGACTTCCTTGGGAGCACACGTACTCCCCATCAGGTCAGAGTTTACCCCCTGAACCTGATCATCCAACCCAGAGTCACCACCCTGCGGTTGAATCATTGCCTGGCGCACCAGGACTTCCTGGGGGGCACACCTACCCCCCACAAGGGAAACACTTTCCCCAAGGGCCATACAAGAGTCTGGCTGGCGCAGGTCTCCTGACCTCTGCCCATCTGACAGAGTCTGGATTCCCCCCAGCCCAGAAATGGTCTCACCAAGGTCATTCCTGGGGGGCTCTGCACTCAGAGCTGACCCCTGACCCTCCAGGTTCTCCACTGGGGCCCGCAGCCCCCTCTCAACCCTATGCCTGGATTTCTGCCTCCTCCGCTGTAGAGCGAGACTACCAGACACCAGGACCGGCGGAACGCTATCACCAGCCACCCGCCCAAGTCCTAATGACAAAATGGGATCCTTCTGAACAGCTGGCCCTACGGCACAGGCTAGGCTCACCTCCTGGCGTTCACTCATGGAACCTTCAGGGGCCTGGGACGGTATCTTGGGCACCTTGGGCCTCAGCCCAGCCCCATTCCCTCTCCTCAGAGACGGGACATGGGGTCCCTCACCCATCCCAGTCCACTGGGACCTACCTGGGACACTCCATTCCTTTCCCACCACACCTTGTTGGGAAACACCTAGACCACTCTCATTAGGAACACCCCCTAATGTCACACCAGACCCTCTGGTACGCAACCAGAAGTCTGCCTCCTTTGCAAGCTCCCTGGAGTCAGAGAGCTCACACACTGACAAGTGTTGGCGTAACTCTGAAAAACAACAACGAAACAGGTGCTCTCTGAGAATCAGATTAAACAGCCCTTCAAAATTGTTTACTGTGCTACCCTTCACCCATCCATCTAGTGCAATGCAGCAATCCTCCACAAACTCCTCCCAAGACTGGTGGGACAGTTTCTTACCACCCCTAAACCTTTTTCTGTATTCCTCAGGGGAAAAACCATACTTCACAATCAGTGCGTTCTTCACAGCGGAGTACCCCTCCCTGTCACTCTCTTCTAGAGTCAGTAGGGCATCCCTCCCCTCCTCAGGAATAAAACTCCCTAGGCCAGTTCCCCAATCCTTCTCAGGGATCCTGCGCTCTACCAGAGCCCTCTCATATTCCTTTAACCACTGACGTATGTCACCCCCCTCTTGGAACCTAGGTACCAGATCTATGGGTATGTGAGGAACATCTTTGCTACAGCACTGTACATTGCTGCCACCACTGGACTCCACCTGCAACGCTGGTGAGTCCAGAACCTTCAGACTGCGCTCTAGAGCGAGTCTTTCTCTGGCAAAGGCCCTCTCTGCCTCTGCCATTCTCTCCTGTACTAAGGCCTTCTCTACCTCAGCCCTTCTCTCCTCAACAGCTAGGCGCGCTAACTGCAACTTCAGGTCCCTCTCTTCCCGCCTATCTCTTAGCTCATCAGGCGTCAAGGAATGAGAGGTAGCCCTGCTTTTTACACTGGACCCAGCAAGGGACTCCCTATCACTGGGGCCTTCCCTGTCAACTGGCGTCCCCAACCGGTCATTCTCACCCTCCTGATCAGTCTCTCTACCACTCTCTAGGGATGAGGTCTGGGAGCCCTCCCATTGGGAACCCTCGCTACACTCAGGATCCTCTGGGTACCCCCTAAGCACACTCCCTCCCTGGGTAAATGTCACAAACCTTGCAAAGAAATTCAGAGATCTCCTGAGGTCCCCTTCTACAGGCAGCCCTCTCTCTCTACAGAACCCCTCTAATTCCTCCTGCGTGTAAAACGGCAGGTCCTCTAAATCAAAGGTAAGCCCCATCTTGAAAAGGTACAAATAACTCAACTGTGACAACCACAATACCCAAGCGTGAGAACTGAAAACAGGAAAAATGACCAAAGAGAGAAAGTTAAGAGAAGCCAAACATGTGATGGTCTAAACGCAATCCTTGTAGTGAAATAATGAGTCACAATGGTATTGTGCAAGCGCAAGTCCTATCCCACCGCTGCCACCAATGTTAGAAATGGGGTTTCTGGTTGGCTAGGGTATGCACCTCAGCCAGGCAGAACTTACCCACTCTAGTCAGGGCAAGGGAGTTACACGTCCAAGATAACCCCTGCTCACCCCCTTGGTAGCTTGGCACGAGCAGTCAGGCTTAACCCGGAGGCAATGCGTAAAGCGTTTGCACAACACACACATACATGTGACGCAATATCCCCACCACAAAGGAAACACAACACCAGATTATATGAAAATATACTGTATTGTACACAACGTAATTATTAGACCAACATCACATAACAGTACTATCCTGCTACCTTAGCAGTTGTCAGAACGTTACACATTAGTTACTCTGCAAACTAGCAGTAGTCACACATAACACACAGGTTACTCAGTATTCTGCAACATAAGCAGTAGTCAGGAAACACGTTATCACATTAGCACACTTGTCATAAGAATATCATAAAACGCCCATAATAGGAACATTAGAAAATCTATGGCAAGTTAAGCAAACATATTAGCAAGTCATGCCCATAAAAGGAACATGTGCACACATATGTCAACACATCAAAGAACAGGTAGGCAATATAACAGAATGAATAAAGTCTGTAGAAAGAACTTTAAATTATCAGCATATTGGTCCATTTAACAGTACCTGTAAATGATGAAAAGGCACCTCCAGTGCCTAAAACGAATAATGGGGCCCCCTGCGCTCCTTTGCGCAAAAAACGGGGGCCTCCAAAACATTGCAGATAGAGAGGGGCGGCACGCACCCTCTCTGACTCCTTATCGGGCCCCTTCTGGGACCCGTGATCACCGGGGGCCCCCCGGGCCTCCACCGGCCCTCCTGTGGGGGGCCCAGGTCACCCAAAGCTCAAAGAGGGGAGGGGGGCGCCTCGCACCCCCTCCTTGTAAAAAGGCGGGCCCCTCCGGGGGTCCCGCTACCGTCGGGGGTCTCCCTGGGCCTCCGTGGCCCTTTCCTGAAGGGAGACCCCTAAATCAGGGACTTCTGGCCCGCGAGGGGGCCAACCAGAGAGCCAGGGGCCAGGGCGAGCCTCCGGTGAGGCTGCGCCCGGCCCGGCAGCACAGAGGAGTCCTCCGGGACTCCGACGCGCGAGGGAGAGGCGTCCTCCTCTCCCTCGCCGGTCAGAATGACGTTGCGGCCCAGGATGGGCCGGCTGGTGCCCCGGGGGCGCCCTGAGAAGGGCGCGTCCCCCGGGAGCACGCGAGCAGCAGGCTTGCTCCGATTTCTTAAAAAATGATCCTCCCTGTGCCCCGGGGGCACAGAGCTGAGCGCGCTCCTCGCGCTCAGCAACGAAGAAAGAACCCGGCTGCGGCGGTGATATTTAATCAGCGAAGAAGCGCTTCACAAAGCGCTAGGGCACAGTTTAAAGCCCGGGCTGCGGCGGTGATTTCTTTTAGTAGAAACGCGCTCCAGGAAGCGCGAGGGCACAATTAAAAGCCCGGGCTGCGGCGGTGATTTCCTTTTTAGTCAAAGAAAAGCGCTTTCAAAGCGCGAGGGCACATCAGCAGCCTCAGCAATTTAAAATAATGCCTTGTTCCTGGTGGACGCATTCTGTGCAAAGGTCTAAAGGATCGTTACAGGGGTCAGGGGCCACAGCACCCTGCCCCTGGGAACAACTCAACAAGAAGGAGCACAGGGCTGGTGGGCCCAGCTACAGGCCAGCACAAGGGGTGCAGTTGGTGGCAGTTCCTCCTAGTGACCAGGCAGGTCACAGGTCAGCACAGCAGCAGCAGTCCATGGCGGTTTCCTGGTGAGTCCATTCATCAGCGTTCTGTGTCCAGTTTCAAGTTCCAAGAATGTTCAAATTGTGGGGAAAATTCCCCTGTACTTATAGTCAGTTCTTACAGTGTTTTACAGTGGTAGGGAGAGGAGGTTCCAGCCAGTTACAACTGGTTCTGGGAGTGCCCCCTCTCTCCTTTCAGCACAGGCTCCAAACATCAGTGGGGGGTTAACGACCCTATTGTGTGAGGCCAGGACACAGCCTTTACAAATGTAGGTGTGCCCCGCCTCTCCCTTCTCTCAGCCCAGGAAGACTATTCAGTATGTAGATGCACCTCAGTGACACCTCCACCCTCCCTGTGTACAGGCTGTCTGAAAAGTATGCACAAAGCCCCAACTGTCACTCTGCCCAGACGTGGATTGGAGTCAAGCTGCAAAACACCAGAATCATAAGCACAGATAAATGCGCACTTTCTAGAAGTGGCATTTCTGTGATAGTAATAAAAAATACACCCACACCAGTAAGCAGTATTTATTATCACCATCACAACCATACCAAACACGCCTACGCTAGCCCTCATAAATCAGACAATACCCCTACACATAAGGCAGGGCATTTCTAATGCAATCCTATGAGAAGGCAGCACTCACAGCAGTGAGACACCAAGTTAGGCTGTTTGTCACTACCAGGACAGGCCATGCAATATGGCACATGTCCTGCCTTTCTACATACATGGCACCCTGCCCACAGGGCGTACTTTAGGGGTGACTTACATGTAGTAAAAGGGGAGTCCTGGGCCTGGCAAGTAAATTTAGATGCCAGGTCCCTGTGGCAGAAAACTGCGCACACAGGCCCTGCGCTAGCAGGCCTGAGACAGGTCTGAAAGTCTACTTCAGTGGGTGGCGCAAGCAGCGCTGCAGGCCCACTAGTAGTATTTAATTTACAGGCCCTGGGTATAGAGATACCACTGTACAAGGGACTTATAGGTAAATTAAATATGCCAATTAGGTATAAGCCAATCATACCAACTTTAGATGGGAGAGCACCTGCACTTTAGCACTGGTCAGCAGTGATAAAGTGCTCAGAGTCCTAGAGCCAACAGCGAGAGGTCAGAAAAACCAGGAGGAAGGAGGCAAAAAGACTAGGGATGACCATGCGTATGGCCAAAAGTCCAACATTCTCTAATTCCTTTTGTTTCACATACTCATCAGTGATATATGGATAGACTTTCTCCTTAGAGAATTTTTCAGATCTTTCTGCAATTTATTAATTTTAGATTGCATAAGGAACTCTTTGTACTCAGCTACTTCCTTGTTGGTTTCATCTAGTTTCTTTTTTAAACTAGTAATTTGTGTTTTAAAGGATTGTTCACTCACTTGGATTTGAATTAATAATGTATCTGAGATCTTCTTGGCTGTGTTGATAATTAAAAAAATCAACCAGTCCCTAGTACACTTCCATGCAAATAGTGACCAATCCCGCCTGAACTGAGGGTCCTCCAAAAAAATAAGAGTTTCATTTGTAACCAGTAGACCTTCTGGAGCTGCATTTGCTCTGAAATATTCCGTAAGGATTGCTCCATGGAGGATTGTCTTGACCTGTATATTTTTTTAAATCAATTAGAGTATCCCAACCTTCTATCAGTGTTAGGACTTAGGTGATGGTGGTGTCTCCTAATAATGAGGGACCAGAAAGAATTGAAGCTACAGCTTCGTCACTATAAGATAATCTTTGTTCATCCATATTGGTGGTACTAAATCTTGCACCGTGGAGTTTATCCACCTGGGAGTGGGGAAATTCACCACTATCTGTAGAGATCAAGACCCGTACGGCTCAGCGGCTGTTCTATAACACCAAATCACTACAAAGGGGTGAGAGGAATTTTTTTTACCTGTCCGACCTACCTATATTATATATATTATCACAAAAAAGGACAGAAAAATACCTGGTGTAAAAACCAGGACGGTTCAACACCTATGTGTAGTGTTTTGGTGTTATAGAACTGCCGCTGAGCCGTAGGGGTCTTGATCTCTACAGATAGTGGTGAATTTCCCCACCACCAGGTGGATAATTTGAACTGATGCATTGCCTCAGATTTTTGACACACTGCGGAAGTTGTGTCAGTACTCTCTCTTTCTCTCTCCCCCCCTCTCTCTCTCTCTCTCCAGCTACCAATAGAATCCTCCCCCTCCAAAAATATCCCACACCTCCTAATCCTTCAGGAAATAATCCATCCTTGCCCCTTTCCAGCAACAAAAATGACATTCTCATCGAAACGTGGCCAGTTAAGGGAAAATCCAGCCCCACCTTAATGATTCCAAATGGAAAAGCATGGTTTTCAGCTATTCTTGCTCAACTAGTTTTCATCTTTTTGAGATTTGCTTCTAAGTCTTCATTGTGTTAAATATTAAATATGTTATAGCCTTAGAAAGAACCTGAGAACCTTACCCTAGTTAAATTAACAACAAATCTAATCAAAAGAGGGATTTGATGTATTGACCATAGACAAAGGGGATCCATGTTTTTGTTATTTTCTTGTGATACATTTATTTTTAGATTATACTAACCTGGGCCGTTGATGTTTAGGAAATAATTCAAATTGCATTATGTATTTTCTGGGAAAGTAAGCCTAGTGTTTGATTTCATAAATTAATTAAAATGCTTATCATGGTTCGATCATTTCCTTCAATCTTTCGTTTCAACAAGGCGAAATTAGTTTAATGATAAACAAACAAAAGAGTTATGTATTGAATTATATTTATGTGTATTTTTGTGAATGATGTGCTACCACCACCTCCTCATTGAGATAAATAGATAGCCTAGCTGAGACATTGTGATTCTGAGAACAGACAGTATATTTTTTATATATTATGTAGTATAATACTTCGAGTAAAATGTGCTATACTGGGCAGCGCATGAGGTAAAGGCATAAGGGAGGGGGAGCTAGTGTCTGCTTTGATTTGCTATTGCATATAACTGCTGTCAGTGTTTTGGGAGATGTTTTTGTAGCGCAAGGACAGACACCCCCATTGGCAGTGCTCAATTAGAAGACATTTTTCAAAATGGCTTTCCATTAGGGCTGTGCAGTTTAGGTTGACAGTACTGATGATTCTTCTATTTATTTATTTGTTACCACGTGGAGGAAACCTGGATAAAGAACTCTGTGCAGTAAAACATTGAGGTGAAAGTTACACATAGGAAACACTTGGGGTATCATTTAAAATTCACCACTCAAATCTTTTTTTTTTTTTTTAATCTTACAGGAGGTTGGTTCCCTCCCTCCTCTACTGCCTCTATTTTCAATTCAGGCCTGTTTGTTGAGCTTGTTCGTCTTCACACACATCTAATATTTTCTGCCCGCCACTTTTTATAATCCTCCAGCCGCACCTGGCTATGAATGCAGGGATGTTTCTGGTAGCTGGCCAGCGTATCTCCCCTCCTAATTGTAAAGTCCAGGGTAATCACAAACCTTATTCTGCATTTCACTGCTTGGCGCTGCTCTGTTAAATAAAAATCCAAACGACCTCTATTTGTAATCTGACAACCCGATTTCCAGTAAAGCTCTGAAAATGTACTTCGAAAAATAATATGCCAACTGCTGTCGAAAATAAGTCGCTTTAAGTGCATTACTGTAGAGTGAGCCTTCCAAGTAGAGGCCCGGTGGCTCCATTAGGCTGTCAAATTGAGCAAGCTACCGTGTTGATCATGGAACCCCTTTTGGTTGATGACCAAGGGGAAAAGATTGAAGAGCTCCTTACAAATGTGGATAACTGAAAGTTTCAATAATGATAACAGACGTAAAATTAACAAAAACATCGATACTTATGCTAGTCTGTTTAGGAATATTTATGATTTGGACAAGTATATATAGTACTACATGTGACCTGAGATCGCGAATTAAAAATTCATTAAAAACAACTGAAGCAATTTATCATTCAAATGTATATTCCACGTAATTGTGTCAGTTTGTGCAAAGTTACCTAGTTCAGAAAAAAAATAGAATGGGTAGAAAATACAGTTCCACATGAATTGAAAACAAAAGTTATAACAGACTCAGTCCAGCAAAAACAACACTTAAATCACTGATAAATAGCAGATTCGCCTTGCCTCTGTAACCATCTTCAAGCCACTGTAGTCATTTAGTAGCTTTATGCCTGCTGAGTGCTTTTCAGGCTCTCTGCCACGAAACAGTCTGAATCAGGTTCTCCTTGCTGCACAATTCATGACTGGTGTGACTGTGTGTGCACGCCAGCTGTTCTTTTGTCAATATCAGTAAGGATCACTGTGTAAGTTGGTCTAGCTTGATTTTAGCAGTCATTCTATATAGAAGCCTCTGATCTTATGTTATAGCAGGATTTTTGTTTTTCAGTGTACACATATTTGTACTAGAACCACTGGCTCATTTCTATTTGCGGCGAAGATTGCAAATTTTATAAGGCCTCTCTCATCTCCTGATCAGATAACTGCCCTCAAGTGATTGCTACACAGCTGCTTTCTACTGTATGTGCAGACACTTGTGTTATTGAGCCTGTGGTTATGAACACTTTGCAGCATACCATACAAGAAACAACGGGCCATATTTATAAGAAAATGATGCAGAGTGGCCCGCAGCCAGCTTGCTGTGGTGCTCCATTCAGAAAGTGTAGGCATGTGTTATATTTACTGCAATATGATGCATGCCTGTACTTTCTTCTGCGTTGGCACACAATTAGCTGCCTAGCGCCAATGCAGGCAACCTTTCTCCATGGTGAAAGGTTGCCTGTGCTACAGATATAACTGTTTATGTGCAGGAAGAGGCACCTTCCAATCATTAATGGCGTTTTCCTCCTCCTGCAGCACATAGAAAGAGCAAACAACAAGGAGAAATAAAGGTATTTCTTCTTGTTCCACCCAGGGGTGGCGTAGGTATTTGATGCATTCCCAGGGCTATGAAACCTTGTAAATCTGGGAATGAATCAAGTACCATTGGTGTTGTGTGGGAACTACCACAGCAACAGCCATGGAATGCCCCTTTCATGCAGTTATGTTGAAAGAGGGCCATATTCACATGGCCATGAGAAGCCACGCAAGGAGGCTTTACGTGGCCGGGTGGATATGAAGGGGAACAGTGTTCTGCCAGAGCATCAGAAAAGTGATGCTCCGGTGGTATTGCAAATATGCCCCAACGTGTCTTCTCCATGTTTTGTATTTGCATTTTTACTCTGTTAATCAATGCATATTCTGCAATTAAGTTGTGAATAACTACCACTCCGTGTAACGCACCCCGAAACTCTTGGATTAACATGATGACCAGGAAAATTGTTGATCACATAAAAACATATACAAATACAGCAAAAATATGGGGCAGTTGTTAGTGATGCTGGAAATTGTATTCAAAATAAACATTTATTAATTGTTGGCATTTAAATACTTGCACCAAATGCATCCAAGGTATAATTGTTGCAATGTGCAGTTCGTTCGTTGCAGATCAATCAATCAGTATATTTTTAGAGCTCTTCCTGTTACCTGTGAGGGACTGCAGGCTCTGGTAGGGTTCAGTTGATTAGCCAAATTGCCAGATCTTAAGGGACTTTCAGAACTCTGGAAGAAATGGGGAGGTCAAGAGATGAAAGAGTTGCTCATTCCATGTCTTCACTGATAGGTAGAAGAAGTGACCTTTGCATCTGTTACGTCAGATGTGAGGTTGAGGATTAGAGAAAGGGACACAGAGCAGAGGTGTCTAGTGGGTTGATACAAGTTCAGGCAGTGGTTCAAGTAGGCAGGTCCGGAGTTGTGCAGGGCCTTTTAAGGATGGGTCAGGAGCTTGAACTGGCATATTTTCTGTGTAGGGAGCTAGATTTGCCAATGACCATACAGAGATGTAAGTCCCACACATTCATGCCCGTTAGGCTTGATCTTGGACTATATCACTGATGTAGGAGGCTGGCCTGGTTTGTAATACCAGGTCCAGTTATCCATTATTAGTGAAGTAGTAGTGTTCTAGCAGCTTAGGCTCATGCAATACTACTACACCAATACACAGTACTTATACACAAGTAAAGACAATACTCAGTGTTACCAAAAATAAAGGTAGTTTATTCGGGTGACACAGTACCAAAAATATCTTAGAGGCAATACTCCTTCTGGAGGTAAGAATTATACACAATATATACACTAAACACCAAAATAAGGCAAGTAATTAGACATAGGATAGTGCAAACAATAGGAAATGCTATAGAATACAAAGGGAGAAAATAGGTCTAGGGCCACACCATATACTAAGAAAGTGGAATGTGAATCACAAACTCCTCGCTAGACAAGTGTAGTGTGTGCAGAATCGCTGGGAGAGTAAGAATACAGTAAAGGTAAGTAAATTACCCCACTCCAGAGCCCAGAAAAGAAGGAGTAAAGTACTGAAAGTTTCCTTAGGAAATGCTACGGCTCATGATTGGGATACTGCAGTAACCAACCAAGTCTGCAAACAACACCTGCCGGATTCCTGGATCTGAAGACATGCAAAAGAAGGAGACCAAGACCAGAAGTCTAAAGAAGTTCCAGGAAGGACATTAGCCCCTGCCAAACCAGAAGAGGTTGGACGAAGACTGCAGGAATGCACCCTAGGAAGATCCCAGCAGGTTCCTGCATGATGCAAAAGATGTCCCACAATGTGAAGGTGGATGCAGATGTGATTTTGTGTTGGAAGTCACCAACAAGTCTTGGTTATGACAAATGTGCGTTTTGCATCAAAATGGCGCTGGCTGGCCCCAGTAGGAAGCTGGGGGCCTCAACTTGGTGTGAGGAGAAAGAGGGGGCTCTCAGCACTTTAGAGAGCCCTCATGATGCCAGACAGCACCCACTGGAGTTCCAGGACACAGGGACAAAGGAGGTGCAAAATGCAGTTGGTGCACCAATACAAAGAAGGGTCCTACACCGCCGGAGGTCAACTCAGCAAGTTGAGCATTGTAGGATAGAGTGCTGGGTACCAGGGCCTGGCTGTGCACAAAGGAATTTTGCAAATGGTGCACAGAGGGCTCAGGAGGTGAAGAAGATGCAGTGCACAGGGGTACAGTCGCTCTCAGGGAAGGCAAGGTCTTACCTCCTCCAAATTGCGTCAGCCGGACCTCAGGACAGTCTGTGTAGATAGGGTACACCCTCTGTGTACTTAGGAGCACGCTTGTGATGTGAGAGGAGTCCAGGAGTACCGGTCATTGAATTGGAGGGCGCCTTCATGAGCAGGGGAGTGCCTCCTTCACCCCACAGGAGATTTCTTTGGTCCTTCTGGTGCAGGATGAAGACAGGGAGTCCTCAGGGCGTGCATACCATGGAAACTGTTGCAGTTGCTGGCTGGAGCTGAAGTTACAGAAGAAAAGTATCTCTTGTGTAAATTTTGTTGCTCTTACAGCGGTTCTTGGAGCAGGCTGCGGTTTATCCAAGGTCAGAGGATGAAGTAGTAATTACAGAGGATTCCTGATGAAAACGTGCAAGTACAATCTAAAGAGAATCCACAGAAGAGACCCTAAATAGCCCTGAGAGTGGGATTGGCTACCTTATCAGGTAAGGACCTATTAGGAGGGGTCTCTGATGTCACCTGCTGCCACTGGCCACTCACACCTTGCAAAGCAAGATGGGTGAAGTCTGGAACACACTGGAGGAGCACTGGGCACCACCCCTAGGGTGGTGATGGACAGGAGAGTAGTCATTCCCCTTTTCTTTGTCCAGTTTCATGCCAGAGCTGGGGTAAAGGGGTCCCTGAACCGGTGTAGACTGGCTTATGCAAGGAGGGCACCATATGTGCCCTTCAAAGCATTTCCAGAGGCTGGTGGAGGCTATCCGTCCCCAGCCTATAACACCTATTTCCAAAGGGGGAGGGTGTAACACCCTGCTCCCAAAAGAAGTGCTTTGTTCTGCCTTCATGGGACTGAACTGTTCAGACCCCAGGAGGGCAGAACCCTGTCTGTGAGGTGGCAGCAGCTGTGGCTGCATGGGAAGCCTCAAAGAGCTGGTTTGACAGTACTGGGGGTCCATAGTGGAGCCCCCAGGATACTTGGAATTGGCTCCCCAATACCATATTTGGAATAGGGGACAATTCCATGGTCTTAGACACCTTACATGTCCATATTCAGAGTTACCACTGATTAGCAGAGCCTCAGTGACAGAGTCAAGCACTATTCAGATGCACACATCAGGCCATAAACTGTGAGCACTGGGGTCATAACCAGCAGGATCCCAGTGGTGCACACTGACATACAGTTAAAAATGGGGGTAACATGTCAAGAAAGATGGTACTTTCCTACAACAGCCCATTGTTTATTGGATATGGCTCTAGGCCTCACTAAGTTACTTTTCTATCGAGAGGGTCTTAAAGAAGTGCTATGTCTCTCAGGCTCAAGAAGCATCCTTTGGTTAAGACATATAAAAGAAACCTTAATAAACTTGGGATGCAGTGATTTGTGGACGGCACCGGAATCATTCCCTTTTATGGGTAAATCAATGCTAAAAAAGAGACATTGATTGCATAAAACAGGGCAAATCTTGCCATTCTCCTCACATGCCAGTCCGTCTAATTCATTCCTACAGTTTAAGGATGTGTTTATTATGGCAGCAATTCTTATTCAAAATGGAGCATGTGATTTTAACAGTTTTTAATCACAAGTATTTTTTCGCTATTTTAATTATATTTTATGTTTTTTATCTATGTTATCTGAAGTGTTTGTGAATGTACTGTTTTTTTGTTTTTATTACATTTAGAGGTCCGTAGAGTTCCAATTATACACATTGCAGAGGTTTGCTGCAAATTAAGAGGGGTGACTGTGAGGGGCCAGCTGCAGTGGAACTTTTCATTTCTGACAAATGTCTCAACTGAGGACATTAGTTTGGCCTGCTTTTACAGACCATGCCACCAAAAGCATTTCTGTAGTAGGATAACTGTAGCCGCCACACCAATAAAGACATGAACCAATCCCTCATGTGCAGAAATATTTAATTTAAGCCTGCAGTCCTGATTTCATATCACTCATCCCAGGAATGTAAGCAAAATTAGTTTTGGGGCACTCAACAGGAATATTTTGCTGGATAGTTTTTAGGTAAAGGAGTGCCACTGCACAAAGCAGTGACAGCAGCCGTGATGTCTTCATTCACCCTTGTTTGTGAACAAGTAAATGCAGCTACTAGTCAGTCAGTCACAAAACTTTATTCGGCAAATGCCATAAAAGTACAGACAAAAACACAAATACCACACAATAATTACGTTACAGTAAATAGATAGAAGAATAAAATAGTACCATATCTAAAACATTACGTAAACATCCGGTCTAAAATCCCATAAAATAAACAAATAAAACTCATAACATAAGGAAAATCACAATAACAGAATACAAAAATTAACTTACAATATTAAACAATACATACATATACATTTAAAATGAAATGAGCCTTTTCCTAATACTTAAAGAAGCTGTAACAAAATCTAATACAAAATGACAAATTTGCCTATCTGGCAATCTCTGAAAATATATTAAAGCTTCCTTGTAATGGATGGGTCTAACAAAACGTAAAGTGGGTAAAATGCAAACCCCTCTAGCATAAAAAGGGCAAAAGAGAAAAAAGTGGAAAGTACTCTGGGTTGATCTAGAATCACAGGGACAAAGAGGTAAATCCCTTTTCCAAAAACATGGTTCAGGAAACGCTACCTTAAAATGAATTAAATTAAGTCTAAAAAGTGTTAAAAAAGAAAGTATCTTAAAACTGGAAAACCAGGTCAGATAAGGTTCAAGGCATGGGGCTGTCACAACCTGAGAATAGGAATCAAAGGATTTTAATTTCAGAGAACTGCAAAATCTCAGGTCTGATATGTACTCGGAGTAAGTAGCCTACAGAACGGACCTAGAATTTATAGTTAATAGGTGAGGTTCATCAAACATATATCTAAGACCTAAATTCTCAAAAGAGTTTCGTAAAAACATAAGCCAGGGGATCCTATTTGAATTTTCCAATTGTAAGCATTCAGAAATACAATCTTGGACCAATTTTGCCATTGGATTTAGCCAACATCTAATCCAAAGCAATAATGGCGCCAAAAAAACCCCGTCCTCCAAAAAACACTGACCAAGTTCTTCGTGGCAGATGATATTTGCAGTACATTTTGGAACCAACAGTAATCTTCGCAAAAATTTATTTTCGACCCTCTGGAGAGATGGTACCTTTACACAGCCCCAAACGCCTGCTCCGTAGAGCACAGCTGCGGTACACTTAGAATTATACAGAATTTTCATCTGTGCAGGGGGTCTATGGCCTAATTTATTAGAGAAGCGAAAGATTGCTTCGGTGTTCCTTATCAACTGTTGGAGCTTAAAATTAATATGAGTCTTCCAGGACAGAGAGGAACTCAAATACATGCCTAGGTAGCAAAAATCTTTGACCTTGATAAGAGAATGCCCTCCCATAGTAAATTGTTTGGATTTTGTGTTACGTGGGCCACAGGTCATGACAAAAGTCTTGGGGTAATTGACCTTCAAATCGAGGCTCGACATAAACTCATAAAATATGTCCAATAAGCCCTGTAAGCCATTTGCAGTACGAGCAATTAAAACTGCATCATCCGCATATAATAAAACTGGAAGTAATCTTTGGCCCATCTTCGGTACATCCTTTGCTTGTTTAACCAAAAAATCATAGAGCCCATTTATATAAATCAAGAAAAGAAAAGGGGCTAAAATACATCCTTGCCTTACGCCCCTGGTTGACGGAATAGGGGGGGTTCTCTGCCCAAATGAGCCGACCTGAACAGAAACCGTTAGGTCTGTATGTAGACGTTTAATAAGCTCCAATAGAGCCGGGTCACACCCTAGAACTTCTAGGATTTGCCATAACTTTGATCTGTTAACCAAATCAAAGGCACTGGTTAGATCGATAAAAGCCATATGGATGGACTCTTTCTTAACAGACACATATTTATTAAGTATCAATTGTAAGTTTAAAACTTGCTCAACTGTGCCCACACCGGGTCTAAAACCAAATTGAATGGGAGATAAAATCTGGGCATCTGTTACCCAATCTTCTAAACGGGACAAGATCACACTACCTAAAATCTTTGCCGTTGAATCAATAAGGGAGATTGGTCTGTAACAAGAGGGGTCTTGTCTATTACCTTTTTTAAAGATGGGAACAATAATAGCCGATTTCCATGAAGAGGGCACATTACTAGTTACCACGTTGTTCAACACATTTGTAACCAAAGGGCCCCAGAGCTCAATTTCTGATTTAAAAAGGTCGACAGGAACCCCATCGGCTACTATAAAAGTCTAGCCCACTGGTCTGAAGGCTTTACACCCAGTGAATTCTCTGCAATGTTTTCTCCAACACTTTGGTGACTCAATGTATGAATTACATGAGCCTGTGGCTAGCAAGCTTTAAGATGTGCTACTTTTCCCTAAAGCAATTTACTCTTGATTGGATTTCCTTTAGAGTCTCTGAATCCATTCACATACAAAAAATGTCAATCTTCATTATTAGACTTGACAGAATAATATGAATCATACACTATAAGTGTGGGAATTCAGAATCTGTGTTCTCTGGTGCCATAATTAAAGCTTTCATTTCAGCCACCTGAGTGGTGCAGTCCCCTAAGGATTGTGCAAATGTTTGTTTCTGCATGAAATACTCCATCTTTCATGACACTGCATGCTGCATCACCTGTGGTGGAATATTGTTGGTATGTGGTGGAATATTGTTGGTATGTGCCCATCATGGGCTGGGCTGAACCATCTGTATATATTATGTAAACATAGTGATCAAGAAACAAAACATCACTGGGCAGAGGGCATTGTTGTTCATACTGAAGTAATTCTAGAGTCTGCCAAGTAAGGTCCATGAGATAGTCTTCATAAGTAGCTATTAAGGAAGTATCCCACCATATCCATGTTGGATATCAGGCTTTTGTGTTAGTAACACTGGACTTGGTGACAGCCTCTAAGGCTGGGATGTTGGAATGGAGGGGTTACATCAGAAATGCAATTCCACTGAGCCAATAGTCTTTCATTTATAACAGCCATCTCAACCGCAGTCAGTATTTTTTCCGTCAATGAAAAACACATTTCAACATTGGAATATAAATGCAATTTATAACCAACAGCACTGCATCACCCTCAATGAAGGTGAGATATGTATAGCCAGTAGACCCCGCAATTATGCGTATCACTAAATTAGTTGTGTTGATACTGAATCTAAGTTTAGATGTAAGAATGGCAGTTTACAACGTTCTGAGTATTTCTGCACCGTGACATCCAATGTATACTGAAGAATTCAGGGTGGATTTGATTGTGCAATGGTATAACCTGCTGCGCATTATATGGTATGTATGCTTTACCAAAGTTATAAAAACCTAAGAGTGATTGTAGCTTTTATGGTATTTGGTGGTTATAAAAGACCACATTTCTCCACTAAATGAAGGGGCAAGGCTTTTGAAAGGTCATTTTTACTTTTTGAAAACTGAATTTGTAGCCATAATCAGCAAATCTAAAAATATGCAATCTACTCTGGATGTGTTTGTACAAGTTTCTGTCTGTAAAATACATGTCATCAACATAAGATAAGGCATCTGAGTCATTGTCTTGTAAAATTAATGTTACTCAGGCAGTGAACAATCCTTAACTCTTCTTATACCCTTGCAGGAGTCAACATAATTTCCTCTTAATTCCCAGGGTGTTGAATGTGGTTACTCTCTGCTTTCAGGCAATACGTTATACAGAAATATCCATAGGGAATGTCTAATGTTTTCATGTTTTTGTGGACTATATTGTTTATTAAAGCCAAACTGTGCACATTTTGAATTTCGAAAGTGTGTGTACGACTGCTTAAATGTCTATAGTCTAGGAGTATGCAATAGGTATGATCTGGTTTCATTAGATGAAAAAGAGGATTATTCATTGGAGATACACATGACACAATTATCCCCTGGTACTCTAGTTGTATGGAAAATTTCTCTCACACAAGCTTTTGCTTGATTTGTAATTTGGCATTGTGGTTGCACTTGTAGACTACAGAGTATAGATATTATATGGTAAGGGTAACCCTTATCTTAACCTATATGATTGTGGTATAATGCTGGGAATTGTGCTATAATGCTGAGGCTTGTGCAAGAGCCCAGTCATTGGTATACACTTGTTTACCTACTTCAGGGACAAGAACAGAGAAGGAAGGTATAATGATGTCTTCTCCTTGTGGGACTTTTCTGACAAACTCAGGTGGCCTATCTACCTCAGACAAGAGGATGCTATAGATGGTTGCTAAATTTTCCTAGAACATTACTTTAAAAGTATGCAGCATGTCACCCTCTATTTGGAAATCCAAATCATAGAATCTGTCAGAAGGACTCACCTGGTAACCTGGTGTTTCAACTTGAACAAATTCACTGGTTGCTCTCGAAACCAGAAACTCTTGAAGATTTTAGCAATCTATTAAGATCTCTGCTGCACTTTCTAGCAGTGTCAATGCCCACGTCTTGTTCTGAAGGAGCATCCTTAATTTTTGTGGCATATGTAGCTGAAATTCCAGACATATGCTTCCTTTTAAACTGTTTTTTTTGTGCTTGCTGCAGTTTTTCTTTCTTTTTCAAGATGGGGTCAAATGAGCATTTTGAGTCTGATTTTGTTTTCACATTCTCTTCAGGCCTGCGTTCAGGTTCAGTCTTCCCTCTCTCTCTCAAGCGTTTGTCGTTTGAGTCCTGAAAGGAACAAGAGGGCATATATCAGTGTACTGGTACCTTTCATGCTGTTTATGTAAGTGTACCACAATTAAGTAAATTATGATTCTTTTAAGTGGGCTCAGGTTGCGGAGATCCACACAGTATTTAAATTTTTTCCTCATTTCTTTGTTTGTCCAAACATTTTTTAGAAGATGCTTGCGCCAGTTTGGTATTATCTATTTCAGATTTGCCTTTAAGCTGCAGCTTACTAGGCCTGGCTCCCAAATTTTCTCGACCTGTAGATGTATAAGTGTCTGAAATAATTTTGGGTAATTCGCCCCTCTGGTCAACAGCAGGAACCTGCCTGAGATGTTGGCATATTGTTAGCACTGCTGCCTCCCTTTAATATTACTTAAAATAATTGAGGAAACTGTGGCAAAGTTGGCAATTCATTTTAAACCCAAATTTGAGGTAGGGGCCACCCCATATTCATTTTAAATTTCCTTTGGCACTTCAGGCAAAGCAATAGACAGTGTACCACCTGTTATGGTATATATGACAGCAAAGGAGGCACAGTCTTCTGTAGAAGAAACCATACCAGGTGGTAAACACATTGTGAGAATTCTACATTTATTTACGGATGCCATATGGAGAAACACTGCCTCAAGCTGGTTAGTATTTTAACAATCCAAAATGGAATTTCCTCCCACCTGGTGGAAACCTTACCTACAACTGTGTTAAAAGTGAAAGGACTAATTGCGGACACAGGTAACTGGTGCTGCACAGCATAGACAGCCCTTATTGGGGCAGTTATTATTGTACACATAACAAACTGGCTAAGTTTTTATATAGTCTAACGAGACCTGTTCTTTTCTGTAAGGTTGTTGCCAGCTGAACAGAACCTTGCAGTTGCTGAATGAGAACAATTCACAATGAAATTATGCTTCACAAATGGTGAAAGTACTTGTTAGGGACTCAACATCTCATTACAATATATACTGATTTACAAAAATGTTTTTACCTCTAGACAAGTAAAGTAGTTGCTGTTCTTCAATGAATACAATTTTATCATTGCCTATTGTCCAGGAACACAACACACTAAGGCAAACCTGCTATCAAAGAGGGGGGTCACTGAAATCAGACTTCTCCGGAACAGGCACTATAGAACATCATGGCACCGGGACACATAATAGGTCTTTGTGAACAAGAGTCATTTTTTAACAGGATTAGTCAAAGCATGAGCCTGCACCTTGCAATGGTTTTTCATTGTGTACTGGTTATAGAGCAATTTGTATGGTAACTTATAAATAAAGAAAAATGGGCCAGATGTAGGAAACACTTTGCGAGTCGCAAACGGCAAATTTTGCCGTTTGCGACTCGCAAATGCGTGTTTCCTATGCAGAAATGCATTTTGCGAGTCGGGACCGACTCGCAAAATGAATTTCCGAATCGCAAATAGGAAGGGGTGTTCCCTTCCTATTTGCGAGTCGCAGTGGTATGAAACTCCATTTGCGACCGCGTACGCGTTCGCAAATGGAGTCGCAGTTACCATCCACTTCAAGTGGATGGTAACCCACTCGCAAATTGGAAGGGGTCCCCATGGGACCCCTTCCAGTTTGAGACTGGACCCCAGAATATTTTTTCAGGGCAGGGAGTGGTCCAAGGGACCACTCCCTGCCCTGAAAAAACCGAAACAAAAGGTTTCGGTTTTCTTTTAAATGCAGCTCGTTTTCCCTTAGGGAAAACGGGCTACATTTAAAAAAAAAAAAACTGCTTTATTGAAAAGCAGGTCGCTAACATGGAGGCCTGCTGACTACAGCAGGCCTCCATGTTAGCGAGTGCCTATACTCGCAATGGGGCCGCAATTTGCGACCCACCTCATGAATATTCATGAGGTGGGTCATTGCGACCCCATTGCGAGTCGCAGTCGGTGTCTGAGACACCGTACTGCATAGCAATTTGCGACTTGCAAATTGCGAGTCGCAGGGACTCGCAATTTGCAAGTCGCAAATTGCTATCTTCCTACATCTGGCCCAATATGTGTTAAGAAAACCTAAGTATTTCTGAAATTAGATCAAGATATAGAGATTAAAAGCAAGGAATATTTGCACATCACTGAATTTGTTGGTTCCCATACTGGCATGTGAATTAGAAGGTATTTCTCAAAATGATTTCTTTCTTACACAATGCTTTATAATTGGAAAGTGCAAATGCAGAGAAATTCAATTGGTATTAACACTTGTTCTACTACTCTGTGTTCCCTAAGGCCCTTAAGTAGGTATTAACAACAGCAAAAAAAACAAAATGCAACATGGCTATATCAACTTTTTCCACACAAAACGAACCCATTTTTTGCTAAGAATGTACCTGTGGTTTTTAGGCCCTACCTCAGCTGTCACCTAAGGAAACCTAGAAAACCTGTACATTTTCAAACACTAGGCATGTAGGGTAATCCAGGATGGGGTGATGCGTAGCTCTCACCAGGATGTTATAGATGGAATCTCTTGCAAACCTCAAACTTTGACAAAAAATGCTTTGATGTAAAGCTTTGGAACAGCACAAAGCCAACAACTTCCTTCCACCCATCTTTCGCCTAAGTCTTCTAAATTAAATGGCACCTCATTTTAGTGGGTGGGCATAGTGACAACGACAGAAAACATCCAAAAATGCAACATGGATATTATTCTGACCTGTTTTTAGAAAAGTGGATAGCTGTGGTTTTTGGGCTCTAACTCACCTGCGCCTAAAGAAACCTAAAAAACCTGTATATTTTTTTAAATAGGCACCTAGGGAAATCCAGGATGGGGTGACTTGTATGGATCCTATGAGTGTTTTCCCCGACAATGTCCTCCAAACTTCAATTTTTGCCTGAAATCAAGCATTTTCCTTACATTTCTGAAATGGAAACTACAGGGATCCACAAAATTCCTACCACCGACCATTGACTAACTTGTGCCAATAAAAATGCTGCACCTCTTGTGTGGCTGGGCCTACTGCCAGTGAAAGAAAAGTATCAAACCAAGGGCAATAGGAGCCCTTGCCTGGGGAATCCTACTGACATCAGTTGGATCTGATCCAGTTGCTGGCACTAGGCTCAAGCCCAAAAGTGGCACAGAATTTTTATCAGCAGATCTGGGGCAATGCTGGGTGGTAGGAATTCTGTGGAAATGTGAGGAAAAATGTGTCACTCAAGTTAACATTTGACATTTGCAGGGCAGTGTGGGTAAGAAAATGGTGTGGGATGGGCGCGCAGCAACCTGTATTCCCCCGGAGGTCTAGTTTTCTGAACTGTCTGGGTCTGGTAGGTTTTTCTAGATGAAAGCCTACCCAAGCCCGAAAAGTACAGCTTTCCCCCATTGCAAGTGAGATATTACTAGGAGTTAGCCAATCTTTCCTGGCCATTTGTAAAACCAACATCCAAAAGAATCAACTGTGCTCTTGCTTGCCTTTGGGATGGGTGTTCTAGTCTGCAGGGGAGCAGAAAGCCTGTTTTCCCATTTTTTATGGTTTAGGGCATGGCCATGACCATGCTGAGTATTCCTCAACTCTAAATAAAAAGTAATGCCAGATGATTAGAGGGCTTTGTACCCCCCCCCACAGGGGGAAGATGGGATAATTGCCCCAAAGGGGCCCCCGGAGTCTGTAGAAAGATTAGTTTCCTTTTTTCGAGGGGTAGGGGCATGATAATGCCCATGCTGGACAGCCCCTACTCCTACAAATATATATTTTTTCTAGTGGCCTTTATGCCCACCTAGCGAGCAGATAGTGTAATTGTTCCATCTGCCTCCAGGGTCAGAAAGACT